>NC_089855.1:10565968-11254718 GCF_036373705.1 Amia ocellicauda
TCTGTCTTAAAACACATTTGAGATGATAAAATGTTTAGCATTGTATACATTTATAATATATATAGATGATCAGCAGCAGCAGCAGCAGCAGCAGCAGCCTTTATTGTTGCTGGATGAAAGCAGGCCAAGATGTTTCCACTTGTTCGACAACCAGGTTTATATTTATATATAATTTTGAAATGTACCTGCAGTTTAAATGCACTGAGAAACAACACATTTTCCTATGTGTTCTTTACTTCAGTACCAAAGACATTTTCTTGCACTTTCACTTAAAGTGCCATATCTCAGCATAATTGTTACTTTATCACCCTTTTGCTGCTTCTGGTTTTACATTTAGTGTAGCTGAAAGCCAGAACAATGCCCATACAACAGATCTCAACAAATCTAATTTGTGCTGCAATTCCTTTTCTACACCCCCGCATTATGCAGCCTGTCAGGATTTTATGCAAGCGTTGAGGCTGTAAAATAGCCCCTGTATAATTTTCTTCTTATGGTAGTTCTGACAAAAAGCTTGATGGTCCCCATTATTTTATTGATTTATTTATTTATCTGCCAAATGAAAGCATCACAACTCCAACACATAATCAAACACATTTGCAGGCTTTTGCACATACGTTCCTCTGTATCATTATGGCAATTGTGTTATCACATAACGATCCTGCAAAATGACACCAGATTGATACTCTTTCAGGATCATACTATGTGTGCATTCCTTTGTGGATCAATTATACTTCCCTTGCCATCATGTATCGGTTTGTTCCTGCAGGAAGTTATATAATTATAGAATATCTAGGTTACTTTAAGAAACTCATAGCTGATATACATTTTTCAGTAATCCCCCAAAACAACATCTGTATTTTGTTATGGGAATATATAGTATTAATATCCCTAAATACCCCTAAAAAGACATACTCCACATTAAAAATGCATATTCACCAGTCTTTAATATTCAGATAATTATATGGGTTAACTGAAATAGAGAACATGTATTTTTAACAAATTCAGATAGCTCAAAATAATGCATGATGTATTGAACTCTTTACGTTAATGTCGTGTGGTTAAATTTGGCATAAATAACAGGATGGAATATTTTCATCGTTAAGTATCTACTTTCGAAAATCCCTGGCGTAATCTGATGCCATTGATAACTATTCTCGGAATAAGTCTGTTATCTTCTCAGGATAGGAAATGTTGTCCAGTCATCTTTTCCCCAAATTGAATGCATAATGGACTTATTTACTGTGGCTCTTGTGCTTTTCATTGATTGCATCTTTCTTCAGCCTCTCGGTGGCTCCCTGCTGAACTTTGTGCATGGTGATTTCAAATAAACATGTCAAATGTACACTTGTCAGTCCCAAGAACCTCATGGCATGGTTCCAGTGAGGATGATACATATGTTGTTTATTTCCCTTTCCCCCAAAGCAAGAGCTTTCTTGCTGGGTCTCTTCCCCAGAGATCATATTTATGTAGAGTGTCATGTGAGTATACTCCTTGAAACTTTATACGTGCGGTACTTTTCAATTCAATCCATTATTTTCCAGTATTTATATGTGTGTGTGTGTGTGTGCACATGAGTGTATAGAAGTGTGGAAGGACACCTAAAGTGGTTGATGAAGTGGTCTGCAAACCTCTTATTACGGTCCTGTTAAATGGTGTTGAAACCAGGCAGACATGCATATTAATGGAAGAAATGTTGCGCAGGATTTTAATTCAAAGATACCGCAAAACTCTCACACTACAACCAAAGAAAACACAACATTTTGGGCATGAATTACACTGATTTTGAATTAGTCTCGTTACACACATGCACGCGCACACAATTCAATATGATCTCCTCTTGGTGAAAGTAATATGTAATAGAAAACGCAAGTCTTGACACAAGCTTTTGAAAAATTCAAACAAAACTGAACTTTGCTCATTCACAAGCAAACATACACACCACAAAGACAACAATACCAACAACACCTAGACGAGCAAGAGCCATGTATTCTATTGACTGTAGCCCGGGAGAGCATTTGAGAGTAATTCCCAGAATGAGACAATTAATCAAAATGATGAACAAATGATAATGTAATGATTATATTCAGAAGGAGAGAAAAATAAATTCAGTAGTGAGCGCTGGAGACCAAAGCATTTTTCATGGGGACGACAAAAACAAAAGCTCACCTAAAGTATACGTATTCCATGTGTGACAGACTGTTAGATATAGCTTTTTTGATCTAAGGAAAAATTAAATCCATGATGTTTTATTAATTAAATGTTTCTGTTTTATGTGGGGAAGGGAAGGAATTTGTAGTTAGTATTAACTTATAGGTGCGTGTGGGTGTGAATTGTGTCAGCAAGAGAAGGCAAATGTGGATTCGTAGTGTTGTTGTTTAGTGCACATGTTTAAAGGCCCTGATTCCAGCTGTTTAGAGGGAGAAGCGGATCATGGGGGGGAAGGCTTGGGTTGGTAAAAGAGACAATCAAAGGAAAGAGCTAGATAGTACAGAATCAGTCCACTGTGTAGTTTAATAAGCCTTTAGTAAAATAGAGAGAGACAAGAAACTCTGATCATTTAGTTAAACAAAGTGATCGTCTGAAGAGAAAGAAGCACCTGTTTTGTTTGTTTTCATGCTTTTGTTTTCTACGTGCTGGGGAGCACCTGTGTGCAAGTGATTAACCATCTGGGAAAAGGAGGTTGTGTTTCCACTGTAAAATAAATCACAGTGGTTGTTTTAATCTAGACCTAAGAGTGGAGCCATTCTTTAGGAACTGAATGTGAGCGAGAGTAATATTACTTCAATCACACCATCCCTAGATCTCTAATATATTACTGAGAATTAACAATTGTAAGTAGAGCTACTTTTTATCGTGACTTTCTTCTGCAGCCATTATGAAAGCAAACTAGAGAGGGCACCACAAGCCCCTTTTCTTTCATTTGCTCTCACAAGAGGATTTGCTTGAAAAGTTTTGAGGCGTCCTATTCATTTAAATACTTCATAAGATTATAATGAGTGCGTTGCTATTAAATTAAGTGCTCAAGAAAGATGTTTTGTGGAGAGTACTCAAGTATTCACTCTCAAATACATAAACACAGCACAGAAACAATGTAATGTTTTTGTTCATGTCATTGCAGTTTAAAAGATCTATGTTGTTGAGACACTAGGCTACCACTTCAATGTTTTTCCTTTTCAAAGGATTTAAAAGTATATATGTTATTGTTTATGTAATTGAGGATGCGATTGTTTGTATGACAGCCACTGCTATTATTCGAGAGAGGAAATCACGATGATTCCCATCTTAAAAAAGATGGTTAAATTGTTGATTTAATTGTAGTTTCTGTGAATGTACTGAATGGTTAATAGAAGTAAGAAGATTACACATTTAACTAACCTGTCTCTGGAAATGTTGTTGGCTGTTGTAGTAATTAAGTGTTTACCGCTCCATGCAGCGCAAGTGTGCTGCAAATAAACTAAAAATTACATGAAATCCACATGAAGTGGAAACTGCAATTTTCTATATACAATAAAAAAGCCTGGTTTCTTAGGCTTTTCGTCAGTTAAGGCTGTCAATGTTTGCAGTAATCCTTTGGTGAAGCAACATGTCTTCATTATTGTAAGAAGAGAATCATCTAACAGCAAAGAGGAAACATTTTCTTTTTACAAAGGGAGGCACTTGACAGCTCTAAAGAGTAAAAATAAGAAATTCGCAGGAAATAAATCAGCCGGACATCATTTTGAACCCAGTGAGTCATTAAAGGTTTTCTTCATGTCACCTTGTAAAGAAAAAGGCTCAATTACTCCAACTTTTTGTACATTTTGCCAAGATCAAGCCGATTTCATTTACTGATAATACATGGTGCTTCACTCGTACCTAATGTAGATGAAGAAAAATGCGTCTTCAACTCCACCTCTTACCCTATAAAACACATTTAAGTAATGCATAAAAAAAATATATATATAACAATATATTATAGCACATGACTGTCATAGAAAATGAATACTGTTTCTCTTGGATGATCTTTGAGTCTGTTCTCATTTCTCTGCTAACCCAACCCTAGTGTACGGATCACAAACTGCTTCACCCTGTGTGTTTGGAAAGATGAGTACCAAGAACACATTCAAAATGCAGGCCAGGGTAGAGGTGATGTAACAGTACTGCTTGACATCTCTAATTAGTGTGGCGGCTTTGTGTGTTCTTCCGAGACTGACACATAAATCATTCAAAACTCTCAGAACACAGTATGTGGAGATATAATTGAAGAAAACAAATAATTATTTTCTCTTTTTTTCTTGTAAGGTGGTGGTTGTAGGGGAAGAGAGTTGAAAATAAACATGTCATTAAACAACAGCAGTCACTGGAATCCATCAGATTGCTTATGTAAGGCTATAAAACACGAGACATTCATTTCTGTCCCCATTATTCAAGAAAAGTCCACACTAGGGCTGTGCGATTTGGGGAAAATATCAAATTGTGATTTTTCTGACAGATATTGCGATTGCGATTTGATTTGCAAATTTAATTCTGTAAAGTCAAGCTTCAGCTCAATATGCTCAATAGTGTGCAGCACACACACTAAATATTGCACATAACACATTCAAGTACACATACTTGTTAACATTTTCTTCACACAGTAAAGGCTGCCAGTAAGTGGCATTACAAAATAAAGTGCACAACAAATCTTGACTCCAACCGAAGTCTTCCGATCACTTGCTGAAACCACCCAAACCTGCTGCTGTCTACAGGGAAGTTGCCGTTTGCAGACAGCGGGTCCTCATTGATAAAGCGCGCAGTGACTCAGACACGTCGCTCGTCCTGCTCAACCACAAGTCTGCCGTTGTGGGTCATATTGCACATGTGTCAATTCCTGTCCACTTTATTCCTGCATTCAATGCACAGATCTGTGGTTTTTAAACCACTCTTTAGTCACTGCATTAAAAGGCACTATTGCCCCGTTTCCACTGGCCGAGCGTCCGGACGTCTCCGTGTTTTGTGGAGGTTAAATATCTGGTGCTGGACGCGTCCGTCCCCACTAAGGACATGATTCACTTTCAGAAGAGAGCTGTGCGCTGCACTGAGACACAGGGAGGAGATCAGATACATTGTGTCGGGAGATATAATCTCAAGTGCCTGTGCGATCACGAATAAATTGCAGTTTTATTAGCAGCATGGAGTGAAATCCACGTACAGAGACAATGACTGATACAGTTAATATCCGAGTGCATTAAAACACTGATTTCACAGACCGGTGCAACGCCTGACTAGTTAAAATAAACTGAAGGATAATATCGGATGGTAGCAGCCGATGGTATTAATACTGTATGAACAGCTGGCCGGTGATCAGGCTGTGTGTGTGAATGGTGCAGTGGTCAATCCGCAGAGACAGTCAGTGTGAAGGCCAACACGATTCAGTTAACGTGCCATTTACAAGTTAAATGAATGAATAAATAAATACAGCAGATCTGGGTTTCCTCTAAAACATTGTCTTTAGCGAGGTAGTGGGTTATGGCGTTAGTTGTCTCCTGGTGCCTTCGTGAGGTCTTTTCAGATGGTGTAACAGCCGCAAACGACTCTGAAATCGTACTTCGCTGTTATCGCTGCTACACTGCGTTTCAGTGGCGGGACTTCAGTCGACTGTGCAATGCGCTCCTCCAGCCGCCGCGGCGCTGTTTCCCGAAATAATCCCATATTACCGAAGTGCTGTTTTCTTTGGTATTAATTTGCCTAATGATCGCTCTGGCTCTGCAGATGCCATAACCCCAGTGCACCACGCTTCGCGGTTTGTTTTTAATGGGGGCGTGTACGCAGTGGGCTGGGCAGCACTGATTGGGCAGGACGGAGGTGCGCTCACTCTATTGGTTAGTAAGATGCCACACAAAGAGCGCAGTCATGCTTTTGCTCTGGGACACTCGCTGCATATTGTTCATATCGCATCCACATCGCAATGTTTCAAATCGCGATTGCGATTCAATTTCGATTAATCGTTCAGCCCTATTCCACACTGTATACAAATGTGACTATATGAAAAGACTTATCAATAGATGAATGAAGCAAGCAGTGACAGTTAATGGAGAAGGGTTATGTTGCCCCTAAGTGCTACATATCCTATGATTTTGCAATAAAGCTAAAGACAAAATAAAAATAAGATCCTGCGTGAGACGAAACAAAACCCAATGCGAAAGGCCAGTGGTGAGCAGGACTCTCACTGTGTTTGTGAAGCAGAAGTCTTCTGCTGTAAATGGACACATAGCAGGGTATTACTGAGGTGAGGATGTGGAGAGAAGCCGAAGCGGTGTCTTTGCAGGACACTAGAGCACTGAAAGCGGGAGGCAGCTTGATAAACGATGAGTTTGTTACGAGAACATAAAATAGTCTGTAAATAAGATGATACAGTACAGGTTTGGAGTTGACTTTCCAAGAGTGGAAATCAATGAGAGAATGGATGCTGAAAAGCAGATTCTTGATCAGCTTCCCATACTCACTTTAAATTGTATAATTGCTCAGTATATTATATATATATATATATATATAAAATTTCATCTGAAATGCGAATGCATAGGTCTATATGAAGTGGTTTTATTGTTTTTTACAATTTGCTCTAGCACTGGCACTAAAGCATGGATGTAAATTACAAATGTAAAAGGATGTAAAAGGCAAATGTACAAAAATGCCATCTTGGCTTCTACTGCCCACTAACAGACCGGCACATTCTGTACAGACAAACTCTTTGATAAAGTACTGATGATAGCTCTTGTTCTGGGAGTGATTTTACCTAAAAATTGGTGCACGGACGGTGCTGGACTAACCTTGTTATACTGCACTGATAAAATTGCCGGTACTCCCCGAAGTAGCCCAATTTCCATACCCATTTCCATGCGTACCTATTTACTAAGTTGAGCTATTACACAAGCTGGTTAGCCTTTGAAGATTCATGAAAGAGTGAGTGGGAAGGGGCATGTTGTTTTTCACAGGGGTGCAGGTTTGTGATCATGCTGTCAAAGTGTGGAGTGTAGTGAGGGCTGAGACAGCTCAGGAGATCAGTGAGAAAGTCATAGGGCTGCCATTTTAAAGAACATGCCTGCAACAGGTAAAATACAGAGTACTGGTAGGCTAATTAAATGCTAACATCAAACCAGTCTATTTTAAAGTCCTTCTCACATACACTGTGGTGATGCGTGTCATCTTCTACAGTATAAAGTATCCATAAATCAAGGATGTTTAAACCACGTTTCTAGTTTTCCTTTTCAACAGGGTTGACTCATGACATTTTCCTTATCATATCCTTGGCCATCATTACATTTCTGACTAATATAGGCTAGTTCCGTTTTATTTTTAAAACATCTTTCTGAGGTTTTTGTGCGCATGTTTGTTTATTAGGATAAAAATATCATGTGACCTTTATTTCAGTTCTCTAATTTGTGTGTGTGTGTTACCAAGGAAACTGTTGTTGGAGCAGGTGCTAAACTGCAAAAGCAAAATAAATATAAAAATAAATATTCTGTGACACATACTGACAATTTTTTTTTGCCCTTAGAAACCTTGGTAATCTTAGACACATATTGCTACTACCATTGCTTAACTTATGCTGGTTAAGCTGAGTTTTATTACTCAGCTGGGTAATATATAGTTCTGAGTTGATTTTAATAGGCTTCATACAAGGAATTGCATTTGTAAAATCAGAAGAAATGATGTTCTCCTAACATAAAAAAATATAAAGTGAAATGTACACAACTTGCCTCAATAGATGACAGAACGTTTTGTTGTTAAATATATACGTTTTAGGAATATCCATACTGAGAATTAGAAATGCTTTCGTCACATTACAAGTTAATGAAAAGGATTAAACAGCTTTACTGTATTTTGCATTCCTGGCTCAATGAAAGTGACTTCACACAATGTGCAAGAAGAATGGTGTGGAACTGTTTATATTATATTTATAATCATGTGTGCTGAAGTGATGCATCAGGAATTGGCTGCTTTGAAACCAAAACAGCCATCCCACTGAAAACCAAAATGTAACGCTCGCTTTCCAGGAATCACGACTGTGCTGACGATGACGACGATCAACACTCACCTGCGAGAGACTCTGCCTAAGATCCCCTACGTCAAAGCTATCGACATGTACCTGATGGGCTGCTTTGTCTTTGTCTTCTTGGCCTTACTGGAATATGCTTTTGTCAACTACATCTTCTTCGGGAGAGGTCCACAGATGCAGAAGAAACTTGCAGAGAAAGCAGAAAAGGCCAACAATGACCGGTCCAAGTATGAGGGCAACAGGGTGAGACTGCTCTCTTGTCTTTTTGTTTCTCTGGAGTTAATTCCACCTCTGCTATACACGTATACACACAGCAAATACATTTCATGAAATTATCAAGTAAAAAAACATAACTTATTGATGTATGTCCACATTCAAGCATGAGTTTTTGATCACTTTTTTTCAATCATAAATGGACGATAAGTATAGCATAAACCACACAATACATCAACTGGCTGGCTATTTCATGATGGATCCTGTGATTTGATGTTCATGATGTTCATTAAACCTTCAGAATGTGGAAAAATGCAGAGGGAACTCAAATTGAATGTGGGAGTTATGGTGGCAATGATCGCACTATTATTTTGTACATATGGGATAAAAACACTAATAAGATCTATTCAATGGTGTATAATGTAAGATTTATACCAAGATGGATAAGATACACACATTTTCCACCTCGTAATTCAAGGGCTTCTGTAAGATATAAGCTCTTAAATGTTTGTTGTTATACTATCATTCACTTTGGAACTTTTTTCCACTAATTCCCACCTGCACCATCTTTGTAAACAGAAAGTAGCAATTATACAAATATAGAAGTCTAATGTAGCCTATAGAAATGCTTAAGCACAGGTTGTATTCATTTCAGTGATATTATACTACTTCCATTGAAATCTTTAAACGCTGAACCTCATGAGCGACTAATTTTTGTCTTAGCAGTCCTTTTCCTTAGTAGACAATGTTTGGTCAGACATTTTTCTGAACTGCAACTTATTTCAATACACAAAGCATCTGGAAAATGTATTTCAGCTTTCATCATTTGGCTTGCAACCTGATAAAAATGTCAAAAAATCCAGGAACAAGATAATTACTTAATTTTTTCCATAAGCAACATTTATATTTATTTAAAACTGAGAGATGTATCAAATTAAAAAGTATTCTTCTGCTGAACTTATGGTTAAATAATCATAATAGTTATTGAGCTGAAGAAGAAAAAAGTTGGTATTTTAGCTTACTAATAAAAATTTAATTGACAGTTTCTTTTCTAAAGTAATTTTGTCTGATGATAGTGAGAGCTTTCCGTTTAAATACCATGAAAGAATTGTACAGACTTTTCCTTCAGTTTCAGTCTCACCCTCAGCTGAGGTTCAGATGAAGCAGCTTTTCCTTTGTGTCTTTTCTGACTAGTCTGTTCTGGAAGGAGGCAATTGCAAGCCAACGTCTATTAAACAGTCCAATCAGGTTCAAGGGCATCGGCACTCACGTGCGGTGAGTGTGTATCGGTGGCTTTTCTGTACATCTGTAAACCTCCCCTAAACTTTGTTGCACAGCAAAGTTTTCCATGGAAAAATAAAATCCCCACGTGAAATTTTTCAGAACGTCTTCCAAGCCATTCGTTGTGTAACCATTTTTGTCCATTGTGCAGTTGCTAATTTTATGTTTCTCCTCCTTCTTGTGTGCATGCATTGCTTTGTATGTTTCTGGTGCTCACGTATTGACAGCTTATTTATTGTAAGGTTTCATTCTTACAAGACAATGTCTGTGGTTTGTGTGTTTGTTTCTGTTTCATCTCTTATATGACTTGTACTGGTGAATAACATTCTTTTAAAACAGGTTTCAGGGGGGCAAAATATAATTATGTACATTGTGTATTTACAATGTTATTTGAAAGATGATCGCAATATAGTTTAAATTAAATGGGTTCTTTCCCATACAAACTATAGAAAACTGTTATTTTGCCATACTTGCAATTGCTGTATCAGGTATAAATACTTCAGACGTGTTGAAAAACAGATGCTGAATTGTTTGCCAGAAAAATATGTTTTTGGTCATTTAAGTGTGTAATTTAGTAATTTAGAAGAGGTGTCAGGAAATGTTCAATAGAGAGACATGTACTAGTATTTATTATTTTAGGTTACAAATTACAATACCTCATCATTCTTTTCAATTATGCACTTCTGTTGGATTTAACTCTGTCAAAAGGGACTTGAAACAATACATGTCTGTTTAACTATTATTCCCCTCGGGTTCATTTTCAATATAAAATATTTCATTATGAATGTTGAAGGCTGAAGATGAACAATATTTACAAAATTAGACTTTTACTCCACTAGATTATCTCTTCTGAATACTTTTGATATTGCGTGTCTCTCTTTTAAATGCATGACAGCATTATCCTTTTTTATTTTGTTCATATTCTTTTGAAAACTGCAAATTGCATATTTTTGCAATATGGAAGCCCCAGGATTGCTTTCTTTGTTTATTAAAAATAATTTGTTCATTTATTATCACAGAAAAATTGGTTCAATACTTTTTAAACCGCAGTAGGCTTGGTTTTTAAAAGAGGGTCACTGAAAGCCACAGGATGATTGGAAGATTAATGTCATAGTAGGGGTACAATTGTATTATTAAACAAGTAAACCGGCCATGACTCGAATTGACAAATTGTTTAGGCACAGCCAGGTTTGAAAACAAGTTTGAAAGGTTTTGGTAAAACCCTAAGTTTTGTTAACTATGGAGATATAAAGTTTTGTGTGTAGATCCAGCCACTGTATTAGTACAGCACAGAACCAGCAAAGAATGGACAGCCTTTTTAGTGATCAATACATAATCTGATCTCTTTTAACCCTGCCTTAATTACCATTCATCTAAAGGCTATTATTATTTAATGCCTGGCATACTTTTATGGAATACTTCCATGTGATGTCACAAAGCTATACAGCTTCCCTTTAAGCTCACTTTAGACATCTTTAAATCAACCTGCTGAGTCATCTCGATTACGCTCAACAGATCCCCCCTCGACGAGCCTTCATGTATCGCATGGCTGGTTAAAAAATCAATGTGTGGAATTGATCAGGTTCATGTTAAAGTACTTTTTATAATCATGAAAACAACCTAATTCTGATTTTATTATCTCCTAGTCCCTCATTTGTATGTAAATATAATACACAGTTGAGCATACAGGCGGGTTTCCCTCACACAGGGAGATTTCCCCTGACAGAGGAGTTCATGAATGATCTACAGTAATAGAAATCTAAATATGCCTTTGTTCTGAAAACCTCACGCATCAGAAATCAACGGCAAATCCAAATAGACTTGTTTAGATAAAATTATAATAAAACTGCCTATGGAATAATAGTGTATTTTGTCTCATAACTCAGATGAAACTTCGATTAATCAATTATATTATTTCCAGTAATGCTTTGATGCTTCACACTGTGTAACCATACATGACAGTAATTATTTAAAGGTATTTTTGAAGTTACCGTCAAAAATTCTATTTATTCTTTTTTTTTTTCTCTCAATAGTCTGTTTCCATATCTTGCATTTCTTACTTGTTCAATACCCAGCCATATGACTATGGGTTTTGACATGCCTGTTAATATTCCCATTCCTTTACAATCCAGATGTTCTTTGATAGCAGCCTCCAGTGGATTAGGACCAAGCAACCTAATATATGTGAATTGTATGTGGCACAGAACTATGCATGTAATGCCATTATTGTGCACCATAGTATTGGCTTCTCTTATAGAACGTAGTGCAGACTCGATTCATACTGTCAGTTCAATGACATCATCTGAAAAAGGTGGAAAGAAATGACGTCTCCTAAGAGACTTCAAGTGACTAATACAAGCAGATGTTGATGAACGGAAAGGAAAAGTTCTGATGAATAGCTTTGCCCGTATGGAAGAATCAAATGATAATATTATATGTTAATATAAGTAGAGTGTATTGAGTGGAGAGTATGACAAATATATTAAAATATTAGATATATCTGGATTTGCAACAAGGTTTCAACTCTTCAGATATTTCTGTAAGAGCTGGTGATCTTTATTATGTTTTTAATATCTCTATTTACCCTTGTGTGTCAATAAAGTTATCATATTGTTTAATTTCAGTTAGAAAATTGCATACAGTATGTGTGTGTTTCGTCTGGATTCTGATGAAGTGCTACAAACCTGTAAGCACCATCACACCAGGCTATTAAAATAAGCATTGCAAACATTGTGTATCCCACCTGTGTAGGACCCAACAATGTCAATATCTTCCCAATCAATATCCATTTTCTGTTTTTCCATTACTTACACACTAAAACTATTAACATTTCTGTGATGATAGCATATATATATATATATATATATATATATATATATATATATATATAATATATGCTATGTATATATATACTGCTCTGGAAAAAATTAAGCGACCACTTAACATTGATTTCTGAACTTGGAGTGGTGTCTTAATTTTTTCCAGAGCTGTATATATGGGAGGGGAGATTATCTTAAGTTATCCTCACCTCCTCTTAATGTTGCAAAATGTTGCATTACTAAATCTCAGAGCCAGAAAGCTCACCTTAAACACGAGAGCCTTTTCTACGGAAAAAAAAACAGACCACGGCTGGTGGAGTACATGCGACCCAAATACACTTACACATCTCCAATTTTCTTTGACTTCAGGTGGATTCTCATGGAAACATCTTGCTAACAACCCTGGAGATACACAACGAAGTGGCAGGCAACGAGGTCACAACCAGCGTAACAGAGTCTCGGAACTCCTCCTTGGCCTTTGACAACTCAGGAATCCAGTACAGGAAACAGAGCATGCCTCGAGACACAATGGGACGCCACAGCATGGACAGGAACGCCCAGTTCAAGAAGAGCCGCCTACGGAGAAGGTCTTCACAACTTAAAATAAAAATCCCCGATCTGACTGACGTGAACGCTATTGACAGATGGTCAAGAATAGTGTTCCCCTTTGCATTTTCACTCTTCAACTTAATCTACTGGCTTTACTATGTGAACTAAGGTACAGGTTGGGATTTTTCTCTCTTTCTTTTTCAAAAGACTACTCCTATAGCAAGGGGAAAATTGTTTACCCTTTTTGTCAAAGTTTTTATACTTGCAATCTTACATAAAGTAGGGTTTACAAAGGATTGCAAACTTTCACAAAAAAATTTTTTTTTGTAAAGAAATGTTGTATAAATGATGCCCTCTGAATATTTATAAGCACTGAAACAGCATGCATGATATAATCGAGAAAGTGATCATTTTTACTTGCCCATTTCACAGACTGGCTATAACCTGATCAAAACATGTTTGGCTTCTAAAATAATTATTAAAAAAAGAGGACTGCAGTATTTAACCAGAACCTAATAAAATGCAATATACAGAAATCTGGGTTTGGATAAACCATTAGGTAAAAGTCCAAGTAGGTCACTTAATCAAAACAGTACACTTTCCATGTTTTAACATTACTCATATGTATGCACATGAAAGTAATCAGTTGTACATAGTCATGTTTTAAAACGGTTAAAGAATAAGAATTGTGTGGTGATATCATATACACATATATAAATATTTGCCTTGGGTAGATATGTTTTTCATGGGGCAAACTATTTGCCACATTGCTTGTAAAGTGCTATATGTAATCTTGCTTTATATAATTCTTACCACATACCATATCAAAATAGTTCTTAAAACATTTTCAGGGCATAGTTTTGTTGAACCATCTCACTAACACTTAGGTAATTTCTTGGCTCAACCAATAATTTAGCGTGAAGTCACCCATTTGCTAATGGCACTGAAACAGTGGCATTTACTGCTCTTTTCTTTGTGGTGTCGTTTTATGAAAATCCTGTCAACGGTACCGATTTACTATGAGGTCATTTTTCACAATGTAGATTGTCTGAAAAATATAACTTGTCTCAGGTTCTTATATATTCTACTTTTATTAACACCTTACATCATTTGATTTTGTTCTTTTGTTAAGCCACATTGTTATCTTATCAAAAAATAATTGTAATTATTTTGTAAGATATACACGCATATTCTGTATGTGAATATTTCATAGTTTATTTCTCTTGTGCTTGATATTGTGACAGCATGATTTTATCTTCTTGTGAACACATACCGTTCACATGCTTTAATTTTCACTTTTTATACTTGCTGACAGCTACTGCTTACAGCCGCACGTGTTCTGTGAAACAGTACTGTATATAGCATGCTGTATTATCGCATACTACAGTGTACATGAAGAAGTTCATATAAAAAAAAAACTTCTTCAAAATGACATATAGCCATTCAATAAATATCTAAATGCTGTTCACAACATTAAGTTATTGGGTTTGTTTAAAGTTTTGTTATATTGGTAGTTTATTATTATTATTATTATTATTAATTATTATTATTATTGTTGTACATACATTACACATTAGCCAAATGTGTTACCAGTCATCTTTAAATTGTGAATCCATTCTCTGTTGTTGCATAAAACATGGTGATATTATATTTTTATCTATAGTCTATTCTATGAGTAAAGAAAGGGACGATTGTTATAGATACATTCTCCGGTAGGGATTTGCACCAAGAACAAAATCAACTGCAGAATGGAGAAAACAATACAAACAAAAATGGGAACTGAACATCTTATGTTTATAATTAGTGGCTAAATAGAAGCCAAATCTTCTCTTGAGAAGTAAGACTAGAAACCTGCTTCACTGATTTAGGATTGATTTTCTTAAGCAGTAAATATAATTTACAACATCTCTTTGTCTTAAACTGTCCAAAAGGTTTATTCCAATCCAGGTGTAATAGGTCTAATTAAATATGCGAATTGGGGAACAATGTTTGTTGAACCAACATTTCCAGAATATTAGTTTTTTTTTTTTTTTTTTTAAGTCTTGAAAAGGTTGAGATTATCTAGTCCAATCAGCTACAGCCACCATTCCAATAAATCATATTCCCAGTAAACAAATACTTTCTTAATACACCCTGAAGTCTATATTTGATGTCTAATATTTGTATAATATTTTCCATTATAATTCAGTTCCTCATGCACATTGCATAGCAATGATTCCATTAAGTAATTTTGAACTATTTAATACGAATGTTATTTGAGTAAGTAGTTTACAAACCGTGGTGATTTGCAGGGGTATCTTCAGAGTTGCATAAATGCATTTCTAAGCCAAATATTAGTCCATAAATTGAAGGGAATTTCCCAGATCAGAAACTATCACTTTTGTGTATATATATTATTTAAGTTTGATTTAACATTTATTTATTTGGCCTCAAATTTAAAGAATCCTCAGCAGATCAAAAGGATCTAAATGTTCAACAAGTGAGATCAGCGATTCCCAGAGAACGTGTTCTTGAAGCTAATTTAAATTTGAAAACTGCAACACGCTCACTACCCTGTGTAGCATTTATTCCTTACAAATATTAGGAGACAGGTGAGGAGGCCAACACTGATCTGAATATGAGCTTTAACTTCAGTCAGCTGGCTGATGGAATATGAAGTTACATATTTATTTTAGTCTTCAAAGGTCAGCCAGGACAGGCTATGTCACGAGACTGTGCGTTAGATAAATGTATTGAAATCTTGGGAACACTGTAATGAAATCAATCAAAATTAGTAATCTTATGATTTGACTCACACATAGGCAGGAAGAGGTGTTTGGAGAAGCTGTGATCTGGTATCACAACAGATCCTATTTAGTATAATATAATGCCGCCTCCTGAGATATAAACTGAATAAGTCAAGAGTGACCCATACCAATGTAATGTGTGAGTAGCAGCAGTAATAAACTCTTAGTTTGTGATAAACTGTTAACCGCTTGACTGGTTACTAGGATACTAAAGCTCATGATAAACTGCCACCTTCTAATTTTTTATTGCATAATCAATCACTGTGTACCAAGGGCTTAGGTGAAGGGGTGGTGTTTGTAAGAAATTAAGCATTGGATTTCACCAGACCATTTCCCGCTGCTGATATAACTATTACACTTTTCTAATGACAACAAGCAGCTTATTGATAGAATTGGGATATACAGTGACAAAGTAACAATGTATCCTGATCTGTATACCTAAATTTTTAAATCTGTATGTTGGAAAACCACCTGTATTAAAGTGTGCTGAGCATAAGCAAAATACATTTACATGAGAAATATGGCTTATTATCAGTCTGATTTAAAACGGTTATTGTTTCCATTGTAGAATGGCCTTTATAAAACACTCTCAATATCTTCAATTTCAATTGAGGTTCTCAGCTGTAGATTTTTTTTTCATGTTTTGTTCACCGCATACAGCCGCATACAGAAAGCCATAATGCAAATTACTCCATAGGGCACCTGCTGTACAAAATAATTTTATTGTTTTAGATAAAAAGCCTGACTTCACAGACAGTTTATTAAATGTAATTTTATCAAGATGTAACTGAAAAAAAAAAAAAGGAAATTAAAATGATATTCCTAATTACTGAACAGTAATCATTTTGCCGATAAAACTTACACATTTTGGACAAAACTTACACGTGTTTGTCAGGGTTCTCAAGTTAAAACCATGAGAGAAAGAATGTACTTGCTTTAAGCACTCACCCCTAGTTTTATCTATGACATATTTACATGTCTGTTTGTGTTTGTGTTTACAAATCCCTGTACGCAAGGTTCGGTTTTATAAATGTGGGAAGACTTGGCTTCAGATTACCTACAGATATTACAATATACTGGCGGTAATCCAGATGTGAGTGAGATACTTTTTTGCAGAAAAGCAATAAAAATATTGTTTAACAACACGTTTGGCTGTATACTTTAAAAAACTGAAGAAAATACAAAAATATTTTTTGGTTTTGATTTTGTTTTGCTTTGTTTATTTCACTTCATGTAACACAGCGTGGTTTGTTTTTATTTTCATTATAAGGTATTCATATAGTTTACTATAAAAAGTTTTATTTTAATAAATTCATCTGAACCGGATGTTCCCTCTCAGTTAAATACTATTTCACCTGAAAAACTTGGCCACTTCCAATATTTTAATAGTATTATTTGCATAGTTGATATGAAACATCAAAACAAGTTCTTGGCTGAGTTTTCTGTCATCATATTTAATGATTAGAATAGAAATATTTTGTGTAAAATACTCTGAAAACTGGAGGGACTGTTCATTTATTTATTTGGTTTAAAACAAATATCAGAATGTATTGCATTTTGACTAGTAACGGTACCATCTGGTATCGTTAATACATTTAAGAAAATTAGAATTACATGACATTAAAACATGTAAACTTATTCTTTATCTCTGCCAGTTTTGTGAAGGGAGATTAGGATGGTGCGGATGTTAAATCTATGTGTATGCTCCCGTATACTGATCCATATACATAATCATCATCTGAAACATGTCAGCCTACTGCCTCCAAGACCATGTGTAACCTGCTTTGGTTTGATCTACTGAAAGCAGTTCACAATCACAAGGCACACAATTTGGATAGGATGGGGAGGTTATGGAAGAGTTATCAAATATCCCCCCAGAGATGTGCCTGAACTCATTGAAAGGTTACAGAAAAACATTGTCTCAAGGTTATTAAAGACAAAAGCAGGATCCACTAATTACCAGGGGGGTGAATACATTTGAACTCCGTGAGTGTTGAGAAATTGATATGTAATTATTTCTGACAGATACGCCATTGGTATATACATTATTGATTGCCAGGCATATTTTCACAACTTGATTTATTTATGCTGGAAAAATATTGAATGTGTGCCCTCCTTTCCTTTCCTTCCCTTTACTTCATCAAGAGTATGAATACATTTACAGTCGCTGATATACATTTATTTTTAATCAGTATCTGGTTTGTCATGTTCCAACAGCATCACAAAGACTACAGGAGCATCCGTGAGAGCTCACCCTGGCCCTCCGCTCTCTCGGCCAAATTACTGCCATTCTGGCAAGGGCAGGCGAATAAATCAAACACACTCCTCAGAACATTGCAGTCAAAAGTTCCTGTAACATTAACAGCGTATTCCCACAGGTTTGGAGACATTCTCCCCATGCTAGCCTCCCGCATCACTGTGGTGCCCTTCTCATGGATGAGTTTATATATCTCTGAAAGACTCATGTCTCATTGGGCATTCGAGGGATTCTCAATGTGCTTTAATTAGTCTCTTTCTGTAGTGTATATATTATACACATATGTAACATCAGCTCTAGCACACTTATTGGGCATGCACCTTTTCTATAGCATAGGTTATATATATATATATATATATATATATATATATATATATTTGTGCATGTGTGTGTGTTATGTAAAGGGGGAAATTCATACTAAGATTGATGAATTAGTCTGCTCATTTGCTTTGAAATTCATGTTATCCTCGGTCTTTAAACAACCGTCTATCCAGGGGGATAATATACATGGATGAGATGAAAGGACATCAACACTACTAGGTTCAGAAGTTTGATAAGGGTTGTCTTTGTGCAAACCAGTTATACATCTTAGGGGTTGTTTTGGAAGGTTTATGTAACCTGTATGGTAGTCTTTAAAAACAGTAAAACAGGGTGGATCCTGTAATTTAGATTTATTACAGCAACAGACCAATTCACTGGCCGAAGCAATTAGGCGTTTTTAAATTGTTGCAAGGACTCACCAAAAGATAGTTGTATTTATTTATAACTCAATAATAAGGCTCTTGCATCTGACTGTGAAGTTGCGAATACATTCGGAGACGGAAGACTTTAACACGGTAGATCTAAAAATGTTTATTGTTCCTTAGTTGCAATCATTAAAGCTAGAAATATAACAACCAAGGGCAAACAGAGCTTAAGGAAAATGAAAGGTTCCTCTGAGGAAACTCCACACAATTACCGCTGTCTGCAGTGCCTGAATTATCCCATAGAAGGGATTCTGTGGTTTACCCCTCGAGATGCACAGAACTCCACTCAGAGCAGAATGAGCTAGGGCAATGATTGACTTTGCCCATATTTTGTTGCGATTATTTGGAATAGTGGTGCGAAATGATTTGATTTATTTTGCATTGTTTTTTCTGTAAAACAGTACATATCACAGCCAGTTGACATGGGATTCAAGTTTTAATCCCATGTTCCACTACCCAGTTGATGTTCAAAAATTGTATTTTTTAAATAATGCCTGTTCTTGATTAAAGTCCTTCTATTAAACATCGAAATAATCAAAATTGCACAGCTGTCTGCTTAAAGAAAGTATCTTGTCCTCCAAATTAATCTCATGCAAATTTAGTATTGCTAATCTGTAATGTTTATTCTTATGTCTTTTTTCCTGTGAGAAGATTTATGATGCCACTATCCTGGGGCAACTATATCTGTCGGACCATTACAATTAACCTTTTTTTTTAAATATACAGTATGTCACACATTGACTTAAAAAATAACATTTAGTTATTTGTACAATCATTGTTATACATATACAATCACCTAAAGGATTATTAGGAACACCATACTAATACTGTGTTTGACCCCCTTTCGCCTTCAGAACTGCCTTAATTCTACGTGGCATTGATTCAACAAGGTGCTGAAAGCATTCTTTAGAAATGTTGGCCCATATTGATAGGATAGCATCTTGCAGTTGATGGAGATTTGTGGGATGCACATCCATTTTGGTGAGCTTGTGCAAATTGTAGCCTCTTTTTCCTATTTGTAGTGGAGATGAGTGGTACCCGGTGGGGTCTTCTGCTGTTGTAGCCCATCCGCCTCAAGGTTGTACGTGTTGTGGCTTCACAAATGCTTTGCTGCATACCTCGGTTGTAACGAGTGGTTATTTCAGTCAAAGTTGCTCTTCTATCAGCTTGATGGTTGTGCGTGAAAATTTGAAAAAAAATGACATTCAGTTTGGAGTTCAGGACATTGTCTTGACCAGGACCACACCCCTAAATGCATTGAAGCAACTGCCATGTGAT
The DNA here is from genome assembly GCF_036373705.1 of Amia ocellicauda. NCBI lineage: Eukaryota > Metazoa > Chordata > Actinopteri > Amiiformes > Amiidae > Amia > Amia ocellicauda. The sequence goes on from NC_089855.1 coordinate 10,585,915, forward strand.
TGGTTGGTTAGATAATTGCATTAATGAGAAATTGAACAGGTGTTCCTAATAATCCTTTAGGTGAGTGTGTGTATATATATATATACACACACTGGGGGGAAAAAAGTATTTGATCCCCTGCTGATTTTGTATGTTTGCCCACTGACAAAGAAATGATCAGTCTATAATTTTAATGGTAGTTGTATTTTAACAGTGAGAGACAGAATAACAACAAAAAAATCCAGAAAAATGCATTTAAAAAAAGTTATAAATTGATTTGCATGTTAATGAGTGAAATAAGTATTTGACCTCTTCGACTTAGTACTTGGTGGCAAAACCCTTGTTGGCAATCACAGAGGTCAGACGTTTCTTGTAGTTGGCCACCAGGTTTGCACACATCTCAGGAGAGATTTTGTCCCACTCCTCTTTGCAGATCCTCTCCAAGTCATTAAGGTTTCAAGGCTGACGTTTGGCAACTCGAACCTTCAGCTCCCTCCACAGATTTTCTATGGGATTAAGGTCTGGAGATTGGCTAGGCCACTCCAGGACCTTAATGTGCTTCTTCTTGAGCCACTCCGTTGTTGCCTTGGCTGTGTGTTTTGGGTCATTGTCATGCTGGAATACCATCCACGACCCATTTTCAATGCCCTGGCTGAGGGAAGGAGGTTCTCACCCAAGATTTGACGGTACATGGCCCCGTCCATCGTCCCTTTGATGCAGTGCAGTTGTCCTGTCCCCTTAGCAGAAAAACAACCCCAAAGCATAATGTTTCCACCTCCATGTTTGAAGGTGGGGATGGTGTTCTTGGGGTCATTCCTCCTCCTCCAAACACGGCGAGTTGAGTTGATGCCAAAGAGCTCGATTTTGGTCTCATCTGACCACAACACTTTCACCTAGTTCTCCTCTGAATCATTCAGATGTTGGCAAACTTCAGACGGTCCTGTACATGTGCTTTCTTGAACAAGGGGGCCTTGCGGGCGCTGCAGGATTGCAGTGCTTCACGGCGTAGTGTGTAACCAATTGTTTTCTTGGTGACTATGGTCCCAGCTGCCTTGAGATCATTAACAAGATCCTCCCGTGTAGTTCTGGGCTGATTCCTCACCGTTCTCATGATCATTGAAACTCCACGAGGTGAGATCTTGCATGGAAACCCAGACTGAGGGAGACTGACAGTTATTTTGTGTTTCTTCCATTTGCGAATAATCGCACCAACTGTTGTCACCTTCTCACCAAGCTGCTTGGCGATGGTCTTGTAGCCCATTCCAGCCTTGTGTAGGTCTACAATCTTGTCCCTGACATCCTTGGACAGCTCTTTGGTCTTGGCCATGCTGGAGAGTTTGGAATCTGATTGATTGCTTCTGTGGACAGGTGTCTTTTATACAGGTAACGAGCTGAGATTAGGAGCACTCCCTTTAAGAGAGTGCTCCTAATCTCAGCTCGTTACCTGTATAAAAGACACCTGGGAGCCAGAAATCTTGCTGATTGATAGGGGATCAAATACTTATTTCCCTCATTAACATGCAAATCAATTTATAACTTTTTTGAAATGCGTTTTTCTGGATTTTTTGTTGTTATTCTGTCTCTCACTGTTAAAATACACCAGCCATTAAAATTATAGACTGATCATTTCTTTGTCAGTGGGCAAAACTACAAAATCAGCAGGGGATCAAATACTTTTTTCCCTCACTTTATATATATATATATATATACAAATAAATGTATATATATGTGTGTGTGCGCGCGCTGTACGTTTCTGACATGATTGTTAATCAGATTTACTGACCTGTGAAATTACATTAACCTTCCCCTTCTAGGTTTTATTGCACCACTTTAATCGTGTATTTTGTATCATTCTTTTTATGGTTCTAATCTTGAAAAAAACAAATGGTATACAATTTCTGTTGCAAAAGTATTGGACCTATGAATCAGTCTTTAACTTATTAGTATTAAGAACCAATGGAGCACGACTCTTGTTACCTCAAGGGGGATTTGAAATTACCAGTAATATTGTGGACATCCAATTTTAAGATAATCAGGGTCAATTTTGGGACATAATCATTAATAACAATTTGCAGGATATAAAAATGATAATGATATATCAGGATGAAAGCAAAGCATAACAGCAACAAAAATAGCCAATTGAAGTCACCTAAAAACTATTTATGCGTCTCTGACCTATTCACCTTTTCAGTTACATTCCTCTCATCCTCCAGTCTCATTGCTGGCATGTGTAAGCACTGTAAGTAATTTTGTCAGCTTTGTTCATTGACTGTAAGAAGATCTGGGAAAGCATAGAAAGTCTAGTCATTTGGACCAAAGTCAAATGCATGTATTTTATTTGTCTAAATATATTTTGTCCATATTGAAATAACATGCACTTTTCATGAACCCATATAGCTGTAAATGTTAAAAATTAATCTCCCAGTTCAAAGGGTGATAATTGAACTAGTTTGTGTTCTTAATGAGTTCAGACATCCAACAAAAACAAATCTAGAGTGTTTTGAAGCATTTGAAGCCTGACCGCAATTGAACCCAGGTGTGATCAGTGCATCCAAGAAGTGGCACCTGAGACCGCCACAGCTGGCGCCTGGCCGCAACAAAAGCGGCCAACGAATGCACCGTTGGTTGCGTAGAATACTGTATCAGTTTCACCACCAAGTCCAGGGTAGCAGAGCTCTGGATCCTGGCTGCCTGTGCCCCCACAGCATAGGACTATGGGAAGACGTCAGTCGTCCTACATTGATGGTTGAAGGGAGCAAAATCCTGCAGAACAGTGGAGAAAGGGGGGTTGAAACCATAGCCTTGAAGGCAGAATCCACCACCAGAAAGACAGTCAAGTTAGCCGGCTCAGCGCCCTGAAAATGGGCAAATTGCTCAGTGGTCTTGGTCGAAGGTTCCAAAGCTAGCTTTCCCAAGACGACTACACTTCCTGCAACACATCAGGGAAGACAGGATGGGACCGTGAGCGCTTCATCGAGGGTGGGCATCGTTGCAAAAGTAAATGTTCCAGGTCCTCTGGCCAGGGTACTTTCAGGTGCTGAGCAGCCCACCCCACCCTGAACAGGAAGTTGTCACTCGGGGGTATGGACCCCACCTCTGTTGGGAGGTCTCTGAGTCACGGTCCCCTGCCGAAGCCACCAAGGAAATGGAATCAGGGTGCTACTGTGTAGAGTGAGAGGTCTCACACTCTGCATGGTCACCACTCCACCACCAGGGGAGCCAGTGGCTGCATGGGGGTGGGTGCTGGCAAAGAAGCACTAAAGTTTGTCGAATGTGTCAAGAAATTAGAAAACTAGGGATTATTTTATGTTTTAATGTTTCATATTAAAACACATGCCTCTCCCTCCCATTTCTAATTTTCATATACTCATTATACTCACACATCTATTTTGATAACGGAGTGTGGGTGTTTCTTTTGGCGTTTGTTTGGTTGTTTGTTTGTTTCCAAAGCTCTTCTGTTTTTGCACATTGCTACTGGTATGGCACCATTTTCACTATTTTGTTTTATTCACAACATTCTCACTTTCTCTCTATCTAGTTCTTGATCTAGTTAAATGTTGATGTCTTTTTCTAAGTCAGTTTCATTGCAGGTTTCTTTGAGATATTTGTGGCGCTATGATGTTTTCATAGTGGCATGGATATGAAACTCCAGTCTGTATCTGCTTTTGATAAAGCTGTAGATTAGAGTATTGCATTCCATAATAGCAACATTACTGCAATGCTCGTCTCCTCCTGAGCTATTTATATCACTGCTGCTCATTTTTTGGGGAAAAATAACAATTGTTTTCTCCACATGACATGAGTCATTAATCACTTAAAAGCCTTGCCCTGAATTCATTTGACCTCTCATTGTCAGTGTCTTGATATACTAGCCTTTTGAATGTCACGTCTACATGCAAACAGTTCAGAGTAAAAGGCACTTTTGTGCTTCTGTTCCTACACCACATACACAATTGGTCACGGCATGTACGGTATTTTATATAAATTCCCTATGTGAATTAAAAAATATTGTATTCATAAATTTATATTAAACACAGATTTCCAAGTACAAATGCATTGATTCATTCAACATTCTTTTGCAGCAATGTCCTACAAATGCAGTCTCTGTTCCATTATAATTTCAAGTAAATTCATTATATATTTTTGCATTAATTAAAATGAACTGGTATTTGATAACACCTGATATGTTCAATGATTCATATGACACCATAATTAGAAAAACAGCTTCCTTCTACACCTGAACATGGGTGAAAGAAGTGGCCTTGGCTTTCAGTGAATATAATTATTAAATCATGTTGAAGTAAATACATTTTACATCAATGCAGACAGAACAATGAACTGCCACAGAAGACAACAACAACAAATATTCTGTATTCTACAATGATTCATTTATATTTTAGGCAGTAACAAAATCTGCTAAGACTTTTGATTGTTGATTCCACCTTAATGGAATTGCAACAGTAGTTACACTTCATAGTAATCCTTTTTTTATTAGCTTCTCATTTATTAACTTATTTATGTATTTATTTATAACCACAAGGATTTATAACTCAATATCTTACCCTTACAAAGTGTTTGAAAGGCAAAGGTGAATGCAACAAGCATGATAATGATAATGATAATATAATTTCCCTTTGCTTTGACTTTATTATAACAATTATTAACTCATTTGTATTTGTTATGTTTTAAAAACTATTGTAATGATACTGGATGAATGTGAATATATGATCTCAAAATAAATGTGCTAGAATATCCATCTGGTCAATCTATAGGGCAGCCTATAAAAATAACTCTTGACAGCATGCTGTAACAGGAAAAGATGTTCATTAACCTTAACCTCTTCAATTCACTCTCAGCAGGTAATGTAATCATTTAATTGAAGACCTGTCCTGACACCTTACATTTAATTAAATTATATCTGTCAAAGGACCTTATTCACAAAGCATTAACTGTTGAAGTTACAGAAAGTGGATGAAGATTTTAATTAAAATCTGCAAGATATTAATTGGAAAACGTATAGTATATGCAGCTGCCTCCAAATGCAATCATATATTTAATAAAGGGTAAGTAAATACTAAATAGTAAAAAAAGAGAAGAAAATGTTTACATCTGTGGATTTTGTGTGCAATGTTCTGTAAATACATTAACAGACTTATAACTGAGGTTCTCTCTATCACTTGTACATCATTTTATGTCAGATATGTTTTCATACTTGTGTTATTTTCACTGTCTATAATGACAGAGAATTTATAAGCCTCAAGGTTTGCAGATTCAAAATCAAGATTATGACACTCATACTACTGGCCAGAAGTCAATACAATCAATAATGATCAACATGCATTAACATGATGTCCACCACAACTGCAGTAACATTGGTTGACTACAGCATTCAATATTAGGTATGACTTGGGTGATATCCTAAGCGTGCGTTTGTGAAGCTAGTGTATGTGAGCCATGAAATAAAATGCATTTTATCTGAGGTATTTACACAAATCAATATTGATTTAGACCAACAATAAATGTGTCACTGCATAGAATGTATGTGGACAAAGTAGAAATAAACAGATAAATAAATAAACCTCACAGAAAGCCACTCAAAAGCTCTCTTTCACGAGGTAATTATGCCATCCAAGATCAGATTTTGAATGTTGAGTTGAGTGTATATGCATATACATATCTATATATATATCTATCTATCGATCATCTCTCTCTCTCTCATATACATATCTATATATATATATCTATCTATCGATCATCTCTCTCTCATATATATATATATATATATATATATATATATATATATATATATATATATATATATATATATATATATATACACACACACACATATATCTATATCTATCTATCTATATATATATCTATATCTATATCTATCTATCTATCTATATATATATATATATATATATATATATATATAGTTTATCTTTTATCAGTATTGGCTTGCAATGAAAGGTGAGGAACTGCCATATTTTTATTGACTGGTAAGATTAATTTTACAAAAGCATAAGGGTTCTTCAGGTAATAACCAATAAATGAATAATTATATGAAAAAGTGCTGTTGTAGGCAGAGGACTTCTCAGGTTTCAAAGCTCTAATGAAACCCTTGGGTAGCTGCAGATAGATTTTTAATCTTTCTTGCTTGAACTTTCATAATGGAAATATAGATTCAGATCCCAAAGGTATATTACATATCATTATTTCATTTTAAAATAATAACATTCAGCACTCTGAGTTGCCAGAAGCTGGGTAATTTGCTTTTGCGAATCTGGTGTTAGTGTAGTTTCACATACTGAAATCTACCCTTACACATTGCCATAAATCCACCAGGAAGAACTGTGTTTTACTATTAAAAAATACAGGGAGAATGAAAGGACAGTGTTGAAGATTGACAAAATTGCATTAAACTTTATAGAACATTATTGAATTCTTCCACAAGCTGGTGGAGCTGCTACTGTGAATGTTTTTATAGTTAAGCTCAGCTCGTGGTACAACAACTCCTGAATTGCTCAATGAAAGAACGCCTCCACTCTCAGCACAGGATGGATATTGATGATACAAATATGGGCAAAGCCATTAGACATCCTCTGTGGCTTCCTAGGTGCCTGGCCACAGCCCAACACATTAACTGCTGTTTACACTGTCAATATAGAAAAGAAAGAAGTGGACGTTTTCTCCATGCAGGTTTCAAAGTATTAATCATTCAACATTTTCAAGAGAGCTTGATTTATTTTTAGCGATACATTTACTTAACTGTAAAATGTATGAGAAGCATACATGTGATCAACCAATGTTTGATTACCTCCAGAGTAAAGAAAACATGAATCATGATTCATTTTGTAGTAATACCCAACAATGTGGCATAATTATTCAATATGATATGCGAGTTATTTATTCAGATTTCTTTATGAAGGACAGCAGAGTTGGTGAAAAAAAACAAAACAATACAATCATAGTTGATACGTCAAAACACTAGGGATCTCTTTAAAACAAATATTGGGAGGTGTATGATTTACTGCATGAAGGTTTTAGGATTAAAAGGTATTTTCCTATGTAGATCATAAAGTCACTACCAATTAGTACTTGATTAACTGAAATTACATTTTAACTGAAGTTTTTATCCTAATGCACTTTCTGGCAGCTGTGTAATCTAAAAAGTGTGGCTGTAGTTTGGCTCATAGCAGTGTGTTTGTATGAGTTACACAGACTGCATTATCCTTAAGACAAGTATGGTTTACTAACAAGCCAAAGAGAGATTCCATTTTTAAAATGATCTTCATAAGGGTGTCTAACAATTATTATTATTAATAATAATAATAATATTATTATTATTATGTATTATTAATAATAATAATAATAATAATAATAATAATAATAATAATAATAATAATAATGCAATCTTCTCCTTGTTTTCTCTGTTTAAAAACATTTATAATCTAAACTTTTAATCCATAAATGTTTCAAAAAATAGCAACATCAGGGGAAAAAACAAACACAATTTTCCTTAACACAGTAGCACAGAATGGCTATTACATCTAAATTTAGTTCAAATATGAAATAAAAAGTTAAAATGTGCACACAAACACACTAATTCAAATGAGAAGTTTGGGGTGGTTCATTTGACCTAGATATAGACTTTCAATGAATTATATTTGAAAAAAGTTGTCTATATTAGAAAGGGCTTCATACCCACAAGTGTTTAGTTTCAAATATATGCTCTCTCAGAATGTAAGGTTCGGTCCATAAATATTTGGACAGTGACACAATTGTCATCATTTTGGCTCTGTATGCCACCACAATGGATTTGAAAGGAAACAATTAAGATGTGCTTAAACTAGACTTTCATCTTTCATTTGAGGGTAGTTACATCCAAATTGGGTGAACAGTGTAGGAATTACACCCATTTTTATATGTGGTCCCCACAATTTTAGGGGCTCAAAAGTAATTGGACAAACTAGCATAATCATTAATTAAATTGTGAGTTTCAATACTTGGTTGCAAATCCTTTGCAGTCAATGACTGCCTGAAGTCTGAACCCATAGACATCACCAGATGCTGGGTTTCTTCCCTGGTGATGCCCTGCCAGGCCTGCACTGCAGCTGTCTTTAGTTCCTGCTTGTTCTTGGGGAGTTTTGCAATTATTGTGCAAATGAAAGTAAGATTGTTCAGAGTTAATTACCATGCTGTTATTGATATACCATGTCTGGAAACAATATCAAATACCCTGTGAGGGCAATTACCAATATTTCAACTCAGACTTACTTCAAGATATGGCATCTCAAGCAATATCACCACTAATTAGTAAGCCTCCCCTGTTAAACTTGCTTCTATTAGCTCATTCACACTAGTCTTTTTTTCAGTTCCTCTCCAGAGTCTATTTTTTGACTTTCTCTTTCACAGTGGCTGCTCCATTTATTCCTCAGTTCCATTAGCTCATTTAAATTATGAGAAATGTACAAAACATGAACTCTGCAAGTGGCATTTATACAGCAGGGTTTACATTGTGTGAAGGCAAAACATAAGAAGTCAAACTACTTGAAAGGGATTGGCAATACCCAAAGCTTTTCTATATTCTCATATGAGGTTGCCTGCCTCCATCTTGATATTGATAGGGTAACACATTACTTAAATTCTCAACAACAACAAAAAAAGTTCTAGGGAAGAACCTGAATGATTATATTTGCCTCTGCTACTGACAAAGTGTTTAAAATATCATTCATATCATTCTACGATAATGAACAAGGTACTCTTCTGAGTGAGGCCTGTGAAGAGGACTGAGTCCAAACCCATTCAAGAGGTCTTCATTGCTCTTCAATCAATACTTTTATGGCAATGGTCTATATTTTATCCAAACAGAAATGTCTGAACTGGACTGAATATTTAAAATAACAATATATAGCTTTGATTATGATCAACAACAACGATATAAAAATCCAGACTCCAGAAAAGGCAAACTGTATTTTATAGTAGTTAATTTTGTTGGGTGTGTTTACATTGGTGATGTACCATTTCAGCTGTATTGTGAATCTTATGGATAAACACACAAGTGAAAACAATTATGATATACATATTTCAAAATGGCCATTTCCTCCTCTTCCTCTCCTTCTGCTGATCTCTCCATCTTGATCCCCTTGGAAACTAAGACACTCTCTCCCTCTTCTTCCGCTAAGAACCTAGGAATCACCCTCAATCCTGCGCTCTCCTACACTCATTACATCACCATGCTGACACGCAGCTGCAGATTCTTCCTGAGCAAAATATGCCGAATCTGACCCTTCCTCACCAACTGCTCGACGTAGCTGCTCGTTCAGGCAAAGGTCCTCTCCCGCCTGGACTACTGCAACTCCCTCCTGGCCGGCCTGCCTGCAACTACTACCCGCCGCTTCAGCTCATCCAGAACTCTGCGGCTCGTCTGGTGTCTCTCTGCCCCGATTCGGACACGCTACTCCACTGCTCTGCTCCCTCCACTGGCTCCCGATACCGGCACGCATTCAGTTCAAGACACTGACCCTCACCTACAGTGAGGGAAAAAAGTATTTGATCCCCTGCTGATTTTGTAGGTTTGCCCACTGACAAAGAAATGATCAGTCTAGAATTTTAATGGTAAATCAAATGCAAATCAATTTATAACTTTTTTGAAATGCGTTTTTCTGGATTTTTTGTTGTTATTCTGTCTCTCACTGTTAAAATACACCTACCATTAAAATTATAGACTGATCATTTCTTTGTCAGTGGGCAAACCTACAAAATCAGCAGGGGATCAAATACATTTTTCCCTCACTGTACCGCCGTCTCGACCACACTGCACCAAGCTACCTTCAGTCCCTCGTCTCCCCATACATCCCCTCCAGACCACTGCGGTCTTCCGGTGCCAGAAGGCCAACTCTACCTCCTCTCCACTCCCCTTCCTCCAGAGCCGCTCCTTCTCATCCCTGGCCCCTAAGTGGTGGAATGACCTTCCCACTGAAGTCAAAACAGCAGAGTCTCTAACCTCCTTGCGGTGCTTTACTCAAGACGCATCTTTTCAGACAGTACTTGTAATTTATTAATTTACTCTCCTGTATGATAGCTCTTATACAACATTTTGTTATACTTCTTGCTTACATTACTAGTACTCATATTGTTTGTTTTGATTTCCCCTATCCTCCCTTTCCCTTGGCCCTTGACTGTGACTTAACATCTTGTCAGCACTTATCAGCTTTTACAATCCAGGATGTAAGACCTCATATATTGATTACTGTATATCTCGTATACACTTGTGTAAATTGGAATTTGTAAAATGTATTATGCTTTGAATTGCACAGTATTATTGCACTTTGTATTCTATATTTTATAAGTCATCCAGGACAAGGGCATCTACTAAGAAATAAATTAATAATAATAATAATGAGAGTTTTTTTAAACAGGTACATATATCAGTCCTAGCTATGTGTCCCCTTTCAATGAATCATCACTTATCTGAATTCCAGGCTGAAGACTGAGATTAGGTTTGGCTTTGGGAAAATTAATAGTGCAGGCAGGGAAAGAGGAGTATCCTTCCAAAATAGTCTTCTATTGACATGGTTCCTTAGTGATTTGTGTGGTGACTGTAAATGTGTACTGCTGGAGCTTTATTTTGCACTCAGCTATCAATTCCCTATATGCTTTTTCTATAGTTTATGTATTGACAAATTGTGCACACCACATTTTCTCCACTGACAGCTGGATTGTTCTAATTTTGAATTTAATTACTTATTAATCAAAACAAGCACTTCAATAGTTCTTATAATTTAATGTTTACTAGTTTGAACTATTCCTTTAAACAGCTTGTTTCAAGTAACCGTCACTGAACAGTTATATTGCACCAGCAATGTTACACCCCTGCATTTTCCATCTTTTATCTGTGCTCATCTGAGGAGATTGTACGGGTAATTTGTATGGGTGAAAAATGTATGGTCTGCAACTTGAAGAGAAGCTGCAATTACATCGGTGTTATTATGTTGTGGGTAAACAAATAATCCTCCGAGACACCAATCAGCCTGGCTGTGTCTATTATATCATTTATGTGCGAGACAGATGGGTTTAATTACAAAAGAGGTGTTATTTGCTTGATTTATGTTTTTTATTATTACTTCACCACTTGACCTCAACATTGTATGGTCAGTATAATATTGTTGTTTCATATTACTAAATTGTATACAATTTTGCGGATGATCTGTCTGGAGCAGGTATAGTAGTACTTACATTATAATCTAGGTATTAATTTCATTGTTTTCCAAGGCAGAATTTCAAAATGGGATTGCTGTGCATTACAATCCTTACCTTCATAACTGAAATGTTTAATTCCTGAAAAGACTAAATGTTCTTTGGATTAGTTTACCTTTTGTCAGGGACCCTAGAAATATGTATATTCTTTAGCAGAGATGAAAGAAAACATACTGCCTGATTTAGAAAGAAGTAGCATTAATTAGTTTAATGTTTTTCTCTAAGACTATAAAGTTTAAAGTACTCTATCAAGCGACCTAGGAAACGGATCATTTCATTTAGAAAATAAATGGAAATGTTGACCCTTCCATCAGAAAGTTATCAAAATTAAATTATTCTGTGGGCACCAAGGTGAGAATCATCCCACATGACCCAAGACTGGACTTTTCACCATTAAAGTGGGTTGTGAAAATGTCTTCAATTCTCTCAACTCTGTTTTCTGTTGTGGAGCTCCCTTTCTACTGCTGACTATTAACATTTTTCACACTGTGGGAATGTATTTCTTACAAGCTTAAACGTATCCCCAGGCTCACTGCACTGTGTTGGCTTCTTACGGCTGAATTCACTGCACCCTGGGATGTCAGCAGAATGGTTTGTGTCTGTATGTGTGGGAGGAATAACACCTGCACACTCACACAGCAAAGAGAGCCCGGACATGAAAAGGAGAAGTGCAGATTTCAATTAAGAGGCTTTAATCAAACATGGAAGTCCTGTTATTAAACTTCAACAGCTGACTAAAACAATGTATGTTCATGTGCATTTGATAAGACTAAAAATGTTTTCAAGGTAAAAACTAAGAAAAAAAAAAAAAAAAAAAAAAAAAAAAAAAAAAAAAAATCGGCAACGGTGTGTAAATAACACAGCAATGGCTTAAAGTAATGTCTGGGTAAAATGTTAATGTTGTTCAGTTTCAAGGCTACTTTAAAATCGTCTCCTCTCGAAGAGTCCTGCCATATGGTCACCCTGACACCGACAGGAAATATCACCAGAGCTGCTGCAGGGGAGATTGTGATGAAGCTTATACTTTAATATTTTTAAAAAGTGTCTAAAATGTTAGAACGGAACAGAAAAAAACAAATATTTCACTTCTACTAACGCATTGGTACAGACAAACAATTCATTTTTGAAACTGCGATAGCTAAGGAATTAAATTATTACTATACATTCATGTCTGTTTTAATTGTGGTATCTTAATGAGACAAGTTTAAATAATTTTGACTGGGTCTCAGAAGATTCTGTAACACTAGTGTATTTATATAAACTGAGCTTTAAACATCAAATCTCAACTCATCTATGACACAATACTAGTGATACGGCCAGTCTTATAGTGGGTGGACACATAAAACTATTGAAATGTATAGTTCTCAGCTGGGATTCAAACTCACAGCCTCCTGCATTTCAGGCAGTTGCTACAATATTATCTACTGATTTAATATAATATTAATAATGTAAAGATGAAGAAGAAAAAGAAAAAGAAAGAAAATAGCTTTTCACAATTGGCAGGTGCTTTGCTTTTTCCTTCACAGGGATCTTCAACGTATCCCATCTTCTTCCCAACATTAGCTACAGCCAGTTTATTTCTAAACCAAATCAAAAGTTTTATATGAAACCAGGTGGGATGAAACAACCATGATTGACCAGTCATTAGTCAACCAATCCTTTGAGAAAGCTTGAGACTATGGGCAGTGGATACGAGCTGTGCGATTTAATCACTTAAATGCTTTCAACTACCTAGTGTAGGTTTAGTAACAGACCTGATGAGAAATTAATCAGAACAGCTGGACTGACAGACCTACTATATATCTGAAGGAAGAAAATAAGTCTCCCCCAAATAAAATGTCCAATGACATGGCATGGATTTTTCATTCGAGGCTTGTTCTATGGCCTGGGTTGCCATGAAAAGAACAAAAACAAAAATGTCTTCTGCGTTATTATTTAATATTACTTTATGTTGCATTATCAACTATACCAGTAAATGTTTTCATTTTCATACAAATGTAATAAAAACAGAAACACAAGAGAACCTGCTAGTCAGCAATATCTATAAATTATTGCATTTACTTAAGATGACTGTAATCACTGTTAGTTGTTGCTGGAGACAAAGCAAAGTATTCAATAATTAAAATTCAGATTTAAAAAGCAAAACCGCATTCTAAGCATTTATGTTAATGTTATTTAAAGAGCAACAGCAATAATAAAAAAATATGATCAGATTATAAACTGTGAAATAAAGATTATTGCTTTTATGGAGAATTCTTTGTGGATGTGGACTTGATGCAGCAGCACGTGTGTTATCTCACTCTGATAATCCACAGGAGGAATCCCAGGACAAAGCTTACAATTAGAGCAAACCCTTTTGTTTTTATGCGATAACACATTTTCAAAATGTCTATGCAGAATCTTACAGTTATTTTTCAGAAAATATATCCATGTTAATGTTTTCAGCTTTTATTATTATTATGATTATGCTTCTTTCTGTGTCACTCACCAGTGCCTGCTTGTGTTGTTTTTCACAGCGTACTTTGTGATTGTGTGTGGGAATAACCTGGTCAGAGTGGGTTATTTTCAAATGCATTGCCTGTGTGCTATCAGCAAAATAGCTGAAGGGAAAATGTTTACTATGTAAGTGTCTGATTTGTAAGGCAGTGTTAAAAATACTGCAGTGCATATCCCCACAAATTGAACTACTACTCAAATATTTTCCCTTTACAACAATACTCCCCTTAGTAACTGAATATACTATTATTACTATTACTACTACTACTACTACTACTACTACTAATCATAATAATAATATAATCTTAATCATCATACATTTATAAATAGAAGGTACTAACATTTAAAGTTATGTGACAAAACAAATTGACTAGTAACATCTTCTGAGTTAAATCATTGTTACCTTGAGTGATGTTATGTCAATAGCTACCAATTTACACATTTCAGTATTTTCCCATAGGAGCCACACTGTTGCTTCAAGTTCAATAACCATTGATATTTATCATTTAGGTCATTAGCCCAGTGAAATCCAAGGAGACCTACAAGGATATAAGATTGCTAATCTGCACTGGCTGCATTATTTAGATTGGGTAAATGAATACATTCTCAGGAGACATGATTATTTATGATAAAAATAAGGGTGAACCAGGCTAAAGTAAGTATTTGTGGGATTGCTTTTGTCTTTAATAGCTAGATATTTATAGTGTATGGTTTCCACTATTAAGTGTGTTGAATGTTAAGGTGGTTCTACAAGAGCTTTGCTGAATCTACAGAAGCTAAAACAAAGGGGTATCGCATTATAATAATGTTAACTTAGTATTATAACAGAGACATATGTTACATAAAAGTATAAAAAACATACAAAGCAAAATAAATCAAATTAAATGTTTATACAGAGAAATCCCACATTGCCCCAAACGCGGTTTGAATAACCCAACCTTGCTCTGAAGTAAATAATATGTAATAATATTTAAAAATAATGGAAGGAAAGTAAAGGGATTATTTGAGTTATGCTGAATTTCCCTAATATTGTCTTAGATGTTGATGTTATCATTAAATGTCACAAGACAAATAATTACTATTTGCAAAATTCATCAGCCATTTAAAATATTATCAATTGGAAATCTAAGTACTCCAATTATAGAAAATATTGCTTTAAAGGTCATATGCTATAATTAGTTTATCTGAATAAAAATGAGCAAGCAGCGAGGAAGAAACGAGCATCACTGATTACTTATAAAATGACATTTCTCACTGTACTGTATTAATTTGTTAATTAATAAGCATGGAAATTAGAAAAAGGTGATTTGTATTTGCCAGCGAAGCAGAGTAGGGTTTGTCTATATTGAGTAAACTAATTTAATGCAAAATAACAAGGAAAGATTCATTAAATATAATTTACAATTTGCTGGATCCATGTTATTATAGCATGCTATCCCAATATTAGTTTTGAATTCATCACAGAAGCCAAGACAACTGTATATTTCTGTGGATATATATTTAAATAGGAGCTATGTTTCATGTATTCACCTCTGCAGGTCAATCTTAGGACACAGAATAAATATTTCAAGATTCATATAATTCTCTTTGAAAACATATTTATAGAGTTTGGCTGGACATACCTTGAAATACTGATTTCCATTTGCATTCAGCAGCCAAAGTAACAGACTATTGCATATTTATGTTAAGAATATTCTTTATTCCTGAAAAGGGAATAACAGATTTTGCTAGGTTACACTTAATTTGAAACCATGGTGATATTGGTGCATAAATTGCCAAAGCATACATAACTTCCTAAAATAAATAATTTAGAATTGTATATCTACACATAGGTATAATATAGAAGGTGTTTCTCATTTTTCTGTAGTACAGATGTCAAATGTCAAAGTATATAGTACTATTATCCTGGATTCCCATACACTGTTGTACATCCTTGGTTTGATGAGGTAATAAAGCTGTCAATCTAAGCAGCTTAGGACATATTTAATATATTAATATTATAGTAAAACTATTGTCTTGTTTATTAGGTCTGCAATCGAATACTTGTAGTCTCCAGAATAATAACTTATTAACAATGTCGGGTGTTATTCTCATCTACTTGATTCGTATTATGTCCCGATGCCACCAATTCACTGAGCTTCATAGTCTTGCAGCTCTAAATATGTATCTTAAATAAAATCCATCTGGAAAGCTGTAGTTTAGGTATATTACAATACCCAAGGTGACACTACATATTAAAATGGCAAAAATACTTGTGTTGAAGTGGACATTACACTGTGGAGACATGTTGCACAAATGTGTTAATTGCAGGTACTAAACAAAAAATACTATGAACCTTATATTACAGGAAGGCCTTGATTTCCCAAAGTAACACTTATTAGGAGTGAAATATCTGCTCTAATGGCCATGGAGATGCAAACATCCAGCTGAAGGGCCATTCTGAAAAGCAAAACAGAAGTTCAATTTGTATCCAGAAATGCGCTTGTCGAAGAGGTTCTTTATGTATTGTTAATAGCATTCATCATTCGTGCAGGCTTGCACTTACTATCTTAATTAAAAACAAGGTTTCCTATTATTCCATAGGATTCAAATCCACTACAAATGCTGAAGATTATATGGACAATACTTATGCATTCCTTGTAACAGAGAGGAATGTGCAGGGAACCAATTGCTTGCACACGGTAATAACAAACATAAGATTTTTTCCCCCGCTATCAAGTGCAGGACAGCAGCTTTTCTATTACTATTCAAGCAGGGACTCTTACAATAAGTTCACTTGTATTCTTTTAATTGTAATTGCACACGGACAAAGGAAATATTTGAAAATGAATACATGATGAGGTGAAATGTGAACAAGGTCTAACCAATAACGGACACAAATTGTGGAGGATTTAGTGAATATAGATTTATGTCTAAATGTGTCACTGAGGAGATTGCTACCCCCACATTGCATGTTGTACATCTAGGCCTAACCCATACAAGTAGTGATAACATCAAAATAATAGCTCTTTTTATTGACTGACCTTAACTAGCCAACCAATTCAAAATCATCCTGATGAACTTCCTCCTCACTACATTGCAGAGTATCCGACTTGATACTAAAGATGCCTTCAAAAGTGAGTAACAGCAAACGTTGATTTGCTTGTGTGAAAAAATGTCATACAGCGTACAATTACATATCCTTAAAATGTCTATGCTTGGTAAATTGCAAGGTAAGGTAATTATCTGGTTCACTAATTCTCCCCGAGTTCTCGGTGGGTCTCAATCACTGTCAATTTGGAAGTGCATACATGTAGTCATTGTGATTAAGATTCCCAGCCCTAATCAGCACTACAATTTGCAGCTACCTTCAGTCTCTAAGCCGGTGCGTTTTAGATACCCCAGTAGAAATGTAATCTTAAACCTTATGGAAGTTTCTGGTGAACTCTAACCAGGACCCTAGCGAAACCCAGAGTCCAATCCTAGAATGAACCCTAAATAACTAATAGGATAAGACGGTCAGAGGGGACACACTCAAGTTAATTCTAAATCACTATTCAATGGACAATTAGATAACTAATGCAAATTATTTTCTTGGGTTTCCCCCAGCAATATCGTTGAGATTGATCTTTATTTCCTACAGGGTCCAGCAAAATCCTGAAGGGTTGGCAATCCTGGTCTTAAATTGCAATTTGTCTAATGAGTTCCTTTCCGTAAACTAATTACTCTCCAAAACAGAGAATGAGTCCCACTAGTAGGAATTATATAATGGTAACTATGTTTTAAATTATGATCTTAATGTTTAAATTCTCCCAAGAGTTTAGAAAGTTCAACAACTGTGGTGTATATGACACCACACCAAAACAATCACGATTAGGTAAAAATAACATTTGAAACCATATTGTAATCCTCACAAACAAAAATGTCGTGGTGCACAAGACAGTTAACATTATACAGATACACAGATAGATATTATTTTAACTGAAATACATGGGAAGACCATTTGGAGAAATAATGAATATGTTAGTCTATTTCATCTGTCACAGTGGTTTGTTGCTGATGTTGTAATATGTAAATTATCAAAGGTGTACATTCAACGTTTTAGGAGTAGTAACCTTCCCGGCAGAAAATCAAAGAATCTCATTACTGTATCAATAGGATTAATTATATGTATTGCTTACTTGCACCTTAAACTTTCCGACATATGAGGTTTGTGGATACAATTGAAAATGAAATCCCTTTCTTGTTTCAGGCAGACTCTTCCTGAAATTATTCATTACAGCTTTGTTGTAGGGTGTGAAGAACGAATGTGTTATTATATCATTTCGAATTCAATGCATTTATAATGTTAAGCTCATATGAGCCAAAGACAAGTTTAAACAGTCTTTTTAACATGATCAAATGGTGAGGATAAAGCGTCTGAGAGACAATTAGACAGGTAGTTCGCAAAAATCAAATACAAGTTAATAGTTGGGCATTGGTTTTCAAAAGCAGGTTTCTCTTATGTATGAATGAGAGAAATCAATTTCTTTCATGCAAGCTAAACATTCATCCAGGATCCACCATGATTTTTTAATCAAAGCACTGACCTGTTTCAATACCATTATTTTATGGTAGCTTTTTATTTATTACAGGATTCTTCCTCTATGTAATGCAAACCCACCATCAAATACTGTTATTGATCTGTAATTGTGGTAGTGCTTTTTATAATAAGTTTGTTTTCTCAATTATGAATAATGTCATGTAATAGATCAGATAAGATCATGAGTTCAAAAGATACAAACAACTCTTTATTAAAAAACAAAGATACACTAACTATGCTATGTTACTAAAATAGTAGCCTAGATATATAGTTGAATAAATTGTATGATAATGATAATATCACAGTTAAGAGGAAGGTTACTCTTAAAATTCAATTGTATATCCCCAGCTCTAACCTAACAGGTTAGTTATTTCAAAATTCACAAGGCCCTTGTGAGATGTTCCTCATTGGCAGGTTCCACATGAGGGAGATGCATCACCTAGTGATTGGCTACTCTTCCAATCCCTGTCAATGGATTTATAACATCATCCGCCTTTGCTTGTGGAGTGCAGGTGGCCAATAAACAACTTCCAGACACAGGATGGAACATTTTCACGGCATGAGAAAGTGGCACAAGATAGTGCCGAATGGATTTCTATCAGGCCATACTGCCCAAAACTGTGGGATTAAGGAGACAACAAAAAACTTTCAAACTCATTATATTATTTAACTAACTAACTACTAGGCTATGGTTTCAGTTTTATTTTTAGGTTAGCAGCTACATTATCGGTATTATTTGAACTACAGGTGCACCTCCGAGCCACACAGCTCCACCCAGTATCCTACCATGTCAAATAAAATGAACTAAAATAAAACCTAAATAGATTAATAGAGAGATAGACATGTCTGTGGGACATTTAATGGTGGTCTTGGACTGCTTCCATTTAACAGAAGGAAATAGAAAGTAGTCTTCATGGCATTGTAGCTTCCCTGTGCAGTGTTTGCATCATTCTCAAACATTAGATTTTATTGATGGCTGAGGCGTTATGTGAATCTCCAGGATCAGATCACACCTCGGGGCATTTATATATCAGACGGGTGCCAATAAACCGTAATCAAAAAACAGTTGAAAATTGTAATACATGAGGATGAGTCTGTAATGCAGGCAATTATTGAAAGCAATAAGGTTTATGTTGAACTTAATTAGACAGGCTGTGCAAATACTCAGAAGGAAGACAATTAATCCCAAACAATGTTGAAAAAAAAAAAAAAAAAAATGCTTTCGTGATAAAGAGCAGAAGTCATGAGTTTCGCTGCAAGTCTGAAAACTTCAAATCTGTGACAAAAGAAACCATTCTTTAAATAAATTTAATGGAGCAAAACAGCACTGCTATTCCACACATTATATGGTTTTGTTTTTCCGGGGAATAACAGTTTATGCTATAATTGCCTATAAGTGCAACCTATAGCATAGAGATACAATGCTGTCCATAACGGTTTACATACAATTTTCCACATTAAAGTGGAGAGCTTTATCTACATAACATTTGATTAAACTAAACTAAGGGCTGCTAGACCAAATGACAACTTCGACCCACGAACTGATTACAAATTTCAGAGTTGTACTCTTTCACGATTTGATTTATAAATAAAATGAAGTAGCCTCTAAAAATAAATTAAACGATGACAGCTAGGTAGGGCAACGTTTTGATTTTATCTAGCCTAAGACTCTTAGGGCTGGTATCACAGACCCAAATTAGCCTTAGTCATGGACTACTCAATGTTAAAGTAGGTGGAGCAGGCCTAGACTAGTGCTAATGGAGGTCTGCGAAACCAGCCATTACTGAAACAGGTTTTTCTTTTTCGCTCGTTAGCCAAGGCCTTGCATTCTTTGGGTGGTCTTTGATCAGTATGGGGTATCCAAACAAGGCCATAATACATTGGATTGCATGCATACTATATTGGTTCATATATCATATATCGGTTTGAGTGTGTACTATATTGCTTTGTGTGCATACTATATTGGTTTGCGTGCGTACTACATTGGTTTGTGCGCGTACCATACCGGTTGTTCATGTGACTCAAGAGGGCGGGGCAGGACTAAAAACAAAAGGAAATCAAGGGGGAAGCAGCAGTGCGAGCTTCGTCCTCAAGCAACACATTATAGAAAGACATAACCATGTCATCCGAGACACACATTACAGATTGTGCAACATCGGACTACATCTCTAAAACGGAACTTTTCAAAACTCTGTTGTGACAGAATCAAACTTGACAACACTAATCAGAATGAATTTTATTTATGTTTCATATGTTTTTTCCCTTCCTTCGTAAGCATGAAGATTAAGATCTAAGTTTAATTATCAATGTGGCTATTCCCCAGACATACTATTATGGTCATTCTAATTGATATACTTCATGCAGCATGGAGGATTTTACTGTCTGCATGAGATTTTTAATGAGATATCATTGGACTATGAGGTACCGTGAAGCAAATTATGAATCTACAGCAGGGCTTTCCAATGGAATTCACGTTGAAAGTTGATGAACTTTCTCCATCATAGGGATACATTCACATGTTTATTATTTACTCCCTTATGCTCTTAAAGATTATGCTAATTTGAGTTTTTTCCCCATGGTTAAATTCTGTGTCAGAGATGTGTTGATCTGTATTGCTTGCTAGAATAGTTCACACCATTAGGGCTCATGGTAATTGCTCACTGCTTCATTACATAATGAGGGCCTTGGTCACAAAGTATTAGCCTGGGGTGAAGGATAACACGCACTTCACAAACTTCTGCTCACTCCACTCTCCTGGCAGTTAGGTTTAATTTGGACTGTATCCGATGTGTGTTTGACCTGGGGTTGGGAACCATTGGTCTAGATGCTCTAAATTAAAGGAGAACCACAAGAAAGTTAATAATAGAACACACTGGTAACTAGGGCTGCACGATACTGGGAAAATATGCGATATGCGATATTGTTGTTGAGTATTGCGATAACGATATTTCTTGCGATATAACATTTCCCTAGAGAAATGCTATTTTTATTAGGTATTTTTTTTTAATAAAATCATTTATATATGTAATGATCATACTAAAATAAGCAGGTAATAGATAATAGAGGTGCAAAAATGTAGACTTTAAAACACTATGAATGACTGAAAACCTCGGCAGATATTCCGATTCTGGTTTGCGGTTACCATAGACCTGCAAACACAAAAAAATGCATTACTCTCAAACATTCTTTTTTTATTCACATGTAACCATGCAATCATCAAGAGCATCTTTTAAACAAAATATTCCCTTGCCTTGCATTGCCTGTTTTTTTAAATAAAAATAAATAATTAAACACAAATCAAATAAAAAATTACTATTAAACAAAGTGTACAGGCCTTAAATAAATTAGTATGTAGTGGAAATACTAACATCTTGTCAACATCCACAAGAAAAAAAGAATTAAGTATTAACATGTAAACCTATATTTTAGCACAATGCAATGCCATATGTGCTTAACAGTGAAAGCAATTTTATTCCAGGTTTTTTGCCAGGAAAACTAGCATATTGACTTTGGTTGGTTTTAAACATGTGCGTTGGCATGTCACAACATTTCCTGATGTACTAAAAAGTCTCTCCGAAGGTGAACTAGTTGTAGGTATACAGAGATACTTCCTGGCTAGTTTACTCAGGTGTGGGAAGTTGACCTGATGGAGTTGCCACCAAGTGAGAGGGTCCATCTCACTGTCTATGGTGGGAGACACCAAGTAGCTGTTCAGTTCAGCCTCCACAGCATGCAATGGTACCATAGATGACGGAGCTGGGGATGCCTTGAAGAAACTGCCCAGGGATTTTTTGGCCTTCTTTAGGATGACATCTGATGGACCCATGCCCTGGTGATCTTGATTACTTAGGCTCTGCTCCTAAAATAGATAAAATAATACACTATAACTAGATTTGGTTACAATATTTACTTTATCACTTACTAACTCTTGTCATATTAACATTTACCTTTGGCACAGATGCTTCAATTTCAGACATCACCCTGGCTCTAGTTCTTGAGTTGCTGGGTTGTCATACTTAGTGTTCATGTAGTCTAGAATCCTCATCTTTATGGACTTTGTTAAATCACTATCTTCTTCCTTTGCAGCATGAACTGAGGTGTTCATCAAGTGAAGTACAGGTTTCACATACAAAACTTACATAACTTTCACCTGACAGAACATCTGTAAATTCTTGCAGAGGCTGCAATGCCTGGTTTATAGACTCAAGTACATCTAGGTCCTGCCAAGAAGGAACCAAATGTCTTAACTTTCTATGTGCTGACAGGACGTCGCTTATGGCCCGCTGCTGCTCCAGAACTCTGAATCATTTTCTCTCTCGAACCCCACCTTGTAGGGCATTCTGTGATGAGGTAGTGCTCCGGGAGGTTGTGCCCTTTTTGTGCTTTTTTCAGGGCCATCTTCTCCTTCCAGCTGTGGGAGAAATGTCCTACTAACTTTTTGCAAAGACCAACAGCCTGAGTAATGCGCTCATCACCTTTAATAGCATTTTCTGAAGAGTGAAGAAAAAACAAAACAAGGACATACAGTCATTTAGCAGACACTATTATCCAGGGCGACTTTTTAACCATTTATACAGTTGGGTATTTTACTGGAGCAATCTAAGTGAAGTACCTTGCTCAAGGGTACAACAGCACTGCACAGCACACATTATCTTAAATATTACAATATGCAAAATCCTGTTTATACTACATGCAACTATACAAAATATACCTTTTTTGGTTTTCATTTTATTATTGCAAATCTAAACATCAACACTCACCGATGGCCAGATGCAAACGGTGACCAAAGCATTGTAGTCCGACCCAATTATTAAGTTCGGTAGCCTTCACCACATTAGCGCCGTTGTCTGTTGTAATGCACACTTGATTCTCCTCTTTTAAGTTCCAGCTGGTTAAAACTTCCCGCAGTCCATGGGCTATGTTTTCACTGGTGTGGGATTCGAGGAAATATACAACGTCCAGACAGCGTGTTTTTAATTCAAAGTCTTCAGTAAGAAAGTGAACAGTAAAGCTCATGTAGGGCTCAGTCGTGTGACTGGACCACAGGTCAGTGGTGCTAGCGTAGAAGTCCACTTGGCGCAGCTCAGAGCTCACGGTCTTCACACGTGTCGTACATCTGTGGAATTGCGACTTGAGAAAAATAATTTCTCGATGGCAGCTGATATCTCCGGTCCAATTTGTTAATTAGACTCACAAAGCCTTCTCTGCTCACAGTGTTAACAGGCATCATGTCTTTAACTAAAAAGCATGCGATAGCTTCTGTTAATTCCTTGTGGCGTTTCAACGTTTTTTCATAAGGAGTTACACTTGCAAAACTTTGATTAATGGTTGTCTGTGGGACTCTCTTACTGTTACTTGGCATTTCGTTAGCAGTTTTGGTAGATTTGGGCTTACACTTTTTGAAGTCTTCATATAGCTCCCTGTGGTTGCGTTCCAGATGACTGTGGAGATTAGTTGTATTTCCTCTCGACGTGGCCACAATTTTTCGGCACGACTTACACAGTACCTGCATTTGTGACACGTCTTCTCTCTTGAAGCCAAAATATTGCCATATTTCAGACGTAAAGTTCTTCGCTGTTGTCATTTTCCTCGCTTGTCTCTACTCCTGCCATTACTTTTTATGTTCCACTCTCTGCTCTGAGCCACTAGGTTCCCCTTTGGGCCCGGTCTAGCCAATAGCATAAGAGCACCTACTGGGGAGGCGGGTATAAAGATAGTAAGGCCCCATCTGATTGGTCAAACCTATGCAAGCAACACACAAACGCTTGGCACATAAAATAAATGTAATTTATCGCTACGGATATCGCATATACTATTATCGCGATAACAATTCATTTTCTATATATTGTGCAGCCCTACTGGTAACATTGACTTGTTTCCCTTCGAGATACATTTAAAATAAGTCTTTGGTATTACAATTTAAAAAAAAAAAAAAAAATGAATAAAACAATAATAATCAGGCTTGGTTATTGAAGCAGGCATTCAAAATCAGGGTATTATACAAAGTGTCGTGAGCCACTCAAAGTTTGGACTCTACCTACACAAAATATAGAAAGTGATTCTCATTCACAACAACTCAAGATATAATCAGATTTGTTTCTTTGGTTAAACACTTGTTATCAAATTAAGATAGACGAAGGACGTTAAATTATGAAAATCACCTCGTGTTAATATTTTAAAATGTGTTTGATGAACTTTAAGTAAGTTATAAATATAGAACTAGAAGTCTGTGTGAATTTTGAAGTCAGAGAAAGATTCTCTAAAGAAACGCATTCCATTTTCAGGAGAGTGCATGAAAAATATGTTCAGCATAAGGAACTGAAAGGGAAGGCTCTCACACAGCCCGTTGACAGAGAAACATTTTGAAAGAAGTTTGTACATTTCCTTTGGTAATCCTAAAAACTGGTAGTTTGGTGGAAATCTTGAAAGATTATTGTTGGATGAATTAATGGATAAGATTACACATTTTAAATAATTTAAACCATATATTTGATTTTCCTTCAGTGAAACTGATAGTTTAATTGTATCTTCATTTATTTTGTTTAACAAAGTAGGAATAATAAAAACAACAAAAAGTAGGTAATAATTTGACCACAGTAATATCACAAAATAATAATAAAACAATATAAAACCTGCACATTGCCCATGAATAACAGGGAATATATATGCAATAACTAGTCTTGAGGTAGAAAACAAGGACTAACAATGTGCACTGCTTATAAAAGGAAGGTACTCTTGCGGTGCATTATGGGAAATCCCTTACTCTGTAAGGAGGAGGAAGTATCAATATCAAAGTAAAATGCTCAGGGCCTCATTGAGTTTAAAAATTAACTGTCAAATCTGCTGGATAACGATTTGTTAGATCAGCAGTTTTGTTTATTTTCTACATTTTAACTTTGATCTGTATTGATATAGGTCTTGTTGCCTTGATACAAATGGCCATTGTCAAGAAAATAAGTCTGGTGCTGCCCTAGAAAGACAAGGAAAAAATATATATATTTCAATCCAGCCTTAGGAAGTATATAAATCATAGAATATGCAACATGCATGAAAATGAAGTGAAAGTGCAGAGTAGATGCTATGCATCTTCAATATTAAATCTCAAATTACAGAACTGGTGACAAAAGTTAAATTTTGCAAGACATAACCTGGTAACACTTTACATTAATGTCCACACCATTCGTAAATGTATGAATATCACCCAGATATCTCATGCACTTCCTTTGTGCTCTGATGTTATAAACCTTAACTCCAGCCGTAAATCTCCAACCTTATTTCTAACAGTCAAGTAAGAATCTACTGCTCATTAATATTAATTTCCATTACATTTCTCACAGATAAATATTACTATAGATACAGCTTCTTCATTTACATTGTTATATAACAGTTTTTAGAGTTCACTGATGGTATGTTTCATACTATAGCATTATGTGTAAAAACAAATAGAATAAAAAAAAAAACCTCAACATTATGTGGGGTATAACTGTTGCAGCCAGCTGTGCAGTGGGTCAAAATCATAAGCAATTCAATAACATTCATGCGTCACTGTTGCCAACCAATGCTGCCCGTTATTATGACCGCTTTGTGGAGAGACCTTAAGGATAAAAAGTTGATATAGTAGCAATAAACTGAGATCACCAAGGACATGTTGTGCTTAAATATAGAAAAGCTCTTCCAGCACAATACTATTAGTCTGAGCACTTCCTGTACAGTGAGAGTATGTTCTTAATTTCCTGGTAAAGCAAGGGCAATTCTATTTTAATCACACCACATGAATACTCTCATGTAATCCTAAGAACAAGTATAGCCATTACTCAGTATAAAGTGCCCTTGGTTCCGTACAGTGTGCAGATTCCAGCACTCAGACATAATATTAGCTCGCAATACATCCCATTACTTGGTCTTAACAAGATTTCCAACCCAAGTAAATTACCATATACAGCGCACTCTCTTTCAAAGTCCTATGGAGACTGTTTTAATTGGAAAGCTCTCTAACAGCATTCCCATGATTTCCATTAGTTTTGCACTGAGCTCATTTTGCACTCACATGCAGCCATAATAGCTTAATCAAACATATCAGTCAGATCAAGCGATACATTTCAATGCATTTTTTTGTTTTTATCAGATCAATGGTGCATCTAATAATTAAAAGGAAATGGTCTTTAAAAAAAAAAAAAAACGAATAACTGCATTCAGTACATTTTACATTTGTTGCCATTGTCCACCAACAATGCTTGCACATTGGTTCCGAGTACCCCTTTCTGGTACGAGACTGTGGCCAATAGATATCTTATTTGAATTGGAATCGACAAATGAATACAATACTATAAATGATACCACAGTAATATAGTAACAATTCCTATCATGACTGCTATAATATATTCAACACATACCACACACTTAGTCTTCCAGAGTAGTTCTGCACTAAAACAAAATGTTTGTGTGTGTGCACTTAACCTTATTAAAATATTTCAGTCCTATACAACTAACATAAAATCTCTGTAACAACATTATAAACCATTTTACAATTACAATTATCTTAATCATACATATTGCACTTCTGGTTTGTAATCTGCTGAACCTTCAATCTTGGAATGGCATTTCTTTTTCTGTAGTTCTCTATAAAATCACCCCAGACTCTCAGCTCTACAACGATGCCTCTTCTGCTCTATGTGCCAAGCTGCTATGTAAATGTCTTCTAGCCTTTTATTCACTGACAGTTTGAATTCATGCTCAGGACAATCAAGTGAGGAGGAGTTCACCTTGGATTAGCTTTGGGATCTTCAATGAGTTTCTCATGTTACTACAATTGGTGCCCTAGTTCTTGTCAATGTCCAGCACAATAATTTAAATGTTCAAGTGTCTCTTAATGTAAGGCATTCCATCAGTTTCACGTTTTACCTAAGAGCAGAAGAGTATAGTAGGGCATAATTAACATTTTGTGACAGTTCCTTAGAAATCTTCCAGACCTGACCAGCAAATCTTTATGTTGGTTTTGCAGCTGTACCAAAGAATTCAGGTTCAGTTCACACAGACTGAGTCATATAACAGAAAGGTTTTGTGAGGGTAGTATACAGGAAACTGTTAGCTCTAGGAGCTAGGGCATTTTCAGGTGGCAGAAAACCATTTTGGCTCAGACGGGCTCAGGAGCATGTTAGAGCCAAAATGGTTACCAGTTTCCAAATAGTGTGCCTAGTTAGTAACCCAAGAACATCGCTATTAAAGTGCAGAGAATGAACAAAGTGTGCCTGGAACAGCAGAGAAGAGAAGGTGTGGATTCAACACAACATGGAAATACTTATTGAAAGGTTTGTTTCTAATTGACATTGTTTAAAGGCTGGATTTGTAAGGATGGAAAATGTGAAGCCCCATGAGTCACTGAATAATCTGTTTTGCAGAAAGATCCATTGGTTGATATCTTAGGCTTTACTGGAATGGGTGATGTGATGCAGAACATTTGCTTGGAGTAAACTAAAGACTGGGTGTCATTTCAGCAGGTAATTGTATTGGTTTCATATTTAAACATTTTCTACAAAAACACCTTTCTTTGCATGCATACACAAATGCACATAGGATTTTTTTTTATAAGTTTATTTCTATTATATATACTACATATATATTCACTATTAAATATATGGAATATCCTATATAAAGAAGAAGCAAAAAAATTAAAAGTACTTGTCAGATGATTGGCTGGGCAGTACTCAATGCAGTGTCACAACAGACATAACTCTCTCCTTAGAAGGCCTGTCTGGAGTTTAAGTACCATGACAACCATTCAATGATTCAAGGTTGGCAGTTTACAATGTGCAGCATACTGTATCATGTTCCTCTTGCTAAGAGTAATGTCTAGGAAAAGGGAATAGAAGTGTGGTATTCTGAGGTGTCTAAATATCAGACATTTATTAAATAAGTCTGAATTAAGTGAATGCTTTTTCTATGCAAAATATATACAGATTAAGGACAAAAACCAGAAACACCAATGTCAAGTCACTTAATAGGGCATTATGCCACCATGTGCAGCCAGTACTGCCTGAATGCACCTTGGCATCGAGTCTACCAGCATCTGGAGTTCTGAATGGTGAAGATCTCTATCGATATACAAACAAGTATATCCGTTAGTCAGTCATATGTATAACAAACATTGAAATATTTAACAACGAGATTATGCAAAAATGTTAAGTAATGTGCCTTTGTATATCCGCAACACTTAAATTAATTTCACTTGCAAGACTTATTGAGTTCATAAATATCTAAGCATTCAATATTAGGTACCCCATCAGTTTATCAGTTTCCCCAATAGGTTGGCCACCCTACTCCTTACCACCTTGATAAGGATGCAGGCGGCAGGGACAGGAGTGTGTCCACACAGTGAGGTCCAGTGATGCCAGGTTCCGGCTGACTTGCTAATGTAAAGTTGACAGATGATTGCACAATTAAGGAGGTTCAGTCAATTAGAATTTCCACTGAAGCGACAGCTCTTCCTCGGGGTATACACAGACTCTGGGCAAGATGAGTGTTCTGCTGGTGTAGCAAGGACGAACGGTCTTTAGTACAGAGTGAGTAGCTACTGGACCGATTTATTGCAATTCAGTTTGACAGTCAAAAAGGTTCAAATTAGGCACCATCACAGTGAACAGGTGAGCATGCTAACTAGAGGAAAGTGTTATACACAAACTTCGATGACGTGGTGAAGAATTCTTATTACGGTCTCCACAGCCGAGGCCAATTTCAGAGTTCACTCAGATTCAAGCACACAGGCTTGCGTATTCCGTACTTGTCGAAGTCTCGGGTTTGTGTATTCAGAAAGTCTGTGTAGAGCACGTGGAGGAGTGAATTCATTTTTGGGCCTTGCATTTTAAGGAAAGATAATACAAGCCCTGATTGGCATTGTCTGTAGATTGGCTGCTCATCAGTTGTCATAGGATTTATGACCTCATGTCCCCCTTGGTGGCGAGAGGTGGTGGGACAACGGGGATTCTGTTCTGGAAGGTGTCAGATTTCAATTGTGTGAGAAAGAGTTGAGCCGTCACCGGAGCTAGCTGAAGTCCCATATCCTGAATGATGGCTTTCTATCAAGATGTCCATATGCACCTAAAATGTGGATTTCAGGGACAACACCGCACATCTTTGATGCATTTTATGGCCTGCTGGAACTGACCGGACTTTGAAGACTCAGATCTGGAGAAGAGTTAAATAATCACCACTTTATATAAATTCTTATTAATTATACCAATACAATATGCTGGACCCTACAAACTACTTTCTCCAAACCTTGCTTTGCAGCAGGTGCTCATTTATAAGATATTGACATTAGTTTAAAAATAAAAGAAAAAATAGATAGATTAAATTATGGTCTTTGCTTCCTTTTAAGCCTAACCTGCTCAAAATAGCTTTAAAGAAACCAAATTAAACAAGCAGAAACTATGATTGCACTGGTCGGACGGCCTGACCTGACATCCACACCTGCCAGCGTGCTTGAAGAATGTATTATTCAGTTGATTGGACAGGCAGTCTGGTGTCATTTGGGAAATGTTATCTGATTGGTGTTTTATGTTAAATACCCTTGTTTAGATTAATGTATTACGTCCCAAGTGGCCAAGTGCTCATTAGGTATTGTGAACAGCACGTATTTCACTTGTTACATTTCCTAACAGAGCAGTATTCCGAATTTATTTTTCACCTTCTTGCACTGACAACTACAAATGCTACATGATCGTGCTATCGTGGTCATCTAATTATGCATCATCCATGTCATTTACTTGCATAAATTGATCTGTAGTGTGTGCCCCACTACATGATCAATATACCTTAAACAGGCAGAGACTGATAGTCAATTGGATTTTTTTATTACACCGCAAAGCGTTCTCTGGCTGAGATGTAACTGTGAAGCCAATGTGAATGCTTGGTTTGCAGGTTGCGGTTTTTGGGACCTAAGGAATGCATCGATCAAAAAAAAAAAAAGTACTGAAGGGTATCCATTGTGCACAAATGGTGGAATTCGATGACCAAACAATTTCAAAACACATATTACTTACTCAGGGATGTAGTGACAGATCCGGTCATGCATGTATACTTTATTCTTGCTTTGACTGACACTCCATTACAGGTACACCACTGGCACTTAATTTAAAGTTGCTGGGGAGTTGGCCATTCCCACGCAGCTCAAATGGCCCAGTCCTCTGCTCAGAATGCAACCCCATATGCTGTGTGTAGTCCAGATGCAGAAACTGGGCCGTGTCATTAGACAGCCGAGACCAGGATTCCCTAAGCAGCACGATATAATTGGTATAGTGATTGGCGGAGTCAGAGATACTGTCCTAAGTGTGGGAGCTGCGCTGTGAACATGCAGTATTATCAACGACATCAATATCAGTCCTCCATCCAAGCCTGTATTCTGCATCCTGTTTCATTGGACAATTGCTTTTGTAGTTCAGTCTTAAGACAAGTTGGTTAAAAATCAACTGGTGAATCCAAAATGTAAGAAAATATAAAAAAATAAAAAAATAAAAGGTGCTTCAGTCCCAGGTTGAGGATGTCAATCCTGGGATAGATTCAGTTGAGTTATGTAGCGAGGACAAGGTGGCTGATGTTCAGTACAGTTGTGGTCTATCAATTGATTCTTAGTTCAAAAGAATACAGCATGTAGTCAATAGTGCCTAAACACATCAACAACAGATCACGTCTTACAGCAGATTCAACTCCATGGATGTCAAGTGTTGAGCTCCACATATACAGTAATGCAGTTTTGCAATTCACAGTTAAGGGTTGAAAACTCAAATATCATAGCTGGAGTTGCAAATCTTAAATTTACTATTGAATTTCTAGTTACAGAAATCACTGGATAGGATAGCTATGGGCTCTGCAGTAAAAGGGAAAGGGCAAGTTTACTCTTATGCAATTTGAACTCTGAGGAAGATGAAATACACTTTTCAGTTGTTAATTGGTTCATCAATTGGACCGCATGGGGATACTTAGTTATTTATCCTTTTTGGTCAGTTCCAACATTCCAGACAAGATCATTTAAATCACCAAGGAAACATTTGCATGACAGCAGGAAACCACAAATCTCATTACTCAATATTTGCTTTTGCAAATGTTTTTCATAAATACATAATTCTTTCATTTTAGATTTCCATACGTTTTCTGGTTCTTTTACTTCAAAAAGGTTGAGGTAATTGTGTGGGACACCCTATCAATGTTCAACAGCCCATGGTGATCAATATCCAGCAATGATTACAAAACCTGATATTATATATAAAAGGGCATTGACCACATCAAACCAGAGGAGCTTTTCCAGATCAGCAGGGACACATGGACCCGGGGACACAAATAGAAGTTGGGCTTCAAGGCATTTGAGACCGAAAATAGGAGACACTTCTTCACACAGAGACTCATCACAATCTGAACAAACTCCCCAGCGATGTGGTTGACGCTGAAATTTTGGGAAAATTTTAAAATAGACTGGATAGGATCCTTGGATCACTTAGTTACTAATGGACACCAAACAAGCATGATGGGCCGAATGGCCTCCTCTCATCTGGACACTTCATGTTCTTATGTTCTTATAGGATTTCAAAATATATATTTCAGGTATTAATGCTAGGTGAGAACTGTGACCTATACTGAATAAAGGCAGCACTGTGGAGTATTGGTTAGGGCCCTGGACTCATAACTGGAAGGTTGTGTGTTCAAATCCTGGGTGGGGCATTACTGTTGTACCCTTGTGCAAGGTACTTCACTTAGATTGCTCCAGTAAAATACCCAGCTGTATAAATGGGTACAAATGTAAGTTGCTCTGGATAAGTGTCAGCTAAATGACAATAATAATAATAATAATAATAAAGGAACCGAGGAATAACAAGAAATACATACAAACCCATAAAACAAGATGATGTTTACAATTCCTAGACTTCCCAGAACACACTAGCAGTCATTACAGTCTTTAATTGCATAAGCCATTGTGGTTTAGATTTCTTGGCCTTTAATATGACCTAATTAATTTAGGACTAATAAAAGATTGGGAGAGTAAAGGTTGTTCTGAAGTAAACTACATAGTCTCCCAATTACTTTAAGCACAGAGTCCTGCATGTGCGTTTTTCTCCTCTATCGAACAGATTGACAGTGTATTGATTTATACAAAGTCTACAAACAAATAAGGCCAACATTTTAGTAAGATGCACCGTTACAATTTCAGATTGAAATAAAAGTCATTGTATGATCAAGCGCTCTGTATCCTGTCTATTGCTTATTTGGGCCTTGAGTTATGTAGGCAGCTGGGGAACTCTTAGGCTGCAGGCTTTGCAGGTGCTGACATTACAGACCTGAAACAGAGAGGCCCAGAGCCAGGCTGTTTCACATGAAATACATCCACTAGAACACCCTTAAGCCAAGATTTGTTTCAAATAAGAAATCTTTGGTTAAAGAGCTATTTGAACTCAAGGGAAAAAAAAAAAAAGTTCTGGCTGTTTTAGTTTGTTTTATTTACTAGGGGCAAGCTCAGTTGGTAAAGGATGAGATAACATATGCGTTGAAACCCCATTGAACCTAACCACGCTCCAATCGATTGGTACTACTGCACAACTTAACCCTAATGAAAGTGTACAGATGGCAATTTTATGAAGGAAGAGATTCACATATAATACACCAATGATTTTCTGTCATG
Organism: Amia ocellicauda; assembly: GCF_036373705.1. NCBI lineage: Eukaryota > Metazoa > Chordata > Actinopteri > Amiiformes > Amiidae > Amia > Amia ocellicauda. The sequence goes on from NC_089855.1 coordinate 10,618,878, forward strand.
ACAGACATATCAAGGATAAACATTACACACCAGGTCCTTGACAAATTCATGAAGCAGGGGTACAAGGTAAAGCAATTATGAAAGGCTTGTGCATGGTTTTGGCTGCACCTTCAGGCCGTATTCATCTTCCCATGATGCATATTTAAATCGGATGAGGGATTCCACAGTGAATTTTTTGAGATGTCAAAACTAAACTTGTGATAAAGATTAAATCAATACAATCTGTGCAATTTCCCTCTCAGTCTCGCTTCTTCAAGAAGTTAAAATAAATGTATAGCTATAAAATTCTTTAATATGTGCCCTCTAACAGAATCTGTATGGGTTGAACAATTTCTGGGGCCAGGTGAGCGTATTAATCCCACCAAATAAATTAAAACCATACAAACCAATTACATAGGACCCTGTAGCAAAATTACGTTTCTACCTACAGAACCCCCATTAAATGAACCTGTACACCTGCATTATTTGGTACTCACTGGTACATTTGTCCTTTATCTTGTATTGTCCCATTTCCTGCAGTTACATCAGCAATACACTCTCCCTACACTGAGAACTTTGGTAAATCACAGTCAACCTCGCTCACACAATCATGTATTATATTTTGAAATATGTATTCATATGGCAATAGGCCTACATGTTCAAGCATTTGTATTAAATAAGCGTATCACAGGCAATACATTGACATATGCAACAATTGTAAAGAACATATCATTAGCATTTCACACCTCTACAAATTTCCATATTTGCACACTTCTAGAGAACAAAAGCAGCAATGAAAACACTAAACTGGGTATCAGCAAGTATACATCTGCCCACAACAACAGCACAGAGAACCGCAATATACTAGTGTAATAGTATGCTGTGCCTCTCTCACCGTTATCCCATAAAACAAAAAAATAAAAATAACAATGAAGATGAAAAATGTTAGAGCTACTACAAAATAAACACAAAAAATAAAGTTAATAAAACCATCCCAGTAGCAGCTGTCAGAAAATCCCACAATCCCACATTTTTTTTGCAGTTCTCCCCGAAAACAATGCTTGATGTAGGGCTATATGGCATCCGCGTTGTGGAGAACACAGACGGAATCACAGAATTCAGGGCAAAAAATGGAAAATCAGGCACATATATATATATATATATATATATATATATATATATATAAACAAATTGACTTTGTATATAAATATATATATATATATATATATATATATATATATATATATATATATATACACATACACTCACCTAAAGGATTATTAGGAACACCTGTTCAATTTCTCATTAATGCAATTATCTAACCAACCAATCACATGGCAGTTGCTTCAATGCATTTAGGGGTGTGGTCCTGGTCAAGACAATCTCCTGAACTCCAAACTGAATGTCTGAATGGGAAAGAAAGGTGATTTAAGCCATTTTGAGCGTGGCATGGTTGTTGGTGCCAGACGGGCCGGTCTGAGTATTTCACAATCTGCTCAGTTACTGGGATTTTCATGCACAACCATTTCTAGGGTTTACAAAGAATGGTGTGAAAAGGGAAAAACATCCAGTATGCGGCAGTCCTGTGGGCGAAAATGCCTTGTTGATGCTAGAGGTCAGAGGAGAATGGGCCGACTGATTCAAGCTGATAGAAGAGCAACTTTGACTGAAATAACCACTCGTTACAACCGAGGTATGCAGCAAAGCATTTGTGAAGCCACAACACGTACAACCTTGAGGCGGATGGGCTACAACAGCAGAAGACCCCACCGGGTACCACTCATCTCCACTACAAATAGGAAAAAGAGGCTACAATTTGCACAAGCTCACCAAAATTGGACAGTTGAAGACTGGAAAAATGTTGCCTGGTCTGATGAGTCTCGATTTCTGTTGAGACATTCAGATGGTAGAGTCAGAATTTGGCGTAAACAGAATGAGAACATGGATCCATCATGCCTTGTTACCACTGTGCAGGCTGGTGGTGGTGGTGTAATGGTGTGGGGGATGTTTTCTTGGCACACTTTAGGCCCCTTAGTGCCAATTGGGCATCGTTTAAATGCCACGGCCTACCTGAGCATTGTTTCTGACCATGTCCATCCCTTTATGACCACCATGTACCCATCCTCTGATGGCTACTTCCAGCAGGATAATGCACCATGTCACAAAGGTCCAATCATTTCAAATTGGTTTCTTGAACATGACAATGAGTTCACTGTACTAAACTGGCCCCCACAGTCACCAGATCTCAACCCAATAGAGCATCTTTGGGATGTGGTGGAACGGGAGCTTCGTGCCCTGGATGTGCATCCCACAAATCTCCATCAACTGCAAGATGCTATCCTATCAATATGGGCCAACATTTCTAAAGAATGCTTTCAGCACCTTGTTGAATCAATGCCACGTAGAATTAAGGCAGTTCTGAAGGCGAAAGGGGGTCAAACACAGTATTAGTATGGTGTTCCTAATAATCCTTTAGGTGAGTGTATATATATATATATATATATATATATATATATATATATATATAATACTAAAACAATTAAATACTACAGAAAAAATAAAAACAAAAAAGTGCCGCCCGCCTCTTGTGCTGCTTCACTCTCACTACTGCAGCTCCTGTATTGATTGAATGAAATAACCAATTACTGAATAAGTTATAATGGTGGGTCTCGGTAGGATAAGAATCAACATTTTCGTCCTGCACAGTCATACAATACATACGTTTGTGTATCAAGTAAAAACACACAGCATGTGGCCAAATAGGCTAACTCCTATAAAATCATATTACATTAGTATTTACATGTTATAAAGTTAAACAAAGCATGACACTCACAAGTTGAATTTGATGGCACCACAGTCTGTTGAAATTGAAGTTGAATTGGTATGTATGTATGCAAGCATGCAATACCATTATTACTACAATGTTTCTAAGGTGATGAACTATATTCTTTAATAATTTAAAGAGTTAAGCAAAACTAAATCAATAATTAGGTAGAAACACTTTTTTTTTTTTTGGCTTCTCGGCAACTGGCGAGGACATAATTTACTATTCCCTGTCAATAACATTATAACTGAGAGTCACGGATAGCAAGGCAAATTGGTAGTTTAACCCTTTGAGTAGAATGCCCCACCCGCCAGCCCTTTCTAGATGGACACTTCTCATTTCGTTCGAATTCAAACAGTATCAATTGTTATTAGTGCATTAAGAAAGTTTACAAACGAGAGGAGGCCATTCGACCCATCGAACAGTGAGACTTATTTATTTTTTAAATTACCATAAAATCCTTCGTCAGACTTCAGACAAAAAATAAATGCATGATTATGTGGTTTTACGGTAGCTATTATGTGTATTTACCACCGTATAGATTTTTAAAACGGTTTAAATTTTCCACTGGTAGCTAAAGTGATTCTCATGAACAGCGGCGCCATGGTGAAGAGAAACATAGGGCTTAAAACCATTACATTTTTTTTTCTAAAACCCTCTAAACCAATAGAAAGTATTTTTGAAACCTGTGCTGCATTTGAGTATCCATGGGTTTAGTTAGTTTTTATTCTCGTCAAGACTGAAGATTACCATATATTATGGCTTTGAACCACATTTCTATTGACAAGTAAATTAAACCACTTTTCAAAATTAACATTAGGAACTAAAATAAAGAAATTAAGGCAAATCTTTGCTGAAGACTGATGTTTGTTGACTGGACATCACATTTTCCAATCAAATACTGTCTTGTACTGTATTATACATCGCCCTGGATAAGGACATCTGCTAAGAAATAAATACTATACAAACATGCGTGTAACCTGACTCCTGGGGTCTTATCAGCACTAGCTGGGCTCACAGAGGGCTCTTTTGGATTGGCTAGGTAGTCGTGTGGTGTGATTGGGTAAAAAAAAAAAAATCTCTAGCCATAGTAACATCCTTGCCATTAGTCAATACGCCGCACATGTAGTGCGGCTGCGCATTGCATTTCAAAAGCCTGGAAAGATGTAAACAAACCGCATGTAGTTCTTTTCAGCTGAATCTCACAAATAGTTTCCCCATTAATTAATACTTAGCACATGCCCAATTAGTTTTCACAGGGTTATTATAATCGGAAGAGTGGTGGATCCAAAACAGTGGCCGCTTTAAGGGACTGTCTCCACTGGCAAGGAGATACCTCTGCTCCCCACCTTCCTCTGTCCCAAGTGAGAGGGTTTTCAGTACTGTTGGGAACATTTATGAGGACAGACAGAGCTCTCTTTCTGAAGAAAATGTGGAGAAGCTGTGCTTTCTGCACTATAACCTGCCACTGCTGAATTGGCAGTATTGAGGACTGAGGAGAACCTGTTTCTATTTATGTGTGAAATTGATCATATAACGTGTTCTATGTTCTAATTTATAAAACATGCAAGTTTTCCTTTATATTACAATGATTGATTTTGTGGTTATTTATGATAATTCATGTTAGTAAAGTTCAAATGTAAAAATCCTGCCTTCAGTGCATATCTTGGTCTCTTTGAGAGCAAAATTTGAGGAATCCATGCTAGAAAATGGCTGTTTTGCAAACTAACAAAATATGTAAATCTCGGCAGATATATCGGTTATCGGATAATGTTGCTCCCCAATTATCGTTATCGGTCGGGCTCTACCTAATAGTGCTACTAATAAATCATAGATAACAGATACAGTACATATTCAGTTCAGTAGCTACATAAATAAAACCCAGTCACACACATTTGAATTAGGTCGACTTCTTAATGTCCTACAATGATTCAAAACCTGCCTTTTATTAACCACTTAGGTTAACCATGGCAGTTGTAGTCTTTTCAACTCTTTAATCTCACCCCTTTTTATCCAGAACTGTGGCTACATGCCTGTAAGCAGACTTCCTACAGAAAACTACCTTGCCCAGAATGCATCACTGTTAGCATGATGGCAACACTACAAGGCAACGCTGGAAATATGTTGTCGAGCAACAGACCAAGAACGAGAAAGGCTGGGTATACATCATCTGAGAGCCATGGATAAGCAGAATGTATAGATGCAGTGATCGACTGGCCAGGGACCGGAATCAGACGATTTTCCACATGCTCTGCCCGGACCTGTGACTGGCCAGTCAGTCTCACGTCTTTCCGATTCCGAGCCGGTCTGTTTTGTTGCCAGCGGCACAGGCAATAACGTCACAGCCACGCTCACGCTCACAGCCGCATGTAAACATGTCGTTGGCGTGGAAGTTCTTCACTGTGAGTGAAGACACACAGTTTGCACATTTGTAATAATTGTAAGGCTAAAGTAAACCATGGGGGAACCACCACGAAAACGTTCGGAACAACAAACCTAATTAGACACTAATTACTGTATGAACGGGCATGTTCAGCTGGGTGATAGTGTTTCACACTATCACCCAGCTGAACATGCCCGTTTGAAGAAGCTTAAAAAGGGAAAGGGGCTAAAGCTAGACAGAGCTCAGAGCCAGCCACAAGTCAGCAGCCTCTCCTATCTTTCCTTGGTATGAGCAGCGAAAAGACCAAAGCAATTAGGAGGAAAATTATAGAATTCATGGCCCTGGATGACCATCCATTCTCCATAGTTGAGGACAGAGGCTTCAGCAATCTGATACATTTCCTCAGCCCAAAATACACAATACCGAGTAGGCGGTACTTTTCCGACGTCACGTTGCCAGAGTTTAATCTTGTGTCATGTCACACACGCAGCCCGTTACAAGCCGATCCTGAAGCAGCAATCAGTTTTACTGATATTTGGGCATCTATGCTTAGGTTTGTGAAGAAAAACTTGCCATTAATGCTCAAGTAATAGCATTTTGCCTATACATATAATGGAAAATTACATATTTGTTATATAAAGCAACTCATTTTCAATTAATTGTTATTTCTACCGCTTTCCAGTCACAGAGCACTTTATTTTGAGAGTTGTTTAAGTGAGAGAAGATCCTGTAACTTAGTGCAGTTTGAGGGAAATTGTGATGTTTAATAATTTTTAATTATGAAAATAAAATTTTGCATTGAAGAAAAGTAGATTTTTGTTTGTATATGCCGTCAATTATAGTTCTTCGAAAGAAAATTGGAATTGGCAAAAATCGGTATTGGCAGGTCAGACACACACAAAAAAAACAAAAAAAACAATCGGAAATCGGAATTGGCCAAGAAAATTGAAATCGGTGCATCTCTAGCAGAATCCACAGCTACAGATGCCTCCCTCTCATATATACATGGAAAGGACTCTGGCCTTCATTAAACCAGATGTTATTCAGAAAGCAGACCTTCTTCTAAGAGCCGGCTTTACGATTTTGCAGAAAAAGTTACACCTCAGCCCTGAACAATGTAGTGACTTTAATGCAGACCAATAGATCAAACTGTTCTTCGCAAGTTTTATTGCCTTTATGAGTTCTGGTCAAGATCACTGCCTTGGTCCTTGCCCGAGATCAAGCCATTGCTCGGAAAATTGTATTTTGACCTGCAAATCACACTAAAGAAACACAACCAGAGAGTTTAAGAGCCATCTATGGCAGAGGTTCCAAAACTAGGGAGGCGTGAGTCACCTGTGGTGGGGCGCGAGTAAAAAGCTGAACTGGAAAGTGTCCCTCTAGGAAAATTCATTAAACTAGTTAGTTTACTTCATATGCCTCTAGAGGGTGGCATAACTTTAAAGCACAAGTAGTAGGGCTCAGTGAGTCTTATTTGAACTTGTCAAAATACTCCAGTGCACATTTTCTAAATAGCTAGCTACCCTGTTGTCAGTCTCCGACACAGGTTAGTTAAATATCTCCCCACAGCAGTAGTCATGCGTCAAGCTAAACATGGTGAAAAAATAGCGAGTCAGCTCAAACAAATCCCGCTGTCTGACAAAATCGTTACTCAGTGAATAGATATGGCAAAATACACAAAGTCAGCTTATCGAGCGTATCAAAAATTCGATTTACAACTAATGAGTCGACTGATATTGCACATGCAGCTCAACTATTCGTATTTGTCAGATACTGCGATGAGCGGAAACTACATGAAGATATAGGGCCTATGTTATGCTGCACTACGCTTGAAAGGACATGCACGGCACAGGATATATTCAAGTTGATGGTAAGATGCAGGAGGAGGCGCTGTGTTGGGAGAACTGTGTGGGCGTGTGCATAGATGGGGCTGGTGCTATGATCATACAAATAAGGGTCTGAAGGTAAAAGTACAAATGACTGCAACACATGTGCGATTCACTCATTGGGTTATACACAGGGAGGCTCTTGCTTCCAAGGCCCTTGATAATGAGCTCAGCAGCCAAAATGTTTGGGAACCTCAGATCCATGGGACATCTGAACTAAGGAACACATTACATGGCAGTGAAAGCTTTCTGCAGCAGAGAGAGAAATACAGTTCATGTTCCCCAAATCAATTCTTGAGGCAATCCCATTGGGAAGTGCAGCCAAGGATTACCTTAGCACAGGGGGTTTTCAAACTGGTCCTGGAGTACCCCCTGCCCTGCTGGTTTTTGTTCCAAACTAGGTCTTAATTACTTAATTGAATGGTATATTGCTTTGTTAGAGCAATTAAGGATTCAATTAAACAAGCACAGAAAGCCTGTCTACATATAACATTATATGGATCGTCTTAAATTGTACAGCAGCAATACAACAATGTTAAATTAGTTTATTGCAGGCACATTATACATTTCCAAAGATTATGTTTAAGCAGTATACGCATGGCTAACACATTGGAAATATGTACCGATGGCTTAGACAATTATTTGTTTTTAAAATGCATTGACACAACAGATATGGTTTGTAAAAATCGGCATCTGTTCCCATAAAAACTGACCTATGTACACATTTGGAGGACAGCACCCTGTAGTAACGCTCTCAGCAGTTCACATTGTATAGTTTATTTTGGTACTTTTATCAATTAAATACATTTAAAGTTTCAAATGATTTGAAATACAAAAAAAAAGTAGGTAACTGTGTGAGAGAAAATTCCAAAGCCACTTTCATGTGGCTTATGAACCGAGACACGTTAAGCAATTGTACTCGTAGCCCTTTCATCAATGTTTGACCAGATTTTGATATTGCAGATGTCAGAAAAAAAAAACACCACAGCTGATGTGAATGGTAATGGGAAGTTATATCAAATATAAAGCTTGGGTATGAACTGCCGATATGTTTGAAAATTAAACCAGATTTTGCGAGGTCCTGTGAAGTGCCTGCGCTTTCGTACAGGACTGGCAGGTGTGGGTCTTGTCATAAGAAAAGTTAGGATCCAATGGTTAGTAGAGTAAAGCACGTTAAGCTATTCCCACATTCATCGCATTTAACATTAGGCACAATTCACCTTGCTTACAATAGGGATTAACACGTGGTTACGTTTAAATACAGTAAACCACCTTAAGCCCTTTCCACATTAAGCCATATTCACATATATGCAGCGCTTAACGTCATACTCGTATTGTTAATGTTACTTAAATGTGTCCATACTTTATTGATGGCATTAGGAAGTTTCCAAGTGGAAACATAGTTAGAAAAGTAATGGTCATGTGTGAAGCACATTAAGCTTTATTCAGCGTTAGGCCTTTTAGACTCTCCCGTAAATATCACGGCACTACAGCACGATTCTCTTTATTTTCTAAGTACAAATAATGTTGTAATGAATGTCGTCTGTGTTGATACAGACTCGACGTGCTGCTGCTTTGGTCTGAATGAGAAACCACGCCCATTCATTTGAATATCCCACATGGAAATGTGCCATTATGAATAACAATTACAAAAAAAATACTATTTAATTATATATTGACTCATTTATATATTTGTCTCATTTATTTATTTCATAGGCATATTTATTTATTTCATATTGACTCAAACGGCATTCCATACCAATGGGGTGTAAGCAGATGGTAACTGAATATCATAAGACCAACATACTAACTTAGTTTTTACCTACAGAGCCCCCAGAGAAGAAACTTTACACCTGTATTATGTGCTACTCATTACATATACACAATATGAAGAATAAAAGCAGCTATGAAAACACCAAACTGGGCATCAGCAAGCATATCTGCCCACAACAGCACAGACTAGTGTACAGTGTGCATAGGCCTCTCCTGATTAATGCTACGGTCAGTTAGCCCACAATAAAACAAACAAAAAAAAAATTAACAAATGAAAATTGAGATGAAAAACGTTTTTTTTTATCAAATAAATAGAACTGTCCTGGCAGCAGCTTTCAAAGACATATCCCGCATTATACAGTCCGACCTCCTTTCTTTTCAGACGTGACTCGTTGGTCTCTCAACAGTATCACAGAAAGTTGAACCAGCAAACGCCAACAAAGCAAAGGGCTCTTGTTTTGAAGTATATATTGAATTTAATCTCAAACCGTGGCCGGCGTCTTCTCCGGGCTGGAACTTGAACGCGTCCTCAGTCGCCGGCGCGCTTTGCAACATGCATCCGCACACAGGAAGACACAAATATATATCTTCTTCACGACCAATCAAGAAAATCTGTCATTAAAGCATAGTCACCAGGATCTAAATCCCTTTATCTTAGACTTAATGCTTCGACTATTAAATAAATGACGAAAACGGACTGAAACAAACTCCCGCCTCTCTTCTAATGCGGCGCCTGTTGATGACATCATCACTATGCTGGCTAAAGCAGAGCCCATTTACAGCAGACTAAAGTGATTGGCTGATTAGAATTCAGATTGACATGTAAGCCCGCCCTTTACTTGCAAATTGTGGGTTGCTGATGGACGCATCATGTTTAATTGCAACACTATGCTTTTTATATTGTTGTGGATCTGTTGTGCACCGTTCAATACCGTGTAAATCGTGTTGTAATCCTAACCTGATACTACAACACCTATATTCACGGCTTGCTAGCTCCATCAATTACGTGAAAAAACACTCGGGTAAGATCAGTACAAAAATGAAATAAAGTATTAACTTCCTTTGCCTGTGCATGAAGGGTCGAGAGTGCAATAAACGAAGATGTAAACACGAGAGGGAGGGGCATTTCATCTGTGACTAAAGCATATTGTGAGTAAGGACAAAACACACATAAGAAGATGTCAGGGGTATGTATGCCAAATTGCATGTGATTTGGATGTATAGTGTATGTTCCTAAGAAGTTTATCAAGAGAATGTCCGAGGAATGTCATTGGAACTTTAACAGCGATTGTCAGTTTCGTATATTCCAAGTGGGACTTCAAAATGTTATAACTTTGTAAGGAATGCACATATTTTAACAGATTAGATATTAGAAAGCAAACATCCATAATACGATATCACTGCGAATTGATATGTTGTGTCCATGGTTGTACTAGCAGCAAAAATCGAATTATTATTAACGCTTGTTCATTCGTACCACTAAACAAAGATGGCGGCGATGGGCGCTGTGCAATGACGTTACTACATGCCTGGAGTGACGCAACAATACTTCCTGTATGACCTCACTCTGCATACTGTTTCCAAGCAACCAGCTCGTTTCCCAGGAAATGCTGGAAATACAGACTAGAAGAGTCAGAAGGGATGCGAACTCGTCATCTGAGAGACATGGATAAAGAGAATCCACGTCTACAGATGCCTCCCCCTCGGATATACGTGGAAAGGACTCTGGCCTTGATTAAACCAGATGTCCATCACCAAGCAGACGAAATTGAGGACCTGATTCTACGAGCCGGCTTCACTGTCCTGCAGAAAAGAAAGTTACACCTCAGCCCTGAACAATGCATGGACTTCTATGCAGACCAATATGGCAAACCGGGTTTCCCCAGCTTAATTGCCTTCATGAGTTCCGACCAGATCACTGCCTTGGACCTTGCCCGAGATCAGGCCTTTGCTCACTTGAACAGTCTCATTGGACCTGCAAACAGCACGGAAGCGAAGGAAACGCACCCGGAGAGCCTAAGAGCCATCTACGGGACATCTGACCTGAGGAATGCAGTGCACGGCAGTGAGAGCTTTTCTGCAGCACAGAGGGAAATACGGTTCATGTTCCCCGGAACCATTCTTGAGCCGATCCCATCGGGTAGTGCAGCCATGGACTACCTGGGCAGAGCTGTGAACCCCACCCTGCTGAAAGGGCTGACCGAGCTCTGCAAAACAAAGCCAGCAGATCCAATCACCTGGCTAGCTGACTGGCTGACAGACAATAACCCCAATCAGCCTAGAGTGCAACATCCCAGCAATGAGTAAAGGATGAGTTATATATCGCCAGCGGGGTGTAATCAGATGGTAAGCAAAAGAAAAGATGACGTCACTGACTAATGAGTTTTAAGTCATTTAAGTGCACCTATATTTGCGTGTTGATGTGATACAGTGAACGCTGCACTTCAGGTTATAGAGGGGAAACCCCCTGTATTAATACTTAATGCAACCGTGCTTTTTGAGTTTAGTTACACATATTACCTGAAGTACTCATTTATTCAAATGTCCCATGTTATTCAGTTAAGCTGAGTACATATTAAAGTAGACATACTGCAAAACACCAAGTACTAGATCTTTGTGAATACCCCAGGTCCTTCAGTAAAGCAGTGTATGTGACTATATTGCCCCAATTACATGTCCAGTATGAGGAGCCTGGTCATTCATGTTGTGCTGAAGATAAATAAGCTGTCTATGAAATACTAATGTTATTTTTACTTATTTTATTCAGGTATAGAATGAAGCGGAAGCGCGAAGCTGAAAATACAGTAAGTAGTTAACAATATCTCTCTCTATAGGCCTATATGTACATAATACATGTAATGTTAGTATGTTATGAAATAATGCTGACAAATCAATTAAGCAAGTCAGCCAAGGGAATTCTTACCTCAGGAGGCTGCAGGTATTCAGATAATTGCTCCAAAAGTTTAAAAAGGACTGAATTTACCACACCACCTACTTCACTGATCGGAATGAAATACTTCCAGGTGTTTATAAATTGGTGATACAGGGTGACCTCTGGATAGGGGCTCTCCAGAACCAGGGCTGGACACCCCTGATCTAAATGATGTGGTGTTTAAATCTGAAGCAAGTAGCAGTAAATTAATCAAGACTTACTCCTGTGTGCCATATCAAAATCACTATGCAGGTACGCACAGCTTGTAATGTATATGCAGCGGCACCACTTGGACTGTTTGGTAATTAAAAGAATAGCCTCTCGTTATTGAGAAAATAACCCCATGCCTTGCGCGCAGGCGTGCTTGTGTATGTGCTGCTGTCATCAGACACACAGAGCTGAACCCACGCCTTCCCAGGACAAGCTACGCCCACACAGGATTCAAAGCGCTGGCATTGGTCATTGGCGTAACTGTCTATCATTTCCTATGCAGCCAATCATTTTCAGGAAGTTCTTTTCAATCATTTTTTTAAGTGGCCAATCACCTGCAGAAGACACTTGTTAGACATTTTATGCAGCAAATCACTCAGATGCTCTGACCCAGTCGTCTAGCCATCACAATGTGGCCCTTGTTAAAGTCGCTCAGATCCTTACGCTTGCTCATTTTTCCTGCTTCTAACACATCAACTTTGAGGACAAAATGTTTACTTGCTGCCTAATATGTCCCACCCACTGACAGGTGCCATGATAACGAGATTATCAGTGTTATTCACTTCACCTGTCAGTGGTCATAATGTTATGGCTGATCGGTGTATATGAACGCATAAATTAAAATAGACATTTCTAACCCATATCGGGAAATAAAAAAGCAGAAATTGTGGCAAAGGCTTATGGTCACTGTTGTCTGTATTAAACTAAATGAACCTTGAACGAAAAAAGTTTTTGAATCCCGCCTTACTTTTATAAATGAAGAAGGCAATTTGCTGCATAAAATGTCTAACAAGTGTCTTCTGCAGGTGATTGGCCACTTAAAAAAATGATTGAAAAGAACTTCCTGAAAATGATTGGCTGCATAGGAAATGATAGACAGTTACGCCAATGACCAATGCCAGCGCTTCGAATCCTGTGTGGGCGTAGCTTGTCCTGGGAAGGCGTGGGTTCAGCTCTATATAGTGGGACGACGTGCTATAGAGTGAGATGGAGGCAGGCTATATAGTGAGATGACACGCTGCAGTGTGAGACGCACACACGCTACATAGTGAGACGACACGCTGTAGCGTGAGACGCACACACGCTACATAGTGAGACGACACTCTGTATAGTGAGACGACATGCTGTATAGTGAGATGACACGCTGTAGTGTGAGACGCAGACACGCTATATAGTGAGATGACACGCTGTAGTGTGAGACGCAGACACGCTATATAGTGAGATGACACGCTGCAGTGTGAGACGCAGACACGCTATATAGTGAGATGACACGCTGCAGTGTGAGACGCAGACACGCTATATAGTGAGACGAAACGCTGCAGTGTGAGACGCAGACACGCTATATAGTGAGACGACACGCTGCAGTGTGAGACGCACACACGCTATATAGTGAGACGAAACGCTGCAGTGTGAGACGCACGCACGCTATATAGTGAGACGACACGCTGCAGTGTGAGACGCACGCACGCTATATAGTGAGACGACACGCTGCAGTGTGAGACGCACGCACGCTATATAGTGAGACGACACGCTGCAGTGTGAGACGCACGCACTCTGTATAGTGAGACGACACGCTGTATAGTGAGACGACACGCTGTATAGTGAGACGACACGCTGCAGTGTGAGACGCACACACGCTATATAGTGAGATGACACGCTGCAGTGTGAGACGCACACACGCTATATAGTGAGATGACACGCTGCAGTGTGAGACGCACACACGCTATATAGTGAGACGACACGCTGCAGTGTGAGACGCACACACGCTATATAGTGAGATGACACGCTGCAGTGTGAGACGCAGACACGCTATATAGTGAGACGACACGCTGCAGTGTGAGACGCACACACGCTATATAGTGAGACGACACGCTGCAGTGTGAGACGCACACACGCTATATAGTGAGACGACACGCTGCAGTGTGAGACGCACGCACTCTGTATAGTGAGACGACACGCTGTATAGTGAGATGACACGCTGTATAGTGAGACGACACGCTGCAGTGTGAGACGCACACACGCTATATAGTGAGACGACACGCTGCAGTGTGAGACGCACACACGCTATATAGTGAGACGACACGCTGCAGTGTGAGACGCACACACGCTATATAGTGAGACGACACGCTGTAGCGTGAGACGCACGCACACGCTATAGTGTGAGACACACACGTTGTAACATGAGATGCACATGCGACCAACAGATATGGTACACTGACGCACATGCTGTATTGTGACAAACGCCATTTTTAAGTTGAGGTGTAGCCAGGGCGGAGTTTAATTTCTTTAAAAATCCATTGTCAGGCAGTATGTTCCACTAGAATTAGCTATTTGGAAAGAGAACATGTTTCCTGCAACAGGTTTAATGTATTTAATTTAATGTAATTTTATTTAATGTAATAAGGTGAGCATTATTTCATTTATTATACCAAACATACATATATATCATGTGTATATAGAGAGAGATATTGAAGAATACTTACTGTATTTTCAGCTTTGCGCTTCAATCTGTACCTGAATAAAATAAGTAACAGTAATATTAGTATTTCATAGTCAGTTTATTTATCTTCAGCACAACTTGAATGACCAGGCTCCTCATACTGGATGTGTAATTGGGGCAATATAGTCACATACACTGCTTTACTGAAGGACCTGGGGTATTCACAAAGATCTAGTACTTATAAAGAATAAGTACACAGATACACAGGGAAAACATTAGGTGTCATTAGGTATATATTACTAAACATTAATTTTAATAACTGCATACCTTATCTTTTTAGGTTCTTAATAGTATGATTTCTATTTGAAAGAAGATTAAACATGATTGGCTGATGTAGAATTCTGATTGAAATTCAATACAGCACAATTCACCTATGGATTATTTAGGTATAACATCACTTTTCCATAGCTCTCCATGGTTGTTATAATGGTTTATCATACCGCAATGCATTGCCACAATTTTCACTGTTCCTTACAACACAGTTCTGTAGTTTTAACATAGCATAGCCTAATACATTGAATGTTTCATGTTTATTTTGTACCAACATAGTACATTTTAATGTTGGTAATGGAGTTACACAAACTTTCTCTCCAGACATCACAATAAAACACATAATACATTATATATAAATAATTTATGAGGTGGTTTCTACACACACAAATGTCCCTTTATTTGTTCAACAAAATCATTCAGAAATGTGCCTAGTGGATTGCTGTAGAGAGGATTAACCTTTTTCCCCCAGTTTGATTTATATTGTTTCGTATACATATTGAAGACATTGATTTATACGCAGGACAAAATAACATTATATATGATTATATCTACTGAAGAGTAACACAAAATCAATTTTTCACTTGTAAAGCATGAATAGTTTATGACAAAGAAATGTGCAATCATACATATGTATGGGTAGAAACCCTTCGAAATGTGGCCAGAGCTGTCGTATTTACACAAAGACTGAATTTACCTTATAGTATGATCCTGTCGAGACCATTACATCGATATCAGAAGGACTTTGTCTTATGTGTTATGCAAATACTTTTGTTAGGATGATGAGACAAGATAAACTCTATCTCTGTACCATCCATCTGATATGTAAGATTAGTATTTTCCTGATATATGTATGTAGTACATTGTTTGTGTATACAGCAGAATAAAAAATCTTGTAACACATCATGCATTATTCTCTTTTTTTATTTATTTGGGGTTTAAAGTCATTAATAGCCAGATGGGACATTAACAGAGGATCTTGACTTTTTAACTGACCTTCAGCTCAGGACATTTAGCTACAGCCTCAGGCATTATCCATCAATAATGCCCTGTTGCATAGCCTTTAATATTTCAATTACTCAATGAGTCACCTGAAAGAACTCCATAATCAGATATTAGGAACTTAATTTATGTGTTTGTTTTCTTTTAATGTAAAATGTAGAGAGGCTTGTTGAATATGATTCATTTGTTGTCACGGATCACTCCATAACCAATTAGAAAATAATTCACAACATCTGTAAAATAGAAAATAATAATCGAGTCAACTGCAGATGAGCAGTTTGCATCTATGAGTATTGTGAGGCGCACTGGGGCTTTGACATTGAACGGGTGTCAACTGTTTCTTGATCAATACTGGAAATCAATTGAACATCTTTTGCAACAAGCCCAAACAGAGATGAGATTAAGACTTTACAGCTGTTCTAAACTGGCCTGATTGTTTTCAAGGCACACCTTCAAACCAAATTTTATTTTAATGAGTTTTTAAATGGACTCATTCTTAACATGAATTTATTCATATTAATTGGGAAAATATTCACCAGGCCTTGTGTAAAAAAATATACAATATGTACTCACTGTTCACAATATGTGCTCGTGTGTCTAACTTCTCCTTTGATGATGAATGCAATCTGAATTTGTATGACATTGCAATGTAGTAAACACAGACACTCACACGCTTTAAAACCCCAAACATAGGAAAACATAATCTACTTAACTAAAAATCAGTGGTCAAAATTCTGTATGATCTGTTATTTACTAATTTAGTTGTTTGTGTTTTTCTGGGGATTATATAGTTATAAAAATATATCTTGTAATGCAAGATTTTTTATTTATTTTATTCAATATTTTCAATTTTTAAACGTTAATATCAATTGTACAGGTAACTGAGCAAGCCAAGGATATTTATTTTCCTGGCTTTGCTTTCATGCAGTACATCCAGGTTGTGTTTGTGTTCATGCAAAATAGTTGGCTTTTGTTTTGATTTTGAAGTGTGTGTGTCTGTGTGTGCATGCATGTGTGGCGCAGAACTCTTTCAGAACTTTTTCACAGTGAAAGTGCAGTACCACAATATGTCAAGTCTTCCACATCTGATTAAATTGTAAGATGTATCATAAATAATTGGGCACAACAAAGCTTTTGATTTAAATTAGTTTGAAACCACTGACCTAAACTGGTTTCTTGTCAAACTGACATCTGGAGAGAGAAAGTTGTGTTAAGATATGTTCACTGCAATTTGTGCACTTAAGGCTAAAATAAATATAATTTAATATGAATCTTAGACTTTTTGATAATACCTCACTCATATAAACCCTAAGTAGGGAGTTATTATTTCTGAAACATGTCACCATCAGTTTGGGGCAAGTGACCAGTATCCTGACAATGACAGTTGCCCTGGATAAGGGCGTCTGCCAAGAAATAAAAATAATAATAATAATAATAATAATAATAATAATAATAATAATAATAATAATAATAATAATGCTGAGGCTGCAGATTATATATATATTTTTAAATGCTTTGATTGCTTTTTTTTTTTTTTTTTTTTAAGATAGGTTACAGTATCAAATTGGCAACATAACAGCCAGCAATAATACTGTGATCCTAGAATGAGAGACGTTTTCGGTCACAAGGGACCCTTATTTATTAAATAAGGTTGAAGGTGCTTTTTCACACAATCGCTTTGATATTTTACATGGGATACTCCATGAACCCTTATAGTACCGGGAGGGTCTGAGGGTCAGTCTCTCAATCATCTTCAGGATTTCACTAATAACAGCTAAATTGATTATGAAAATGTCTACATCAGTAGTGGGCAACCTAAATGAATCAGTTGGCCGCAAGTCAGACTGTCAAATAACCAGCTGGGCCGCAAGACCACTTTTACCACAATCACAAAGCACATATGGTATATTTCAATTTAAAAAGGGCAATATCATGTTCTTATATTATATTTTTATCTAAAGTTGCTTTATAGAAATGCAAAATTCCCTTTGTTAGGTTTCCCTCTATCTTTCTACTTCAATCAGTTCTTCCCAGTTTCAATCAGTCATTATAGGTGTGATTGTTGCTTTTGAATTTGAGTCCACAGAAAACAACACAAATAGTTTATCTTGTATGCAGTTGTTGTCTGCAGGATCTTGAGGAATTGACTGGCTTCTGTGCAACTGTAATGATGGGTATTTTTCCTTAACTCATGACAGACTTCAACAGCTTGTTCATTGTGTATAAAAAACTGAAACCTACAACAAGTTTGGTAAATGTTTTATGACTGGTATTTGGCAAATCTAAAGTTAGCTTATTTTAATTGTATTACTTAACAAGAACATTGCTAGCACCCTAACTTTTATCACGTTGCGTCACTGAATCTGATTTAAGAATCATTTAGACAAATTAGATTCTCTTAGTGAGGTTTAATGGGCTGAAGTGCCAGCTCCCATATTGCACGTATTTATTTTGTGGTGCCTTTTTGTCAGACAGCTCTAAGTCGACAAACCCTCGTAAGTTGTCAAATGCAGGAGATGGAAATCATATTTTAGTATGGCTCTTGATGGATCTTGATAAAATTAAATCTGACTTCCTTCCTGTAGTGGATCATTTATGTTTTCTTTCTCATTGATTAGGTGTCTTCTTCCTTCGTTGGTGCCAAGATGGACATAATTATGCATTCTAGACATGATAGCTGGCAAGCCTACTAGATGAGGCAGCACTGCATCCATTATAATAGTTTTCAATACTTTGCCAAGTGTTAATCATAGAATCGTTAATGCAATCTGGAGATCTGCACATGTCTCAGTGTGTAAAAATGTGTGTGACTGTGCCCACAGTGGAAAGTGGAATTAGAACAAACACTTGATGATTTATGTAATAAAAACTACTACTACTACTACAGAACACATAGAAATTAACTGAATAAATCATGTTGCATAAATCTGTATTATACAGAAACAAACCAAAGAGTGAAATAGAAAGAAACATAGCTCTTGTAGCTAAAACTAATGCTAAGAGCATTTTTCAATATTACAACAGCAAGAGGTCAATAAAGGAGGAAGTGAAACAGAAAAAGGGCAAAAATGGAAGTAACTTGGAAAATGAACAAGATGTCTAAATGAGTATTTTACAGAGGTTTTTACAAAAGAAAAAACATAACATGCCACAGGTTAACAATCAGTCCAGTCAAACCCTAAGAGAGATCAGGATAAATAAGGAGGAGGTACTAAAGGGAGTAGCAGAATTAAAAACAAACGAATCACCTGGGCCAGATGGGATATTTCCAACAGTACTTAAAAAAATGAGGGAAATTATTTATAGGCCGCTAACTCAAATATTCCAAATGACACTTAGAACAGGGGATGTGCCCACTGACTGGAAGATGGAAAATGTCAAACCAATCCACAAGAAAGGGGACAAAGCTGAGCCAGGAAATTACAGACCAATCAGTCTCACCTGCATCACCTGTAAAATGTTGGAAAAAATGATTAGACAGAAAATAGAGGAGCATCTTAATGAAAACCATATTCTTGGAGATAGTCAACATGGGTTTAAATGAGGCAGATCGTGTCTTACTAATCTATTAGAATTGTTTGAACATGGAACTGCAGCTGTAGATCACGTGAAAGCATATCATATGATATACTTAGATTTCCAAAAAGCTTTTGTTAAGGTTCCACACCAAAGACTGATCCTCAGATTGAAAGCTGTAGGCATTCAGGGTAATGTAAGTAGATGGATTATGAACTGGTTGATGTCTAGGAAACAGAGGGTGTCGATTAGAGGAGTCGCTTCTAACTGGAGTGAGGTTGTTAGTGGAGTTCCACAGGGATCAGTACTAGGGCCTTTGCTTTTTCTAATCTATATTAATGATCTGGACTCAAATTTGCAGATGATACTAAAATAGGTGGCTCAGAAGATACAATCTCAGCAGCACAGGCTATTCAAAGGGATTTAGATAATATTCAGTTGTGGGCCGACACCTGGCAGATGAAATTCAATGTGGACAAGTGCAAGGTAATACATGCAGGTAACAAAAATGTCCACTATAATTACACTATGGGAGGGATAGAACTAGATGAACTAATGCATGAGAAAGACCTAGGAGTCTATGTGGACTCCTCACTTTCTCCATTCAAACAATGTGGGGAAGCAATAAAAAAGGCAAACACAATGTTAGGGTATATTGTCAAAAGTGTAGAATTGAGAACAAGGGCAGTGATGTTCAGACTGTACAATGCACTAGTTAGAGCTCATCTGGATACTGTGGACAGTTCTGGGCTCCACACTTCAAGAAAGATATCGCTGCTCTAGAGGCAGTTCAGAGGAGAGCAACCAGACTTATTCCAGGTCTGAAGGGAAAGTCCTACTGAGAGACTGAGGAACTGAACCTTTTCACCCTGGAACAGAGGAGACTACATGGGGACTTGATTCAAGTCTTCAAAATCATGAAAGGCATCGACCACATCAAACCAGAGGAGCTTTTCCAGATCAGCAGGGACACACGCACCCGGGGACACTAATGGAAATTGGGCTTCAAAGCATTCAAGACAGAAAACAAGAGACGCTTCTTCACACAGAGAGGCGTCACAATCTGAACAAACTCCCCAGCGATGTGGTTGAACCTGAAAGTTTGGGAACATTCAAAAATAGACTGGGTAGGATCCTTGGATCACTTAGTTATTAATGGACACCAAACGAGCACGATGGGCTGAATGGCCTCCTCTCATTTATAAACTTTCTTATGTTCTTATATGTTCTTAAAACCTTCCTTAAGGGTCAACTGCCCACCTACAGTATTGAACACACATGAATACATATTTAACATGAAAAATAAGCTTACATTACATTACATTATTTCCTGCAAAAGTAAAATACAAATTGCTCTGCTTAATCATCCTTTAAACTGTAAGATTAATAAAACGTTAAGTTGTATGTATTGAATTGAAACTGTCACAAGATTCTTATACAAGGAGCTTTTTGAACTGAAAAATTGCAAGGGGTAAAACATACTTTCCATAGACTGCGATGCATCATTGTAAGTATCACAACAACTGGCTGAATTTGTGAGTCAATAAAATATAAACCTGCATCCTTCTGATACCTTGAGCTAGAATAAAACAGATGTTTAGGGCTACACTCACCGTGTGCTGTATAAAACAGTAAGGCATTAGAGTGAATCTTGCAACAACATCAGCTTTACAGCCTTTCTTTTAAAGAAATTAAGTTTAATGTTTTCCCTTACATATAATGATTTCCTTCTGCTAGGCAATAAAAGGCATATAACTGTGGAGATATAGAATGAAATCCCACTACCTCATATCACCCTGCCAAAAACACTGACTAGTAATAAGCCCTCTAGGTGAACTTCAAAAACACTTCCATGTTTCTGTTTTTGACAGAACCTACAGCATGCACCCTTGCACTGAACAAACTGCAGTAAGGAAATCAACAACAAAAACTGCAACCCCCCCCCCCCCCCCCCAAGTTCAGTAGGTCAGCTCTCCAGGGGCCCATTTCCTTGCTTTCTTAATATTTTTCACACAATTGCCATCAACTTAAGCCTTCTGTTCCTGTGTGGAGATACAAGCACACTAATATAGTCTCCCATCACTGTGTCAGTTGCTGATAATTTGGACGTCGTCTTATTCCAGGACACAATATTTATGTGGTTATGTGGTAAATATTAGCTGCAATATCTTAAACAGAATTGACCCTCACTGCTGATTTAAAGATTTAAAGATGTGTCTGCTAAAAACAAATCTTAATGTGGGTCCTGCATTGTGAGAAAATGTAGTCAGTATAAGGGTCATGTCTGATAGCCATATGTAAGAATGAATTTCTGTAGCTTTTTGTGTTTCTCAGCTTCGGGAGAATTGATTTCCAGGACAATTTCACAGCCTTATATAACGACCATCAAAAATGTTGCTGTGGAATTAAAGGGAGAAGAACAAAGAGCTTGCCTGCTCAAAATCTGATTTATCAAATGTTCTGCCCCGTCAGAGATAAAAGCTGGAACATGAAAACTAGTATCCATGTGGTCAGCAGCTGAGACGCCGGGAAAAAATGTGCTTGAAGGGTTCAAAGAAAACACACTCGCACCCACACACAGGCAACATAAAGGCAAGCAAAAACTATGGCAAATAAGGACTGGGTACCGTAAGCAACATTTTAAAATCTAATTGTTATATCCTAAGTAAAGAGAATTACAGCAATTGAACAATATGAAATACCAATACTGTGTCAAGGCAGCTAGGCTTAATTTTCCTCAGGGCTGCAGTTCTGTGTCCCAGGGGATGTCTGGGTGGAAGATGGCTAATTGACAAGCTTGAGAATACGTTTCCATGCTGTGCTCTCATTGGTTGGTCAAACAGTCTGACTCCTGGGGGACCTTACAACCTTCTTGAAAGCTACATCAGTTCTTGCGAGTCTTGTCTATTTTCAGTTTAGTTTGTGTTTTCCCTTTCTTTAAATATTAGTTGTTTGAGCACTCTGCTTTCTCCTTTTTGCTGTGCTTCATTGTTCGTCTTTTGAACGGTTGTTTTCTGGTTGTTTGTTTAAATAAAGTTATTTTGTTAATTCCTAAAATGCACATCTTAGTGCCTCTATCTACATCCACACACATATTATTTAGAAATGGGCTGAACAAAGTTATTATTCTTTATCCGTAATAATTAATTTTTGAAAAGTGGCAGTTGAGTACAAACAACCCCCCGTCCTCGCTGACACTCTTCTGAAGAGGTTTCGGCTCTTAGTGGTGAAGCAGCTTATTGATATTCACAACGAGGAAAACTGCCTTTGAAGAGCTAAAGGTTCAAATATGCAATACAGCCCATCGAAGTGCATTGCTTTGACTCTGTTGACTTTATCTGAGAAAAAGAGGGAGCGTGTGGACATTGATGGGTGAAGCTGCACCTGTATTCTTGTGAGCAGCTTTTCAGACGGGTAAAAGTGCTATGAAACACTTTATCCACTGCTTTACACGAGGAAACATATATATATTGATACTGTTACACAGTGCAGGGTGTATTCAGGGATGAGAGAGAGAGTTCAAGTGTCATTTACTTTGTTTAGCTTTTGTCTTTATTCTAATTGACATATTAACTGTCTCCTTCTATTCTTAGTTTGGGGTACTTCAATATCCACAGAATTTGATGCTGGACTCCCCTTGACAATCAGGGAGCATACAAATCAGCTGATTAGCTCTTCACACTGCAGTACAGGTCAGAAAGAGTGGCGCTTCATTATCAGACACCAGGCAGCGTCCAGCAAATACCCTGCAATCCAGCAGGGGCTCACTGAGTCTCAGGATTCACTATTAGGTGACAAATCAAGCGTCCCCAAGTCCCCAAGTAACTGGCAGCATCAGAAAATGTAGCATAGCCACTGGGAACTCTGGGCCACAGCTGGCACACTGAATTATTAGAGATCTGAACTCTGGGCTCTGAATTTCACCAGATGACTGACTTGAGGGCTCTCTTAATCTGCATGTATTGTCATGTTAGTGTTATAACATCACTTTTAGTTCTATACCATGCTATACCACCTCCTCTCTATTCTCCAGAGTGGTTGTTTCTTGTTCAGTGGTGTGTGACCACTCTACCTTTTTTCCCATCCACTCAACTGCGTAGAGACAGGACTCCATACTCTTGGACTTCTAAAATCCAAAATGTTAAAGCACCATGTAAATGCACGTAATTCTGCAAATCCACATACACGTTTGTGTAGTTTTCTGTGCCTAAGAGACTGCATGTTGCAGTCAGTTGCAGTCAATGGTCTCCGTACAGTTTTCTTTTACTCAAATGCATATCCATGAGATTTACTAATACAAGCCCAAACACAATGCACATTTGCATGGTTTTACTTCTTACATGACAATGACAGTATGTGAATAAAGATCACCCACCTCAGTAATCTTTTTCCAATTCTGTTTGAGGAAGTGAAGGACTATACAGATATTTCTAGATGATGTTGAACATTATGCAGTATCTACTCTTTAGCTGCCCCGCTGCGATTGGCATGCTGCCTAGAAGTCCTTTACATTAATTAGATCTGGCAGAACAAATACTTTCATTGCTTATTCAAGCACACTTTCTGAACTTTTTTGTTTATTTTTTTCAGCGATGTAGCATTAGCCCTCACAAGTCTTTCTGCCACTAGGTTAATGGAGTGCCGACACCAGGAAGTAATATGACAAGACACAATCTTACATGAATAACAACAACAACAACAACAACAATAACAAATGACTATTGGTGGGGCTCAAAAAGGGCTAGTCATTTTACACTTTTATTTATTGAAGTGGCTGACATATTTAATGACATATTCAGTGGTCGATCGCAGCTACAATGATACTTGTGGTGATAATTTTGTTTAGGGAGGAGGTGGGTGACATACATAAGGAGTGTTTTTATCAAGGTGGATGTATTAAGGAGAAAAGACAGTGTTAGTGGTTGTTATAAATTCAAAATGTTGCTCTCCGAAGCCTCTGATGATTTTAAGGGGACTCTATGTGCCAGTTCACTGGTTCCATGACTCACACACTTCAGATAGAGGACTCGGTGAACAAGGCTGCACCCCCTGAAGGCATGTGAAATGTTTTCAGTGGTGAAGAATGTCAACACAGATATAACTTTCCCTGGTGCCAGTCGAACTCCTCTCCAAATTCCTCTCCATCTCCCCACACAGTTTGGCTCAGGTGTTCACATTCACGCCATCCTTCGGCATCTTCGCTGACTTGAAGCAATCTGGGTTCAAACTTCACTGCAGTCGAACTGGTATTCATTTCCAACTCAAGAGTTATTGATTTTGTTCACAAGCACCAGTATGAGACTTTGTGGACAAATACAGACGTGTACATGAGTATCAGTGTAATCTGAGGCGAGCACAAAAATAAAATTAATTCGAATGTGAACTATTTTATTTTCCAGCAGAAGTCCATTGGAGAAAATGCATATGTAGGTTAAACAAAATATTTTGCTGCAATTTTCCATTTCCATCAGCATGTGCTGCCATGCATCCCCAAGGCAGGGTTAAATTCACACATTCACCCACCTACCAACTGCAAGTTACAAACCCAGAACGTGATGGCAAGATTTCCTGGTATAGTCAAGAAGTCAAGAACTTTAAGTTCAGGGTTTGCAATTCTGGGTTTTGTTCTGGGCTCAAATCCAGAATATATTGATAGAAAACTAATATAGTATCAATAACCTGATATTAACTGATGTTTACTCATCATTAAGTTTATGTTAAGACACAGTCCATTGTTTTCTTATATAAAACATTTTTATTAAGGTATTAATAGCTTGGTTATTATACATGTATGCAATTTTTTACACCTTAATTTAGAGTAGAACCAATTATTAATTTCAATGAGTGTGTGAACAATAATTATTTAATATTTGTACAGGAAATTACAGTTGTACAGTACAGGCAGATGTGAAAAAATGCTGTAAAGTAAGAATGCTTTCAAAAATAGACATGTTAATAGATTATATTTATCAATTAACTAAATGCAAAGTGAGTGAACAGAAGAAAAATCTACATCAAATCCATATTTGGTGTGACAACCCTTTGCCTTCAAAACAGCATCAGTTCTTCTAGGTACACTTGCACACAGTTTTTGAAGGAACTCGGCAGGTAGGTTGGCCCAAACATCTTAGAGAACTAACCACAGCTCGTCTGTGGATTTAGGCAGCCTCAGTTGCTTCTCTCTCTTCATGTAATCCCAGACAGACTCGATGATGTTGAGATCAGGGCTCTTTGGGGGGCATACCATCACTTCCAGGACTCCTTGTTCTTCTTTATGCTGAAGATAGTTCTTAATGACTTTCGCTGTATGTCTGGGGTTGTTGTCATGCTGCAGAATAAATGTGGGGCCAATCAGATGCCTCCCTGATGGTATTGCATGATGGATAAGTATCTGCCTGTACTTCTCAGCATTGAAGAGACCATTAATTAAGACCAAATCCCCAACTCCATTTGCAGAAATGCAGCCCCAAACTTGCAAGGAACCTCCACCATGCTTCACTGTTGCCTGCAGACACTCATTCGTGTACCGCTCTCCAGCCCTTCGGTGAACAAACTGCCTTCTGCAACAGCCAAATATATCAAATTTTGATCCAAATCAGTCCAGAGCACCTGCTGCCATTTTTCTGCACCCCAGTTCCTGTGTTTTCATGCATAGTTGAGTCGCTTGGCCTTGTTTCCATGTCGGAGGTATGGCTTTTTGGCCGCAAGTCTTCCATGAAGGCCACTTCTGACCAGATTTCTCCGGATAGTAGATGGGTGTACCAGGGTCCCATTGTTTTCTGCCAATTCTGAGCTGATGGCACTGCTGGACATCTTCCGATTGTGAAGGGAAGTAAGCATGATGTGTCTTTCATCTGCTGCAGTAAGTTTCCTTGGCCGACCACTGCGTCTACGGTCCTCAACGTTGCCTGTTTCTTTGAGCTTCTGGAAACCCCTGTCTGCCTTGAAATGTCTGCCTGGGAGAGACCTTGCTGATGCAGTATAACTACCTTGTGTCTTGTTGCTGTGCTCAGTCTTGCCATGGTGTTTGACTTTTGACAGTAAACTTCAGCAGCCTCACCTTGTTAGCTGAGTTTGGCTGTTCCTCACCCAGTTTTATTCCTCCTACAGAGCTGTTTCTGTTTCAGTTAATGATTGTGTTTCAACCTACATATTGAATTGATGATCATTAGCACCTGTTTGGTATAATTGTTTAATCAGACACCTGACTGTATGCCTACAAAATCCCTGAATTTGTGCAAGTGTACCTAGAAGAATTGATGCTGTTTTGAAGGCAAAGGGTTGTCACACCAAATATGGATTTGATTTAGATTTTTCTTCTGTTCACTCACTTTGCATTTAGTTAATTGATAAATATAATCTATTAACAAGTCTATTTTTGAAAGCATTCTTACTTTACAGCATGTTTTCACACCTGCCTAAAACTTTTGCACAGTACTGTATACACCGATCAGCCATAACATTATGACCACCTGCCTAATATTGTGTAGGTGCAAAACAGCCCTGACCCGTCGTGGCATGGACTCCACTAGACCTCTGAAGGTGTGCTGTGGTATCAGGCACCAAGACATTATCCTTTAAGCAGCAGATCCCTTAAATCCTGTAAGTTGCGAGGTGGGGACTCCATGGATTAGACTTGTTTGGGAATTTGGAGGCCAAGTCAACACCTTGAACACGTGATTCATCAGACCAGGCCACCTTCTTCCATTGCTCCATGGTCCAGTTCTGATGCTCACGTGCCCATTGTAGGCGCTTTCGGCAGTGGACAGGGGTCAGCATGGGCGCCCTGACTGGTCTGCAGCTACGCAGCCCCATATGCAACAAACTGCGATGCACTGTGTGTTCTGACACCTTTCTATCAGAACCAGCATTCACTTTTTCAGCAATTTGAGCTACAGTAGCTCATCTGTTGGATCGGACCACACGGGCCAGCCTTCGCTCCCCACGTGCATCAATGAGCCTTGGCCGCCCATGACTCTGTCGCCGATTCACCGCTTTTCCTTCCTTGGAGCACTTTTGATAGGTAGTGACCACTGCAGACCGGGAACATCCCACAAGAGCTGCAGTTTTGGAGATGCTCTGACCCAGTCATCTAGCCATCACAATTTGGCCCTTGTCAAAGTCGCTCAGATCCTTACGCTTGCCCATTTTTCCTGCTTCTAACACATATATCCCACCCACTGACAGGTGCCATGATAACGAGATTATCAGTGTTATTCACTTCACCTGTCAGTGGTCATAATGTTATGGCTGATCGTTGTATATCACAACTCCCATTTACATTGTCAACAATGGTGCTTTTGCATGGCTGATAATACAAATATAAAACTCCATAAACTGTTTAGATACCATAGCTTCAGCAGAAGATTACAAACAGAATGTCCAGAAGCTTGAAATAAAACACCATGGTTACTTCAGAAAGCACATATATATATAATATATAGCATTGACTCTACAACACTTCCTCTACAATATATGAAATGTATATTTTAAAATTGAAAGTCAACAGGCCTAGGACGAGCTGCTGTTTTCAAACGAAGCCTTGTTTATTGACTCATTAAGGCTGTCTGTAGACAGCCTCATTCCTGCTGTAATAATAATGATCATCATTTTCTTGCGAGTGAAATGGAGATTACTTGCAGAGATCTGTAACTTCAGAGGTCTTCTCAGAATAAATTCCCTCTGATGTTTTTTTTCCATTCCAGACTGACACACTTTCTTTTAATTCAATAGTTAAATACTAAAAAAAAACAAAAAAACTTTGCCTCATTAAGAAGGCTTTCTTTGTGACTATGGGAATACATTTTGTATTCAGTGCTTTTCCTTGTTTTGATTGTGCTTTTCTGTTTCAAGAACCAAAACAGCCACTTCAGCTGGGTATTAGCCTATTTATTTCTTACATATTTTCATCCATAAACACATTAATACTTCACTTTGTACAGTCACCTATGGTGCCAGAATAGCTTGTATGAGATATCCTGCCAGTGTATATTCCTGTAAAAAAATATTATTAGCTCATAAAATGTCAATAACCACAAAAATGAACAACATGCACACACACATACATATATTTACTGTATATAAATCAAATTAGATATTCCCACACATAAATCACCTATGAGACTATGGTTTCTGGATAGATTATACATAGACAAACTTCCTGTGTCAGCTTTATTTTGAGGCTCCCCTTCAAACGTCCCCCTGAGGTTTGGGTAGAATACACATGCAATCAGCATTTTGTGGGTTTTACATAAAACTTAAACTAAGCCCAAATCTAAGGGTTCCCCTTCCTTCGAATTTTCTAGCACAGGTATCTTATTAGGATACATCATCCGAACCACAAATACAATGTATAAATGTAATGTAAAACAGGAAGTCCTAATAAATAACAATAACAGCAACATCATTAGTGGGCACTGCTTTTAGTTTCTTAGTTTTTTTAATATGCTATATGAGCTGTACTGTAAATGATGTTGAAAGTAGGTCATATTATGAGGAGCAGTGATGTGAATGCTGTAGCAAGTGTACATTTGGCTGTAGGCATGGTGTTGAATTGGGTCATCTGAAGGGGTCTACTAACTCTCACTAGCACAAGAATCAGAAAAGAAAACGGATTTGTGTAACAGATACACAAACTACTGGCAAAGTTCACTCGCCATTAGCACAAAACCTAAGTGTTTCAGGCCTTCATTTGACATCTTAACAATCATTTCAGCTTCGGAAGGTTGGGTCCCAGTTAAATGTAGTAGTCTTGGGTTAGTTCCTGGAGGATAACTATGATGTTTGACTCATATGGCCTCCTATGGAGAAAGCTTGCAAATTAAAAACTGTGTATTGTTTGTTTTTTGGGGGGTGGGGAGTAAATAAGTATATGGTAAAATGGAGAATATCATTACCTTTGCAGTTGTGCTATTCAGTTTGGCCATATATTGCTGGATTATATCCTAAACATTGTCAGAGAGCATTCTCTTTATTAGCAGATAGGCCTGGCATCCTGAAAGAAAACATGAAAGAAACAAAGAAAGAAAGAAACAAAGAAAAAGAGAAGGTGATAATTAAAGATCATGGCAGGGAGCATCCATTTTACAATGTTCATTAGAGAATCAATAGGTGGATGATTGAATGCTTCACTCTGGTTTGTACTCCAGAGAGTCACCATCCATCATTTTAAAGTCCTGGAACTGTAGTGACTGTCCAAAGATTTACCCCGAAGACCAGAGGTTAGATGTGCCGACTGCTGAGTGAAGGGGATGAATTGCTTTTTTCACTTAAGTACCAGCATCTTACATCAGCAAGGAAAGGAATCTATTTGCACCGCAAAGTGTTACATGGCACACACCCCAGGACGCACCCATCCTAAAATAAACACATTCATAAATAAACAGTTATATGTTTAAAGTGAAACATGAATGAATGCTGTAAGTGGATCCATTCGCTTTTGAAGATTGTACAACAGTAGTCATTTCTTGTCACAGTGAAATCGATACCTTTCTCACTAGCTTTTAATTAGTAATTAAAATTAAATTCTTCAGGTTCTGGAAGAAAGTCAATTGGCGTAAAAATATGTTTTGTAAATCAACTCCTAACCTGTGGTGTAACAAACACATCGATCAGATACACATGGAAAATATATATATATATATATATATATATATATATATATATATATGAGTCAAAATATATATATTTTGTTTTAATGTTTGTTCTTCATATTCCCGTTTGATACATTCTGAAGATGGAGGGAAAAAAACATCATATCATATATTGTAATGTGTTTTAAACCAATTACTCCCCTCTTTATGTAATATAAGTATAACCATACTTTTTACTTTTTTCTTTTTTTTAACTAAAAGCAACCTTTTGTGACCCCACATCAAGGACTGCATTGACAATGCCAGGCAAGAAAGAGATTGTTGCTCTCTCATACAGTTACAGATGATGAATCCTGTGTTCAGCATTTCCCCCCGGAGACAACATGATCCAGTGTGCAGTCAAGCGAGCCCTTCTGAATATGATTCCGCACTGTACCTGAACATCCTGCTGGCACATCTTTTGTGCTGTAGAAAGATGGATCTGTACCTGAACAATATATAAATCTATGATCTTGATTAGTGATTAAAGCATTTGATTTCAATATAATGTCCTTCTTTTATAGAACTAAATATGTTTCCACTGGTCTTCTTTGTTTGTGACTTTAACCTCCTTTTACACAATGTCCTTTTTCTTTCAAAGACATTACTGTTATTATCCATATTTATCTGATAACATGCATCACCTTGGAGTATTTGCAATAAATTAATCCAATGTGATTTGTATACAGATATAGTGCAGACACAAAATGTATCATATAGGCTCTATTGGCAATGCAGTAATGAGCCTGCTTTGTTCACAGGCAACACAGGTTCGATTTCAAGCCAGGGGTGTCCCCTCTCTCATCCCGACATGGCTGTGAATATTGGCAATGCTGTGAATATTGCATCTCAGGATCTTGTTATTCTCTAATTGCTTGTTTGTTGGTTGGTTAGATGTATTTTGCTTTTAGATTAAGGGGCAGCTACATTTAAACGTATTTGTAACATTCACAACAATATCCATTGACATTTCTTTGACGTGTGTTAACAGAGCCTTGTCCTTTTCTAATTTGAATGATTTTCTGTGCACTTGGTCTGCAAAGCTCTTGAATAGACTCCAGAGTCACTAGCGAAGGCTATTCAGTGGGTCGCCCTCTTTAGGTGGTGCTGTATAGAGAGCAGCACGAGTAATTTAGTTAAAGGTACAACTGAATTCAAGTGGAGCCAGTTTTGCAAACTGACTTCAGACACATTGCATTGCATCGGTCTGTCTGTTCAGAACTTGTTTTCGGCCAGCAAAGCCGAGGAAATCACATCAAGACTTTTCCTCTTCTTGTCAGTGTATCTCAGGATAACCAGGAAAAGACATGCTGAGTCGACGATTGTGTCTAGAGTGTTTAGAAACTCAGCACCGCCGTGCACTTATGGACACAATCGGGGATAAAATACATTGAAATACATAATTCTATAATCAGATTTTTTTTAGGGCAGGTACCAGCACTCAAATCCTTAGCAATTTATGAAAATGAAAATGATAATATATTAGACTTGTACCATCTGCAAATACAGTAATTAGTTTAAAGTCATTTAATGTTTGCATGTTTGAGAAAAGGGACAATCAGGGAGACAGGCTTATACACATATGATGCATTCAATGCCTTTCTTCACAAATAATAACATACATGTGTAAATTACAATATACCCACACAGACTGCATTGTGTTGTGTTGATGTTTATCTAGATCAGAATAAACGGAAATGTATCCACAATGGCTACACACTGTAATTTCTCTCTTGTGGAACATTAATATGTCTATACTCATATAATGTATAGTGTGCATCCATGGATGATGTACACATCTGAATGTGTTGTGACAGAGAGTAGTTCACACCTTTGTTTCTGACAGTTATTGAGGTTGACAGCGTTATAGACAGATCGTCTCCACAAAGCCAAAGTTCAGGTTAGGGTCATTAGGGAAAAATTTGAGATATAAGCTATTCCACATATGATTTCCAAAGCTGTCAGCTGAGGACAGAGGCTGTTGCTCACACTGACCTTTATACTGCAACTGGTCTCATAGCACGGCAACCTGACTGACTCCCTTAAAATAACTGCATGTCAAACTCACATACTGTCACTGTAATTTTATACCTTGTGACAGTATGGAGGGTAAAATGAAAGGTTGTTTTGTTCAGGTTTTAAAACAAACCTAACCCAGGGGCTTAAAGATACAGGGATATCATTTCTGTTACAGAGTACACAGAAGAAAAATAATCTTTGCATTTCAGTCCTGACTTACTGCTGCCTGGCACGTTTCCTTTCTAGACACATTGATTAAAACAGGCACCACACGTATTTCAGCACTGTACTGTAATTAAAAAGTGACTTACCCTTTGGTAGCATGCTGATTGTTTATGTGAGAATTCATTTTGGGAGACCCCCTCCAAACTGTCTAAACATTTGAAAGTTAGGCACAGTTCCACAGACTTTGCCAAATCTGTGAGTTCAGGGGTACAAAATCAATTACAAAGTCAATTACTTCCATTTATTTCGGTTACTGTATTGAAAACTTCAAAATGCATTATAAATTCAAGAAACAAGTGACTTAATCCATTAATAACCAGATCATGCACACAGCAAAGATTGATTGCTGCTTTTCAATTACTATGGATCAACAGTTATAGCACAACACGGAGGTATGAATTATTAATAAGAACACTATTATTAATAAGAACACTGAAAGCATCACCTGCATTTGCATTTGTAATGGCATTTTAGCATTTAATAACTGTTTAACACTGTTTCTCGTTTGCAATAGCGGCAGAATCGAGCGGCTGAAGATCCAAAAATGCAACACCTTGTGCTACGATGACTCACACCTGCACACTTCTTCTAGTAAAGTAAAATGATTGATTTATACATTCAGCATCCTTTGTGTGTGTGTGTGTGTAGGTGGGTGTGTGTGTGTGTGTAGGTGGGTGTGTGGGTGGCAGGGCAGTAAGAATTCAAGTAAATATATTTGTCATTTTTATTTATCAATAGGTATTTTCAAACAAATAAATACAGTGGCCCGTGGATGAAAAGGTAAGGTATATGACCAACCTTTAGAGTAAAGTTATTTACATTTTTAAGCCATTCCTCGGGAGCACTTCCCTTACCCATCCGTCAACTAAAACACCCCCACTAGATGAGCCAGACAACACAATCCATCTCTCCCCTTCACGAGCTGGTTCGTATGGATTCACATCGCTCTCCTCTGGTTACTCAAACCCATGGGGATCGCTTCCTCAATATTATACAGTAAAAGACTCCTTTAAAACAGCATGTCTGTGTAAGAGGTTGGGAGGGGGGGGGGGGGTGGTGATGGCCACTGCCACCGGCATTGCCTCACAACTCCATCTCCAGCCCTCCGCTACCTCAATTCCCATCTCTCCTTATTTGCTCGGTCCCCTTTGCCCTTTCTCTAATAGTCCTGAGATGCCCATCAGTCCGTGTGTTCCTGAGCTCTCTCTCACTACTCAAGTTTTGTAGCCCTTTCCTTCTTCTCTGGGGCTTTATTTTTCCTCCTCTCTTTGAATAACCTTGTGAGCAATATTGTACAAAAGGTTGCTTTTGTGACCATTTTCATCTGTTTGTGGTCACCTATAGTCATGTAACCTGAAGAAATAATGTCAGGTATACAGAGTAAGGGTTTCTACAGCCATTAATGTAATATTCCTGTAATTCTCGTGGATGGATTTGGATATATAAAGATATCTAGAAAAAGCAGCACTGGGGAGTAGTGGTTAGGGCCCTGGAGTCATAGCTGGAAGGTTGTGGGTTCCAATCCCAGGTGGGGCAGTGCTGTTGTACCCTTGAGCAAGGTACTTCACTTAGATTGCTCCAGTAAAATGCCCGGCTGTATAAATGGGTACAAATGTAAGTTGCTCTGGATAAGAGTGTCTGCTAAATGAAAAATAATATGTATATGTATATATATATATATATACCTCAGCACTTGTGAATCCTACAATCTATTCCTCTCTCAGCCCTACTTTGAACTGCCCTTTCTATCACACACCATATTACTGCTACTTTAGTGTCTGCCAAAAGTTTCCTACCTTGTGACTTATTACATTTCTGAGAGTGGATCAGTTTCCCTTGTCTATATAAAACTTTCTATTTATCTTAATGTAATCCTTGCCGATGTACCAAGTGGCCTCCAATCATTCTTAACCTTGGATAAAGCCATCAGCCAGATTGATAAATTATTGTGAATTGAAGCACAAGGAGACATCTGGAGGGTGCTTTTCCCACATTTGGCCTCTATGAGACTGGATAGCTGATCTGATCATATTTTTATTGGCGTTTGAAAGTAGAAAGATAAATCTCACGTAGGAATCAGCGCACAAAGCCTTGTTTTCAGAAGGCATTACACATTGGATGTTTACATATTTTCAGTTAATTAAAAGGTTAACAACTTTTCTGAATATGCCTGTAGCGGAACAAAATAGAGACGTCTGCCATGGGATATGCCTATTTCTTTCTGTGCAAGACAGCGTGTTTTTGTAATTCAAAGGCACAATTAGGGTAAACAACACCATGGTGACATATGCAGCCTTATTTATGCGCACA
Source organism: Amia ocellicauda (assembly GCF_036373705.1). Classification (NCBI taxonomy): domain Eukaryota; kingdom Metazoa; phylum Chordata; class Actinopteri; order Amiiformes; family Amiidae; genus Amia; species Amia ocellicauda. The sequence continues at coordinate 10,653,338 of NC_089855.1, forward strand.
GTATTATTACACTTCAGAGAAGCCATCACCATGTAGTGTCACTATGTCTATTTTTACATTTCAAGCGCTCAATTATATTCGTTGAGATTCAGAACCCCTCTCAAAGTCTGATGCTGTAAAACCATGGACTTTATATTAGCGGTAGATGTTGAAGGAGACTCTAATGTTGCAACTCATCTAAATCTAAATGGGCAGATAGTTCTTTAATTAAGCGGACCACTGACTACTTCATAAACCCAGAGGGAGATATTCTGCAGAACACATTCTCATTAAATACCAATCGTAATGCTAATCTGCCCATTTCCATGTGGGCAAGATCATGGCTGAGACTTTCTAAACATTCAGAACCTGAGTCCGAGCACAACAACAGGCATCGCACTGTTGACCGAAATCAATTACAGGCAAACGCAGCTTTTGAAGCCATCTGGATGCACTTGACCCAGTGAGGACCAGTGTTTTGGAGACTCAGCTTTATCAACTCAATCTCGTACCATTAATCAATCTATTCTCTGCCATCACTTTCCATAAATCAGTCATGCAGGGTTAGCAATCTCGTCACCAGCTGTCTCCAGTTTAATTAATATGGCGGCCCACCATCCTCCTGTGATGCTAACACATGAAGCCAGGGCCTCTGCCACACCAGACACCGTGACAGTTTGTTTTCACTTCAACCTTTAACCTCCTACTGGCTATCAAAATCTTGGCAGTTGATTTCGAGCTTCCAATGTGTTTGTCTTCAACTGTATAACTAACATTCAACAGCAAAAATAATACTCATAAGCTAACTTCTCTGTTGGCCTGTTTTTACAGTTGTTGCCATTGTCATAATATTTATTCCTGATATCTTACATTACCATGCTTTTTAATCAAATGTATCTAATGGAATTTCCATTTTTTAATTAATTCAATACCCTCGACATAATTACAGATTTAAATCAAATATCTGACTTTTAATTTAACCAGAAAAGCCCCATTGTGACGTTCTGATATAGTGCAATGGTACATGTTGATATGAGTGTGTTGCTTTGATCATTTTCTATTGTATCACATTGACATTTGCCCCCTCAAATGTGTCCTTTAACAGGCTAAAAAATTGCATAACCATGTAATTATCCGTTTTGGATACTTTTCTACATCTGGCGCTTAAATGTGGCCAGCCAGCTGACATGTAGCTTGATGATGGGGGCACTTTTGCCTGTGATGATTAATTAGGTCCACACTTGTTATACAATGTAGTATTCCACTTCCCAGATAATTATAATTTCTTGCCAGCCCCAGCATACAGAGTGGGAACTTTGATTAACACGAGAGCTGTAATTCATTTCAGTGATCAGATAGCAGCAGACGCAAAATAACAGCAGGTACTGTACCTTGATATTACACATTACATTTCAATTCAGTTTGTGCTGATGCAAAATAGAGCTAGTTATCTGCCGCCTCGGCCATACATTTGCTTTCAATACACCCACACAGTCAGGCATCTGCTGTCTGCTCAGTTTGTCTCCAGTAGCCCCAATAGGAATTTGTCCTTGTTTGCTGTAACTGATTCTGTCTGTAGGTTAGATAACCACACATTTTCTTTTATTTTGTTTCGTGGTACTTGTTAATTTACAGCACTTTCTGATCTCCTTTTTACATACAACAAAAGCTATAGATTTTACAGTTCTATTTAACATTTAATGTTTTATTTACGATACACTTCACTAAATGTACCTTTTGACACGGCCATGTGTAGAAACGGTGAAACTCGAGTTGAAACTAGACTAGTGGTGATACAATACCATCAAGAAATAAAGGGTTACCTTCAATATTAGTCTTTAATTTAAGGATCTCTCAACATACCTACACCTATGATGCCTGCTCCAGCTCCAAAGGCATCCTTCCCTATTGAATGTGTACTTACATATACCCTTAATCATTTTTACACATTAAGTAAGTTAACAAATGCATAATTACGCTGTTCTTATGAGTAACTGAGATGTAGTTACTGAGTACCTACTATGTTCATACACTGTAACAAGGGAGACCTACTCTAAAGTGTTACCAATCTATCTGTTAATCACAGTACCATCATTGGTTAGTTTGACAGAGGACACTGCTTGTGGTAAAATACTGTCAAACAGGCCACTTTCAAGCACAGCAGGTGTGTGCCTAGCCTTTGATTTGGTCTGGACAAAAGTGTGAACGTTCAGAGGGAAATAACTTGACGATACATCATAGTGTTAAAACACATTCCCTGTGAATATATACCGCATCACTTTGCAGAATGCACAGCTAAATTATATTTTTAAGGACCTGTGGCTCTGGGTTGTGTTGCTATGGTGTCCTCTGCTATGGCTGTCCAAAATTAAATGTTTCTGTCGCATGAGACTGTGTTTATATAAAAGTTACAAATCAGAAGGAATTTGCATTGTGAGGTCTCAGAGAGAAGATTTGTAATCATTCTTATGCTTCTGTTGTTTTTTTAATCTACAATTATTCGCTCATACTGTGAACCACAATACATTTTTAAAAATTTTCAGTAGGCTATCAACTAGGCTAATGTGAAGTTCAAACATTGATGCATCAACTTTTTGGGTGGCATTTTCTGGAAGAACTGGCTAGGATTTTGCTTGCACCTCAACTTGTGTGACATTCCACAGACGACCCCCAGAGAAGCCTCAGTATCAGACCCCATTTTAAACTTAAAGGTAGAGTAAACTGTGCTGTGCCATACGCAGATGCCACCCTGTGGAAATGAAGCATACAATGCTATTATGATAATAGCAAGCTAAAGCTTTTGCTTGTATCAAAGACAATCAATTACTTAAAAACGTCAACTGCGAATATTCCAGAATGTTAAAGTCAAGTTTGTCATTTTGCTAAACCTGCGTGCTGCCCTTTTAATGAGCAGACGCAATTCCTTGCCTGATTCTGATGCATGGGATCTGAATCATTATCTAATGTCATTGCAATACAGCATTCTTATTTGCAATTCATGTGTTCCTTTTAGCCTCTGGAATTACAATTTATGCACCTTCTCCTCTTAACAGCTGGTTATAATTTTCGCAGCTAAGTATTTTCCCTGTACTACAAATTAAATATATAATCATTTATAAAGGAGCCGATACCTTTGTGGGAGCGACCTGCATGCCAGACGTCATTACAGTAGATTGATCTGCAACAGTAACAGAATCAGTGCATTTACACCGGGCACTTAAAGTGAACTCTGTACTGCATACTCATCGGTTATCCATATGACAGAGGCAATATCTATCCTGTGGTCTCATTATCAGCAGGCAGGGAATCAGCTGCAGCTGGCGTGAGTGTGGGTGATTCAATATTCATTTCTTTAGCCTGCGCTGAAGGTTAACCTTCTCTTCATGTAACTTCTTCACAAATGTAGCAGCCTAAATATTCAGTTGGTTATTAGTTATTCTTTTTTAACTAAATGAACTTGGACAGTGTTCAGTCGGGTTTTTAGTGATGATCTTTGTAGTTATTACAGATCTTTCTTTTCTTTCATGATAACTTAAACCCAGTGAGTATTGCATTTTAGTCTTAATGTTGTTTCAGTAATTCAGGCAACCCCCTATAGAAGTAGGTGGAAGAAGTAGTGATTGAAGTAATGGAGTTATTTTGGCCTTAACCTGCTTGGCTGAGGGAATGACAGCCTGGCAACGAGGACGAGAACATCGGCACTTCCACCACACCAGGGTGGGCGGAGCCAAGGAGCTGCTGCAAAGGTGGAGACTGCGGGGATGGAGGGATGTGGTTCTGAGTTTAAGCAAGAGGGAGTGTAGTTGCGGCACTATGGTAGCGGGTTACTGACCCAGGGGAAAGGAACTTATTATGTGGTATTTAAGATAGTGTGTACATGAGGGTGCATCTCATTGGCTGAGCTTGGAGCAGAGTGAAGCGTGATTGGGGGTCGTCTTCCACCCAATCTTTAGTTTCAAACTTCATTAAGAAGCCGGGATGAAACTCATGCTTTGCTGTTTAAATAGGTGCCTTCCATCTCAGGAAGACTGGAAGAGTGTGTAAAAGCTTGTGATGGGATTCAATCGATATTGGGAAGAATCTTGTTTGTATTATTGTATCAGAAGATTACGGTTCCTCAGTGGCAGTGTAACCTTATCCTGCCCGGCCCTTCTTCTAAGGAGGAAAATATCTCTTTCTTGTTGACTGTTTTGATGTCTGAAGGCACATGTCTTCAGCATTTTTATTTTTTTCTCTCTCTTTTTGCACAGAGGATGAAACAAGATATTGTCTCCACTAGAAAAACACATTAGATGAAAACCGGAAACTAAAGTCTCAACCTACATTTTAAAGAATGTAGATTCTATGCTTAACACTCCATACTGTGCCACTATTGATGATTCTTATGTAAATATAATAGTGTATGAAAAGAGTTTAATTATGCGTAAATCCTTATGTTGTTAAGGATATATCTAACAATTTTGTTCATCGAAGGATATGCTCTCAGAGACCAGGAATGAACGTTTATGAGAGTATTTTATAAACATGCTCACTGTGTACTCCCACTTCACAGTTTAATAGCACACTGCAGCGACAAATGGCACTTTCAGACTCAAAATGAATTCATGATCATGATAATGAAGGGGCTGAAATTCTGTAAAGTTTTTTTGTTTTTGTTTTTTAAGTACACTGAGACAACATATGTGATTAAGTTGACATTCAAAAGGCAAGTTATTTATACTAATTTACTCATAACATACGCATTTTGCTTAAAGGGCCAGGAATACGCTGCCGAAAATATAGTGTTATTCATTAGCATGATTTATTTAGCTGTTTTGCCTGTTTCTTGTTTGATTTTTCACATCCTAACAAGTTGCTTAAAAGTATGAGTCATATATTCACCACATCCACTTTCTAGAAAATGGCCTTCTCCCATTTCACACGACGATGCCTGTGTGGCATCCCTTCAAGGCAGATTGAACAGATTTAGAGTCGCATGTGACCCCATCTCCTGACCCACATTATAATTATTACCAAACAAATCTGAAACGTTTGAACCAAGTACACCTAAACCAAATGGAACCTGATCATTTGCTTAGTAAAGGTGGTTTATCTCTGAAAGACAGGTTATTAAACTGTGCATCAATGCAAGAGTAATTTTATTAAATCAGTATTTTCTTATCTGATATTGCACTTTACACAGCACTCAGGTATACACAGTGCAGTCATTCAATGCCAGTACTAGTTGTTATGTTCTGAACCTGAATCGTTCTGGAAGATGCCATTGGAAATTCTGTTTTGTCATGACCTGACTTCCACACTTCCCCACTTCCACAGAGTGCATAATGAACCAAATCAATTAGAAATCTAACAAAAGAAAGAAAATAACTGCTATTGAAAAACATTTCACATCACAAGTGGATAAGCTGTAATAGTCTTTTTCATCACAGTTTTCTTGGAGTGACAAAGAAGAACCTGAAGTTGTTCAGTGCTAAGTTTTGTAACATTTAAATATAATACGTTTGCCTTTCATTTATCTATCACTGAGAAAAGCCTATGAAAAAACATTCTCATTAATTTGGGATTTTGAAGGATGTGGAAACTGGGATTTCCTTTAAGTAAAATGTAAAGAAAAATATATAAGTAAAATGTAAAAAATGTATTAAAAATCTAATATATATTTAATAATTTAACAATCTTCAAAATCAAAGGCATGTGTGAGTTTGCATATGTACATCTTTACAAAAAATATTATTATTATAATTATTATTATTATTATTATTATTATTATTATTATTATTATTATTATTATTATTATTTTTATTATAATAATTATTATTATTATTATTGCTAATAACACAGAAATAATGATGTATGGTGGCATACATCACTCTTACAGCAATGCAACAATTTCTTCAAAAGACCTTTGCCGCAGGCTTTAACTCCAAAACGTTGAGCTCTGACTATACTTTGGGGAAACTTACTCTTGCACTTTAAAGTAGTTCAATATTGGGTCTAATTAAAAAGCGTTTCCAGTTCCATTTTGAAAAAAAGATTGTGAAAAATCATAAATCATTCACACTGTGCCAGTTCCTGTCTCCCTATATGTATTTATAAAGTGAAAACTAGGATCATGAAAGAATACATGGGTCGTCAATCATATTGACAGGCAAAGCTTCTCCACACCTTCTCCTTCTGATGTGACTCCGCTTCAGACCAAACGTGTGGACAAAGTGATATTGCTCACAGATTAAATTAACTCTAGGGACTGCGAATGATGTGGCCCAGACACCAGTCTTGGGGACACACCCACTGGAGAAATGCAAGGGACTGCAGTAGGCTTATAACTAAAATTTAAAAACTCCTCGGGATTTGCACAATGAAAAGACAATTCACAGGAATGCTACGTATACCGTCCAAGCAACGTGTATCATATAATTTTTCACAATTCCATTGCTCTTTAAGACAACAGATAAGGTTTAAATGATTTGTTTAAACTGGACCTGAAGGTCTTTAAACACAAGCAATGAAAACATAATATGTCTAGCCGTCTGAGTCCACTGTGAGGTTATTTATATGTGTGGATTGTTGGCGAAGGACACAACCTTATAACAGAGGGATGTGAAGTGCACTGAACAAGAAAGTGTGGCCGCAGGATCTTGTTTTTTGATCCACTCACTGAAACCATCTTCAGTTAAAACAAGACTCTGTAAGCTGTCATAGGTGATAAAAATCAGGTGACAAATGAACACAAACTACCAGAAAACATATAACATTGCACTATTATAAAAAACAGCATTAGACACACTGTTACAGTGAAACAAACAAAAAATAAGGGAAATTACCATGGGAAAATCTATATAGATATTCCTGAAGTCTGAAAGTGAGTTATTTTTATCCTACTACCACTCCTACTACTACCACCACCACCACTACTACTACTACTACTACTACTACTACTACTACTACTACACTACTACTACAAAAAAATAATAATAATAATAAGAAGAAGAAGAAATGCATATATTTTCATATATTTTTAGTTCCATCCATTTAATTTAATCAATTTAAACAAGTGCCCGTCTGTCTCTCCATGATAACACAGCAGAGTACTGTACACAACTCCGGCCCAACCTAGCAGCCCTGATCGAAATAAAATACACATAGAAACTAAGACATAGCACTGTTGTGATATACTGGAAGTTCAAATATTTTGTGTTAGATGGAAGATTAAAGATGAGAGAACAGCTTTAAGAAATTGCTTAGATGACCTATGAAAGGTTTTTTTTTTTTTTTGACAGTTGCATACAAAAAATACAGCTAGTGGGAGTATTTGTGTGCAGTTTTCATAAGCCATTAATGCTTTTTTCCAGGGCACTTTCAAGTACCCTCAAATTGCATTAGGCTTGTTTTAAACAACCTGAGAGTGAAGCACTTTCACGTTCACATCAACACTCGGCAGACCACAGTCTCTAGGCAACAAGAGCTGATTTACGGGTATGCTATTTAAATGTTCAACACCATTATCAGGTCTCAAAGACCCTCTTTTCTATTCTTATAAATTAGTGTGGAACACCTACATTTATTAAAACAGCTGCCTGAAATTAAGCCACAGTAATTGTAAGCCATAAACTGCAAGTCGGACTGAAGATCTAAAAAAAGAAAATTGAATTAATTATAGATGAAACTGAAAAGAAAAGGAATAATAAAAAACTGACGCACTTTGTTTTTCAAATTATTCAGCTGATGTGTCCATGATTTCTCTTTTTTTATATCACTATAATTGTATATATTGTGCACTTTATTATAGAAAATAATGGGACGTATGACGGTACAGGCCTCCTTCCTCCAGTACCAGATGTTTTGTGCGAAGGGCTATTGCAAAGATATACATTTAGGATTTGTAAAGATATAAAACAGGGATTTGCCAGTTCTAGCTGCTGTGTTACAAGAATCAAAGATTATAATAGTAGATTTCTGCAAGAATGTATGGCCATCTTTAGGATGACACACCAGACCAGCCATGCCAATAAATAATAATGTTGAGGGATTGGACAGAGCACATAGTGAAACTATATGGGCTAAAAGCAATTGAGCAACATGTATCTATCTAGACATGCGTAATCAAATATTTGTATTACATAAAACAACATTTTTTATTGAACCTCTCTTTTGTAAAGTTTAGAAGACTGTCAGACTGTAGCTGAACTTAAGTGTGGAAGACAGACTCTGAGTCCATCTGGTTGGACTGAAAGTCATTACAATCTCCATTAGCAGAGTGGGCAGCTGAAGAACTCTGAACTGTGTGAGAGCAGAACAGTCTGGAGTCTCACTCCCTCTACTGGAGAATTGTAATCTGTATTCGGTCACCAGAGCTGTGTGGTATTTTAATTAAATAGCAAAGAAACAAGACAGAAAGAATGTCTTACACAGTTTAAATACTATTACAAATAAGGCTAATATTTGAATAACTCTAGAATGAAATATAAATACACTCTGCCTCATAGACAAATGTATTGTAAGTTGTTTTCTTATGTTATCGATTCTGTATTTTTTATAGCAGTTACAAAATTTTATTGTAAACAGAATATGATGAGTAGATACATTTATAGTTTCACACGTTCATTTGATACAATCTTATTCTGAGAATAAATAGTTTTCATTAAATTATAATTATTTATCAATTATTTTGTTCCCTCCATCGTTGATTCAGCCTAGCGAAAACAGCAAAAATTCCAGTTATCTTTCAAGTCGGAAGCACTGCCCAAGGGGGAGGGGTTTCTGTGCACTTCTGTAGGAAACTGATCAAAACGTCACTCTGTCAAAGCTGCCATTGGCCCCTGCACTCGTCACTCAGAACAGGTCCCTTCCCACTTCCTGTTCTATAAAACGTGACGTCAGCACAGGTCCGTCCTCTTTTGCCTCTTTGCTGGACTCAGGAACGTAAGCTCTCTGTGTCTGTGTTTGTAATATACATTCCAACTGTGTATTTCAGCTGGCTGGCTCACTTCATAGTGTTGTTCACCACCGTTTTCGCTACACATCGTCTCTGTCTTGTGTGTGTTTAGTTATTATTGATAGCTAATCCCGATTCTGTCCCGTCCGCGCACCGGAGGTCCGGCTGTGCTTTTGGTTTCAGTTTCGTTCACAAGAAGAGCCTTTTTAAAAATAAAAGTCATGTTTTTATAGTGCTATATATATTCCGACTGCTTGCTGTGTTGGTTTTTTTGTCCACAGGGCTTTTTCCTCCACAGCAGGAGCGCTAGCAACGGCAGTAAAATCCAGCCTAGGCAGGAGAGGGGAGGCTTATGCCAGGACCCAGGGCGTGGCAGAAGTGGGCTTGGTGGATTTTCCCCGCGTGAATTCCACCATAGCCGCGCTCGTCTCCCTACTTCCGCTGTCTGTGGAGCCACGCAACCTGCCCTGCCCCAACAGGCAGTGTCGCGTCACGGAGGTGCTGCTCCGGAGGGTGTATGAGGCTGAAGCTCAAGCGGCTCGCCACCAAAATACTGAAAGCCTGCTGGCCTTGTACTTGGCTCAGCTGGCCCACCCTTACACCCCCCAGCAACTCTCAAATTGGTGACTCTGCACCCAAGACTCTTGGGTGCTCCAAATGATATCAGTTGGCTACTCCCTGCAATTTCAGACGTATCCACACCACACCCTGGAGTGAGGGTCCCGTTGCAGTGTGCGGCGCTGCCCCGCCAGGGCAGCACGAGGGATTTTACTCCCCATACTTCCTTGTGCCCAAGAAAGATGGTGGTTTCCGCCCCATATTGGATCTGAGGCGCCTGAACCGCCACCTCAAAGTGCTCAACCTGCGCACCATGTCCAAGGCCATCAAGCCCGGCGACTGGTTCACAACGGTGGATCTGAAAGATGCTTACTTTCACATCCCCATTGCTCAGGCGCACAGGAAGTTTCTCCGCTTCGCCTTTGAGGGCCGAGCGTTCGAGTTTGCTGATCTCCTCTTTGGCCTGTCGCTAGCCCCACACACTTTTTCCAAGTGCATGGACGTCGTGTTAGTCCCCTTGCATTCTCAATTATCTAGACGACTGACTGGTTTGTTCTCACTTGAGTGAGCAGGTTCGGATACACACGGACCTGATTTTAGGCTGCCTCTCTGAATTGGGCCTTCGGCTCAATCGAGAAAAGAGCCGCCTGACGCCAACTCAGCAGGCACAGTTCCTCTGACTGTGCCTTGATTCCGTTGCCATGCTCGCCACGCTGGCGCCAGAGAGAGTTGCCTCCATAAACACATGTCTCTCCCTCTTCTGACTGAGAGCTCGTGTCAGGGTGCCCCTTTGCCAGAGGCTGCTGGGCCTCCTAGCGGCTGCATCACAGACCCTCCCCCTCGGCCTCCTCCAGTTGAGGCCGTTGCAGTGGTGGTTCAGGTCTCTCAGGATGCACCCTCGCCATGATCGTGCACGCCGAGTCACAGTCACTCCGGCATGCTGGAAGGCGCTCCATTGGCGGAGCCCCCACAATTTGAAACTCGGTGTGCCCCTGGGGCCTGTCTACCACCGAGCAGTCATGACGACAGACGCCTCCAAGCAGGGTTGGGGAGCAGTCTGTGACAGACGTGGAGTCCGAGGCAGGTGGACGGAGCCTGCACGGGCCCTCCATATCAACATCCTGGAGTTACAAGCAGTACTCCTTGGACTGTCTCATTTCCTGCCAGTCCTGTGGGACAGACATGTGCTGGTTCGGATGGACAACACAGCGGTGGTTGCCTATATCAACAGACAAGGAGGTCTCCAGTCACGTACACTGTACTGTCTAGCACGTCGTCTGCTTCTGTGGGCGCAGCCACGGTTCCACTCCATCAGAGCAGTTCACCTCTCAGGCCTGTACAACATGGCGGCGGACCTCCTTTCTCGGGGAGGCCACCTGGTCTCGGATTGGCACCTCCACCCGCTTGTGGTACAACAACTGTGGAGCCGGTTCGGCAGGGCTGACGTGGATCTCTTTGCCTCGGCAGAGTTCACACACTGCCCACTATGGTTCTCCATCTCAGACTGCTCAGGAACCCTAGGGATCGACGCACTAGCCCCCACGTGGCTGAGCCGTCTCCTTTACGCATTCCCACCGTTCCCCATTCTCCCGGTGGTCCTGGAGAAGGTCAGGAGAGAACGAGTGACATTCTGGTTCGCAGACCTGATCACCCTCCTTCACGGAGAGCCTTGGCAGCTCCCAGTGAGAGCAGACTTGTTGTCCCAGGTGCAGGGCATGCTTTGGCACCCCAATCCGGGCCTCCTCCAACTCTGGGCTTGGCCCCTGAGTGGGAGCGATTGATTGCCTGGGGTCTGTCAGACGCGGTAGGTTAGGTTGCGTGTGCAACCCCGGTTATCTGAAAAAGGAAGCACTGCCCAAGGGTTGCAAGGTCCCGCGGGAGTCCTGGCTCCCGGCAAAAGAGGACAGGAAGTGGGAAGGGACCTGTTCTGAGTGACGAGCGCAGGGGCCAATGGCAGCTTTGATAGAGTGATGTTTCGATCGGGTGCCTACGGAAGTGCGCAGAAACCCCTCCACCTTGGGCAGTGCTTCCTTTTTCAGATAACCGGGGTTGCATTTGCAGTTTTGTCATTTATAGTTGTATTTTTATTTCCTATATTTATTGACTGTGGCACATACATAATTACTGCTGGGACCAGTATATCCTGAAACAGAGTAAAGTTGAAATACAGTTATGTCCATAAATGTCACTTATAATAATATTAACTTTTATGTGAAATGCAAAAAAAAAATGTTTTTAAATAAAACAAATGATATTTAACTGACAGGAAGACCTTTTACAAGGATAGCAGTGGCTCTAAAATCTGGAAACAAGAGGTATATTCTTATGATGTAAGGCTGCTTTTGCGTACAACTCTATCACAGAGATTGGCTTTCAATAACGCTGGAGCCGAAAGGGCTGCTTCTCTTTAATATGGAAACTAAACTAATCTTCTCATTCTGAATGTGAAATGGATTCCAATAAAGGAACAGCTCAGACTTTTATTTGTTCATTTATTTATTTAAATAGCAAAGGAAAGACCATATTATTTAAAACCACTTGCAAAAACTACATTCCACTTTGCTGTTGTTGACATTCAAAGCCAGTAGGAGAATCTCTCCCCCTTATATTTCTGACCCACTCACCAGCTTTACTCCCTGCTCTGCTCTGACGCTGGCCTTTAGCTGCTGCCCTGACCACACTGCGCACAGTGGGTGACCGGCCTTTTCTCCTCACACTCCCAGGCTGTGGAACACGTTTCCCACTGCGATCCGTGATTTCTGATTTAAAAAATTCTAATTTAAAATCTTGCATATTCCAACTGGCATTCTTTTAACATCATTGTAGTTGTTACTTATGTTTTTGCTTTTACAACAAGATGGACATTTCAGTATGATTCTGAAGTGTTAATACGATGAATGGCCATATCTGTGAAAGCATGTGGTTGCACTGTAGCACGTGGATTGCTGAAGCAGCACATTGAGACAAGACTGTAAAGCTTAAAAAGGTATTTTCTTACAGTTAATAAATAAGACAAACCACCCTCTTAAAAGTCCCGTTTATTCTTCACACCTTAGGTCTTTCTGAAATTTATATTTGCACTAAAAAAAAATTTGAAATATAGCCACTAGTGTTCCCCGTAGAGAGCTAAAATGTTGAATGATTAATGTTTGCCTTTTGCAACATATAGTTTGCCCAAGGGTTACAATTGAAGTTTCTGTCAAATAAATCCACCCAAGGCTGATAGCTTTCATAACAATTTACACATTTCTTCTCATTTGCTTTACAAAAATAAATGAATCTTCTTCCTCCACTGAAACTGAAGAAAATGATGTTTGTATTATCTACACAGTAGCAGATTCATTTATTTGTATTATGCTCCAATATTAAATATCCCAGAAAGCTAATCTTTATTTAATGTATTGCCTACAAAAAACACATAATTCCCATAATATTGTAAAATGATATTAATGTGTAATACAGCGATTCTCTTTTCGCAAGAGGAGCCATATTGACACTTTTGTGGTGTGAATTAGAAGTTGGTCTTCAGTTCTGTAGAAGGAAACAAAATATGACTATCCTCAGTTTAAGTTTACTGTTGGGCTCATTTGTATAAGTCAAGAAGGTGAGAGATAAGATATTTCCCATTATAGACTTCACAGAAGAGATACAGATCTATTTGCACTCTAAGACTTTTTAATGACCACACGGTTAATTAAACGAGTTTGAGCTTTTGCTGTGCTTGCTTTGGTACACAACAAGGAACAGTTCACAGGAGCGTTTACATGTTCCTATTATTATCTGCTTCTTTCTTACAACATGAGAATGGTGTTACAGTATTAATGAGGGGTGTGAATGAAGTGAGACGGAGAGCATCGAGGCTCCAGATGTTATTGTTGCTTTTGTATTCCGGGCATGATTCCACCTCACCGAGACCGCAGTTTGTTTACCCTCGATTGTCACTGATTAATATGTAAGCAGCTGTTAAATGTAGTCACTATATTGTAGATACACGGGCACTTATTATCAGCATTATGTCATTAACCACCTTGTTGGCAGAACTTTTTCTCACCATCTCTCTTTCTCTCACCATCTTTCTCTCTATCTCTCTCTCCCACATAGAGTGAGATGGTGAATTGTAACCATTTTCCCTTCTGAAAACATAGTTATTGAATTAGTATAACTGAATGAATGTATTAAACTAAATGAAACGCTCAGTGAATAACAATATTGATAGGTGTGACTATTTTAGTCTATAACCATATAAAAACAGGGGCTGTTGAATATTCTACTGTTACTCTATATAATATTGAAAGTCAATCACTCTATATGCAATATATGCCTTGTGAAAAGATTATTTTGACTGTGCTCCCATCCCTGGTTTTACAGGCCTGATTTTAATATTTACTTCCAGTCACCAGTAAATGGATGCATCTCATTTTCATGACAGTCTTGGGACCATTTCCTTGCTACGCCATAACGTTTTCCTAAATGCTGTAAGTAATACGGTAATTTTTCAGCATTATGTACAGGGAACCATGCATTGTAATAAATTATGTATACAACTGTACTGTCCTTTTCAAATGGCTGAAGATGTTGTAAAATGCGATGTCTTACAGTTCACTGTACTTGAAAATCAACTTACATCCCAGTTTAAAGTTACAAAAGCACAGTCATGCTTTTCCACATCCCTATTTTTATAGGTATTTTGAAAGGCTTTTAAATCGCTGTTTGAAGGGGTTAATCAAAGCATGTGTACTAGAGATTTAGAGGTCTATCCTTGTGCTTTCTTATGTCTAAATCTAGCAACATGAGGGAATTCACTTCAATGGTAAATACTAAAAACAACCCTCAGGCATATTTATGACACAATCGATAATATTAAAATCAGCAGCATCACATAGTAACCAGCTGATCATTATTAAACAACCATATCCAATAACTGGCAAGGAATGTATGTTTATTGATCTTGTTGTGATGTTTGAAGTCCCCAGTCTTTTCCCTCTTTGTCTCAGGAGGAATAGCAGCTATACTGCCCCCTACTTAGAGCTGTTATTAGTCAATTAGTTTGATTGTAAGGGTGAGGTCAAATGCCAATGTATTGTAATATTTAAAGTTTATGGTTCAATACATTTAGTATCCGAGACAAATAAGTATCATAAGAATATAAGAAAGTGTACGATCGAGAGGAGGCCATTCGCCCCATCGTGCTCGTTTGGTGTCCATTAATAACTAATTGATCCAAGGATCCTATCCAGTCTATTTTTAAATGTTCCCAAATTGTCTCTTCAGCCACATCGCTGGAGAGTTTGTTCAGATTGTGACGCCTCTCTGTGTGAAGAAGTGTCTCCTGTTTTCTGTCTTGAATGCCTTGAAGCCCAATTTCCATTTGTGTCCCCGGGTGCGTGTGTCCCTGCTGATCTGGAAAAGCTCCTCTGGTTTGATGTGGTCGATGCCTTTCATGATTTTGAAGACTTGGATCAAGTCCCCACGTAGTCTCCTCTGTTCCAGGGTGAAAAGGTTCAGTTCCTCAGTCTCTCAGTAGGACATTCCCTTCAAACCTGACAGAAACATTTTTATTTCCTTATATGATATAAAATTGAAAAAATACAATCTCATTTCAGCTTTTCTTCAATCCTACACTGTAGGGACGGTAAAAACATGGCTTTCTTTTTGTAAAAAGAGCATATATATGTATGTAATAAATGACTCTGTTTTGAGTTTCAGCTGAAACTAATTTGCTGTAAGAGTTGTGTATGCAAATGAGCAAAATTAATTAATACGTTGACTGGGAAACAGAATATTTGAACAAATCGATCAGTTTTCAAAAATTTCTGTAAGGAAATTGTTTGTGACGAAAATGCCAACATTGAAAACATATTGCAGTTTAACCATTTGAATTATTACAAAGTGTGCCTTGACTAAAATTAAGAGTTTTTTTTTTTTTAAACAATTGTTGATATGGAATTTACAAGGGTCTTCACTGCAAGAGAGGGAATACTTTATGTACCACACCTGTCAGTCAGGAGGCAGGTGAGTGCCTCTGATTTCCCAAATGCCAGAAAGCCTTTATCTACAATCTATATAAAGATTTTGGGGGCTGTGTCAACTAGAATATTTCATGATGTGTTGTACACTTATGGAGAAGCTTTCATTTGGCAGAGGAGATAAACAAAGCCTGCTTGACTGCAATTTCATGATTGCTGATTTATATTCTCATATTTTATAAATAGGTTACATATTCCATTGCAAGGCTGCGTGTGTTGGAGAGGGATCTTGAAATCTCTTATCAATATGACAAACCCCCACACGGAACCGTCTTTCCACACAGCGTGCATGCTTTATGTAACACCAACACAAGAGCGTAATTATCTCCGAGAGCTGAGAGCATACATCTTACAATTTTAATATCATGTTTTTTAATTGAAAGGATACTTTTCTGTTGCTGTTATTGGCTTCATGTTTTACAATTACAGACTGGGCTTGAGCATATATTTCTGTAAATTATTTCTGTTGTGATTTTATAAAGGACTTGATTATTTTATGCGACGGCGAAAGAAAGGAAAAAGTAATTAAATAAATTGTAAATCATTTCAAGAGTTAGCCTGGGAGATGGTTCCAAAGTTTCATTCTATGAAATAATTACTATGGCAGCCTTTCATAAAAGACAAAGCCACTGAAGGACAGACCTTTCATGACTTTCCTTGTTTACAAAGTGATTTGGGATGGATGCTTTGACATCAGCAAACCTGTTTTAATCTATTTTTATCCAGATATAATACACATTAAAAAAAAAAAAACACACACACAAACACATATATATATATAGTCAAATCCAACATTGAGAAAAGAAGAAAATCATAAAGAAATCATAAAGAAAATCCATCATATGTATGTACAGGTAAGTGTCCAGTCAACCTTTTTACATGACTAAATATATAAGTAAGATTTGTAAAGAGTAGCTTTTGTGAGGTTTGCTAGATGTTCTTGATTTGCTCTAAATTGTATCAACCATTTTATAACCTCAGATATTGTTATGAAAGAGAAGAATCAAAGATGTATGTCGGAATCCAAAATTTTGCCATGAAGGCATCTAAATAATAAAACAGAGAGATATTTTATTGGTGTTTCTATCATTTCTATGACAGAAGATTCAGTAAATTGAGTCCTTTTAAGATATATTTCTGGAAGTCTCATTTAATATGCGACAAGGGACAAGCAGGCTGTGACCTGTATAGTGCTTACAAATATTTTGAAAGCAATCTTTCCTCTTCAGTATACAAAATTGATTTGTATGCATTATACATTTATACAGCTTGCTGACAAAAGAAAAAATTAGCCACCAACTAATTTATTTTTAATACAAAACTACCTAAGTGTCTGAATTCAATGCTTTTATATTCATCTTTTCTGACACGCTGAACTATTGCATATTACACCCAAAGAGTAATAACTGTTATATGATTTAATTAAAACAACAAATCATTCAGTCACTCTTAATGAAAACTTAAATCATCTGTCTTTTCATGAATATGTGCAAGGCAAGCTAAAATCTCTGAGGTTCCATTTAATGGCTAGAGACTTTTTTATACTCATTCTATTTCACTGGGTGGACGTTCTCATAAATAACCACTCGGTGCCAAATCTTTTTCTTTTACTCATCTTAAGAGAGAGACTTTCATCAAAAATAAATTCATTTTTAGAAGTGTGTGCCACAGAAAGGGACATGTACTCACTGAAAATACAGCAACGCATTCTTGCTGCGTAACATTAGCAGTGAAGAGTGTCTGATACATTGTATTTAGACCTTGAAATGAGAATTTCTTAAAGGAAAAGATCACCCTTGTATGGAATTGGTTTCTATCACGCATAGACTTTCTCACAGATGTCAGTCAAAGGGGCACCCTGGAAAGGTGCCCAAGATGAATCTCTGCCACGAGTGGAGTGCACCACCATGTGCTCAAGAGCATCAACAATCCAGAGAGACAGCCTCTATTTGGACAGGGGCTGTCCCAGTATCCACGTACCATGGGACACAAACAGCTGGTCCGAAGCACGAATCCTCGTAGTGCAATGCATGTAGCACTGTAACACCCGGAGAGGTCAGAGCGGGTACAAAAAGCTCTCCTCCTCCACTGGCCTGTTTACGTGGAAGTGTGAGAGACCTTTAGGAAGAAAGGCAGGGTTAGGCCAAAGCATAACCCTCGAGCGGGTACAGAAGAGATACACCAACAGGGCGTGCAGCATGTTCACGAATTTTGCGGACACTATGGCCAGCAGTAACGTTGTCTTTAGAGAGACCAGCTTCAACTCTGCTGAGTGAAGCAGTTCAAACGGGGAAAGTGTGTCGAGCACTACATCAAGGCGCCAGACAGGGAGGGAGAGAGAGAGAGAGAGAGAGAGAGAGAGAGAGAGAGAGAGCGAGGAGGCTGCAGGAAGTGGGCTCCCGGTGACTCACCATCAATGCGGACATGACACGAAGAAATAGTCGCTAAGTAGACCTTGAGTGTGGATGTGGACTTTCAACAGCTCTTGCAGGTCTGGGTTTGGGTGCCACAGCGTGCTCTGTGCCTGAGACAGCAGATCCACCCATGGGGCTCGTCGAGCAGCAAGACCAGGTTTATGAACCACAGTGTGTGCAGAGCCTGGGGGCAACCAGTCCTCCCCCATTCCGCAGAGACGGATTTAAAATATATTTGAAATTGCCTGAAGCTAAGTTCAACAATACTAAGATATACACAGAATATGTATAGAAGTATGAAAAGGTGAGCCTTCCAAGTGGCTCAGTCGGTAAAAGCGCAGATGAGCCCTATGAGCTGTGGTTCAGCGGTTTGATTAAAAAAAAAAAAAAGTGAGAAACGCTTTTTTGCTTGTGAGTGGAGCATCGAAGAATGTCAGTAGATGAAATAGACAGCAGGGGGAGGGACTGACTGAAAGATGTTCATGATGGCCTATAGGCAGCTTTGTCAGATAGTTGCGTTCACTGTATTATCATGGAAATGACAATGCCTCACCCCCTTTGAGTAGTGTTCCTGATAACAGTGCAACACTCGCTGTCACTGTGTTTCTCTATTATGCGAGAACTGTTCAACTGTAAACTGTAGTATCAATAATAATAATAATAATAATAATAATAATAATAATAATAATAATAATAATAAACTTAGTCATTTTTCAATATAACAAACATGTCTAACCTTAGTACTATCTGAAATTCCTTCCTTCCTCTCTCTCTCTCTCTCTCTCTCTCTCTCTCTCTCTCTCTCTCTCTCTCTCTCTCTCTCTCTCTTTCTCTCTCTTCTTCTCTAATACACAAGAGTATTTTCCCTTTGTAATAAAAAAATATGGCAGAATTAGTTTGCCATTTGTGCTTTAAAGTAATTGACCATTTTCAATGATTGATGCAAGGGTGCTATAAAATAACATTTCAGTATTACATGGGAATAATGCATATCTCTATCTGGCTTTATCAAGACCAGGTAGTCAGTAGAGATCTGAGCAAACTATTCTTTATAATAATACTTCTTCCTAAGAGCAACACCTCTCTGGCCTTATTTAATTACTTAGTGAAAAAACGTGTCACTTATTATTAGCAAAAGGTAATTTACCATTTTGCTGGTTATTCACTAGCGGTTAATCACAGTAGGAAATTAAGATGAGCTATCTTCAGAAGATGACATCTTAGCAGTATTGACTTGAGAAGCACTAAGGTATATTGTTAATTAATTGAACAGAGTTGGTACTCGTCTCAAATTACTTGTGAACTGATGGCATAATTATGTATCTTCCATGAAATTTCCCAATCAAATGGGCCTCAAGGGCTGCCTGGGGGCCATAAAAGTGACAACCTGGGCTATAACAAGGAAGGTGAATGGGAAAGCTTGGTTATTAGACCATCTTCAACGTGAGCTGGCACCTGCCTTGTTTTGGGAATAGATCCCATGTGAAACAGAGGGAAATTTAAAAAATGTTCTTCCCTTGTAATGTAAATGCAGAATTATGTTCTTAATTTACAAACATTTCATACAATCACACCTGATCTATGGTCAAAAACATGATGTCCCCTTGAAGAGCAAATAACAGAATTAAACTGATAAGAATGAGACAAACAGATGAATAAGACAGGGGACTTGCCAGTAAAGTTAAACAAGAGCAACTCTTATTCCCAAAATAAGTTTATTTTATTAAATAAACTAAACTTATTTTGTGAATAAAAGTTGCTCTTGTTTAACTTTACTTTACTAAACTAAACTAAAACGAATTGTCTCTGTATTCCGAGCCATGGTTTTAATTTACCAGCATAAACACCTATACCTACAGCTGCACCCAAACAAATAACCGCTCTGGTGTAAAAAATAGTGGGATCCTTGCCAAATGTCTGTTTGCATCAGTACACTAAAGCTATCAATTAAAGAAGACACTATAGTACAGTAAACCCATTTTCTCCTTTATTAATGAATCAGAATCTGAATGAGTGTGAAAAGCAGGGAAATTGGAGATCCTATATTTCATAAATGCAGAGAATTAAATATTTTTAAAGTTTGGCTACAGCTGTTTCCATATCCAAAAGCAAAACCCATGCTTTAGAACAATAGAAAGAAAAAGAACACCAAAGTCAATCCAAATAAATAATACAAACGCATGTATTACCTTAATTATACCAATACACAAACAGGCCAATTAAAACCATGACAATCAAATCCCAAATATAAAAGGCACTAGCACTAACGTGTTCAGCTCACATCATCGTTGCAGCAGATACCCTTCTCCATCTTTTACGCATCTATTTGGCCTCAACCACAGATGCCCACTTTTTCACTGATAGCACTTAGTGTTCAAACGGTCCTGTGACCATGAACCACAAGCTTCCATTAACAGCGTTTCCTTCCCCTTTAATACCTGGGCTTAGCTGTAAACAATTTATTACCTTTAAATTATTCTTTCAGCACTGATACATTTACTTTTTTTTTATGAGATCTCATTATTGATGTACATTTGTTGAAATTCTGTGTTGAAATACAAGAAAGAAGTGGCTAACTGATCACACATATCCTACTATTTATTTAAATTGTACTCTAACCACTCTATTTTTCTTTTTGTGGAGCGTTGGAACGACAGTGTATATTTTAAGATTAGGGAGCCAGTCTCCTTTGAACCTAAGATTGATATCCTTAATCGAAATGTTGCTCACCTTAAATTGTTAAGAATAGCTAGTTAAGAATAGCAGGGAAAATACGTGTAGATCAAAGTTTCGATTTGGTCCATCACAAAGTACACTTCAGACACTTCAAATTAATTTTTGTATAGTATTTTAATGTATCATTGTTGTTATCATTATTCCATTCCATGAAATGTATGGTGGATTTTCATATTATTGGAAAGTATAATTAATTTTTTAAAGCAAAGAATAAAAATGAAATGCAAATGCAAAGTTCTGTTAGACATTTATATTTGATAAAATTGTGATTTCAGCATGCAACACAGAAGCAATATATTTCCAGTAACTCCATGGTGCTGTATCATTTTATTGGAATGGAGTGGCCTATTGAATGATTGTCTTATTTGTTGCAAAGACGGCCTTACATGTAAAAGCAAATGTGTAACTTTACAAATCTGGCTTTTTAAGTGTCAGACTGATGAACATGAAGCTGTGTTTATGCATAAATATGTACAGTACCTACAGTGTGTTGCTTTTACACCACTAGAGGGCAGCTACTACAGACTATAAAAATAAAATCACACTTCAGATATAAGATTACATTCATTAAATTATATAAAATACATGTCAAAATAGGAGAAAGACTGAAACTATAGCAAATATAGATTGAACATTCAATGTATTCTTCTTGTTAATGGGTATACTTACTATATTGTAAATACAATACTTTCCTTATTACTTCAAAGTTCCTAAAAGTAAATAACAAACTTAAAATAAAGAACACATAGAAAACTGATAATTAAATTAGTTCAAAAGGTATTTCACATTCAATTGAGTCCCCTATTTGCAAAACTGGGGTAAACTAACATTTAATGATATCAGCAGTTTGAGAAAGCTTTGCTATTTAGGCAACAGCAGTTTCAGGAGAAGTAAATCACAAAGTGATACCTGTGCCATTTGCCGTTGCGCTGAAATAATGTGTGATAGAACACCATGGCATCCTGGTATTGTAAGCAAATCAATTTCCTTTTGATGGATAGTAAATGTAGAAATAAATGGACCTGAAATACAAGGCTGATCTTATTCCTTGCAGGGCTTGTGATGGTATTGATCATGTGATCTTTTGCAAAAGTGACGGGAAGATAGAATGAAATGCTAACATTCCAGCACCATCTGAAGATAATTGTGGAAAGTTGTGGATTCTACATGGATAAATACACCCAGACAGACATTGTAATTTACATAGAAGTACTTACAATACATAAGCAGTAATTCATATAACTTAGTAACTAGTTTATGTAATTGTTATTCATGTTATTATTATAAAAATATTTAACATCATTACTCATCTGGAAACACATTCCATACATATTTCCAACAAATGTAAAAAGCAATGGGATATTATGGTCATGTGACCCCAAACATCTCCTGTCCACAAGCTCTAAGCATGACTACTGTGTTAAACCATTAGTCGATTCTTCTCAGTTTTTCAGCCTTGGTTTTATTTTCATTGCAGATGCCTGGGGTGATCATAAACCCACATTTGTAAAGTCAGTTGCTTTGTGCATTTAATTTGATTATGGAGAGCACAAACCACCACTCAATACACCAAGATGACCTTTTACAAATAGAGTATGCTTCTTTAATTAAAAAAAAAAGACCCCGTCAAGAAGCAGATGCATGACCATCTGAGACGGATTAGCTACTATCGCCCAAACCAATTGGCATCCTCTGGTAGGCAAATTCATTGTCTTGTGTTTTTTACTATCAATCATACATTTTTAACATTTAACAGTCCATTTTTTAGGTTATACACTTACCTAAAGGATTATTAGGAACACCTGTTCAATTTCTCATTAATGCAATTATCTAACCAACCAATCACATGGCAGTTGCTTCAATGCATTTAGGGGTGTGGTCCTGGTCAAGACAATCTCCTGAACTCCAAACTGAATGTCTGAATGGGAAAGAAAGGTGATTTAAGCAATTTTGAGCGTGGCATGGTTGTTGGTGCCAGACGGGCCGGTCTGAGTATTTCACAATCTGCTCAGTTACTGGGATTTTCACGCACAACCATTTCTAGGGTTTACAAAGAATGGTGTGAAAAGGGAAAAACATCCAGTATGCGGCAGTCCTGTGGGCGAAAATGCCTTGTTGATGCTAGAGGTCAGAGGAGAATGGGCCGACTGATTCAAGCTGATAGAAGAGCAACTTTGACTGAAATAACCACTCGTTACAACCGAGGTATGCAGCAAAGCATTTGTGAAGACACAACACGTACAACCTTGAGGCGGATGGGCTACAACAGCAGAAGACCCCACCGGGTACCACTCATCTCCACTACAAATAGGAAAAAGAGGCTACAATTTGCACAAGCTCACCAAAATTGGACAGTTGAAGACTGGAAAAATGTTGCCTGGTCTGATGAGTCTCGATTTCTGTTGAGACATTCAGATGGTAGAGTCAGAATTTGGCGTAAACAGAATGAGAACATGGATCCATCATGCCTAATCATGTTCCTAATAATCCTTTAGGTGAGTGTACATTAAAGAGAGAATAGAGTGTTACTGCCATTTTTTCTACAGTATGTGTTGAGGACTTCTGTGAACTCTGAGGCACGGTATGCACTCCGATCACAGCAAAGAAAGCTAAAAACTCAAAAGTGTTCTACATTTCTGTTACAGAGTCACACATCATGCCTTGTCCTTGGCTGTGGAAATCAATCCAGACACAGACCCTGTTTTCTCTTCTCAATTAGCTGGGAAGATGTCATTAAAGTGGGTGGTGGTTTTTTAACATTTACTATTTCATGTTTGCCACCACACATCCTACAGTGTGCAATGATCCTGTAACCTGCAGTACAGTATGTAGGGAGTGTTCGTCAAGGGGTCAAGAAAAAACTATTCTCATGATTGCTTTTGTGTTTCCTTTCTAATATGTATTTAGTTTTTCCTGCTCCTTCCAAAAATAAAAGGCAGTGGTTAAGTCTATGCCAAGTTGATGATTTGGTTGTTTTTTTCATTTTAAAACACTACCTGTGTGTCTGTAAAGCTCCTATACATGCACCCCTGCTTCCAGCATACTCAACAGTCCTGCTGACTGTTCCTCACCGACTTCTGAACCCATCTCCTCATCCCTGGTAGTTATACGACTGCAACCTCATCCAGAACTCTACTGCATGCCTGGCTTTCTCTCTGCCCCGGTCTCTGCATGTAACTCCGATGAAACCATATTTCTGCTTTTGTTTGAACTACCCCTCAATGGAATTTTGCACTGTATTTCGTAGATGATTTGTGGTTACTTCTCTTAGGACTAATATTGTAAATTACATATTTCTTTTATTATTTTGCACTTCTTGTCACGTTGTGTTAAATGTGTATATTTTGTGACACTTCTAAGTTGCAACTTTCAATATTAATTTGACTTACAAAGAACAGTTCTCTACTGCACAACATTTGCTGAGAAAAAAATTACATTCTTCAGAAACTGCTGATCATCTGAGATTTTTTTTTCTCTGTTTTGCCCGAGGTTTATCAAACATGTTTGCTTATTCTTGTTTAATTAAGCATCTGTTAAGAGCACTTGTTTAAAAAGATAGTTTCCTTGTTTCATTTTCTTAACAAAACATTTAACAACATTTACAATGGTTTGGTGTTTGTCTTCAAGCCTGTGAGAAAATTATGCAAATGTCTATGCCTCACATAAATGTGTCACATTGAAAGAAATGTGCAAATACAATAATGGGCAACTTCTCTAAAATCCACAAAGTGATCTAAAACCCATGTGTCAAATTAATAAGTAGCAGGATTAAATTAGCTTTTTGCTAAATAAATTAGAAATGTCAATTTTGTCCTGCAATGCTCAGTGTTGTATTTGGTAACCTTAAAAAAAACTGCAATACTTCTTTTGATATTATGCAGCTGTGTAGGCAGGTATTGATAAAGACAACATACACACATCCTCCAAAACATGACCTGAAGACCATCTGCTTGTTATCACACTGCAACTCCACAGTGCAGCCAGCAGGCAACAATATTCTAGACAAGACTAGTGTAACGCTCGCTGAACACACTGCATTCAAACAAGTGCCCAGCAAATTACAGGTGTCACTGTTGGATAGAAACCCTAAACCCGAAGGAATGCAGGCTGACCTTGAGTCCCTCAGACCCTAGTGTCACCATGTTTCTCTCTGAGGAATTCTGATCTCAGCTGGCTACGACATAATAAAACATTTTTTCAAACCTGTAAATCCTGGACCATAGAGCCCAACATGTTATCCAGGAACTGTGTTACTCACTGGGCCACCTGGGGAGATCATTAGAAAGGTATAGTTTATTAAAGGATGTATAGTTCGTAAAATGGAAAAATGCAAGAGACAACATCAGAAAGTTTACAAACGAGAGGAAGCCATTCGCCCCATCGTGCTCGTTTGGTGTCCATTAGTAACTAAGTGATCCAAGGATCCTATCCAGTCTATTTTAAATGTTACAAAATTTTCAGCTTCAGCCACATCGCTGGGGAGTTTGTTCCAGATTGTGACAACTCTCTGTGTGAAGAAGTGTCTCCTGTTTTCCGTTTTGAATGCCTTGAAGCCCAATTTCCATTTGTGTCCCCGGGTCCGTGTGTCTCTGCTGATCTGGAAAAGCTCCTCTGGTTTGATGTGGTCGATGCCTTTCATGATTTTGAAGACTTGGATCAAGTCCCCACGTAGTCTCCTCTGTTCCAGGGTGAAAAGGTTCAGTTCCTCAGTCTCTCAGTAGGACATTCCCTTCAGACCTGGAATAAGTCTGGTTGCTCTCCTCTGAACTGCCTCTAGAGCAGCGATATCTTTCTTGAAGTGTGGAGCCCAGAACTGTACACAGTAGAGAAAGAGAAATTGAGGAGTCCACGTAGACTCATGCGTTACTTCATCTAGTTCTATTACTCCCATAGTGTAATTAGTGGACATTTTTTTTACCTGCATGTAATACCTTGCACTTGTCCACATTGAATTTCATCTGCCAGGTGTCGGCCCACAACTGAATGTTATCTAAGTCCCTTTGAATAGCCTGTGCTGCCGAGATAGTATCTGCTGTGCCACCTATTTTAGTATCATCTGCAAATTTGACAAGTTTACTAACTATCCCAGAGTCCAGATCATTAATATAGATTAGAAATAGCACAGGCCCTAATACTGATACCTGTGGACTTGAGCCAAAAATAAATGTCTTGCAAAAATTACAGATATATTTTACAGGCATTAAGTAGAGTATCTTCATAAATAAACATAATAAAACACCAGTTGTTGCAAGAACTTGGCTTGTATCCGTCATTTATGAAAGCTGTCTTGATTTACTTAGGAGCAGATTGAAATCCTCATGTTAGATGTTGTTTAAAATGCATTTATAAACACTTTAAATAATCACAATGGTGGATTACAGCTAATTCCAACTGGGAACATTCGTCAGTGGATACAAAGACCTTGGGACGGATTAAATCAAAACCTTGACCCACCCGCTAATAGCAAACTACAAACCTGTACATGACAGCGGTTACATTTACGATTAGAAGAAAGTGGCATCTTACTGAAAATGAAGCCGCAACTGAGTACAGTTGTGTAGTTTCCATTAGCGGGTGGGTCAAAGTTGGGATTTAATCCCAGCCCTTGTTAGCTTAAACAGCAAATAGCAGATATAATATGTTTCTTTGGTATGAACAACTGCAAAGCAAAAGGTACAAACAAAGTATCTCTGAAATGAAAGACAAACTGCAGATTTTCTAAACTTTGAAAACACTGAAAACAATTGTTCTGTGAACATCCTGCTGAAAATTAAATGTCAGCTCCCCAGGAGGGAATCAAATAAGTCTACAGAGGCGGACCCTTTGCTTGCCAGAAGAAGACCAACTCCTGGTTTTAAAGAAAATTCTTATTTACGTGTAATGGGACAAAAATAGTTAATTGTTTGTCCATTTCTAAGTGCACATTGCTGTTAGGAATGGCTCACAATCATGCACTTAAAAACATAAATCTAAAAGCAACGCTATATACAATATTTACTATCAAGAGCAAAGTAGCAATCCCATGCCGTAATAGTTTTATCAGTTGAATAGTTTTCATGAGTTCAAGGCTGTTGTAAAACATCATCCCACTCATCTCTCAGAGCATGTTCATGTTCCTGGAAATTGTCCTTTTTATTTGCCTTTTTTGCTATTGCAAGAGCCTGTAGCACATTAAATCTGAAATGGCACAAACTGCATTTGCAAAGGGATACTCATTTCATCCTTGCTGTTGATAAATATAATATTACTACACAGGTGATACATGCATGGTTACAAGCCATTCACAAAAACATTTTAAACCTAACTTAGCCCCCTAACACCCACCCACCCACACACACACACACACACACACACACATATATATATATATATATATATATATATATATATAGTTAATTAATTTAAAGTTTATATCTTTTCCACATTTGTGGCACTTACTTGAGATTACTAATGACTGAACTCTGCTCACTGAGTAATATATTAAGTTATAATTAAAGGTCTGAAAAAGTTATTAATATCTCTTTCTTTTGACAACTAGTGTTATAGCTAAATATTACAAGTAGTCACGAGGTTTTAATGCATTAAGCCAGCCGAGGTCTTTTATGAGAATGGTTTCTATTAATTAAGGTGGATAACTTCCTTGCAATGCAGAGTTATTTGTTTTGGAAGCTCTGAAAAGCTATTATTCAGGTTTTCATTACTTTGTGAGCCTGGGCTCTGAGTTGGCCGATTGAAGGTTTCCCATGGGTGATTTTCTTTTTTTTGTATTACTTCAGAGGTTGATTATTTTCCTGTTAGGAGGATACGTGCTAATAATCAGGTTTAATATCCCTGCAGGCTATTGTTTTATTATTATATTTTTTAACAGACACCCTTATTCAGGGCAACGTAAAAATGTCACAATATTTCACATACCCATTTATACAGCTGGGTTTTAACTGGAGCAATCTTGGTGAAGTACCTTTGCTGAAGGGTACAACAGCAGTGTCCCCAACCTGGGATTGAACCCACAACCCTCTGCTGCAAAATCCACAGCCCTAACCAATACTCCACACTACTCAAATCTTCCAATCTGGTTATCAATATATTAAGTCATTATAATTAAATCCCATTATTGAGATGTTGGACTGGGACCAGCAGCATCCAAGATTGTATGCTATTCCACACATATATAAATAACCTGAACAATGCTTGAAACATTAGATAGTAGATAGTAGTAGATAGATAGTAGATAGTATAGTCTATACTCTTGAGACAGTTATGATAATCTAATAAATACACACTTGGGCCGATACATGGAAAATTAAAATTGATATTGCATGCTGGAAATAAAATGTTTCATTACTAGTATATAATTACAGAACTGTATAATGGCCTTTTTCAAAATGATTGAGGATTTGAATATGTTTTTTTCAGTAGCATAGTAATCTGGAGAAACAATTGCAAATCAAAGGAAGGTATTTGCCTGCATACTGTTAGGTTAGATTATATAATATAAGTCACCTTTGATACAGGTGTCAGTTGCAGTTGTAGCATAATACTGTTGTCACAAAAATAAAGATTTTGCTTGTGTGTGTTGCCATTATTCATACAATAATGTCCACGTCCACGGCCTTTGCTTTGTCTAATCTATATTAATGATCTGGACTCTGGGATAGTTAGCAAACTTGACAAATTTGCAGATGATACTAAAATGGCTCGGCAGATACTATCTCGGCAGTACAGGTTATTCAAAGGGACTTAGATAATATTCAGTTGTGGGCCGACACCTGGCAGATGAAATTCAATGTGGACAAGTGCAAGGTATTACATGCAGGTAACAAAAATTTCCACTATAATTACACTATGGGAGGAATAGAACTAGATGAAGTAACGCATGAGAAAGACCTAGGAGTCTATGTGGACTCCTCACTTTCTCCATCCAAACAGTGTGGGGAAGCAATAAAAAAGGCAAACAATGTCAGGGTATATTGTCAAAAGTGTAGAATTGAGAACAAGGGCAGTGATGTGCAGACTGTACAATGCACTAGTTAGAGCTCATCTGGATACTGTGGACAGTTCTGGGCTACACACTTCAAGAAAGATATCGCTGCTCTAGAGGCAGTTCAGAGGAGAGCAACCAGACTTATTCTGAAGGGAATGTCCTACTGAGAGACTGAGGAACTGAACCTTTTCACCCTGGAACAGAGGAGACTACGTGGGGACTTGATCCAAGTCTTCAAAATCATGAAAGGCATCGACCACATCAAACCAGAGGAGCTTTTCCAGATCAGCAGGGACACACGCACCCGGGGACACAAAAGGAAATTGGGTTTCAAGGCATTCAAGATGGAAAACAGGAGACACTTCTTCACACAGAGAGGTGTCACAATCTAAACAAACTCCCCAGTGATGTGGCTGAAGCTGAAAATTTTGTAACATTTAAAAATAGACTGGATAGGATCCTTGGATCACTTAGTTACTAATGGACACCAAACGAGCACGATGGGTCGAATGGCTTCCTCTCGTTTGTAAACTTTGTTATGTTCTTATATTCGTATGTCTAATCTAGGGCCGGATTAAATCAAAACTTTGACCCACCAGCTAATAGCAAACTACAAACCTGTACATCATAGCAGTTACATTTATGATTAGAAGAAAGTGGCATCTTACTAAAAATTAAGCCGCAACTGAGTACAGATCTGTAGTTTTCTATTAGCAGGTGAGTCAAAGTTTTGATTTAAACAGACCCTAACCTGTCAGCATAAAAATAACATTTCCTTCCAGCATGTGATACATTTTTCACTTATATCTGGTGCATTGCAAATATAAGATTCTCCCGTTATTGAGAAGTCTTCCTTACACTGTGCTATTTTCATTATTTATTGATGTTGCCTCCATTCTAAGAAGAAACGGCACAATACATGTACACACACACACTTTATTGCGAGAGGCATTCAGAAAACAGACAAAATATAAAAACGAAAACCCTGGGCCTCAACCCGATGACTTTCTATGACCTCTTGTCTGATGGTCAATAAGAACAAACATATACTTCATGGCCACCATGTTACTTCTGTGTATTTAACTCATTAACATGATGGTAATGAGAAGAGCTGGTGGGAGCTATTTGATATTCCCATGTTGTCACTGTGGCACTGCCTTCTTCACTAGTAGAAGCTATCCTTTCTTTCATGTTGGCCACTCCAATAATTCACCCAATCACATTGCTCTAGCCATAAGCCCACAGATGGACGCCAAACTCACTGATGCCATAATTCAGATGCAACACTGTTTGTTTTAGCACCCAGCTCCCAGGAAGAGGCCTCTATTGCTGCGAGTTAAATCAGTCGAGGCAACAATAGCATGCATCATTGTCAACTTAGAAAAATGCAAACTTCAGGATGTAGAATGACAAATGAACAAAAATGTTGTTTTGCGCACCAGCTGAGGTTTACAGATGCATGGGGGGATGCCTTCAAGAGATGCAGTGCATTTGTTTAAACAGATCTGTGATAGCTTGCTAACATAGGCATGACCGACAACTCTGGGGCTTTTAAGAGACCCACCAGGCATTTTCCAAAATGTAAACTGGATCCTGCTGGTTTGTATTCAGCAGCAGATTTTTCATATAAATAATCTAAAAAGAGTTGTGTATCACATTACCAAGAGGGCTAAACATACTGTTATTTCAGTTAAGACATAGGAGATGAAGTATCCAGGATGAAGCACGGCTGATGTCGGTGTGGCACACTGTGGACCCATGATAACGCCCGGCTGCCACGAAAAGTACTTTTGTTTGGGGTGGGGGCGGGGCGTTGCGTCACGGATGACGCGGCGGCCCTGGTTTCAAGGCATCTCCAGCCGCAAACGCACAAAACGGGACGGGAGGCAAAACTTTCCCAACTCCCGTAATGTAAACCCGGGGCAAACGACCAGCATGAGCGGACAGGCGACCTCCTCTCCCGCAGCCCCTCCGGCTTCCCTCGGCAGACGGCGCAGAGCAGCGGGGTAACGTAACGGCTCGGGGTTTTGAAACGCACAGGACGACCAAGAAAAAGTTTCGCAGAAGTTGGTGGTAAAGCATGGCGCTGGAGACCGGAGGAGTGAAGCGTCCCAAACCGAAGAAGAAACCCAAGAAGGACAACAAAAGCCGGACGGTGCATTCAAACCTTGTATACAGCGCTGCCAAGAGAGAGGACAATCCCAGCAGACTGTACGCCAACAATAAGATCAAAACCACCAAATACACCCTGCTGTCCTTTCTGCCCAAAAACCTCTTCGAGCAGTTCCACCGCTTTGCCAACGTGTACTTCGTCTTCATCGCCCTGCTCAACTTCGTGCCCGTCGTCAACGCTTTCCAGCCGGAGATGGCTCTGGCCCCGGTGGTCTTTATTTTGTCTGTGACCGCCATCAAGGACCTGTGGGAGGATTACAGGAGACACCGGTCGGATAAAGAGATCAATCACATGGATTGTCTTGTTTTCTGCAGGTATTTTGTCTTTTGTTTTGGGATGCATGGGTTGAGTGTATATATTGGTTTTGCGGTGCACTCGCCTGCCATACCTGTTGCAAGTCAGTGAGACGAGATGCAAGGATCGTGTTTCTCTCTCTCTCTCTCTCTCTCTCTCTCTCCTGCTCTGTGTGAAACGTGTATAGTCTGCTGAGTGTTTTTATCTGTTTTTATTCCCTGGCTGGTTCAAGGGCGGAAACAAAGTTCAAAACCTGTGGATTTGGGCTATCTCTCTCTCTCTCTCTCTCTCTCTCTCTCTCTCTCTCTCTCTCTTTTTTATTCATATTTTCCCTCCAGTAATAGTTTCATTTTGGATTACACCGACTATCGAGGGACATTTTCTGCTCTTCCTTCAGTTTGGTGAATGCAAATGACGTTCGTGAGGGAGTCAGGCTTGCTGGTGTTTACAAAGTGTGACTTATGCGTTCATAGACATAACGGTTCACTCCAAACGACATAATAAAGATCCCATAGATAATATAATGCATGCATAGATATAATAAAGAGTATGTCTTACACAAGTCATTATAATAATAATAATGATAATAATAATCGCAACTGGTTCTTACTCCATTGTAGCCAAGTATCTTACTTCGCGCCTGGACGTTCAGACCAATCAATTAATCAATTTATATAGCGCCCTTCGCCGGCAGCGTGGCTACAGAGCGCTTTACAATCAGACAACGAAAATAAACCACTAAATAAAGCATAAATAATACAAGAAAGCACCAGCCACACTTAAGCCTTCTTTAAATGCAAGTCAATCTATCAATTTATCAATTTGATAAGCTGAATCTTGTTGCTGATGTCCAATATGCGCTTTTTATTTTATTTAATATTCAGGATTTAATATGGGTGGTAGTAAGACCACCACTATACTACTACTACGGTTGTGCAAGACTCCCCGAAAATAGTGGTGCAATACTTCACACCTCACTCCCTGTTCTGCAGCATTTATTTCACGGATTTATAGCTGGAATTAAGCAGCGGGTGTTTTATTCTGCACAACATTGTTTCACTGTTACAATGCGAGTCGCTAGGAGACGCACATGGCAGTGTTTATCCGTAAAGTGGAGGAAAAGCTGTTTTCAGTGGGAACCTAAACACTTCCACACTGGGCACAGAGGGCATCGGCGGTGTGCATTGCTGAAAGGATGCCAACTGCTGCTTGGGGTTGAAGGCTGGAGTCAGGGCCTAGTAACGGATCTAATGGGGACAATCGCTGCCAGTGTCAAGGCGTTTTATATATTAAATAGGGCCTTTAAAATGTGATGTTGGCAGCTGATCTTTTCTAGATCGTATTGAGATGGTTATAGGGATCTTGAAGTGGCCTACTATAGAAGTGGTCTATATGAATACAGTATAACTTGGAGTACACTACTAATCCTAATCGTAATATATTTTGAGTTATACACCAGGGATGGAAAATGATTTCTGCAAATGAAAACTGCACTACTTTAACAGAATAACTTATCTGTGTGCTCAGTGCAGTGCGGATACACATTTCCCTTGGCATCGGTGACCGGGCAGGTCCTGGGAGAGTTGTTGTACATACTTTCTCTCTTTCCATTTTCCCATCAAATATTCCATTCACACGGCGTAGGAACAGTGAAGCACCTCTTGGAAATTCAGGAGGAGTCATTGTTTGTTGAGAGACCCTCGGTTGTGACTCGTACGCCACTGTCTGAGGACCAGGAGCCCATGAATGAATGAATAGTGTTCCCGAAGGCTGGGATATGTGCTAGTTAGTGTCTGTGCTACACAGTTAGCATACACAGCTAACATTGTGTGTTGAGGAATGATTTGTGTCTTGCTGCTCTGTAGTTGATTTGAGATAAGATGGGCCTGGAAGAGCCCCTCACTTTACAGCCAGTTGGTAGGCTTCATTTTCTGCTCTTCTTTAACACATGAGTAACAATTTATGTTGCTATAGGGCAGGGCATTCAGTAGGTCCAACAGACCATGGAGCCTGGGATGTCTCATCGGCTTCTACGGATAAGCCCCCCGATCAATCTGTCCACCCCCTTTCCAATGTCTAACTGTCCTCCTCTCATTCATTTCTAGTAATGGTATGGCTTCAGCTCCCTCTGGCTGAGGCCTGTGTTTATAGCTACCAGTCATGTGCTAATCATGTGTCTGCAATAGCTTAATTAACCCCGCTTGCTCATACTAATTAGGTTATTGTATTTTCTTCACACTTGACATTTTTCTTTCTCACCGTTGACTTGCCATGGTTTAATTTTTTAAGTCCCCTTTAATTTGTCTTAAATTATGTGCCTAATTAATTATTAATCTAATTTGAATAATTTGTTCTTTTGCTTCTAGCATTCAATTGAGTTTTATATTTTATATTATGCTCTAGCTTTCCAGATCACTTTCAAAAGGAGAGCAAACAATTTACCCATTTCTAAACTGCAAACCTTACCTTTACGTGAGGTTTGCTAGGTTTTCCCATCTGATTTGTTGGATTGATAAAAAGGCTTTACTTTTTTGAGATCCATGAGAGAGACATGATGGACTTTTTGTGCCCACGTTGCCTGTTACCTTTTGGAGGGAACCAGTGGTTAAAAAGAAATGCCTCTCAAGTGAAAGCATTTGAGAGCCCGGCTGAAAAGTACACCCAGCTGCTTTACTGTAGCATACAGAGTTGTCGCAACAATCAAGGTACTGTAGTTCTTCACTGGTGTGGTTGTGGCACTGCTTTTTTCAGTTTCAAACTAAAATGTTTACCCTGTCATTTATTATTTAAATGTCATTGCTTTTTATTTTATTTTTTTTAATTAATGTCAGACACAAAACTGCTTTATTTGCAGAAAACGAAGCAATGATGCCTTTTTCTTTTTCCCTGAGAAGGCTTTGGGTCAGGGAAAGCGGGATCTCTTCCACTTACTGACTGTATTGCTTTAGTGAAAAGCTGCTCTGTTGACCACGTATAGTACATTAATTCATGGTAATCAAAGGACTCAGTGTTTTGTGACTTTTCACAGAGAAGTTCAGCCTTGCACTGTACTAAGAGTTCTCAAGGTTACAGGTAATTCATTTATTGTTATTCCTAGCTTACATAATTATAATTTGTTTGTAAAGGATTCTCTTTTATTAATCAGATGATAAACAAAACTCTGTATAAGATGGGAGTTTGGAAGGGGAGAAAATGGTAAAACAAAAGTTATTACTGTTTTAACGTTATATACAATAAAATAACTTATTTTCACTAAACTAACAGCCTGTGCACTACTTTGGCACCCCTTTCACCTTACTTCATGGAGTGCTTCTAAAAACTACAAATCACTACAAATCCAAATCTCTTTCACTGAAAACTTTGAATTTTATTATTGATTTGGCTTCATACTTCCTTCTGTGGAACAGGTCATCATGTGAGACTGTTATATATTAGTCCACACTGAAGCCTGGGTTCTCCATTACTTGCTATTGAACTAATGATTATTCAGCACAACACTTGGACTCGTTCAGATATGTAACGGGGTTCCAAACTGTGAACAAAACACTCCCATTTGCGACTCTTTATTCTCGCAGTGCGACACCAGTTTTTTATTGGACACATGGGTGCCAGTGAAAAAATGGAGCTGGTCACGTTAATTATCTGGTCATGATAATTTGCTTGCGCTGGGATATGATGGACTAGGGCTGTGCCGGTAAACTGTATACCGCCTCACACGGTGACATGCTTTCCGTGCAGTTCAATCTTTTTTTTTTTTTTAATGCAATGCTTAATAACCAGCAGCTGCGATAGAAACTACAACAATTTATAGTCCGGCAGATTGTTCACAGCTGTAGCATCAACACAATTAAGCAGTTAGATGATTTCTTTAAGCTTTTTAAATAGGGAGAAACTTGTGTTTGAAAGGCCGTACCTTTCATTCTTTGTTAGGACAATCAGAAAACGCATTGATTTTCTTCCTTCAGGGATACAGAATAAAGTCACGGATGGGGCTGAAAAAAATGTAAAACGCTGTCTTCCTCCATATCTTTTTCAGGGCTGTTATAATATTCTTTCCTATTGTTGTGTGACAGAAGTATACCATTGATCTTTTACTGATGTCTAACTCCCTAGACCTCACTTGGTACAGGATGCCACAGGTTTGAAGCTTGCTCAGATGTGTTCTCTCTGAGGGTTTTAAGCCACATGCTGTGTGCTTTCTCTGTTAAATCACTTTCCATTGATCAGACCCTAAATAGATAAAATGGTCATGGATTACATGACACAAGGCCAAGGCGGGTAGGCAGCCCTGTCTTTAATTAGACATCTAATTGGTTGATTGACCCTACAGTGAGTAAAGAATGCTACTGCATCCCTGTGTAAATCAATCAGCCAATTTATTATATTGACAAACTATAATAATAAAGGATTTTACTCTGTGGAATCAAGTTGACTTTACACATTTCACTTTGTAACATCTAATATAATTGTGTAAAGTCAGATTGAGAGAGTATTATCAGTCTTGTTTTTGTACTGTTAGTGTTGTTCCTCTCGGTTGTTGTACATCTGCTCAGGTATGCAGTAAAAACAGGAGATTTGGAGAAGCCACAAGCCCAGTAATATTGTGTCTCGGAGCAGTTAACTGAATACTAGGAGCACCAAAGCAGAGCACCTCATCTGTGTGCTCTGCATTTCCTCTTACGTAGATCTTTCATTGGTGAGCATTTAGGCCTAGTTAATATGGCAAAGTAGGCTGAGCTAGGCAATCTGGCAACACAGTGGGAAGAAACCAGTGGTACAAACAGGGTGTCTTTACATTACATTATTTGTTATTTAGCAGACGCTCTTATCCAGGGCGACTTACATTTGTACCCATTTATACAGCTTGGCATTTTACTGGAGCAATCTAAGTGAAGTACCCTTGAGCAAGGGTACAAAAGCACTGCTGTTGTAGTGTTGGTATCTTAGTTGATTTGGCCAACCGCAATATCATGTTTTTTGAACTAAAAAAATGTTGTTACCGTACACTTGTTGGCTACCCACCAAAGTGTCTGGTAAGATTGACAGATTTACCCGCCACTGTCTAAATCTACCCGCACTTGGTGGGTGGCAGGTGTTAATTTTATTCCCTGAGTAGTTGCATTAGAAACATCACCCTTTATATTAGTTGGATAAGGACAACAGACACTTCA
Organism: Amia ocellicauda; assembly: GCF_036373705.1. Taxonomy (NCBI): domain Eukaryota; kingdom Metazoa; phylum Chordata; class Actinopteri; order Amiiformes; family Amiidae; genus Amia; species Amia ocellicauda. The sequence goes on from NC_089855.1 coordinate 10,689,608, forward strand.
TTATGGGTCAGTATGACAAACCGCTCAGGTTTATGCCTTCAAATTAGATGTCCACAGATTTTTGTTTTTGTAATTCTTATTAATTGTACTGTTTTCTGCCAGCAGTATATATTTGAATGAAATGTGAACCCTAAGTCTCTGATTTGTGAGTTGCAGAAGTTTTCTTTACACAGACAAAATCTGGTACAGGAATTCCACATTAACTGAATTCCTAGTCCCCCCTCTTTGTAGTACACTGATTATTACATATATCCCTGACCGTGTAAGAAATTGGGAAGAATCAGAATTGTAGCCTACCTAATAGGCATCATGCAATCAGATGTTAGTAAGTCAGAAAATAATCCCTTTTGACAGATTTAGAAAATATAAAATTAAACAAAGTTTTCCTAAGTTCTAAAAATATTGAAGGTTATGCAAATAACTTTTCACAGGCATGAAAATGAATAGTAGTACTGTTTTGTGTTGTTTTTTCTCTCTTCAAATGTAGTGCTGAAAGTAGTCCTTGAAAGAACCTCTTTAATATTTTACAGAAACGGAATACATTGAATACTAACCCTTTTTGCACAGTTCAAAAAATTGTGGTAAACACGTTGGAGGATACAAGTTCTAAAATGCAGCCAGGTCTATATGGGTTTTGTTAATTGCAAAATTATGATTTCTTTACCCGTTAGAAAAAATAACCAGATGTTGTTTAATTAACCTTTGAATACATATTTAAATGGTACCTACTAAAAGATTGGTTGTTACTAAAGTCTGTAAAGAATGTTACATTTTTATTATTGGATGACTGAACTCTTGCTTGGTTAATTTAAACTGTTTCCATTCACAAATGGTTGAATCCCAAAGTTATTCAGATAATCCAGTTATCCAGGCAATTCATTGTTCTATTTTTTGTTTATTTTTCTCTTTAACATCCAAACCTTCAGTTATTACAGATTTAGCAATCAATTAGACCACCTAAATAATATTCAGAATCTTTATCCTGATCTGTGAAACTGCACTGCAGTATAGAAAGGAGAAACCTGACATTATTTATAATCGTATTGCATTTGTAAGTTACCTACCCCAATGTAGGCCTTGAACAACAGCTTGAACCCCAACCCTATCCTTTACTAAAATGTCAAGATTGGTGGAGTTGGGGGTAACGCATCAGTAACGTAACGCGCTACTGTAACATTACTTGTCTTAATAACGAGTTAATATAACGCGTTACTTTTAATTTGAGTAATTATATTAGTTACTTTCCGTATAAAATAAACAAGGTTTCTTGCTACATTCATCTAAATGATGTGGAGTTTAAATTGGAAGCAAGCAGCAATACATTCACTAAATAAATAGCAGCAATAAAACACAAAAACAGCATGTAATGTCTATGCAGTGGCACCACTCGGACTGTTTGATAATTAAAAGAATTGTGTCCGGGTATTGAGAGAAGAACCCCATGGCTTGTCTGCTTGCTGCTGTCAGACGTACAGAGCTGAACTTTAAAGTAGGCATTATGAAACCCAGGCTGTATTTTAGACCGCATACTACACGTACTACATACCAACATGATGGTATAATATAAATATAAATTTCATAATCTTTATCCTAAACTTAAATGTAAAACCTAATCATAAGTACAGCAACATAGCCTCCCTCTTTTTAGAAACTACTAAAATGAACTTTCCTCATTTGTGGGGTACTTTTATTTATAGTTTATTCACATCTCTGCAGTTAGTATTTTGTGTCTCAGTTGACTTCAGTAAATTGATTCCTGTAACTCTTCTAATGCACAGGTCAGAGATTTTTTTTTTTTTTTTAATAGTTTTATTTAAAATGTTTGTATAACATGGTGAAGAAGGTACTTTAATCCTATTCTTTAGGATGTAGTATAATGGATGCAGTGATTGCTTTTACGTCCAATAATTATTCAGAATACATTTCTGATTTATAATTTACCAAAGCTGGTTGAAATGTAAGTCTTGTTTTTAACAGCTGTTTAACAGAACATTTGTCAGCTATTGCACAATATGTGGGCCTAAATCTTTGCATTTTCCTTTGGTCAGTTTCTAAAACAATCACATCAGTGCTACAATTGACAGATGTTTATTGTAAGGGGGGTTATTTCTTATCAACAAACTATATTACAAAACTGTGAGTATTACAGTGGGTTGTCTTTCTGTTTTGCACAAACTCTGTTAATGCAATTCTCTCAGGATGTTTTTCATTTTTCCTGCACAAACATTTATTACTTCACATAGTTTGATGTTCATTTCCTCCTTTCTTGATTTCATGTTTGTTTTTGTTTTTTTTTTAATATAATTTATAATGGCTCTCAATATGTACAACTTATTTTTTTAATATACTATATTGGCTATTATTTTAATCCCTTGGGGCTTGGACAGAAATCTATTGAGTCAATTTTCATTTTGGTTTGGCAGAAAGGTAAATGTGAAAATGTTTAAAATGGCAAGATTAACAAGGACCTAATTTTGGTAACAGGTCGGGTTTTATTGTCATCTAAGTGTCCACGGAGTCTATAATCATGGCTTATGTATAATTTTATGTACAGAGGAGTAAGGATTCATCCCTACTATCTGAAATCTCCTATTGTAGTTCCATTTTAAAAATCAGTGGTATGTGTGACTAATGAGCATTGAAAAACCATGACAATATCACATCTTCTAAAACACTGATTTTAATGCCCGTTTCATTATCTTTAAAATTCAGCTAAGTATGGCATGCCGAATTTAATTGCAGAGAACAAGTCGTAACGATGAAAGCAAACCTGTTATTGCAAGAAGGATAAATTGCTACCTCTAAGTTGCTCTAACACACTAAGTGTATAATTTTAAAGGCATTTTTGAGCAAATGAAGAGGTGGATAGCTTCCCCTGATGCGAATTTGTATTAGCATGATAAATGGCTACAGAAGTGTCAAATTGAAGGAAGGTATCTTTTGTGTTTCCACCCCTCCAAAGGTAAGACTGCTGCTTAAAGTAATCCTGTTATTAAAATGCAATCTCTTATTTCTGCTGGTCATGTAGACTGATCATCATAATTCTCTTGGACGTGTTCAGCTGACGTCTTAGTTGGTACCATTTCCCCTGAACTTGTTCCTTTATTCAGGAATATCTCTGTGTATTTGCTCTCCGTTTTGCTTTATCTCCACCATTTTAAGTTGGTCTTGTGTAATGTTATATGGAAAACGCAATATCAAAAATATTCCACAAATTACAACACTTCCTTATTGTGTTAATATTAAAAGCAAAGAAAAGGATCCATAAAAGAGCTTGAGAAAAGGTTATCTTTATATACACCAAAATTGTTTATCACTTGAAGCTTTTTCCTGTAATTTTGTAAAGGCTTCCTTATGTTGGCAGAATTTAGAGAGAGTCTGAGATGTTAAGCCTCAGCATTTTAAACATGCATTTCAAAAGCTTTTGTTTCTCTTTTCTACAGCAAATAAACATTTCAAAGATTTTTATTTAATTTTGTTTCCAAAAACGTTTGGTAATATCTTCACCTGATCACAAGGATAAGTCAATATTGGGAGTGTTTGTGTGTACTTGTAGTACACGGGTAGACTGCATAATTTTCATTATAAATATAACCAAGTAATTGTTGATCGAATACATTTCAATTACAATTATTAGTTTACAACATTTTTAGTGAAATTAACATGGCTGATCAAGTGTATGCTAGGATACTGTTACTGGATGACAATTGCTGCAGCATTGTTAGCTTCATGCAAATAATCTGTACACAACAAAGGAAGCACTAGGCCTATATCTTGATCAGACACCAGATTAATTCTGTTTGGACTGCATTGTCTGGAACTTTATATGTACACACACACACATTTTTTTTTGTGTGTAACAATAAATTATACAGTGATAGGGTACAGATTTGTACTTTGCGATTCTCCAGTAGGTACATTTTTAGTTTGGTCTTTGCCCTAATACTAAGAGGACAGTTTCACCGCATGTCACAAAGGAAAGCTTGACTGTTCGTGCAGAAGTAATTCAACCTCAAACTCGTACATTTCTTTACATGTAACTTAAATAAGAAGAAGGTAATGTGACTTCTTTGGTCACACACATTCACAAATTCTTGAATACAAGCTTAATTCTAAAATGTGACTTTATTGAAATGTCTATTGTCTGAATCTTTAAAAGCTACTGGTTACTGAATAAACAGAAGTATTATATTGCTTATATTGTGGTAGATGTTTGTCACTAGACAATAGGGTAATATTTGATTCTCATCAAACTGTAACTTCACATTTTATTCTTCTTTGGTAAGTTTTCCTTTGAAGGCAGAAGGAATACAACGATTTTAATTATTGGTGTTCCACTGCTGTGAGTATTCGCCTCAAATGTATAATTATAAAGAGCAAAATGACAAGATACTATGTTAGAGCTGAATCCAGTAGGTGTTCAATTTCACGATCTGGGACAGACTCTGAAGCTGCAGGTCCTTTTAACCAAACATAAAGCAGAATAACTGGAACGTGGATCTCATTATCTGTGGGTTTGACCATTACCAGTACCAGACTACAGTAGAGAGTGGTGCTGACAGCCTTGACTTACAATATTTATTGTCTTTCTGGTGGATTGTTTTGTTGCTCTACACTGTATTATTGTCACATGAACCAGATTTCATAACTCACTTAATACTCCATCAGCAGTTGTGGGATCGTGAGCTCCCATGTAAGGAGCATCCGTGCCTTCAATGGATATGATCAGCTTGTAGCAGGGTTACTAAATGCACTTTAAATGAATGTACTGTACTTCATGGTAGAAATAGGAATCGGCATCGAGATGTTTTCAACTTCTACCATTGGTCGAGTGATGCTAGTGGATACACAGAGGAACCCAGTGAGCACTTTAATGGGATCCTGTTCATCCTTGTTACCTTAAGGGTGAAGCTCAAACCACATTACAGATGAGTGCAGAGAATATCTTTAATAGACCGGTGATGCTTTTTTTGTTTTTGTTTTTGTTTTGTTTTGGTAAGCATATGTAGTGATTTTAAAATGCATATTGCTTTTCCCTTTTGTAATCACATTGCACAGAGCTACACTCATTTTTAATTCAATGAACTGAAAAAAGCAGAATGTGTGATTTGTATTTTGTTTAAATAGTGCTACAGTACTACTTGAATTCTGCCTAAATGAAAGTGGTACATTTGAGAAGACTGTGGTATTAAGTAAATACTGTTGCTACTGAAAGACTAAGAAAACCTTAAGAAGGCTTTGTTTTAATTAAAGATCAAAAGCTTTAGTGTATTGTAATTCTCCATGCAAGACAGTAGGCATATATGTGGTGAATAAGATAGTGGGACTTACAAGTCATTTTGACATGTAAGCTGTACACAGCACACACACACACATGCTGTGTAGCTTTGTCTGCTTAACTTGTCACTTTAATGGACATATATTCATATCATGCATATATGTACATGCATGATATGAATCATTGTCTCAATCCTAATCACTTTTTTTGGACATAGGCCTAGTTATTATTTATCAATAAAACCATGTGATCTCAAATCTTAGTCTAGTCTAGTGTAGAATTTAAACTAATTCACTAAATAATGAATTGATCAAATATTGCACATTTTGCTAAGCCTATATTGATATTGCGTTTATATAATCATATGTGATATAGTGTCAGGCAGTATGTTGAAAGACCGCCCAGTGAGGCTCTGGCACTCCCCAGACCCAGGAAGAGATCCGCTTCCTGGTTTACCGCCTGGCACTGCATCACAATATGAATACATTTAAAATGTATACATTATACACATTTATTTCAAGGCCCTGTTACGTAGACCAAGGTTAATGTTTAATTGTTCAGTCAGTTACATATTTGATAGTGTTTATCATTATTGACTATAATTTACTGACTGTTGAAACCTAAATGCAGTTGTGCAGGTACTCATAACATAACATTCAGGACTATTCCTGAAGTTGAAAAGTACTGAAACGTCTTCAACAATCTTCCTGTTATCATATTCTTTGTAAGAGAAGGGCTGTGTCAGAGATGTTCTCTAATATAGATAAATAAAGTAATTCAACTTACTAGTTCAAGACATGAAATAACAGTAATCTCATTCATACTGTCTGAACTGCAGCATACTGTTGTTAATTGTTGGAAAGTAATTTAATCTGCAGTGTTTGGCAAGCTACAGTTATGTTACAAAAATATTTTCAACTCCTGTCCCTATACCCCAATCCCATGTTTAATTTCGTATTTGTCATGATCCCAAATAAAACGTCTAGATAGATATTTTTTCCAGAATGGTTTTGCTTATAGACATTTCCAAAAGGGCTGTATCCTAACCAGACCAGATAAATAATCTATGACATGGTTTTTCCAAACATGATTTACACACACACACGCGTGCACACACACGGGTGGTTACAAAAATAAAAAGTTGCGGTCAACGTGGAATCTTCTATTGGTAATTCAGTACCTTTGAAGAATAGTGTTATCTATTTCTTTTTCTTTCTTTAATTTATTTTTACTGACTCTCCTCTCTGTCCCCCAGCAAAGTAATCCTAAACCTTCACTGTACATTCTCCATGTGTTAGAGTTGGCACTCATATATTCTCACCTGTTTATTCTGTGAAATGAACAATTCAAGTGGGTAGTTATCCAGGGCTGTTTTATCCAATCATCATGGGTAGTGTCCATCCTTGGTATCTTTCTCCCTTATTTAAACAAGGTACCAAGCTGTAACTCTCTTCAGCCTCACTTATTTTTCTTCAGTAGTTTTCTTCTTTCTGCCATGGCCACTTTCATTTGCAAAGCAACTTGGTCTTCTGTATTGATTAATTTGTGGTTTGTGTTGGATATACGTTTTTTGTTTGTTTTTTGTTTTACTATTATCTTACATTTAACAAGCGGTTAAGATAGTATCTGGTTAAATTTTGCTTTTGAAGATTTAATAAGCTTATGCATAAGCCAATGTATTTTATAAATTTTTGTTGGATTTCTGTATGGTTTGCAGGTGTCCCGTCACTTTCAGCACTATGTATGTCTGCTGCAAGGGGCATTGCAGTGTTGTCATACATGATTGAATCTCTGAGGATGAGTGTCCCTATGCAGACCAATCAGTCACGTCTTGCTTTTCTTAAACTTAAGGTACATTTTTGTTATTTTTATTCATTAATTCAATCATAAAATTTCCCCTGTTGTTACTCTGTAGGCATGAAAAGAAATACCTGGAGAAATACTGGAAAGAAATCCAAGTTGGGGATTTCATTCGGCTGCGGTGCAATGAGATCATCCCTGCAGATGTCCTGCTCCTGTCCTCCAGTGACCCAGACCGCTTGTGTTACATTGAGACCGCCACCCTGGATGGTGAGACCAACCTCAAGCAAAGACAGGTGGTCCGGGGCTTCATTGATCTGGTAAGACCTAATAGCTCTCTGATTTGTATTCTGTAATAGCTCTGAAATAGTTGTGGAAATACACCCTATTCACTATCGGTGAAAAGTTTTACAACACCCCCCATTTTTCCAGTTTGTATTGGAAAGTTAAACCGTTCAAATCCAGTGCATAACCTGAAATGGTACAAAGGTAAGTGGTAAACTGCCAGAAGTTAAAAAAAAAAAAAAAAAAAAAAGTTTGTTATATATACTGTTACTACAGCCTTGTACTATTTAGCATTATTTGACAGTGTTACACGCAGCGCCTGTGCATAGAAGTGCCACTGTATTCCTACAACGCGCACATAGTTTCAAAACTGATTCTCTTGGCTATCAGCGCGTTACATTCTCAAACGCATCCGATTTACATTACGATTTACAAACACAATCTGCTGCGGGGTGGGGGGGGATTCATTCAGATAGTCACAGATCACTCGGTTTCCATCGGATTTCTTTGCAAATAGGCTTGTTTTGTTCAGAATTATTAATTCAATATATATAATTGGATGTTCTGTCGAGCACAGAGGAGTTCAGATCCGATTATGTAAAATCGTTGTGTATTAGTTCACTGTAAACAGTTTTCCAACTTGACATTTGAACTCTCTATGGGCGTGTGTTGCTTCTACCAAAACGTGGATGGTCTTGTTTTGATCAGTAGACTGTCTGGTTCTAGAATATGTCAAAATATTTTATAATATAATATTTTCTGAGATTTTGTATTCCTACCCAGACAAAGTATACCTCCACCCCCCCATTTCAGATAGCAGAGGGGGGGTATAAAAACCCACATTTTTCACGTCAGAGAATGCTTCCGATCATTAGAAAGCTGAGAGTCTTGGCTTTCATGGGATATCAAACACTTGGCAAACACAACAGTGAAGATTGCACATGGGATTAAAGAGAAGCACATGGATTTGGTGCCCTTTTAAGGGTACCAGAGGGGTTTGTCAGCTTAAGGGGATACATTTTGTTAAACAAAATTATTCCATGATTTCTTTTTTATCTCCAATTGTTTTTGTTCTATGCTTTAATTTCAGAGTACATTGAGACATTAAACTGCGTGAATTTCAATAACAACTATTGACCGGTAGTATACGTATTTCTGTGCTGTATGCAGTCAGACCTAGGGTTTGAACCACTGTCATGGGCATACCTCTAGTGTGTCAGAGCCACAAATTAGTACTAAATGCACTATGCCAATAAGTCTGTTCCCCTGATGGGAGGGTTTGTACACTGTTCCAAATCGGGGGAAATTGTCATTTTAAGAAGCCCATGTGCACAATGAGCCCTGTTACATTTCTTTACAAGGATTTGCAGTGCAACAGGTTTTAATGGTGTAATTTTCCAATTTGTGCTTTGTGGTGCGAGATGTAATGATTTATTGTATCATTACATTGAATCACACTGCACACGTTCATTATTGTACAGGCATCCTCAGATTTTAATCTTGTTGTTTTGATAGTACATATCCAATTTGAGATGTAATTTAAACCACTTAATACGGAGAAGTGTACTGTAACAGCAGTTAAGAGAGTCCAAAGGTAAAGTTTAAGTTAAACTCAAGATTATCGTGGTGCCTGATCAGTCTAGAGATGAGCTGTCGCATCCATCTTGGTTGTGGATGAGTTACATGGGTTGTGGTTTGAATTTGGTATATATAGGACATTGACACTAGATTGTTTTCACACCCACTGCCGAAAGAGCCAAACCGCGGAAACGCACACACAAAAAGAAAGTCATAATAAAATATGTTGCTGGAAAAAGTGATTCGTTTTTACCATTTCCCAGTAGGACAGCCCAGCATTGCTTTTCCACATGAAGTCTGAACTTAGGGAGGGTTTTGATGCTTCTTATTTCTAGTGACAAAACTGCCAGGATGTCAAATGTCTGTTATTGTTAAATAAGGTTTATACACTTAATCAAGTCACTTGCAATATGACATTTCCTTTTCAAAAGTGACTATTTTTTCTTTCATGTTTATCGTATAGTTATGCTTCCCCCTTTCCTCTTGTGCTATAGCTCTTGAGAAAATGTACTCATTTGTCCATTGGAGGTTTTATGTGATTGCTTCCTAGCTTTGTGTAAAGGTTGGGGTTTCTGATATTTAATGGAGATGTGAGGGTGCAGTATTGTTTGTTTTCTTCCTTGTGTGCTCAGCTGCTTCAGCTTGACTTAGTTACAAAAACTGGGAAATTCCAACACATGCCACCAATGTGTTACTTCAGCCTGGCACTGTCTGAATGTTTTTGAAGAACTGTTACCTAGTTTAATTAGTAAGGCTGTGTGTACTGTAGTAGAGTGAATAAGTTTGAACTTAATTGCATTTAGACTTCAGTGAAGTTGCACTTTGAACATCCCAAAGCCTTTTCTGTTTTAGCCTGTGAAAGAGCTCAATAATCTTCAAATTTAGGACAGATCTGTACATCTTTATTGTGCTTGCTTCCTTCCTGTGGCATATGGTAGTGTCCTATGCTCTCCACCCAAAGTGACTAAATTGAAAGTCTGAAAGCAGATGATAGTAATTTTGCCACAAAAAACAGTTTAGAAAATTCAATGGCTTACCTATCGATTCTGGAATGACCTGCCTCTGTAACTCTCATTGCAGGATTGTGAATTTGACCCAATGAAGTACAACAGCATTATTGAATGTGAGAAGCCAAATAATGACCTCAACAGGTTTCGTGGTTACATGTAAGTATGTTATTATTTTGTATTTTTTTTATTTTCAGGTAAAATTGTTGATTTTATTGTTTTAGATTGACGATTGTGGTTGAGCATTTTTAGTTCCTTGCTGTGAAGAAACTAATCTGTTAAGTTGTTGACTTGCATTCACCAAAATGATTTTCATAAAACTTTAAATTATCACTGAATGTTACTAATAATTTATTCATTTATTCCCTTGTTTGTTTTTGGTCAGCTGAAATGGAAAAAGACAAGTGATATAATATGCAGTCCTAGTGTGTCTCGGAATATACTGTCAGTATGGCTCGCTTAAAATTATTTGTGGGTTCAGCACTGTAATTCTCCAGTAGGTGACATGTCATCCAGACCCATTTCATTGCAAGATAGAAGGGATTGGAAACTGCATGTTAGAAAGGGCTTTTACTGATGGAATTGTCTGACCAACCCATCAGACCACACTTACTCTAACTACCCAGCTCTACAATAGCGCCCAATAATCCTCCTCTGGGAGAAAGCAGCTTTGTGTAATTAGACTGTTATTACATAAATGTTAGAATCTGGCAATCCTATTAATATGTTAAATCTATGTAGCTTGGCAAGCCTCAAAATCAGCTGATCGCCAAATGATTATGACATTTGTATTGTGGTTTGATGGGACCCAGATGCCTACCACCTCCTGTTCGCCTTCTGTTGCCAGGTTACTGTGGAGTACAGTGCTGGCTTCGTGCAGGATGGTTTGTCACAGACATGTTTTATTACATTACGGTCAGCGGCACACAGGCTAATCAGGCCTTGAGAAATCACTTTGTATCTGCAAGCGTGCTTCACTTGATGGTTGGGCAGGCTGTGAACCATGGAAAACACTTATCGGGGATGGGTACATACATATTAATCCCTAATGGCTGAAATTTTACAGTCTACCAGTCTTTAAAGTGTACAGCTCAGCCCAGATTTGTAAACATGCTGACCCGGTAAAACAGAGCCTTGTGACCAAGACGATTAAACAAGAATGATGCACAATGCAAGTCTCGATCATTGTACGGTTCTGTTTCATGCGCTGATTCTGATCTAAGCTTTGCCTGGAGGATGGGATTGTAATAAAGTGTTAACGTAAAACTCTGTCATTCGACATCAGTCAGTTACCAATCAGTATCTGTCAGTTCATTTCATTTGCATGTGCTTTTTAATGTTTGCGTGGAACTAAGAGCTTTCTACAATCATGTATTCATGGCGCCCTTTTCTTTGAGGTTATCAAGGGGTCAAGGAGAAAGCCCCAGGTAATTTTAATGTCTGCCTTTTTTATTTGCCTCAGCTTCTGTTCTGTTTTTACAAGATTGCTTGTAAGAGATTTCAAGCATGTTTATGTTTATTGTAAGTGCAGTGGTTTTAATGCTTCTGTATTTTATTCATTTCATTTTCAGCATTCACAAAAGTGGAAAGAGAGATGGGCTTTACAAGGATAACCTCTTGCTTCGAGGATGCACTATTAGAAACACAGAGGAGGCTGTAGGAATAGTTATTTATGCTGGTAGGTGTTCACAGTATCAAGCTTCAACCTATTGTAATTAGACATTAGTTAATTGACCTTTATATCTATATACATATTTATATCTATACATCTGCTCTTTTTCATACAATACATTAACACCAATTTTGTATACATGTCATTTCAGGAAAGGATTTTCTGTTCAGTGACAACTGCTTTTTTAATACTGTAGAGATGAAACCTACGGTGCTTTCAGTGATTTTATCGGGCATAATTCGTTGCTTCCACTTAACTGTTTGGCTCTCCGATTTTCCTAAAACATGCATTTCATATCTATTTAATGAAGGAATAATAGCATTTTACACCATTTGTTTTTCTCTGTTCAGATCCGGCACGTATCTGTATAATGAAATGAGTTTGATCAAATATATTTCCATACATTTAGCTAGGGAAACATTTAGGTCATACCTGATCTCTGTGTTTTAGCATTCATTAGCAGAGAATATGGCGTGTAATCCAAATAACATTGACAAAAAAAAAAAACAATTGGTGTTCATTTATCAAGGTTGACCTATGTATAAATGCACAGTGTGAATTCAATGTTGAGCAGAGGAATGCAGGAACCTTTTATATCTAGGTGTTGATGGTTTTTGTTCTTTCTAGAAAAATATATCTAAAAATAGAACTATTTTATGAGGCCTATAATATTTTATGAATTCCTCGCCTTCCATAGGTCATGAAACTAAAGCAATGCTGAATAACAATGGACCCCGGTACAAGCGCAGCAAGCTGGAAAGGCAAATGAATATTGATGTCTTTTGGTGTGTTATCATACTTGTTGTTATGTGCCTGTTTTCAGCAATTGGTAAGTTTCAGTTTTTTGAGAAATGGTTCCGACATCCATTTTTAAAATGTTACTAGCTATGAAAGAGCCCTGTGTTCAAAATAATCTTCAGTTGGCAACATCACTGTATTTTTTAACTAATTTGTTTTAATTGTCTTTTGATAATTTGTTGCCATGTAGTTGTCATATTTATCATAAAAGGACTGTTATTTCCCCCCTACAGTGTTCTAGCAATACATTTAAGAATGACTGATCTTTTTTGATGCCACCTTCATTTTCTTCAGGTCACGGTCTGTGGGTGTATCAATACGGAGACAAGCGGCCAGTGTTTGATGTCTTGAGTCCTGAAGGAACTGAAATGTCTCCTGCTCTGTCTGCTATATACCTGTTCCTAACCATGATCATTGTTTTTCAGGTAAGGTGTCTATCAATGAATTAAATTCATGTAGTTTAATGGAAAGCTAAGTTTTTTTTTTTTTTTTTTTTTTTTTTTTTTTAACTGGAACCTTAATTACGCCAATAATGATGAAGGCAGACCTGTAACCAGTGGAGTAATACACTATCTCCTAAAAACGTACGCTATCCCCTAGCAGTAATAGCTCTGTTTCAGTGGTTCTCAAAGTGATTGCTAGGCGCCCCCCAATTTTTTACAACCAGTACTTCTGTGCAAAGACTATGAATTATAACACCAATTTCTTTGTTTTTCATTGCAGATCTTAATTCCCATCTCTCTGTTTGTGTCTATTGAAATTGTGAAAATATGCCAAGTGTATTTCATTCATCAAGACATGGACTTGTACGACGAGGAGACGGACTCTCACCTCCAGTGCCGGGCCCTTAACATAACCGAGGACTTGGGGCAGATGCAATACATCTTCTCTGATAAAACTGGCACTCTCACGGAGAACAAGATGGTGTTCCGGAGATGCACAGTGATGGGAGAGGAGTATTCTCATGATGCCAATGGTGAGCTTGCTGTGAACTTTTTCATGTGTATTCTGCTTTTAAGTGTAGTCCCTCAAATGAGCCAGGTGGTTTACTTGTAGCGCTTTTCCACCGACATGGTGCTGGTGCTGGTGCTGGTGCTGGTGCTGGTGCTCGGCCTGGGAAACAGATGATCTTTTTGCGAACTGGCCTGCATTTCCACCGGTTTGGGAACCGAATGCTGACGTCACTGGATGTGGGCATTCCCAAGCACGGAGTAGAAGTCGATAAACGCACGGCAATAATAATCACCATGGCAGACTACGTCTTTGAAACATTATATTAAGGGATTTACACCGATTTGCTATTTCAGACACTTTTACTGTATGGAATACAATACCCGTTAGAGTTAACATGCATTTGTCACCGTGCATACAGTTAATTTATGAATCTACTTTGTATGAGTGGTTACAGTTTTATTCATTTTGTGTCGTATTTTTACTTTTATTCTTGTTTAAAAAACTGACTGACTATAGGCTAGCCTGTTGACTATGAATGCGGCTTGTTTTGGGGTATTTGCGGCGCAGTCGTGGGCAAATCCATAAACTGTCGGACGATCTCGGGTGATGTTAATGGTTTGATGGGAAATTCTGCTTATTGATGATGTCTGTGATGATAGTCCCAAATCATTGTTGCATTGTCCCTGTTGCTAGACACTGCAACAATGCTCATATGTTTTGAAAGTCGCCCTGGATAAGAGCGTCTGCTAAGAAATGCATAAGAATAATAATAAAATGTCGGCACGCTTCCAGATTAGGCACCAGCTCTGAACCGGCACAGGCACCATATCGTTGGAAAAGCACTTGGATTATGAGGAGTGTGCTACAAAGTCCCCAGTAACAAAATGAGAAATGAAAGTATCAATGTATTGTCAGGGTTGAGATCTAGAATTAAAAAAAAAAAGCCATCCTGTGTTCCCAGTGGCACTACCTTTGACCAATGGGGTTACGAACTGGCCTGTGGAAATCGGGTAATTTACTAGCAAATGTACTAGCAATACCTGAGATTGCTGGGTAGAATACAAAATCTGCTCGAGTTGGTGTCGAATGACCCCTTTCTTTCACAGCCTCTTCCCTTGTGGGAGATTGGTACAGCACCTTGGTTTAACTTGGGTTTTGATTAAAGGAAGTTATATGTGCTGTACATGCTTTAATCTCTGATTCCTGATCAAAAGAATACTAATTGTTTAAGTGCTTATATTTTAACTATTTCCATCAAAGCTGGTTTATGTTGATCTAAATTTAGGGGTCTACTGTATTATCTCATAGAAATACTGGTGTCTTGGATGCCTGTGTCAGATGTTTTCTGTAGACTTGGATCTGATTGCAGAGGAACGATATGCAGAATCTTAAAAAGGGGAACACATGGACCCGTCCATCTGTTGAATAAATCTACAGTAGAGTTTGTATTGTAGCTTTAGGGAAAATAGTAGCTAAATAAACCATGAATGCATTGAATAAACTATAAGACCATATTTAGAGTTTGCTATAAATACTGTCTGAACGGAAAGCTAGTATTTTTCTGGCAGAATATTAAAGGTAATTTTAAAAATAAAATCCTGAATATGGATTTTTAAAGATGTGTTACTCCGGGAGATAGAAAAAATAAAGACTACTGTGCATTCCAGTATAGATAGCATTTCCAGTCATCTTCATTACAAAGCTATGAACTTTTAAATAAATGATATATTGTATATTTATTTCTGTATGCATTTATATTCTTAGGTAGGTGTTTTTATGTCAATGTTCTGTGTTAAGCTTGTTAAAAATGCAATTAGCTTTTGCTGTTGTGTAAATTACAAATACAATACAAAAAGAAAAATGTTTCATAGAAATATACCAAATAAACCAACTAATTATTGTCCTCAAGATTTCTTTGATGTACTTTATGTATCTTGGGCATTAAATATCAATTCAACAAAGAAACTTGAGAACATCTGTATGCATCTCAAAACAGCTATACATCACTCTTCATCTTGACACTTGGGCATGTCTCCCCCTCAGCGAGAAGACTGGCAATGTACCAAGAGGCGGACTCTGAAGAGGAGGAGTGCACGTCCAGGGGCGGGACGTTGCCGCGGAGGGACAGCGTGACGAGCCATCACAGCGCCCGCGTCGTCCACAGGACACAGAGCACCAAGTCCCACCGCCGGACGGGCAGCCGTGCTGAGGCCAAGAGGGCCAGCATCCTCTCCAAGCACACGGCCTTCAGCAGCCCCATGGTCAGCCTCCTCATACCTGCTCCCTTCAACTTTATCTCCATATCTGGTAGCTTGGTCAAGCAAACAGTCCTTCAGAACACATTATTACATTAATTACGTTAATTACATTAACATCACAAATTAAAAACTTGGTTAAGATTGTGCATTTCCAAGTTGGTGAGGGAGCTAATTTTATATTTGAGATGTATAACAAAATATTCATACACACACGATAATGCATTACAGCTTGTGTTGGTGGGGAGTCTTAAGAGATGAGAGAGCAGCTCGGTTTCTTTGTCCATAGTACTCTAATCTGGATTTTTGTATGTGATTGAGGCAGGTTTAATCCCAGACTTCCTGAAATAAATGGCTAATTAATGCATCCCACGTGACTTCCAATCCAGACATTTATTGTTCATTTGTTTTTCTGTTTCTGTGAATGATGTAGTAAAATTGCAAGAACTCCTGAGATGTGTGAAGGACTGTATGCTAAACGTCGATCAATACTGTAGATACAATACTTTTATTCCTTGCACAGGAGAAGGACATCACTCCTGACCCCCAGCTCTTGGACAAGGTGAATGAATGTGCCGTCCAGATGGACTCCATGCGAAGTCATGGCCAGCCTTTGAGCCAGCTGACCTCTGAGCTCTCGGACATAATCGACTTCTTCATTGCTTTGACAATCTGTAATAATGTTGTCGTGTCCTCCCCAAATCAGCCGAGGCAAAAGGTGAGCAAAGTAGATTTCTTCTTCTGTGCCTTTGTTTACTTTGCTTTTACTTAAAGCAGTGATGTGATCCTCTTGGGAATAGACTGCATTAAACTAAGATATCCTGCACAGCCTATTGTATGGTCCCAGGAACAGACATTGTCATGAAGCACTGTTAGAGAAATCATAGCTGTTCAAGCCCAGCCTCTTCCCAAAACTATGATTCTTGACATATTAACTCAGACCATCGGGCTATCACTCCTGGGAGGGCTATTCCTCATGGATGCCTTCTGAATGGAGAGTCTGTTATTAACTTGTTCATTAAAAGCTTCAACCTTGTGCTGCTGACACAGATTTCTTTATTTTTTGTGGACATATACTGCAATAAGAAGTACTACTATTATTGAGAGGACGGTACATAGTTTATTACCCTTTTTCTACCTGCGTAGGACATTAGCTACTGAATCAGCAACTTTTTTGCAGTGGTAATCTTGACGTCCTGTACTACCTTTTCTGTGTTTATTTATCCATTTTACCCCCCCCCCCCACACCATCCTGCTTCACACATTATGCTGAGTTTCCATTTCATCAATAGCTGGTAAATCCTAATAATTACGTCTGTGCCCTGTGAGTTTTTTTTTTTTTTTTTTTTTTCTTTCTTGTCAAATGGAGTCAAACTTTTGACACTTTTAGCTAGCATTGAAGATTGCTTTCATTCTCCTTTCTGTCTTTCGCTCTATAGCTTATACTACAACTTTGTATTTCCACACTTTTCTCCTTAGGTGCGGATGAGGTTTGAGCTGAAATCTCCAGTGAAGACTATCGAAGACTTCATCAAACGCTTCACCCCGAGCCGCCTGACGTCCGGGTCCACCAGCAGCAGCTCCTCCAGCCTGGTCACCAGCCGGTCAACACACAAGACGTCCAGCGTCCTCTCCTCGCCCTCCGCAGAGAGCACTTTAATCAGACTGGAGGAGGAGCTGCCCCATGCCCCCCACGTCCTGGAAAGTGCCCTCGGCTCCGCCCACCTGGGCCTGGAGGCAAAGGCCTGCCCCTTGGAGGAAGGCGAGCTACGCTATGAGGCGGAGTCGCCCGACGAGGCGGCCCTCGTCTATGCCGCCAGGGCCTACAAGTGCTCCCTGGTGGGCAGACTTCCTGACCAGGTCACGGTGGAGCTGCCACACCTGGGCAAGCTGAACTTTGAACTCCTGCACACGCTGGGCTTCGACTCCACCAGGAAGAGGATGTCAGTGGTGGTCAGACACCCGCTGACGGACCAGATTGTTGTTTACACCAAAGGAGCCGACTCGGTTGTTATGGACCTCATTAAGCCGTGCTCTACAGGTGAGATGTTATTTTACCTTTGAAAAGGTGTGATAGTGAGAGACCCTGCGAATAGGAGCTAGAACAAATATGAAACGGAAAATAATATAGTACATTTCATAGCTCCATTGTTTGCCTTTAAAAAATGACTCTGGATGAGAAATGAAACGTGTCTGGCAGTTCATAACCTTGACATACTGTTGAGTTGTTGGCTGTGATGATATGATATGACTTTGCCAGCAATACAAAGATTAGAAGCAATGGGTTCTATAAGGCTGCCATTCTGAACTGTTAACAGTAGTCATAATAAAATTTGCATACTTGTAGAGAAATCCCAAAACAACCCATAGATAACCGTATAAGACTGCCTACCGTGGCTTATTCAGAACTATCAAATGTATTCTGTTTATTCATTTGTTCAGAACTTTTATTTTTTTCTAATTACTCTTAGTTGCCTAGCTGCCAGGATTGGTCAGGGCCTAGTGTTGTTCATATTCCTAACAGGTTCAGCATCTGTTCACCATGTACAAAGTACAAAAATGCGATCACTTAAATTATTAATTAATCCTTTGTAAATGTGGCGTGTCAATGCTGTTATGGTAACTTTAGGGTGTGGTTAATTTCCTGAATGTGCCATTTTGAAGATTAAACCTCGCCTTGGCTCTGTTCATGTTTTTGTTTTAGGCATGTGCTTCACTTAGGCCAATTGCATAGTCTACTTTTTTTTTTAACCTATAATAAAGAAAAATAAAGCGCCTTTGCATAACTCCGTAATATAATGAAATACTGCATTATCTCCGACATTTCTGTCTACACAGAAAATGTCCTCTATTTTGTGGGTCTTTTTGATAAAGAAACTTCCAACTTGAACATTTATTCACAGACCTGATGTAAGATAAGCAGGTTGAGTACGGGCCTGCTACTGCTGCTGAACTTTTGTATAGTTCAAGCAGTTAAGTATACATAACATTCCCTGGATAGTTAGCCCTTCAGAAAGCATGCTGTCAAGGCAGGGATTTTATGATTTTATTTTACAAATGTGGCCTCCATGTTTCCAAATGACAAGCCTTTAAAAGAAAGATCCCCATATATAGTTATGAATAGATGTACAGTATGGTTATGAATGTTTGTTGCATGTAAAATTTCTGCCCTCAAAAAAACCTACATCCTCATATAAACACAGTGGTAAGTGATCATGCTTAGGGTGTTACATTTGATTCCCGGTTTCCTCTAGAATAATTGTATTTAATATGCAAATAGGGGGGGAGTAATTTATTAATGGAAACAAATTGAACAAAGCATGCACATTTTCAATTCAAATTAATAGAAAAACTTGCTGTTGGACTTGAGAAATTCATGTTTATTCAGTGCCTCCATGTCTCAAGTGAAAGAGCTGTTTAGAAAACATCCCAGTTTTGCCTCCCCCTCCCCTGGAGGGCAAATGAGAAACCCCACCTGCAGCTCCGCTGTCCTTTCCATGGGTGTTGTACTTTCACAGAAATACTAGGGAAGCCAACACTGAATTGTCAGGAGACCTCCCTTCACCAGAAAGTTAGGAGGGAAAGAAAAACATTAATTATAATGAGCTAGTCTCCCCTCATATTACAGAACCATTATAATGCCTCCATTCACCTTCTATTATGAAATTAGTAAATGTACAATGCAGAATACATATATTAGCCTTAATTACTCTCTAGACTCCTGTCCCTGTGTAAGAAGTGTCTAAATGTGTATTTAAATGATGTAACCCATTTCATGTCTACTCGGCGTCGAGCTTGTCAAGATGGGTGGAAACCTTGCAGTCCAGCATACATTTCCTGTTCTGTAACCTTCGTCGTGTGAAGGCTTTAGTGTTCCTGAAATGTTTCCAAATTCTAGGAGTGTGAAAAGATTCCACTGTTCTTTTTTCTAAAAATATACCCCAAAAAACTGGCAGTACTTTCCCGCTATAAAGTAATATGAAGCTAGAAGTCGTCCTGCATTGCTACGAAGGCCAAACATTTCCAAGAAAGTGGATAAATACAGGATAAGTTGCCATCAATGTATGCTTTTCATCTTTTAAAAAAAAATTATACAGTATTTGCTTTCATTAGACATCTGTGATGTTAATGATGTTATGGTCTTGAACCCCAAGTCTGTTTATTCTAAAAGTGGTTTCCTTATTCCATTTGAAATGCACATAACAAACCATTGCCTTACAGTAAAATAATGTTTAGAAAAGTGTTTTTTTTGCCTTTGCTTTATGTTTGGTAACAATGTAATTTGGCATTCATAAACTATTTTATAATTTTAGAAAACCCCATTTTAGTTTCCATATCTTTTTTTTTTTTTCTCTCCTGGTACTGGGGACCCCATGCCCTGTTTCTTGTTCTAGCTTACCTCTCTATTACTTTTATTATTATTATTAATAATAATAATAATAATAATAATAATATTTTATTTTTTTCTTGGCAGATGCCCTTATCCAGGGCGACTTACAACATAAGTGCAAGTACTAGTAGGGTACTTAATTGAACCCTAATTTAACTAATCATTTGACTAATCTGAGATCTTAAAATATCTTTAACAGGTTTAGAGTTCATGTTAAATATGAAACTGTAGATGGAAATTAGTACAATCGAGGGAGGGTTCAAATAAGTAATTTGAGAGCTCGAAAACCACCAGGGCATGGGGTCCCCAGGACCAGGATTGAGAACCAGTGGCTTCAGTGGCTGAACAGCTGTTAATATGGCTCTGGGTTGAACAAATCTTAGCACAGAAACCAGTCTTCCAAAGAAGCATAAATGCACATAATTCCTTCATATGCCCGTCTCTCTCAAAGAGCTTATCATCCCTAGCTGTTTATTTTTAGTGCTAAGCTAGATCATTACATTGTTTCCTGGCAGTCAAAATATCCCCAATGTAGTTAGTTCGTGTTTAAAAAAAATATATATATAAATTTAATAATATAACCACATCAGTCCTTATGATATTCTTTGGAAATTCAGTGTTCCATGCTAATCAGATATTTGTGAGGAATGTATTTATTGCACAAAAGCTATTCACAATTGATCGTATAAGCACACCAATCTTATCTCACAAAGGTGGCAATGAGCACATGCAAATATTAGATAATGTTTGCATTGTCTTCACAGATGATACCAAAGGTAAACGGCAAAGGAAAATCCTGACTAGAACCCAACATTATCTGAACTTGTATGCTGCTGATGGCCTCAGGACCCTTTGTATTGCTAAAAAGGTAACTGGTTTTACTGGTGAACATGATCGTACACATGATAGTTTTTAGTCTAGGAAGTAAAACAATCTCGTATATACTGGAATTTTGTACTGTACTGTACGGTTACATTTTGGGTGAATAAGTGGATACATGAACATTACATTATAAAGAGGAACACGTTTGTCATGAAAGTCCACTAGTCATTCTGAACACTTTTCCATAGCTTGACATAAATTATCACCTACAAAATTAGTCTTCAGTTGTGACTTTCACTGTGTCTGCTTATTTCAGGGTGTTAATGCATGCCCTGTTATTCACATTTTACTGCTTAAGATCATCATTTTCCTACATTTGCTTTCCCATTCTAGAGAAGATGCCATGTGTAGTAATATGGCAAGAAATAATATTTTTCAGCATCTTGCCTAGTTTCTCAAGAACAGTTCTTCCTGTTCTTCATATCCCAGTTTTAAATATCTTTCCATCAGATTTTTGTCCAGAATTCTTTAAACTCGGAATAAATCTTTAACCGGTTTTAAACAAGTAATGTTTTCATCCCCAGTATGTTTTTCGTTGTCCTCTGTAAGTCAGTTCATGTTATTTAATGCAAGTAATCTTAACTGAATTATTCTAGGTTTCTTTAATATATTCGTTATATTTTAAGGTGATAGTTAAATAACAGAGAAGCCATTTTCCGCCCACATGCTGAAAAATGTGGCTTTCCCAGCCGTCTCCCCAGGGCTCGTCGTTTCCATTTGCACACGACGGCAGTCATTCACAGTTTTCTGATTCTACTTTTGTGCGTTATTGCCCTTCAGGTCCTCAGTAAAGAAGAATATGCAGGCTGGTTAAAAAGTCATTTGGAAGCAGAAAGTGCTTTTCAGGGTCGTGAAGAATTGTTGTTTCAATCAGCTCTACGTTTGGAAACAAATCTTCATCTTTTAGGTAAGCACATTGTTAAGCGGTATACCTGGCTGCACACTGCATGAAATTATATCTCTTATACAATAAGAGACCCCCTTCACACAATGTGGTCACGACTTATTATAAATCAATAAGGATTAGACACGAAGATATCTTTACAGAGGGAAAAATTTAACTTCTCTTTTCGTTAAATATGACAACCCCCCTTCTCTCTTTGTAAAAATGGTTTGGTCCAGGATCCACTGTAACTGACCTACCAACAGTAGCCAATCTGTGTTATCATGCTAGTTAAACTTAAGGCAACTATTTGTTAAAAATGAATGTATATCCCGTGAAATTGTGTCCTGAAACGTCATTGATAAATGCATTTTAAATACTAATGTTGTGCATGAAATTACATTCATACACAAAGTAAAAAATACTACTCTGTGATTGGCTGGTTTCTCATATATGATTATAATTTCAATTGTTTTGGTTCGATGTTTTATTATACAGGGTTTTTATGCTACGTAACCCCAATGTCATTATTTGTATTTTATCCTTCAATATGTAGTGTTTAAATGTTTTTGCTTTCTTTGTTGATTTTGAAATGTTATTTTTCATGGGACTTTAGGTGCAACTGGAGTTGAAGACCGTTTACAGGATGGGGTACCAGAAACTATTGCTGCGCTACGGAAAGCTGGTTTACAAATATGGGTGCTAACGGGTGACAAGCAAGAAACCGCCATAAACATTGCTTATTCCTGCAGACTTCTAGACCCTGAGGAAGAGATTATTACTCTGAATGCAGAGACGCAGGTGAGTGGATTGCAGAAGTACACAGTGCTTTGATCTGGAAATTGAAGTGCGTCATGATTTTTCCCCTGTGCTGCATACTACACGCAGGACTGCATCCTTTTGTCCTTGAATTTAGTCCATCCATCTTCTATTGGTGATGTATAAAGAGCTGTATAGGAATGTTACAACAGGGGCCCACATGATTACTGAATCTCTCTGAATTGAGAACTTTAAAGTAATTTATTTCCATCATTGTCTCCTTGCTCCAGGAAGCATGTGCTCTACTGCTGGATGAGAGTTTACACTATATCCAATCCAAGTTTCTCGGCAGCACACCAGACCATGCAGCTAGGATCTTTGAGGAGGATTTTGCCGCTTTTGAAATGCCCCCCACCTCCACCTTTCTGGTCCATCGCCTGGGCTTGGTCATCGATGGCAGAACGTTGGCCTATGCTCTAGATAAAAGCCTGGAGGACAAATTCCTTGCTGTGGCCCGCAGCTGCAGATCAGTGCTGTGCTGTCGGTCCACCCCGTTACAGAAGAGCATGGTGGTGAAACTGGTGCGCAACAAACTCAAAGTGATGACCTTGGCTATAGGCAAGTATCTCTGTGGCCCTGCATACACTGAGAAATGGTTGAAAGGTGATCTTTTAACCTCAGTAGATGATGGAATGCTTTTAATATTAGTATTGCTTAGCTTTTATATTTTTCCTTTTTTTATTTTATTTTTTCTGTGTGGCTTTGGAAAAAATAAAAACCTTCTCTGTAGGTGTAGCTGAAAAGCTAAAAGTATATATTCCTCAGATGGGGAAGAAAAAAGCTGTAGGACCCAGCACGAGACTACTAAACCGCAAATCAGTTACTCTGCCTTGAAGAGAGCATTTTATCCAGGGCAATTTATGGCATCTTTGGCATGCAAAGTGGATTGTTAAAAATATGCCTCATAAATGTCAGGGCTGTAAAGTGACGGTTTAACAGCTTACTGAACTCTAACCTTGTGTGTCAGGTTTTTCAAGGCCATGCACTTTTCCTAATTGGCTAAACCCCATTGCACAGCTGGGGAAGCCCTCTCCATTTACCCTAGAGTAAGGGCATTTATATTAAAGAGAGGTGGTTTAAGGACATGGCAAAACCCTAGAAGAAAGGTATTTTACATGTGTGAATATTCAATTTTTTAGATGCTTTTAAAAATTTGATGGCAGAACAGAACTCGGCAATATAAACGTGATTTCTTAGGCTCCTGTATGCCTCTGATTAAAACAAAATATACCAAGAATGTTGAGAAGGTCCAACAGCCCAAAAGTTAATGGTTCATCAGTAGTTTGAGGCACTAATAGAGCTGGGTAAAATAAATTTGTTCTTGGAAATTCACTTCACGGCTTTTTCAAATATCTGGAAAACCTCAATGCTTTTAAAATACTGCTATTCATAGCACCTAGTTAAACATTCTCTATGCTTAAAGCGATGTTAAATGTTTTGTTCTTATTTTTACTGCCAATGTGCAGCATTTGTGTTTGTGCCACATTATCCACTGAACTGTGTAAGATGTGACGAGTGATTTGAGGTGTTTGTGAGTTTTAAAGCCATCAGTTGGTGATCTGAATCTAGGCTGAAGAACTACGTCAAACAAAAGACTATTGTTATGATGATGCATGGCAGTAGATGTGATAAATCTCAAAACGCTTCTCAGTGGGAATTGGGGATTTTCTGAAAATAAGCAAAGATTTGACAGATGCACTTGCTCAGAATGTCATCGGCTACAAAAATGTGCATCTGTACACATTTCAGGTTTTGTTTTCTTTTAGTAATATCTCAATTTATCTGAAGCACCTTTACTAGAATGGATCATTGAGCAGAATGGAGAAAAATAGTCTTCCTCTGATATGTGCTTCCCTCAAACCATTTTGCAAAGATTCACCAGACAGCATTTTGGAGACATGACTGCTATAGAGCACAGATTTATATGTATACTTTCAGTAACTGGATTTTTAAAGAACACACAAGCAATGCAATGTCTGATGTTTGACCATCATTAAATTAATTCCTCTAGACATCTAAACGCTGGTTCACAGTTTGGAAGAACACTTGCAGTGAGGGGAAAAAAGTATTTGATCCCCTGCTGATTTTGAACGTTTGCCCACTGACAAAGAAATGATCAGTCTATAATTTTAATGGTAGGTGTATTTTAACAGTGAGAGACGGAATAACAACAAAAAAAATCCAGAAAAACACATTTCAAAAAAGTTATGAATTGATTTGCATGTTAATGAGTGAAATAAGTATTTGACCCCTTCGACTTAGTACTTGGTGGCAAAACCCTTGTTGGCAATCACAGAGGTCAAACGTTTCTTGTAGTTGGCCACCAGGTTTGCACACATCTCGGGAGGGATTTTGTCCCACTCCTCTTTGCAGATCCTCTCCAAGTCATTAAGGTTTCGAGGCTGACGTTTGGCAACTCGAACCTTCAGCTCCCTCCACAGATTTTCTATGGGATTAAGGTCTGGAGACTGGCTAGGCCACTCCAGGACCTTAATGTGCTTCTTCTTGAGCCACTCCTTTGTTGCCTTGGCTGTGTGTTTTGGGTCATTGTCATGCTGGAATACCCACCCACGACCCATTTTCAATGCCCTGGCTGAGGGAAGGAGGTTCTCACCCATGATTTGACGGTACATGGCCCCGTCCATCGTCCCTTTGATGCGGTGCAGTTGTCCTGTCCCCTTAGCAGAAAAACACCCCCAAAGCATAATGTTTCCACCTCCATGTTTGACGGTGGGGATGGTGTTCTTGGGGTCATTCCTCCTCCTCCAAACACGGCGAGTTGAGTCGATGCCAAAGAGCTCGATTTTGGTCTCATCTGACCACAACACTTTCACCCAGTTCTCCTCTGAATCATTCAGATGTTCATTGGCAAACTTCAGACGGGCCTGTACATGTGCTTTCTTGAGCAGGGGGACCTTGCAGGCGCTGCAGGATTTCAGTCCTTCACGGCGTAGTGCGTTACCAATTGTTTTCTTGGTGACTATGGTCCCAGCTGCCTTGAGATCATTAACAAGATCCTCCCGTGTAGTTCTGGGCTGATTCCTCACCGTTCTCATGATCATTGAAACTCCACGAGGTGAGATCTTGCATGGAGCCCCAGACCGAGGGAGACTGACAGTTATTTTGTGTTTCTTCCATTTGCGAATAATCGCACCAACTGTTGTCACCTTCTCACCAAGCTGCTTGGCGATGGTCTTGTAGCCCATTCCAGCCTTGTGTAGGTCTACAATCTTGTCCCTGACATCCTTGGACAGCTCTTTGGTCTTGGCCATGGTGGAGAGTTTGGAATCTGATTGATTGATTGCTTCTGTGGACAGGTGTCTTTTATACAGTTAACGAGCTGAGATTAGGAGCTCTCCCTTTAAGAGAGTGCTCCTAATCTCAGCTCGTTACCTGTATAAAAGACACCTGGGAGCCAGAAATCTTGCTGATTGATAGGGGATCAAATACTTATTTCCCTCATTAACATGCAAATCAATGTATAACTTTTTTGAAATGCGTTTTTCTGGATTTTTTTGTTGTTATTCTGTCTCTCACTGTTAAAATACACCTACCATTAAAATTATAGACTGATCATTCCTTTGGCAGTGGGCAAACGTACAAAATCGGCAGGGGATCAAATACTTTTTTCCCTCACTGTAGATATCCATATTGAAAATGTGTGTTAACCGTACACAGAGCAAATAACTGAGGTCAAACTGAGGTGATTTAAAAGGCCAATGTAGTGTAGTTCTTCTCTCTTTGACTTTATTTGTATATCTCTGCTTGAATTTTGCAAACTGGGCATTCTGCTGTCATTGCTGTGTTTGCATTAATCTTGTCTGACTTTCTGAAGGAGAAAACGATAAATGTATTTTTGCTTTGTGTTCCAAATTAATCCCAGGTGATGGAGCTAATGATGTCAGTATGATCCAGGTCGCTGATGTTGGAGTGGGGATTTCGGGACAGGAAGGCATGCAGGTAAGTACTCTTTGTAAAGGATAAGTGGGGGTTGTATGGGGGGAGAAGAGGAGGGAGGAATGTTGGACACAAAATAGATATATGGCTGAGCAATCCAGGGTTATCTTTTGAATTGAGAATACTATGCACAGGGTAGTTGGACAAAGTCCCTGGTGAACAGCAGAAAGAGGCGGAGTCACTGCGCTGTAATAGTTAAAGCAGGTTGAAGGGGGAGGGTCTGCTTGAGTGACAGTACCGTGGCCTACAGGCAGTTTAGTCAGATAATGCATAGGTTCCCATCCCTCTTTGGGTAGTGCTCTCCCTCAGATTACCATTACAGTTTCCATACGGCTGCATCTTGCATACCCACTCAGCCAGAGCAAGTTGCTTCTTGTCAGGCAGTGCTGTTAAAATTATGACGTTGTGATCTGCCCTCAGGGGTACCAGTTGGTGTTAGTCAAAATTGTTCTTGCTTGAAATGCAGCAGATGCTTCCCCCCAGAATAAGTCTTCGGGAAGGTTAATTCCTCCTCTGTCTCAGAACCCACGACACAGAAAATGAAGCTGTCTTGACACCCTTATGAGGGAGAGCAGCAGACATTGGGGGATGGGGGGGTTCGCATCCCATTGAGTAGCATTTCTACACAGTTTTACATTCCAATAGGCGATGCATATTAATGGAGAGCTCCAATTAACCTGGAGGCAAGGTGCTTCTGAAGCCAAACCATCGCACATCTGTTAAAGGCTGTGCATGGGATCGACTCCTGTGTGTAAATGAGCCTGGCTATTAATTTTCATTAATACAATCTCATCTTAATCAGATTGCAGTCAGCTTGAGTAGACAGACTGCTAAGAGGTGCAGTTTTTTATACCTTTCCTCTCACCGGTAAAATGATAAATGATGGCCAATTCTACATGTAATACTTTGCTTTCTCTAATTAACCTAAACTCCTTTTTTCTTCCTGCTGTTTTACTATAGTGTTCATTAACATCTGACGTTTTATGTGGGGGGGTTGGGAGGGGTTGAACCTTTTCATATTTATTTCTATACATTCCAATTTTTCATTTGTGAATTCATCTTAAGTTTCCTGTTACCAACACATCCTACAGTTGTGTATTAACTCGCGTCCATCAGATTTTCTAATTGCTTCCCTATGTTTTCACACCACTTCTCGCATGACTATTTGCAAACTATTATTTTTCACAGTTAGCCATCTTAATTCAATCTTTACAAAAGCAGTGAAAGTGAAGACATGTATATCTTAGAAAGAGACACTAGTGAAATATACACTTATGCACTGTAACCTTTTAATTAAAACAAAAATTTGTCTCCTGAAGGCAGTGATGGCCAGTGATTTTGCCCTCCCGCGCTTCCAGTATCTGCAGAAACTCCTTTTGGTTCATGGGCACTGGTGTTACTCTCGTTTGGCCAACATGATCCTCTATTTCTTCTACAAAAATGCAGTACGTTTTTGACGTTTATCATGAATGTGCATGAAACGTTAACTTAAAGGACCATCAGTCACATAGAAGCAAAATTTCAAGTGTCAGGCTTCACTTTTAGTAAGAGTCACCTTACTGGGGGTTTAAGCACAGATTTGAATTATTTTGTAATCTGCACCTGCATGTCTCAATACTACACAACATATTTGCACCTTAGCATTCAGACTCTGGTCCATAAAAACATGAACCAGATTAATGATTTTTCTTTCTACCTTTTTCTCTCATTACAACAAATACAGCAATAGTTCTTCCTAAGCTAAACCTATATAGGCACTGCCTTGAATTATGGTTAGCCATTTAAAATATGGCTCTGTCTTACTGTTAGTGCCAGCAGTCATGTTAGTTAGTTAGTTAGTTAGATGCATGCTTTACCCTTGCCTCGCAAGGTATTCATCTGTATGGTATCAGTATGGAAGCATTGTGACCTCTCCTGCCAAGCCTGAACAGAAAATTATATCTAATGAAGATGCATTGGTTTTAAAGGGACTTACTGAGGTCCCTGATATGCAGCCTTATTTGTTGTTGTTCTTCATTTCAGATGTTTGTAACCCTCATTTTCTGGTACCAGTTTTACTGTGGGTTCTCAGGATCAACCATGATAGATCAGTGGTACATCATTTTCTTTAATCTGATGTTCTCTGCCTTCCCTCAACTCATCACTGGAACCCTTGACAAAGATGTTTCTCCGGAGATTCTCCTAGAACTACCTCAGCTCTATAGAAATGGACAGAACTCAGAGGTAACTGTGGCCCTGGACACGATATAGGTTCCTGCTTCCTAACTTCAGCTTTTTGAACTGTGAAAACGTATTTCATGCCATTTAAACACAAGTTGATCACAGAATTGACATTAGATTGTAGTTCCTTAAAGAGTAAACTTTGAAGGAAGATGCAATTCTTTTACAATTCTAAAAGGCACTCGTCCAATCAGTGACTCAACATATACGGGCAGATATGTATGTTCTTTTAATTTGGAGGTCTGTTTTCTAAAAGCAAATCAGCTGTACAACTGAACCTTATCATTTCATAAGTGTTTAACCCGTTGTAGTTGCTATTTAGTGTTTATTTAACATTTATATTGCTTTATATATGTACAGAATATAAAGTGTCAGCTGGGTTTAATGGCAAAGCTCTTCATAAACGTCATAAGTTTATTATAAAGAATATACCTTTTGTTTATTTTTAATCAATCTTAATGGTGAGGAGGTATAATTTTACTTTATGTATGTATTTACTTTTCAATAATTACATGAATCTTCCTTTATTCTGTTTGGGTGAACAACAACATTTTCATTACTCATCTGTTCTACTGGCTCTGCTTAATTATGCTTTATTAATGTCTATGGACTGTATTCTCAGACTACGCTCAGTGTATCGAAAACCTAATTGTGTCTGAAAGATCACGTCTGGTCTTGAAGTAGATGTTTCAACCCCTATTGAATGGTCTAATCCTGCGCAATGCTTTTCTTAGTATTCTGATTTTATCTCGTTCTGTCTGCACAGCCTGCATGGAAAAATAAAAGCTTTTTAGTGCATAGTGCTCCGGCTGCAGTGATTCAGTCATTCGAAGCCGTACTGCAGTTTACGGAGGAGCAAGCTTCAAAACCAATTTCAGTACTTCATCTGGTCAGCTGCCATTAGTACAGTAATAAATAACTCCGGGTACAGACCATTGAAGGGGTGTCACGTGCTACTGGCCAGGACTAGAGTCCTAAGTGGTCTAAGAATAGACTTTTGAAGGGGTGGATAAGGACAATCATGGGAATATTTAATCAATGGGGGGGATATGACATTAGCCCTCATAGGATAATTGGCTAGCAAGAGTGGCCTTTTTTCTTAAGCTATTTCCATATTCTTTGTTGTTGTTGTTGTTTTCTATTACACAGATTGTGCTGATTTGTTACCCTGCACTGTAAGGGGACATTTGTGTTTAGAAAAGTGTAATAATTGGAAATGTTTTTTTTTACACTGTGCTGTATTGAGAGCTTAGTTTTTTTTTAATGACTATTTTGTGTTCTGTTTTTGTAGGAATATAAGCCATACATGTTCTGGATGAATATGATTGATGCTTTCTACCAAAGCCTTGTCAGCTTTTTCATCCCTTATTTTGTAAGTGCTGTTTCTCTCGGTGTGCTCAGCCTTAACTCCTGGCTCTGTTCTCCCTCCCAGGTCTCCTAATGAATGTCCCGTGTTTTTTCCAGGCATATGCTGACTCGGATGTTGATTTGATTACGTGGGGGACTCCCATCATCACCATCACACTCTTTACCATTTTGTTGCATTTAGGAATTGAAACCAAAACCTGGGTAAGATGCCATGCCATTGTGTTCCATCTATGCATTGTAAATAACCCAGGCCGGTGCATGTTTTAAAACTATTGCACATTCATATTTCATCCTATCCGGTTAAGTAGCACTCAATTCAACTTGAACAGAGTCATGATTTTGTTCATTCCAAATCTTATGTACTTCATTTCATACATTTTAGTCGCTGCCAGTGTGTTTGATTTCTGCACAATGTATTGGTTTTGTGTTCAATGTATGCATGTTTGTTTTTTGGTTGGTTACTTTGATTTACTGTTTTAAAATGATTTTAGATCTCCTATCTGTTTTATGTTTAATATGAGCCCTTATTTGATTAGCATGATGGATTACACCCTTTGTCTATTTATGTCTTG
This sequence comes from Amia ocellicauda, assembly GCF_036373705.1. Taxonomy (NCBI): domain Eukaryota; kingdom Metazoa; phylum Chordata; class Actinopteri; order Amiiformes; family Amiidae; genus Amia; species Amia ocellicauda. The sequence goes on from NC_089855.1 coordinate 10,720,326, forward strand.
TTGTAAATGCGGTCTGATATGTTAAACTCTGTGCAGTTCCAGACGTGACAGATTCCTGTGCTGAAAAGACTTATTCACAGCAAATCCCTACCTAAGAGTAAATGTTTCCAAAAGCTAAACTGGCAGACACAATATTCCCAGTTTTCTTGGGAAAATGCTAGTGTCTACTTGCAGGCAGATCTGCCGACTAAAGGCATTCTGGTTAATGCGTACATGGGGGATTCATGTTTTATTCATACATAAATGGGGGAAATCGCATATATGCATGCATGTACGAATGTAGAATATTTACACCCCCTTTTTTCCTATTTTGTTGTCAGTGCCTCAGTTTTTCATGCATCAGATTTTCATTTGGATTTAGGTCGGAGCTCTGACTGGGCCACTCAAGGACATTTACGTTTTGTTCCTTAGCCACTCCAGTGTAGTTTTGGCTGTGTGCTTCGGGTCATTTTCACCTTTCAGCAGGACCTCCCGTCACAGTTTTAACTTTCTTGCAGCGGGCAGCCAGTTTTCTCAAGGACTTTTCTGTACTTTGCTCCATTCATTTTCCCTTCTTTCCCAGTCCCTGCTGATCAGAAACATCCCCATAACACTGCTACCACCATGCTTCACACTAGGGATGGTGTTCTTGGGTGATGCGCTGTATGGGGTTTGCACCAAACAACTTAACATTTAGGCCAAAAAGTACCATTTTAGTTTTGTCAGACCATAAAACTTTGTGCCACAAACTGCAGAATCTCCTGAGTGGTTATTTGTATACTTCAAACAGGATTCATGGTAGGCTTTCTTGAGCAATGGCTTCCCTCTTGACACCCTGTAATACAGGCAAGGTTGTGGAGTGCTTGGGATGTTGTCACATGCACACTTTGACCAGTCTTGGCAATAAAAGCCTGTAGCTCTTGCAAAGTTGCCATTGGCTTCATGGTAGCCTCTCTGATCAGTCTGCTTCTTGCTCAGTCATCCAGTTTGTAGGGATGGCTTGATCTAGGCAGGGTCTTGGTGGTGCCATACACCTTCTGTTAATAATAGTGTTGACCGTGCTCCAAGAGATATTCAAGGCCTGATATTGATATTGATATTTTGTCGTTCAACATCTTTGTCTCAGTGTTCTTTTGAAATCTCCTTGATGCTGGTGGTCGAGTCCTTGCTTTGAAATGCACTACCCAGCAGAGAACCTACAGGAACTGCTGAATTTATTCTTAAATCGCATAAATCGATACAATTTAACACCGGTGGAGGCCACTTAACTTTGTGTGTGATTTTGAAGGCAATTGCTAACACCTAAGCTAATTTAGGACTGATATTACAATGGTGGGTGGACACTTACCAAGCTATTTTTATTTGTCATACATTTTCTACAAATTTCTATAATGTTTTTATTTATTTATAATTTTTTACATTGAAGTTGTGGGATAGGATGTGTGGATACAAGATAAAAGGTAAAAGGTGAATATTTTGAAAGGGGGTGTAAACATTCTATAGCAACTGTGTGTTTGTGCATATTATATAATTATATATTTATTTATTAGACTGTGAACATCAGCTTCATTTTAACTGCTTGCAACAACAGCATGGGTTATTGCAGAATTGGCAGAGGTTTGATTGTGTTTTTACGATTTTTTTATTTTTTTATTTTAGACATGGCTCAATTGGGCCTCCATTGCTTTCAGCATCGTCCTGTTCTTCATGGTTGCCCTCTGCTACAATGCCTCTTGTCCTACTTGCTTTTCTCCATTCAATCCCTACTGGACCATGCAGAAGCTTATGGGGGACCCCACATTCTATGTGCTGTTAATTATCACCCCCATCGTTGCTCTGATGCCCAGGTAGGTGAAGTATCGGTGCCCGCATTGTGCTGTAGGTTGTCTATAGCTGTCAGAAATTATATGAAAAATAACATGCTTGTTTAGTGTGTAGTGCTGTAATGATGGTTCAAATCCATAGAGTATTTTGCTAATTTAAAGTTTTTTTAAGGGATTCCTTTTTTTTTTTACTGGTCTTACCTGAACTGAAATTGATACCAATCATTTCCCTTTCTGTGAAGTCATATCATCTCACCTCCCCCTTTTCTCATTACAAACCTTATGGATATATTTAAATTTGTGTTTTTCCTCAACTGGTGTATTTATTCATGTTTCAGTAATTAGAGAGATCCAGGGTATTATTTTACTGAACTTAAAACCTCATACTGTAAATGTATTTGGACCTTGTTTTAAGAGCCTGTTTGTTTTTACTTTTTGTTTTTCTGGTACCTAACAATTCTGCATGCTGTGTCTTTTAGATACTTCTACAGAGCGTTTCAGGGAACACTATTCCCCAGCCCGGTGCACGTGGGTCGCCAGTTGGACAAGCTTTCCCCCGAAACCCGCAGAAGCATTGTAAGCCAAATCAAAGCCAAAGCCGGAGCATCATTTGGTCCCGTACCTACATTTTATCAGTTTCCCGGACCTTTTCCAAGGGATTACGTTCACAGGACCGAAGAATCCCATTCTTGCAAGAGGCGAGGAAATCCCAAAGACTCTAAACAGCCAGGAACCCCTCTAGCTGCTGCTCCAAATGCGCAGGATGATGAGAGAGACTCTGACTGGACAACAGGGAACTCTTTCGGGGCCGTGCACAATAAGCAGGACAGTGCTGAACCCAAAAGTCCTACAGTTTCAGAAACTGATACTCTGCCTTATTCCAAAGAGACCTCCAGGCCCACTGTGGATTTTGAGCCTCCTTCCTTTGAGGACAATGTGCAGCTCGACTCCAACACTGCAGACTTTAGTTTAGTGAAATGGATAACGTCAACTCCTTTGTTTACCCAGACAGGGCGTGCACTGCAGTCAACTTCATCTCATGTGAGCTTACCAGCTGCAGAGGAAAGCGAGGGGATCTCTCTGCCTTCCAGCAACCAGCACAGACTGGACAATACTGTTGACCCCGACAGGTTAAAGGAGGGCACTCTTGAAACAACGTTATTATGACATATTTTAGACCATTTATTTAAATTTAAATTGCACGCTAGTTGTACAATATTCTCTTTTCATAATTTGAGCATTCTTTTATAAAGATAAAATAGGTACCATATATATTTATAAATGTGTGTGTATATGTATATACATTTAATTACTAACCTCCGTTATTTTAGGTTTCATATCTAAAATTTTCCCCGTTTCTCTTATTTTTGGAGAGTAGAAGGCTTAGGAAACTGGACACGCTCCATTCTCTTGAAAGTTTACAAAGTCCTTTTTTTTCTCATTAGAGACCAGAGGCATGTATTGTGCTTGACTGGAGAAATTCCTATACAGATGTGTTTGGGACTACTTTTGTTTAGTTTTGCCCAATATATAACGCAATGGATATCATTAGTTATTAAAGTCATTAAGAGTTTATTTAATGGCTATGGTATCAGACTCAAAATGGGCATGCAAATTAGTTTTCACATCTTGTTGCATTCCATTTCTGCACAATTAAGTCACAACTAGTTAGCTACTACAGCTTACAGTTTTCTGCTTTTAGAACAAGACCCTTCAAGAGGTCGGTTTTTCAATCCAACATCCACTTGCGATCAGGTGTTTGGTAATTAAAACAAGGGAATGTTAAGAGTGGTACTGAAGTTATAGGTTAATGACCAATCTGTGACCCATAGATAGATGGATAGATAGATATAATATGACTCCATTCCAAAGGAACCAAGTTTGAATTCGGTCACACTTTTGTTTCCTGTTTTTATGATTATGCTGCTCTTTTATTGGTTAAAGGACACCATGTGGTCTATACATGTCAAGTGTTCTTCAATAGATTTTACTGGCCTTATTCACACAGACAATGTATGTGGTTAGTTTAATCCCAGCTGCGGTAATGGCAAAGATTAATTTGACTCTGACGATGTCTGTATTTCCTATTAGAGGATACGTGTTAAGCATATAAATACTGGAATCACTCTTATCTGGGACCAGAGAGCTAGGTACTAGTTTAGAACGACTTCCATGTATGAAAACACTACAACGCAACACTACTACAGTGTCCTTCATGGGCGCTTTTCTCCTTTTATGCGGCGAGAGCGGGTGGTGTGCCTGGAGAATCGGCATGCTCAAATATGCAGGTTACAGAAAATCATACAAGCGCCGGGACCCCGAGGACACGAAGACCGCCGATTCCACGAAAGTGTTGCCTTGGATCACATACTCTGTGCTGACAGCGCTGTTATGGCATTCCTTATAAAAAAAAATTCTTTATATGTATCCCTAATCCCTTGGAAAATTTGAATTAAGGTAACACAACATATCAGGACAGACCATAGCTATATTAATGTACAAATCAGGAAGCTAACTTTTTTTTATTGTCAAATTTATTTTTCTTTTAGCTGTTATATATATATGTGTGTGTGTATATGAATAATGTGTGTGTATATATATTTGTATATGTATATACTTTATTTCTGTGTTCCTGACTACATTTTCAGGACGCTAGACTACTCCTAAATCAAGCTGGTCACATGGTCAGGATGTTGTCTTGTGTAGGGCTGCAGAGAGCTCGATTTTGTTGCTGGTGCACGTCTAATAAATTGTGTGAAGTGAAACGTCATGTACGCTCTCCAAGGCCACCTGACAGATTACTTGCATTGTATTGATATATTGCAAAGGTAAAAATAATCAGCCATAAATTATCATTTGTGATTTTACTTTTTCACAAAAATAAGATGACTGAGAATGCAATATATGACAGATGAAAACCATAACTGCTATTTTAGTGTATGTAGTTGCATTATGCTTTTTTCACAAAATAGGCTTGAAAATACATACTGGATGATACAGCTGGAAGTTCCCGTCACCGGCAGTGTCTCTGAATGGAAGCACTTGCGTTCAGGTGTTTGGTAATGTAATGTACAATCAACATATCTCCTGTCGTCTGCTTGGAACAATATTCAATGTTTTGACGATTTCGCCTTTGGTCTGTAAGGGAGGCTACAATCCCTTCAGGGAGCACAAGAGTTTAGGATTCTTTTTTTGTTTGTTTTTTAACCTAGATTTGCCAAAGGGATTCATGTCTTGAAAGATCTGACCAATAATGCTGCCTGCTTTGACGTCTCTCCTTCATCTGAATTTCTACATTAGGAATTCAAATCATCTTCAGAATGTAGTTAAATAGTTATAATAAAATACTTAGTTTACTGAATTATATGCAGATATGTTAGCATATGTTAAAGAACGTTGTTCGGAACAATACCTTGTTTTGTAAGATGCATAAAAGAAGCCATAATTTATTTTCCAATTTACTGACCTGCTGGTCAGTTGAGTTGCATATATTTTTACAGAACAATATTATGTGCCTGAACACTGGATGCAGAATCTTGATTAAAACAACACTGCCTTACTTGATGGTGTCTGTGCTTATTTTGTTAGCTATTAAAGATTACCGATTTGTGAACCCACACACAGTTTCCTACAAATGTAACTTAAAACTTCATCAAGTGTAACTGAAACATAAAGATGTTCAAGTTAAAAGGTTTGACTATCAAATGCGTCAGACAATTGACCTGTTCTCCAAGCCGCCGCACCATCCCGGTCGCTCTGCCGTGTATTCCTGTGTGGCCACTGGCTTGCGGATGGGCTGACCTGCGCTGACCTTCTTGTCTATGACATTTCCTAGGCACAGTGGTCATAATTGCACGCTGAAATGCAGTCGGCTCTGATTCACCTGCAGTTCTGGCTGTAACGGGTTTGGATTATCTTTTGCATACATACACTCACCTAAAGGATTATTAGGAACACCTGTTCAATTTCTCATTAATGCAATTATCTAACCAACCAATCACATGGCAGTTGCTTCAATGCATTTAGGGGTGTGGTCCTGGTCAAGACAATCTCCTGAACTCCAAACTGAATGTCTGAATGGGAAAGAAAGGTGATTTAAGCAATTTTGAGCGTGGCATGGTTGTTGGTGCCAGACGGGCCGCTCTGAGTATTTCACAATCTGCTCAATTACTGGGATTTTCACGCACAACCATTTCTAGGGTTTACAAAGAATGGTGTGAAAAGGGAAAAACATCCAGTATGCGGCAGTCCTGTGGGCGAAAATGCCTTGTTGATGCTAGAGGTCAGAGGAGAATGGGCCGACTGATTCAAGCTGATAGAAGAGCAACTTTGACTGAAATAACCACTCGTTACAACCGAGGTATGCAGCAAAGCATTTGTGAAGCCACAACACGTACAACCTTGAGGCGGATGGGCTACAACAGCAGAAGACCCCACCGGGTACCACTCATCTCCACTACAAATAGGAAAAAGAGGCTACAATTTGCACAAGCTCACCAAAATTGGACAGTTGAAGACTGGAAAAATGTTGCCTGGTCTGATGAGTCTCGATTTCTGTTGAGACATTCAGATGGTAGAGTCAGAATTTGGCGTAAACAGAATGAGAACATGGATCCATCATGCCTTGTTACCACTGTGCAGGCTGGTGGTGGTGGTGTAATGGTGTGGGGGATGTTTTCTTGGCACACTTTAGGCCCCTTAGTGCCAATTGGGCATCGTTTAAATGCCACGGCCTACCTGAGCATTGTTTCTGACCATGTCCATCCCTTTATGACCACCATGTACCCATCCTCTGATGGCTACTTCCAGCAGGATAATGCACCATGTCACAAAGGTCGAATCATTTCAGATTGGTTTCTTGAACATGACAATGAGTTCACTGTACTAAACTGGCCCCCACAGTCACCAGATCTCAACCCAATAGAGCATCTTTGGGATGTGGTGGAACGGGAGCTTCGTGCCCTGGATGTGCATCCCACAAATCTCCATCAACTGCAAGATGCTATCCTATCAATATGGGCCAACATTTCTAAAGAATGCTTTCAGCACCTTGTTGAATCAATGCCACGTAGAATTAAGGCAGTTCTGAAGGCGAAAGGGGGTCAAACACAGTATTAGTATGGTGTTCCTAATAATCCTTTAGGTGAGTGTATATTACATTTTGTAACACAATATTTTCTCTAGCAGAGTATTTCCAATGCAGAGTGGTATACGTCTTCTCTTTCTGGCCAAATACCAGTGCCACACTGTTCCTTGGCACAGCGTATAAAAGTCCTAACAAAGCCGTGGCTATGTTTAGCCGTTTCTGCATTCCTTAATTCTAATATCCACACAAGGTACACATTCCATGCAAGGCATTTTATTATTATATATGTAAGTTAGGTGTTAGACACAGACAAACAGACTACATACTACATATGTACTTTAATAAAGTCCGTTCCGTATTGTAATGACATACTGACTTTAACTGCTAGAGCTTGTGTCTCTATACAGTCCTCATGTTTGTGTTTAAGGAACCAAAATCGATTATATCCGTTTTTAATGAGGGAACAGGATATATAATTTAACAAACATATAAAACATTGAATCAATATTTTGCTATATGTTAACAGACACTTTTTATCCTTTTATCTTTAAGCAGTGTGTTGTAAATATCTGTCTGTTTCACTTTTAGCACGTGCATCTTGCAAATCTTGCAAAGCATCTCCCAGCAATCTGACTTTTCTTCCTTGAACACTATGGTACTGGAATAAGGTGTATATATAGTGTGTGTGAGAGAGAGATCACTAGCTGCAGGAACATTAGGGAACCTTTCTTAAGTCATGCACTGATTTGCTGCAGGTTATGCCAGATGTATTTATTTGCTCTCTTCATTACTGCGGCTGTCACTGAGCTGATTGACTTATTTTGGGAAGTTGCCCAGTGGCATAAACTCTTCGCACTAAAGTAACTCTAATGTGTTCTGGCAAGGCCTAGCTCTTGGCTGTTCTTCATCCAGGATTCTCCTGAACATTTGAAATAAATATATCATTGAGCATTATGTTTGACACAGTACTGCCATATCTTCCGTTTCGTCCGAGGTCAGGTAGGAAACGTGCCTCAGCGCGTTTCCTGTGTGTCAGTGTACAGTTGTGTGAATGCAAGGAACAAAGTGCAAAGCAAAGCAGGGTCATGGAGCCAACACAGGCAAATGAGAAGTTTTGAAAGGTCTAAAAATGGCACAAGGGGAGAAAAAAGGAAAGGGCCAACCATCAATCCACAGGGGGACATTTACAAAACTTACATTTAATTTTGTGAGGGGGTGGGGCATGGACCTCTTTCTAGAACCTCTGGAATTCAATCTTTTGAGAACGGTTTTGGTCCTAAAATAGGCATCTTAATGCCTCTAAAGCACAAATGAGGGGAAGCAAGGCATGACCTCTCCAATAGCCGCTATATATCCTAATATATCGATATTAGTCTCTGGAATTCAGCCTCAGTTGCAATGACCATAAATTCATATCTGTGCTGCACCACTGCAATCGTGTTCTATATCACAGCGTCAGAATATCGTGGGTGCGTTGCATTTGTTTTGTTTTTTGGCACGGTAGTCCTATGATTTCAATCATGCTTATCCTTGAATAGGTGAGCTCATTTGTGAGTTTTGTTCTTTTGTGCAAAAACACTGCACCCTTCACTTTACCCTGAGATCCAAACATGAAAGAACCCACTGTAGGAGACAACAGGCAAGATAGATTACCACCCCCACCCCCCCATCTCCCTGTGGTAGGTCTTTGCGCACACTGTGCACAACATCTGTGGTCCCATTGCCAGAGAAATGTTGAAATGTTATTAATGAATTGTCATGCAGGTGCCATGGAGAAAGAAACCTAGACAATCATGCTTAACCAGCTACATATGGCTTTGTAGCTAGAAATGAGTGACCACTTGGGATTTTATTAATATATATATATATATATATATATATATATATATATATATATATATATTCAGCTATTAAATAATCCTAATTTGTACAACAAAGCTAAACATCTTTTTTGATTTACATTTTTTTCCCCAATGCGTTTGGTACGTGTCTGTGATGATTTAGGTACCGCAGTCTTTCTGCACCTGTGGGGTCAACGTTACAATATGGCTTCAGTCATGAGGAAGCTTTAGTTGTCCCCATCATAACAAATTGAGTTTAATATTTAAACCTCATCTAGCCTCTGGACAGCTTTAAATCTGATCAAGTGGAAAGCCTAACTTTATATCTGTCATACATGAGACCATGATGCATTTAATACTAGAACACATAGCTGAAATAAAAGACATCTGAATACATTTTCTTTTCGGTTATCCAATGTACATCCACAGTGAAGTCATCCAGGGAGTTTTATCTTTTTACATGTTACCTGATGAGGGTAAAACAATATTTTATAGGGAAATCCATCGGGAAAACAAGAGTGACATTGGAGCTGACGAAACATATTTTATAAGGAGTTTAAAACTACATTTTCAATATGACTGGGGCTATCAAAACGTGTACAACTGTTGGGCCGAGCGCTTCTACGATGAAGGACCAGGTGTTTCCTGTCTGTCATGCGGCGTGTTATTCTGTTGACATGAAACACAAAGTACATGTGTTTCTCACATGCCTGTATAAACTAGATACAATTAAAATAAATGTTTCACACAGGCTGTGCCAGTAAAGCATCGGTATCCACTTCACAAAGTGAAATTCAACAGCAGCAAGTATTAAATATTTACTGGTTATACATAAAAACAGCTGTCTCCTCTTCCACCTCTCTCCAGGAATATAATTTTGCCCTCCAGCGCAGAGACAATTGTATGAAAAGTGTTGTAAGTGTGAGCAGTTTCCATGTAAAAGACCCTGTCCAATGCCATGAACACTAATGAATGAATGAATCATTAATATGTACCACATCTCCACCAATGCCACGTCCAAAGGTAGAGCAGAAGATCTCATGTCATTAATAGATGAGCTTCATTTCCACCTTCCCGTCTCCCTTTTCAAATTTCTAATTACATGTTTTAATTAGCAATGGACAGAAAGAAAGGAAGGCTGTCTTACATGAAACCAAAACTCTGTATCCTCATGTGAATCTGTCCCCGGGAGTGGGAGAGGATATTAACACCAGCCCTTACTGTAACTGTACACACACCGCTGCCAAGAATCAGTTATGACTGAACCGACATTACGGATTTCCCTTCGAAATTACAGGTTCGTGAAGTTACTTTGAAGCCCAAGCTGGCATTTTAAATAATGTCTACAAAAAGCTGTTTGTTTCTCTAAAGCAAATAAGTATATGTTTGTAGTACAGTAACAATTACATTAACGTGTATAATAATGGTACACACACACACACACACACACACATTTTCTCTGTCTGGATTTCCACTCTCTTGCCCAATAGCTCAGTAGAACAAGCTCATTCAGCTCAGCTCAATGAATTACTGGTCATCCTGATCGTACCACTGTGAAATCTGTGACACCAATGAGCATCACAAGAAACATGCCTGCTAGGGTGTCAGGGGTCTGATTTACAAATAACTGCTGAATTGTTTTCCTATCTGGAGCGCTCAGGTGAGACAGACGTGGATTAGATTTGCAGAGAAATATGCTATTCTTTGTTTGGTGCGTGTGTGACTTTGGATGTTTTCATGGCAAGCACTGCACTCTGGAGGGTTGTCTGGGGATTGGGCAGGGTGCATTGATTAGATTTCCATGTCACCTTTTTCTGGAGCAATAATTCTATGATATACAGACAAGACTCTCTGAAACGCATTGATCTTAGTGCTGAGCCATGTGGGCTTGACCTTAAATCTAGCTGCCTGACCTGTGGACACTCACAGGGGCCTCTTACCAGGAGAAACGGGAGCCAGGACAGGTGGGAGGGAACGGACTGAGCCATAAAAGCAGCCTGTATGCGCCTAAAGATCAAACCAAACACTTCTCCCTTCGGCTCCCCCATGCTACCTTTCAGCCTCATTCCTATGCAATACAGTTCAAAGTAAAGGCTGTAAATGAGGAAGATGATGCTTAATCAGATCTAAAAAGAAGAGTTTTAAAAGAGTGGATTTGTAATCTAACGAGAAGACCCTTTTTATTGTCTATATTTTGGCTTTGGGCTGTGAAGCCTCAGGCCTGCATTAAAACATGAATTTTACTGTTTGCAATTGTTGGGTGGATCTAAGCCTTGATTTTATCTGCGGCTCTCATCTGGGTCCACACCCGAATGCCTAACCCAGTCTTTTTGTTTGTCTGCCTGGTTGTTTTATTGGTTTATGTTGCTAATCACTAGTTTTTACAAAGGCTCATTCATGGCTCTATAAATCTGTGTAACTGGTCCCAAGTTGCCTCATGGTGGGAGTCAGACTTCCCAGAGAAAAATCATCTTATCACAAGGGGTAATAATGGTAGTCTTATTACTTCACTTATGTTTGCAATTGTTGGTTGTTTTTTCGTGGCTGGGGGCACTGTTTCTGTGCTAAATAAAATTAATATTTAACAGCTTTCCTGTCTTCCAAGAACATGTAGTGCTCCAGTTAAGGAATTCATTGAATTTAAAGGCTGGGTTTGTAGACTTGGAAACGAGCAAAACAAACAAACAAAAACCAAGATGACATGTAATTATCCCTTTGACAAAGATATGTGAAGTATCAAATGCAGAGTTCAATTAGGCATGGCACTTAATGCAAAAGCTTTGATTGTGACCAGTCAACAATATTCTCTTGATTTCTTACATCACCCCAGCTCTCTCTCCTCAGTACTGATGGCTCCTTTCCAAGAGTCAATTAAAGTTGATTAGATATTTACTATACCTCTATACCAGCCCCTGTCCCAGTACAGACCCTCTACTGTACCGTTAAACAAACTGAAAGAGATGCATACTTCTACAGAAATGAACCTGCAAAGCTCTGTAATGCATTCAGCAACATTGGGAGAAATAGACACATAGATGAATATCTGAATCAACATTTAATTTTATTTACACAGCTGTGAGAAATTATTTGAGTCTTCTCAATCAAATGTGTATCAGTTTGATATATGGCTCTGACACTGAGCCACACTCTGCATAAGGTGCTATACCAACACATGCTGTTCAAAGTAAAATATTAGGAGCTGCATCTGTCTGCCACAGCCTGGAATATTTCCTCCTGCATAGCTGTGCTGCTCTCAGCCAATCAGCACGCGAGCTCTGTGTCCTGTTTGCCGTAGCATTGGCATTAGCAACTCTTGCACTTCAAACAATTGACACATTGCAGACATGCCGTCAACTACAGAGTGCTGTACGGCTTTCCAGGTTCATTTTGAAAGGCAATTGCTATACCACATCTGTATTTCTAATTCTGTGATATGCCTTCATATTACTAATTTGTTTGGTGATCTCACCTGAGTTGATGGGTCACTTTCGGGACATGCATTGTGAAATGCCCTTAAGAAACCAATGATCTTGATTCCATATGTGGCAGACCTTCAAGACAAATAGTAGTACTGAAAGGTATAAGTCTGGTTATAAATCTAGCATGTTCTTGTGGTAATCCTCTGTGTATGGCTTTGATTTCAAGTAGTTTGCCCTGCTATCTAACTTCTACTGCTGTATACATCTATATTATTGGCTGCTCTACACTAGCCGGCATAATTTACAATGTAATTTTATTAGAACTGCATTACTACTACAGGACCTGTACTTAATATTTACTGTCACACAGTATTTAAAAATAAAAGTAGCCTATATTTGACAGTTCTACAGTTTTGCAGGAAAGGAAAAGGTATTTACTTATCACTCTGTGGCTTACAATAATGAAGTGTCTCCTGTTATCACACTCTACATGATGTTTATTGACACAGATATCTGACTTGACTGGTCCTGACCTCAGTTCGGGGCAGTGACTCTGGGATTTATTTTTAGGTGGACACATCATCAGTAGAGTACTCTGCATATTTGAAGTGTTGTCGTGTGTTTTATCAGATACTTGTGCATATACAAAGCAAAGTGACCAATAAGACAGCAAAGCCTGAACAGGTAAACAGCATAGAACCTAGAATATATGGGGTCCTATAATAAATGTATATAAGTGCATGTGGTTTAGCTTCCTTCCCCTTAAAAAACAACCATGTCTACAAATAAAGAAAACACTTCGATGTGTTTCTTTTTTGTACATGAATACGTATATTTAAAGAGGAGAAAAAATGCAGAGACATTTCGCCTGTACTCGGGTTGCACTAGACCGGAATGCCTTCATGGAAAAAATGTGGGGAAGGTTTCAAACAGGCAGCACTAAATCAAGAATTTCACTGCAAAATCATTCATCATCTTGAAGCGCTATGTACTGTGTGGAGATCCTCCCCTGCCCCTTTCTGCCAGCATCTTGCGCAAGTCTTCCTGATGGCTAACAAATCATATTTATTTTTTAATCTGTACAGTAGTAATTCTCCTCTGCATCTGGCTCTCGGTTTTGTTTAGTTTTGAAGGTCCCTTTTTTTATAATGTCTGCTTATTCTCCATGGCTTTACTCCAAATACACGAATAAAAATGTGCCAATCTGTGTTCATTAGCTCATTCAACAAGGGACTTGGTAGAGGAAGTCCAGTTGTTAAAATTAACTTCATTTTGTGACTGGCAGACACAATGAAAACAAGGACCTAATTTAATGAAGAAATTGTAACCTTGTTTAAATTCAAATACTACATATGAGGAAGCCAGCTTGTTGATAAGCATTTGTGTCTGTGAGAAAGCAGGACTCCACAAGGTTTCCGCCCCAGAGTTGGCCTACATTCAGGAATCTAACATCTTTGCCCTCATCTGGGTCTGATATTTCTGAGCATATGATCTCCACACATGGTTGTCTGGAACAGTACTTCAGTTCTTCCATGGCTGCATATACAGGTGGTTGTTTTTTCTCCTGCAGTGACAAATCCTGATCAGCTCTTCTCAGGTGTGTCCCAAGGCTCAGTTCTGGGACCTCTCTTTTGTTCAGCATCTACTGCTTCGGCTCAGTCAGACAGTTTTCAGCTTTGAGTATCATGTCTATTTTTGTGTCTCTTGATCTGACTTGGCAACAGTTGTTTAAATCCACTCTTTAGGTAGGAAAAAAAAAAAAAACACCCCACGCATTATTGGTGTTGGGTTTGCTGTGTTATTGTTTGTTTGGTGGTTTTCTATGTGAAGGAATTGCTGTGCCTTAAAGATGAAAAAGCTTCTGCTTTCCTCATGGAATCCTTCCAAGGAGAGACCACCTCCCTTCTTGTTTTATCTGACTGGAGCCGCCAGCGAACACGTACCGCTGCGAGAGAGCACTCTGACTCGCTCCAGTCTGCGCCTGCTGTTCTGATTTCACTGGTTCACACACACTGTGCTGCCTGCTCCTCTCACAGCCCTCCTCCCCTTTCCCCCTGCTGTGTTCTCCAGCCCACAGATCTCCACAGCACTCCCACGGCTGCAGCAAAGCCAGCTCATCACGCCTGGCAGTGGACGGCACAGTGCGTGTCAATAACAGCGCTCTGCGTCTGCCCAGCTGTAACTTAATAATGTTAATAATAACAACACAACATCAATAGCAATGGCAAAAACAAAAACAAAATCACATTACTAATTCCGCAGCTTCTATAATCAAAAATGGTTTCAATGTCCTTAGCATGATTCTGGTCTGACAATTCAAAAGAAAATCGACACATATGTATGTATGACACATTCTAAGGTCCCCACATTGTATAATAACTACGATGTAAATTAAATGTGGATTACAGACAAATGCATCATCACTACAATACTCTATGTAAGGATCATGTATTTACACCAAATTCATGGAGGGAAATGACCCCACATGTGTTGTTCACTTCAGTTAATGGGCCATTATAATACCAGAAATTGGATACCTATAAATTCATGTTTACATTCAAGGCAAGAGTTGGAGAGGCTGTCCCTTGTTTGTGGTTAATATCTTCCCTGAAAATAGTCTCCTATTTGAATTTTGACAAGGAAATTAATTATGCCTTTAAGTGAGGTTATGGAGACTCCATGTGTTCACCTGTGTTACTACAACACATTTAAAGCTTATATTATTTGTCCTGGCAAACTGGTCTTTTTCCTTTGTCACATATTTAAGCCTAGCTGGTTTAATTTTGACAGGCAAATATCCTGTGTCGGTAACAGAGGGAGGGGATTTCGTCTTGCTTTTTTCGACCCTCATTTATTTAATACAATCTGTGTAGTTCTTGAAAAGGATAAAAAGTCTAGTTGGAGAATATGTGGGAACATGGAACTGTTAAAATGCACAAACTGGATTTAGAGTTTGCTTCCTCACCTGAGTGTTCATCAATTATTTTCAGGTTTTGCAAGATTTTGCTGATGCTTGACCTTTTCACTACATAAAGATGTGGATTAAGTGAGTGATTGATTAATTGATTTCTTAATGTGTGAGGTAAACTGACTGACCTAGTGAACTGGAAGTGGATCCAATAAAGGTTTAACTTGAGTCTTTTAATGTTAGGAGTAAGATCCCAGAGCCAGGTTAAATGTTTTAGTAGACAGAAAATACAGGCACTACAGTGAAAGGGAAACTGCACACCCGTAATGCAGACAACCACACAATCAGTTAATGAAATATTGAAGGGTGTATAGGGCCATAAAACACAACTCATCAAAAGACTTTGAAATAGAATTAGACTTCTTTCATGTTTATTTATTATTTTTAAACTTATTTCAAGTATGCTCTATAATTTATTTCAGGCTATATTTTATTGATTTGTCTGTTTTCCACATGATTTATTTAGATGGAAAATATGAATCTGGAAGTGTTGGAATCTATGGCTGGCATCAGCAGATATTAAACTCTTTCAGCACTCTTACATTGGTTTGAGAATTTGAAAATTGTAAATCACCGACCCAGGTGTAAGTAGTTGCTGAGGTTTCATTTATACTCTAGTGAAAACTCATTCACAATATTTACAGGACTTTGTAGAAGATACACCAGAAGGTCATCATCAACCTTCAGCTTGAATCGAAATATACACTCCGTCACAGAGGGCAAGAGTTGGTCCTGTTTGGTCTTTTATTTAATTAACCCAATATGTTAATGTGATTAAGGTAATATCATATGCTGACACAACACCTAACTATCTTCTGAGGCGAGTTAGATATTTTGTCCAGTGATACCCACGTGACATGAGTCAGTTTAGCTCCACTTCTGGATGCTCTACACTTTTCTGTGTTCGATTTGACATAAAGCATCACGTGAGACAATACTATTGGCATTGACTTCCTCTTTTGGAACCTAGTTAATCAGCTTTAAAATCAAACAAATATTCAATCAATTGCCCATACTGTAAAAAGGCTCACAAACAGTAGAAAATATCAAATTCAGTAGCATTGGGTTGTGAAATATTCAATCCACAGTCCTTATTAAATCCATTCAGAGGACAGTCTGTACTGATGTTTATAGGCTACCTGCATTAACACAAAATTGTGGCTCGAGATCTAAAGAAACCGAAAGCCAGCGGCCTATGTATCTGTTCAATGTAAAACTATGTTAAGCCTTTTAAAAAGCCCATCTGGTAATCACATTTCATAAAGCTCATTGGCATCCATTAAGGGTGTGAAAGCAAAGTGATGCTTGCTATTAACATGTCTTCTGAAAGGGCAATGCGCGAGCAGCAAGATGTAATCCATTTTTAATTTCACTCGGATCATCACTTTAAAGGTGAGCGGGAGAGTGCTCGTGGTATTCCTCGTGGCTAACAAGATTAATGTGTGCTCATCCCTCCGGGCCCGTCCTGTGCAAGAGAGCTACGCCGATGCCTGAGTGTTGCACTGCTAATAGAAACTCACAGAGGCTTGTGGCTGACTCATATAGTGTGGATACTGTGGCGAGTGCATAAGATACTGACTTTCTGATCAGCTTCTTCAAAATTTTGCATAGTGCGTTATACCTGAATGACTTATTCAGTGGGTTTTCGGCACGGTTTCCTATGGTGTAACAACTTTCTTTCTTTAAAACAAATCTCTTTACGAATCTCATACAAGACAGGAAGAGCTACCCGCATTGGAATGATCATTTGTATCTTGTTGCAGGTGTTTTTGCTGTTGATGTTGTCGCCTCTCTCTGACATTAAATCCTGGTTCATTTCAACGCAGATGGCTGGCTCCTCTCTGAACAGAAGTGACTTCTATTGCTGGCTCAGGATCAGTAGAGCTAGACGCTGTCAACGCAAGCATTGTCTGCCCTTCAGCTGACCCGTAATCTCTGTTTTTCACATTGTGGTTCTCAGTGTGCAGTGACCAGCCCGAAAGGTCTTCTGGGAGGATACTATATATATGCACCTATGCAAATAAACATAAAGTAGAAAAAATACAACAATAACTACAATCACAGTGATCCACTTTGCTATTCAAGGACGTCACAGTCAACAAAAAGGGCAACAATAGTGATTGTCCAGCATAACACAACATTGTGATTTATCAAAGTTGTTAGTAGTGCTTTTGTCTTTGTTTCTTTGTTTCTCTACTTTCCTTTTTCTATTGTAGTTTTGACTTTGAATGTATTCTATATTGTTATATTTAAAAGTGATGTTGTACACTGCCAGATTAATTAGTCTAATACCACTTTGATAACTGCCTTGCTTTCATTGTACATTTTGGAACCATATGCCACCTACAATGTGATTGCTGTGAAATACCATCAACTCATCTGACCTCAATATTCATAAAAGCAAACACACCGACATGTGCCAAATACTGCTTCTATTCAAAAACACCCTGGCTTGGCTGGCTCACACCTGATCCCTCTGCCACACGTGAGCTGGAAAGAAATAATGTCTTCATGGGGAGCTGATGTCAGTGACATTTGAAAAGCTCTTAGAAGAAACGTTTCTTTTGTTTAGTTTTTAAATACACAGCCTGCACACGCATTGCAAAGTTAGTTCTAATTAACTGAAAGAAATAATTAAGAACAAACCATTTATTCCACATAATTTCACTTTGAAAATAAATGACGTCAGTAATTAATTTTGGATGGATAGATTAGTACCCTAAAATGCATCAGAATTCAGATTCATCCTGCGGTTTCTGCTTCTATCACTACAGATGCTGCTAGGCGTGGTAAGTAAAGCTAGGTTAATATACACTTTAAAATATACTGACATCGCACTACAAGAAGCTGCAAAATGCAAATGGTTCTTTGTGGGCATCCTTGACATGCATGGTGCTTGATTAAAATTGCTAATTAACACACTGCTGTGAGGAAGTAATTATTTGACTCTGTCATTTGAGGCACCATTATTTAAAGGATAAAGATTTTTAAATAAAGGGAGGGAGGCCTGAATACTCAGGAGAAAAACAACTGCATCAGCTTTCTGTTTAATTTCCAGGACTTGTAAGGGTCATAATTAAAATACAATTGGCAGCATGATTCAGCAGGCAGTGCTTTAACATAAATATGTATAATTCATGCAGAGAATTCAAAAGAAGATACTTTTATTCTAGCTTGTTAAGATCTTAATTATTTAAGATGGTACCTAATTTATCTGCACTAGTATAGAAATCCTAATTGCCTTAATCATGTGCATTTTACTTAAAACAGTCATAGCTTCTTACAAACAGGTTTATTTTTTAAAGATGCTGATTATTTCGTTTTCTCGTCTCTGCAAATGCTACATTTGAGTGAGAATTGAAAAAAACACATGAATGGCATTGCATTCGTGCCAGATACCATATTTATTCTTTAATAGGAAATCATAAAAATGTTGATACAGCAGATGCAGTCTTTAAACAGAGTATATGCAATTTCTTACCCATGTTCAACTTCATATTACTCACACAAAGAGGACAGGCTTTTCTCGCAGCAGTCTCTAATCTCGTCCAGTATCATAAATCATTACCGAAGAACCATAAAGTGATCTCTCTCATAATGCTCATTAAGCAGTATCTCAACAGGAAGTAGATACTGCAGTTACTGTCACTCTCATTTCACTCGTCAACAGATGCAAGAGTTTCTGTGATGAAGGCTCCAATGTTGGGTGTGATAGCAAGGGCATCCTAGGGTTTCAGCACATCATACATCATACCACTGAGGATACAACAGTCTCCAACTCCTGTGCAAAGGTCTGAGACGAAATCACAAGTTGTTGCGGTTGGTGGTGGTTTTTGCATTGCCAATTTGCAAATTTGAGTTTGAGCAACAATACTATGCCTTGAGCAGGTCAGTTTTGTCAAGGGAGCTGAGCAAACAATTTGCGTCTGAGATCTTCATTTATTTACACACACTTTCTACATTTGCTTCCACTATTGATATCATGTCTTATAAAGCGAAAGAATCTGAACTGATTACACTTCTGTGAATTGAGCAGGATCTGTAAAGCCGAAAATCTCAGTTCAGGCTAAGACTGATAGATCAAGTTGCCTGTTAATTGATTTTAATTAGATACTTTTCTAAAGAGAATGCAACTATACATGGTACACATTAAAAATAAATGTCTGAAGGGTATTTTGCATTCATTTTGATTCTGCAATGGAATAAATAATGCAACAGTAGATTCTTAATCATGCTGAGTGTTTGCTGACATTCCACAGAGGGGGAAGATAAATGCATTAGAATGAAATCCATGCTGATTTTAAGGATGAGGTGAACTCGGGGTAGGTTGCTTGCCTTTATGTTTATTACAGGAAGGATTCCTTTGAAAGTGTGTCAGTATTCCCCACTGTGACGCCAACCTCCCCAGGAAATCACTAGTTTCATTAGCAGTATGAAAGC
The DNA here is from genome assembly GCF_036373705.1 of Amia ocellicauda. Taxonomy (NCBI): domain Eukaryota; kingdom Metazoa; phylum Chordata; class Actinopteri; order Amiiformes; family Amiidae; genus Amia; species Amia ocellicauda. The sequence continues at coordinate 10,739,882 of NC_089855.1, forward strand.
TGACACGGGGGTTTCTGAGGCATGCTTGGTTCCATTAACAATCTTCCCAGGCTGCTAAAAGACTTCTCCACAGCCCTGGTCACCTTAAGAAGATAAGAAAGTTTACAAACGAGAGGAGGCCATTTGCCCCATCATGCTCATTTGATGTCCATTAATAACTAAGTGATCTAAGGATCCTATCCAGTCTCTTTTTGAATGTTTCCAAGTTTTCAGCTTCAACCACATCGCTGGGGACCTACTGGCTGAGGGCTTCCACATTGACTGGTCCCATCTGCTCTGATCTAGGTACCAAATAAACATTTTATATCCTTCAGTTCTACTCACAAGTACTGATCTGAGCAAACACTAACCAGCTGCAAAAAGGGGCACTGAAAGGTCTGTCCCCTTTACAAGCAGGCAAATCCACTGAAAGCCTGTACCCACTCAAAATTAAAATAGATGTTTGTGCTTCAGGGGGAAACCGATTTCCAGTGAGGAGGAGACTCATTGTAGTTCAGGGTTGAGGGACCGTAATGTCTAATGTAATTAATCTATTTCAAGATGGCGAACAACTAATTCCCCACGTGTGCATCAAGTCTTGTTTTCAATAAGTGCCTGAAGACGAATCTCCTGAGTATTTGCTGTACTGCTTTAATTTAGTATGTCCTTATATCATTGAACTATTAGTCAACAAAGTATTATGGGCATACCTCTTATAGCCTTCAAAGTGATTCAAATTCTGCCTTTTGCTATCCAATGAAGGATAATGTTGCTCTGGAGGCAGTTCAAAGGAGAGGTTTTCAGTCTCAATTCTAAAGGTTGAAATTGAGCCACACCAATCAAACTGGTCTAAAGAATAATTCAATAATCAACATATCTACTGGCTGATTTTAAAACAGCCTATGTCAATGAGGTATAATGATGGAAGGGTGAAATTTGATTTCAGCAGACTGGAATTGAAAATCAGAAAGACTTCACTCAAAAGGAAGCATGTATTTCTACAGTACATCATCTCTCTGACTACAGTGCTGGGCTCCATGAGTAGGCAGGGTCTAGGGAAACAATCGCACACAGACCAGGGCTTGACACAGTAGAAGGCGATTTACTATACACAGTGTGCATGTTTGTCTATTTTGCTAAATTCAATCATCAACTAATTCTATCAGACGGACTCTGAACTGACTTATCAATCACAACCACTGAAACAGGCCCTTGATTGACTAAGGATTTCTTCATTTAGGCATTATATTGCTCAAGGGAATGCACCACAATTGAAAGACTCTCCCATTTTTAAGGGGCAGAATAACAATGACAGCAGACAGATTCCTTGATACAATCCAGGAGAAATTGCTTTACTGTAAAAAGCTCCAAGATAATGGCTTTTTGGCAATCTGTATCAGCTGTTCACAGCTCTAACACAATCTGCAGCTGCATGTTCACGGCCTTTCTCTCATAGCATCACACAAGAATGTGAACACAATCCACACATGATAAAAATCTAAAATGCACAGCAAGCAATAACGTAATCACTACACTAAAGATTGAGTTGTAAAAGGTCAGGACTGCCAAAAATGAGCATGATTTTCAAGTCACACACTGATGAGTTTTATATGAGCAGTAGATTGGGGAACATAAAAGTCTGTTCCAAAATAAACCGTCAGTTGAGTAAAAAGTTGATTAATATTTCATGGACTGTGGATTGGATTCCACGAGACAAATGCCATACCACCCTTTAAATTTACATTCTGAGGCCTTTTTTATTTATTTCTATCTTTTTATGTTGTTGTTTTGTTTAACAACCAAAGGTTGAAAAAGTTAATGACCGAATAAGCTGACTGAACTGTGTTATTTATACATTAACTTAACATAATGCAATTGTTCAATTGTACATTCATAAATGCGAAACCAAACAAAACATGGCATAATTTGTAAATGTAGCGTTCTTGTTGAGTTCGGTCAATGCTGTGGAAAATCCAGGAGGCTCTAGAAAACTTTAGGTATTGCAATATCTTTACACCTCCCCACTGCCAAACAGGTTTATTGCATCTTTATAAAGGCTGTGTTCCTACATTGCTGGCCTCCATGACACACTTGGTTTTTTATGAATACTGTAAGCTGTGTGCACTTCAATACAACATCTTTCATTTACAAAATCATGGCCAGAATCTGCCATTGACATGCGTTATTTTTTCCCATGGAAAACAATTTCACATTTAAATAGTTTTAAATACAAATGCCATGACTTAGAGGCTGGATGCGAGGTACTCTACCCCAATGAGTCACGATCAATGGCTTATTGTGCTCACATTGATTTCTCAAGGGTTTCGCTTCCTGCAGAATTCCTCAGTGGAGTGTTCTGTGTAAATGGCACCTTGAGCGCTGTTTTCTATTTCATTAATTTATTCTCTTTTTAAAATAATGTCAACACATATACAATGTATATGTATTTAAGCTTTAGTACAGTATCAGAAGTGGCAATTTTATCATTTTATCATGTTCTGGTGATCTCTCTTTTCTGATTAACTGCAGTTTTGCAAGTGTCACCAAGTCACTCTGATGTTGGCTCTGCCTGCATGTGTTTTACCTGTATGTTTCTCTGCATTGGTGTACAAGAATGTTTCGAATTGGGTTTTTGTTTAACATGATCTCTATCAGCACTGCTACACAAGAAAGTTAACTGAACGTAACCCTAAAAATCTGAGTGAACTCTTTAAATAGCTGTATTTCTTAAATTAATTATTACTGATATTTTTTCATAACCTACATTTCCATTTCTGGAGGATTGTGTAGCACCGACTTCAAACAGCCATCCTTCAGCTGAAATCAGTCATCAGTGGATAACACAGTATTTGCAGATTTTGTCTTTACTTTGCTAAATGAGCTTCATATATCTGGTGTCCAAATTAGCGTATTTGTCTGAAGTCTCTTTTAGTTACTGGAGAAATGCCATCTATAGGTGTTTCCATCACATCCCAGTTTGTTGAACAGCTGCACCTAACATCAGACGAAGACAGCAGATAGTAGAGACAGAGACAGAGACTCTCTGAATCTCTTAGCGCGGAGAGGCTGACATTTTAAAGTGTCTGAAATAGGTTGTTTACTAGGGTTTTCTTTCTGTTTTAATGATTTGGGAACTCCTCCTCCTTAATATATATAGATATTGACATCTGGCAGTGTTGATACACCAGCCTAAGACTGCCAGTGAAAATGATCCTCAGCATTCTTGGAGTTGAGGGAGAATAGCTGCAAAGTGTGGGGGGAATTTGATGATAGATGCTTAATCAAATGCGTTTCAATGGAACAAACTGCGACAATCTTATCTACAACCAAATAACACAACGGCCGCCAAGAAAAAAAGCATTGCAGACTATGGGAATGTGCTACCTCTCATTATATCGAGCCAACTCAGCAATGAGAACCAACAGTAACAACTTACAGAAAATCAGAGACAAGTATTTTAGAGCTTAGTCTTACAGAAATAATAAAATGTAGATATTTTATATAAGCTTGACCATAAAAGACTTAAAAGACAACCTTGATGGCACACACCCAAGGCATGAATTAATTGGAAATTCAAGAGGAAGATGACTACGCTGCTGCATATTTGATTGATGACTGGTCATTCGTCAGCACCATTTGACTATATTCTGAAATTGATGGAGAGGAAACGGTTGAAAAATTACCTGTCATGTTCATGTGCGCTTGGATGGTTTTCACACCTTAAAGTGATCCACACACAGAACAGAACTGCCAGATCGCTTCTCTCCGTGTAGGCAGACAAAGGAACCCCCACACCTGCTTTTGCCTCTGGAAAGAGTGTTTCCAGGGACAATATTGAACTCCAGCCTCTACAAAGACAGTAACAGCCCTAAAGCAGGGTTGAGTTTCTTTCCTCTCAGCTTCGTCCTATGCAGAGACACTTCTTTTGATTTCCCAAGTACAAAGGCTGTTGTTCATGAATTCAGATACTCTACACTCTTCACACCTGGCAAAGAGTAGCCCAGTCAATCCTCTCCTTTGCGTGCATCTTCTTTGATATGCTTCCTAACTACCCTACACATCCTTGTGGCCATCTGGAAGAACCTCCCCCGCCAGAAAGCCAAGTCTGACTCTCTGGGCTCCTTCAAGAAAAGGTTGCATGGAATTCTAGCTTCAATTAGCTTCTAAAATTTGAACAAGCCAAAATGAGCCGCATTAACTTGTGATCTTTCCTGTGCTCTTCTATTTTAACTCATCAACATATCAGTATGACAAGGTGTTGTTGGTGGGTGCTCACGATGTGGCAGCATTCATAGTGTTCCTCAAATTAACCTCATCAACACCAGCATACCCTGTCAAACCTACATGTACTAGGAGATAACTGGAATAAACTACAAAAACAAAAACAACAATAGTAATATAATGTCTTACATATATATATATATATATATATATACATATATATATATATATATATATATATATATATATATATATACATATATATATACATATATATATATATATATATATATATATATATATATATATATATATATATATATATATATATTTAAGAAACACATATGATGGTTAAATGATATAAGATTTTCAAATTGTCAGAGTGCACTGAAACAGAATCCAGTTGTTTTTAATCATACAGGACACATCTGGAACATTCCAGAGAGTCCATTCAGTTTGCCAAGGACTTTTTCCCAATAAAATGTAGATGTAAATATTTACTATTATACTAGAAGTATTATTAAGTTAAGTTGCTCAACAGAAACACATCAGACTTGCAACTTGCAAATTATACAAAATGCAGTCTTTCTAGATCACTAAGGTCTCAACTTCCAATTAGAAATGAAAACTAAAACCTAATTAACATACTTTTCCAATAAATCACTCTTAAATTTAAAATATATTCAAAATAGGATTATGTCTGATACAGAAGCTACACACAATGTATCGTTTCCTGTGCATGCTCCGCGGTGCATTGAATATTTCAAAACTTTTGTCAGGACTCTTGCCTTCGGAAGCAGCTCTGTATAATAAGAAGTCAGGACCTTTTGAGAAGCACAGGCAATCCATGATGCACGGCTGAGAAAACTGAAGACTTTTTTTACAACAGGCTCTTTAATGATTTGACTGCCCAGTAGTCAGTTCAATAATAAAAATAGTTAGGTTGTTCTAAAATAATCCCTGCAATGAAAAGGATTGTTGGGGCCACACAATAAATAGTTTTTTTTATGGACATCTGCACACTCCTTTAACAAGCTCTATTGTGATTGGTTCAAATAGTTTTGCAAATAAAAATAAGTCAACTTTGAAGTGTTGGCTGGGATAACATAGGAGTCCCTATCCTTTACCCTGGGGGGCTAGAGGATATTCTAAGTTTCATTTCAAGCGAGCCATAACTGATTGTTTTGTATTGTTTGAACTGTATTCTTTTCTGTTGTTTGTTTTGAGAAGGCTTCTTTAAGACTTGTTTTATTAATACATTGTAATTGAACTGAGCCCTTTAACTTGGTTTCACTTTGATGCGTTGTGGTTTTATACATATATTTGTTATTTCATACATGTAAGGGTATTAAAGCCAGAAAGAAGTTGGTGTTGTTTATTTGTTCTGTGCTTGTTTTTCAGACTGGCCGTATTCCTTTCATTCAGATTGCATTTATACTCTCCTTATAAGAATCTGTGACCTATTAAGCAGTAAGGATGTGTGTAACCTATTAAGCAATTAGCCTAAATGGCATTGAGCAATGATGCACCAAGGCCAGTTGCCAAATTATTTTATTGAATTACACAGTCCACTTCTCTGACTGCATTGTGTATAATAGAAGCCACAGTAAGTTAATTAGGATGGGGGTGTGCTGCAAACTGTATCACTTTGCTTTGTTTTTCTGCTTTGTTCCATCTTTAACAGTAAGGTACATTTTTATTTGTTTTGCTCAATTTTGTTTCATCCATGAAGGACAACAGCACAGCACTAATATATATATATATATATATATATATATATATATATATATATATATATATATATATGGTGCAAAACAATCCCTTTATAAACTTCATATTTTCAGATCTATTATTGGGTAAATCTCTCCTTTCAGCAATCTAAGATTTGTCTACAGTCAACCTCCTATGTCAAGTTGCCTGACTTATTTTCTCTGCTTTAAGTTCCTTTAAAAAAACAGTACTACTGTGAATGACAACTGGATTAACAGTTTACATTATTTTACTTGGGGAAGCAAGGACAGCATTGTTCACTGGCAGAATAGAGACATTTAAAATGTTTTTAAAAAGTTCAGTGTCCAGTATTCCAGCATGACTTATAAGCACTGATACACTGTAAACCACAGAAATCCCAGAGAAAATATCTGCATTCTAAAAAGCACTGCTCTTCCATTTAATCAATATTTAAAACCTGGTTTTCCTTGCATGTTTTAGATGAGGCATGTTTAATTGGATTTTAAATTAATCTTGATGCCTAATCAATATTTATTGTGTCCTTAGACATTGACACTGTCTAAAAGTGTTAAAGCAAATCCCAGCTAAGCCTCATCTAAGACTATTCACTTTTTTGGCTTGTAAGGTTAATGTTTTTTTTTTTTTTTTTTTTTTCACTCTGTATACTTGTAATGGCTTGAAAGCAGACACAGGGGCAGATTCAGAGAAAGGCTCAGGGGCACGCCATCATGGTGTGGCCTTCAGCAGTGCATTGTGGGAGAGGAATAAAGAGCAACACATTTTTTAATTGTAAATGTATAAAGAAGTCTATGAGAGTCATTCTCCTGATATAGGTGGGTGTCTTGTCCGTTTTGCACATCTCACCTGTCATTGTTACAAACATGACTCACGGACACATAGGAATTAGGAATTGGAACGACCACCAGCTTTCAACTGCCTGTTAAGAAAACATGAATCTACAAAAAATGTAGGAAAGCTTAAGATGAGTTTCAGTCATTTGATTGTAGATTTTGGTAATATACTGTAAGTGAGAGTGGGGGTCATTGTGGCATGCAAGTTCATTTACATGTTTAAAATTACAATAGTTTATTGAAAGTATCTGTTGCAATCCAGAAATTGTTTTTATTTTATTTTGAATGGTATTTGGGTCTTTGTGAACATGGCTTGCATTGCAATAATGCTGCTGATCCAATACAGATTGACTGCCTGCATACTACCATATTACAAATAAGGAAGCGAACTCTAAATAAGCAGTTTTTAATTTAGGCAAAATATTTACATTAAATATAGAAATATAGACATTTATATATTTTGTAAAAGCATGAGGGATTCAGAATTTGTTTCTTTTATGGAGAAAATATAGTTATACAAATATAAATAAAACAATTTTTGGATAGGGTTCAGTGTATTTTCCTCCCACTTTAAAAATGAAACTATTCACTACACACATGTTAGTTGGGGGTTCCAAGTCTGTGTCCATGACAGAAGACCATATGGCTTAAAAACAGTTGCCAGTAAATAGCATCTGCACTTTCCACTAAAACAGCTCTGCTTCAATGAGTTACAGGAAAACACTAAACCTCACAATGAAAACACAATAGGCGTCTGTCAGAGCCAGGAAAAGAATAGAAGAACAATGTTCAGTTCAGGCACAAGAGCTACTGCAGAGAGCTGGAAAATAAATTGAATCATGCCTTTTGTTGATGTTTGTTTGGTTGCCCGACTCGTAATATGCTGTGATCTCCTTGAAATGAATTTAATTACTGCTGTTCTTGCATTACATTGCCTCCCTGTGGTTGGCATGGCTATTTAATAAGCTCAGGGGCTGCTTCAAAGAATTCAGGTCATTGTTGTGCTCAAATAAAAAATGCTTTCTGTTCTTCCAGCCACAGTACACAAAACTAAAAGATATTCTCATTCCACCTTGATAGCCTTTTGTCTTTTGTTTTCTCAGTATCACTAATCCGACTGCCTAAAAGATTCAACAGTGAAGCGTAACAATTTATTTAATTGATATTTAGCAAAAGGATTAAAACTTTAATTACATAATGTCATATAATATCACTTAATATCATGGTATCTTGTTGGCTGATGATTCACTACATATCTATGTTATTAAGTGTAAATATTCCCATTGATGAACAAGCCACATTTGCACCAACAGCCCAAATAGGTGTGCTGTTTTATTCATGTAAAGTGAGGGAAAAAAAGTATTTGATCCCCTGCTGATTTTGTACGTCTGCCCACTGACAAAGAAATGATCAGTCTATAATTTTAATGGTAGGTGTATTTTAACAGTGAGAGACAGAATAACAACAAAAAAATCCAGAAAAACGCATTTCAAAAAAGTTATACATTGATTTGCATGTTAATGAGTGAAATAAGTATTTGACCCCTTCGACTTAGTACTTGGTGGCAAAACCCTTGTTGGCAATCACAGAGGTCAAACGTTTCTTGTAGTTGGCCACCAGGTTTGCACACATCTCAGGAGGGATTTTGTCCCACTCCTCTTTGCAGATCCTCTCTAAGTCATTAAGGTATCGAGGCTGACGTTTGGCAACTCGAACCTTCAGTTCCCTCCACAGATTTTCGATGGGATTAAGGTCTGGAGACTGGCTAGGCCACTCCAGGACCTTAATGTGCTTCTTCTTGAGCCACTCCTTTGTTGCCTTGGCTGTGTGTTTTGGGTCATTGTCATGCTGGAATACCCATCCACGACCCATTTTCAATGCCCTGGCTGAGGGAAGGAGGTTCTCACCCAAGATTTGACGGTACATGGCCCCATCCATCGTCCCTTTGATGCGGTGCAGTTGTCCTGTCCCCTTAGCAGAAAAACACCCCCAAAGCATAATGTTTCCACCTCCATGTTTGACGGTGGGGATGGTGTTCTTGGGGTCATTCCTCCTCCTCCAAACACGGCGAGTTGAGTTGATGCCAAAGAGCTTGATTTTGGTCTCATCTGACCACAACACTTTCACCCAGTTCTCCTCTGAATCATTTAGATGTTCATTGGCAAACTTCAGATGGGCCTGTACATGTGCTTTCTTGAGCAGGGGGACCTTGCGGGCGCTGCAGGATTTCAGTCCTTCACGGCGTAGTGTGTTACCAATTGTTTTCTTGGTGACTATGGTCCCAGCTGCCTTTAGATCATTAACAAGATCCTCCCGTGTAGTTCTGGGCTGATTCCTCACCGTTCTCATGATCATTGAAACTCATGATCAGGTGAGATCTTGCATGGAGCCCCAGACCGAGGGAAACTGACAGTTATTTTGTGTTTCTTCCATTTGCGAATTTTGTCATGGCCTGCTGTCTGAACTGAAGATTAAAACCTGGCCATCGATGCCCTTGTGTTTGTCATTGCAGCACCTTTCTTCTGTGCGGTTGGGCAATCCCAAACATCTCAAATATTCACACTATCCTAAATCCAGGGTTGTTATTTTCACAATTTGACTGCATGAAAACTTTCAATCCTGAATAATGAGTGGACACTGGTCAACCATTAGGCTGCAAGTGGGTACTTTTAACAGTTTAGTGGTTTTTAGAGCTTCTTGATCTATAGTGTGATAAAACAGAGAGCTGCACTTTAACAGCTTTGGGGATTTGTGCTATTATTGTTATTATTATCTGTGAGTATTGTTCAGAGAAATAATTAAAAAAAGAGACACAAGAGTAAGCATTTTATTTTTGGCATTGTTTAACACGTCTGTCAACCAAGTCTGAGCTGAACATCGTTCTAGAGAGCAATCTAAGACCTAGTTAACCTGAGGCTAAACAGCTGTCTATATTCATGAAACCCTAATTCAATACATCTGCATTATCACACATTATTTTCACCAATACTACCTTTTTCATTATTCAGCACTACAAAAACTTTTCTTAGGAACCCTGGTTAGCAAGGGGGCTCGGTTTGTTTTCCATGTGTATGTTTACTTTTGTTTTGCTTTTAAAAGAGAGAGATACACCAACTGTGAAAATGGAGCTTCATTCATATTTGATTGTTCTGGTCATTTTAAACATTTTTTTGAAATGGCTCTGGGGATGTAAAGTTGTAAGTATTAAAAATAGTATTATTTTACTTTCACCCTGTAGGAAGTTTGCATACTCTAGATACCATTTATTCGATTGGATAATTATTTCAATTTAAGTTCAGTCTTGGCTTGGCTCTTTTCGGCTCTGCTCTTAAAACCAACACAATTACACAATACCTGTCAGAATAAATACTCTTCACTGTCCAGTAAAGGTAAACATCAAATCCTTATTGAGAGCATATTTTAGGTAGTTTTACATGGACATGCCATCTCAAATAGGTTACCATTGTTCTCTATCCAGTGTGCCTGGACTATATAATGAAAAATTGTGATGATTTGGTTATTAATGGTGTGTAATTTGCATCATCAGGGATATTAGAACTTCCCATGGGATCATAATTCACCAATTGTTAGTTTTTTTTTTCTATTACTCAGCATATCATTAATCTACATACCACAATGTATCAATCAATACATAAATAAACAGATTATTGCCAGGGCCATGGCATTTTTCATTATTGTCATTTAGACACCATCAGGCAAAAAAGATAACTTACAGACCTAGACCGCAGACCTTGTGTGTAACTTGGAGTCGTCGGAAATTTTATACAAAGACCTACTACAAAGATCCCAGTCTCCCGAAGAATATAATCTATTAACCTGGACAAGCTATTAAAGCTTTAAGGACTGAGATCTCACCGGATACTTAAGAGCTTTTAAATGAGATTTAGAAAGGTTCAATGGTGATGCAATTGTTAATATAAATGAGGAGCAGAATTCAAAGATGAGAGCTTTATAACAAAGTGACCCCATTGGATCCACAAAAGAGTTCTTGTGGGAAATCACATTACTGCAACTAACACGCAAAATTGGTTTCCTATAGATACAGTGAGGGAGAAAATATTTGATCCCTTGCTGATTTTGTACGTTTGCCCACTGACAAAGAAATGATCAGTCTATAATTTTAACAGAATAACAACAACAAAATCCAGAAAAACGCATTTCAAAAAAGTTATAAATTGATTTGCATGTTAATGAGGGAAATAAGTATTTGATCCCCTATCAATCAGCAAGATTTCTGGCTCCCAGGTGTCTATTATACAGGTAACGAGCTGAGATTAGGAGCACTCTCTTAAAGGGACTGCTCCTAATCTCAGCTCGTTACCTGTATAAAAGACACCTGTCCACAGAAGCAATCAATCAATCAGATTCCAAACTCTCCACCATGGCCAAGACCAAAGAGCTGTCCAAGGATGTCAGGGACAAGATTGTAGACCTACACAAGGCTGGAATGGGCTACTAGACCATCGCCAAGCAGCTTGGTGAGAAGGTGACAACAGTTGGTGCGATTATTCGCAAATGGAAGAAACACAAAATAACTGTCAGTTTCCCTCGGTCTGGGGCTCCATGCAAGATCTCACCTGATCATGAGAACGGTGAGGAATCAGCCCAGAACTACACGGGAGGATCTTGTTAATGATCTCAAGGCAGCTGGGACCATAGTCACCAAGAAAACAATTGGTAACACTCTACGCCGTGAAGGACTGAAATCCTGCAGCGTCCGCAAGGTCCCCCTGCTCAAGAAAGCACATGTACAGGCCTGTCTGAAGTTTGCCAATGAACATCTGAATGATTCAGAGGAGAACTGGGTGAAAGTGTTGTGGTCAGATGAGACCAAAATCGAGCTCTTTGGCATCAACTCAACTCGCCGTGTTTGGAGGAGGAGGAATGACCCCAAGAACACCATCCCCACTGTCAAACATGGAGGTGGAAACATTATGCTTTGGGGGTGTTTTTCTGCTAAGGGGACAGGACAACTGCACCACATCAAAGGGATGATGGACGGGGCCATGTACCGTCAAATCTTGGGTGAGAACCTCCTTCCCTCAGCCAGGGCATTGAAAATGGGTCGTGGATGGGTATTCCAGCATGACAATGACCTAAAACACACAGCCAAGGCAACAAAGGAGTGGCTCAAGAAGAAGCACATTAAGGTCCTGGAGTGGCCTAGCCATTCTCCAGACCTTAATCCCATAGAAAATCTGTGGAGGGAACTGAAGGTTCGAGTTGCCAAACGTCAGCATCGATACCTTAATGACTGGAGCGGATCTGCATAGAGGAGTGGGACAAAATCCCTCCTGAGATGTGTGCAAACCTGGTGGCCAACTACAAGAAACGTCTGACCTCTGTGATTGCCAACAAGGGTTTTGCCACCAAGTACTAAGTCGAAGGGGTCAAATACTTATTTCCCTCATTAACATGCAAATCAATTTTTTTGCTGTTATTCTGTCTCTCGCTGTTAAAACACACCTACCATTAAAATTATAGACTGATCATTTCTTTGTCAGTGGGCAAACGTACAAAATCAGCAGGGGATCAAATACTTTTTTCCTTCACTGTAGATAGATGATCGAGAGAGAGAGAGAGCGCTTTCTGAAATCACTTTAAAGCTTTGAATCTCTTTTAAGAGAAGTTCCATCATTCCCAGTGGCTAGACTTAACAAAAGAAGAACTCAACCATATCTCAGTTAACCTGCATGTCCTGGGTTAATTTTAGCGCTGTTCTGACTAATAGTCATACTCTGACTGATGATACATGGCAACATTACTGTATCTCCTTGACATTCATAACTGTCGTTTTAGCACTGACTGTAATTAACTAAATATTAATTTCTCTAATAACATAGGAGAAGTTGGGTGCAAGGAAACCCTCAAATAACACAACACAACACAACCATTGCCTTCTGAAACAACTTATATATTATGCTAGATTCTAGGTAGAAGATGTATTATTATTATTATTATTATTATTATTATTATTATTATTATTATTATTATTATTATAAATAGGATTTGAGTATTTTTTCATCAGTAAGACATTCTTAATATATATCTAGTATTGATATTTAATAGAGAAAAATCCCAAATAAATATATTCATCAGATTGCTTTTACAAGCTTGAGTTTCTGAGTCTATAGGGAGTCTCAAACATCTGTTGGCAGTCAGGCTTATGGGTCTGGTGTAAAGCTTTTATATAGTTTTATTGGTAAATACAAAAATAATAAAATAATATGTCTTTCTTGATTTATTGTAATACTGCCATAAACGTTATTTTTTGCAGTAAAAGAGATTTTGTGGTGACTTTCATTTTCAAATGCATAGAAATTGCTTTTCTTCCTGACATACAGTAGTTTTCCATCTCAGTTCTGACATCTACTGGTAATAAGGAGCAGAGCAGATAGGGTGCCCTGACCATTACTGTCCAAGATGACTTACAAGAACCATTAGGACAGATTTTATTGTTTCTTTCAGTTTTTTTTATTTTTACATTTTATTGGGTAGGGTGTATGTTCTTCACAGAATTCTTCAAAATAGATGTTGCACATGGGAAATTGACTATTGACCCAGCTTTTTAACTAAAGACATGTATACTCCATGAATAATTTAACAGCTTACAACGGCGAAGTGCAGGCTTTGGTCTGAAGTCACCCTTTGATGATGCACTACTGACCAACCTTAAGTGCACTATTTCTATACCACTTCACAAATCAAAATTGGATTAAGGAAAGCTTAGTAAGAGATATCTGGTCATATTTATGGACATGGAAGATCGACTTAATTTGGCTGAGAAAAGATCTGCTGGTATCTTAGAATAGCCAGAACTGTCTCTAACTTTAACTATCCTAATTATGACCAATTGGGAAGCAAAGTAAGGTATATAATATTAGATTGGAACTAACTAAATCAACAAATATTACTCTTAATGGCCCTAATAGCTGCATGTTAAATCGTTCCTGTTTACTGAGGAAACAAATGTCCAATCTATATATCACTTTCAGTCAACTTTCTATTATTCTCTTTTCAAGCTTATATAAATGTTTAGTAAATCAGAAAATCAATATCATTATTTAGCAGCTTTTGGTTACATTTCAGTTTAAACGAATGGAGACCTCCCATTCTTTCAGCAAAACTAAGGATTTCACTTTGGCAGTGTGTGCTCTTGTCCATGACACTGCAAACACAGCAATGGTGCTATCACAGTTCAAGCACATGTTCCCAAAACCTCTTCAGCACAAAGCCTGGCTGAGCCTCTTTGAGCCAATTTCGACATGCAGCCAACAAACTGGTGGAGGTATCATGCCTCTGTTGTCCAAGAGCCAGGTTTCTGCTCATAGAACACTAGGATTAGGGGCAAATAATTGAGTTTCAGAAGATGCTGGCACAGCCACAGGATGCTTTATGTGGGTTAGCCATGACATTGTTTAGTAAGTGCTAAATTGAGTTATACCAGCCCCAGGAACCATGTAACTGCCTTTACAGCACTGGAATAGAGGCTTCTGGGATACTGTGCATTGCTGAACCTTCAGGTTCCTGTTTTAACTTAATTTGAAGCAGGAAGATTAATAGATTTTCATTTATTCTTGTAGATATTAGACTTGAGAGAAATGAGTCTCAGTTTCACAGAACATAAGCATTTGTACTATTTCAATCCAGTCTACAACTGAATTCCCAGATAGTTTAATTCCCAGAGTCATGACTACATATCAGCACAATTACAAACAGACAAATGTCTTCTCAAGTACAAGTTTGGTTGGACCTTCAAAGGATTATTGGCAGTGCAGTGGGAACTGATTGCCAGTGGCTTCTACGAGCAAGATACAGACGTACACCAGCAATGTCAGCACTGTGGAAAAACTTTGGACAAATGTAAACCTTTATAAAACAGCACATTCCATTTGAAATTTAGATTCACAGTAAAGGAAGCCACACAGGAGGAATCCATGCAGCGTAGGAAGTCAATAACAGACGCCCTTTAGCTGGTGTTTCAACTGATCCAGCTCAGAAGACTTGTTTGGTGAACAAAGGGAGGTGGTGCAGGCTAAAGGAACCTTTTTGATGTAATCCTGGAAAATGTGGCAATCGCTAAACAAGAGGCATTCACACAGGCCCGAGTGTGAGCGGTAGGGGCTTTTCTGACTGCAGTCACGTCTATAGTTTTTTTTTGTATGTTTTTTTAGCCCTGTGCTTTTCAACACAGACACTGACACCTCCCTGTGAGATCAATATGAGATGATTGAGACCACCAATGGCAAATATACAAAACTTAATTACCAATTATCTAACTAATATAATTAATAAACTATTGTCAACTACATACCATATTTCTTGCTTTTCCCATTTGGAATTAAATATTACAGAACTGAGTTTGGCATTTAACCAGGATTATCAGTTGTTACTTTATTATGATATGCTTTTATGATTTGTTACTCTTTCACAAGGGCAGTAAGCACACTCACCTCATTTCATTGTGATAAAAAGGAAAGGAGAAAGGAATATATTACAACTGGTCATAGCCACTGCCTTAATTAATCAAGCTCTGCAAATGAGCAGGAGATAAAATAAATGAATGTATAATTACCTGTAAACAGATTACAATGTTAGTTTTAGTCTTTGCACAGTAAATTCGTTTTTACAGGTTACTCTAGTTCAGAGAAAAAAAAGGCATATTTCACATGTATGTACTATTCCAAAAGCATACAAATATTATTTGTAATACTGTACTTTGAATAGACTGGCTCATGACTCATGACTGGCTCACAGTCCTGTAACTACTCCAGATAACATTTGCTGGATGAACTGTAATCACAAATAATGAAGATACCTCAGAGACCAACTTATCTTCTCCAACTGCTACTGGAGGATTGTTTATCATTACTTAGGGTTTTTTGTACTCTGCCTGTTGCCTGAAACATTTGGCAATGAAGTGTATGACAGGAAAATGTGATGATGCAACTACATGTTAAGTATCATAAGGGAAGCAGCATCAGCATTGCATTAAACATTTAGAAAGAGCTCGATCCGGGGTCAACCACTCACATTCACTGCCTACTTTTAATTGTTTGCAAGGTCTTTTGCAAGTAATACATCTAATAATACAAAGCACTAAAACTTCACTTCCCACAATGCTTTCTCGTATCCTTCTACCCTTTTAAAGCATGCAGTAAGCCCGACAGGCCGCCAGGGTATCATATTAAGACAAGATTTGCAGGGGTGAGTTCACGCTATGCAATAAAATATATATGTGATGATGAAATCTGCCTTTCTTTCCCCCTCAAGCCCAGTTTGTGCTCGAACAGGTCATGCATATTTGAATGGAAAGCTAATATGTTTGGTGTCTGACACACACAAGTGCAAAAAGGGTGCATAAAGAAATGCTGTGCTGAATATATGATAATTGTATCTGTTTTGTATTATATGCATTCGTTTGTTTAAAGTTTTGTCCTGCCATGATTGCACACGGAGGCAGATACGTGGGTGTTAAAAATGAGAAGCCAGAGCCGGTTCCCTTTTGCTCTGATTACACACACGCGAGGTGAGGCAGGAGGGCTGCTGTAAGAGCAGGCGAGCAGGAGCGGCGGCCGCGCTGCATGCTGGGATAGGTCCCCTTGTGCAGCGGCCAGCCCTGTTGAAACCAAGATGGCGGAATTGATTCTGTGGAGATCAGAGAGTGAAACAGGCCTCAAATGAAACATCAGCTCAATAAACCAACCACCGCCACCGCGAACGCAGCTGCAGCCACCGACCCCTTTGCCATCTTGCCGAGATCTCGCCAGCACCGAGGGAGCAACCCGCACACACACAGACACACACACACACACACACTCCCACCATTGAGAGAGAAAGTCTCGTATGAATCCCGACGAGAAGCAGGACTGTGAGTGTGCGCCACCACAGGCCGAGCCTACCCCCGCAGGAGGATCCGACAGGTCGGTAAGGGGCTGGGGAGAGGGTCGGGGATTGGGAGGGGGGAGCAGCCGAGCAGGAAAGAAACTCTCGCCTGCATTTGTCCGGCAGACTCAAGCGTGTGGTCCGGTTGCATGTTATTAGAGGCTTTGCGGCGTGGGAGATGACACTGTTTCAGCCATGCCTTTAAGGGAAAAAACACACAAAAACTGTGCTGGTCTGATAAGGTTTGTTGCACTATTTGCCAAGTCTTGTTTTGACAGTTGCAGTGACAGTAAACAAGCAGGCATAGGCCTCTGCCTGTAATCCGTGTGCAGCTTTCCGGACATGTGAAAGAGCTGCTGCTGTATGTCGTGTTGTTTAGTTTGGTGCGGACGGTGCGATGTGCTGGCCATGTAAAGGCACACTGATCACAGTGCTGGAAACGAGCTGTTTTTAGGATGTTCATGCACAGCAATAGTTCATGCACTGTCATTACCCAGAGAGGCCTGTCTGTCAGTCACACGGTATTTACTGCGACTGTTTCCTGGCAGGAGTGTGTGTGTGTGTGTGTGTGTGGGGGGGGGGGGTTGTGACGCGTTGTGTTACACCATCCGATACGTGTTTATTTCAAAAAGTGACCAGAAAACATCTACTTTTGCATTGCTTGTGGGAAGCAGTGTGATGGCATTGATTCGGTTAAGGCAGCAGATAGGGTTTAGGCCTTCATTGCAGCATGTCCCATGGTTTATTTTCTAAATGCCACACTTTCCTTTTGAGCTATTCATGATTAACAATTGACATTTTTTAAACTTGGATTTATTCTCTTCATTTTTTTTATTTTTGACTTAAATGTAGAAAATCATAAAATGTGCTTGCATTTGCATAGGACTGCATGACATGTCATGTGCTTATGTTGCTTATATTTGAGTGTTGTGTGCTTTCTGCAAAATTTTGTGCAGGGCTAGAGTGAGCTATTTGTCACTTGTCCCTAGAGAAAATGTCCTGCAGGTCTGAGGACGGCGTGAGGCTTTCATAAGACAGACTGAAATGTGTGTTTATGAGCGGTCAAACGGATCGAGATGTCAAGGCTGTGGGAGGCAGCTGTGAAACTTTTGTGACTGCTCATGAGAGTCCTTGATTTTCACACCATAGTTTGATGTGTATTTTGATAACAAGGTAACAGATACTGGTTCAAAGCATGAACATCCTGATGACTGCAAGATAACATGCATAAGTATTTATTATCTACCTAGTAGGCAGGTTGCAGGCATAAACCCTAAAACCTGACAGCCAGAAGACCTAAGATTGCCTTGATTTTAGGCTGTGAGGGTTTGACCTGGAACAACTGGACTTTTGACTTTTTTCAAGAAGTGCAATCACAGTGTATATGTTAGGGGCAAATTTGAGCTTTTTTTAAATCATTCTTTTGAAATCCTTCCTCACATTTCCTCGTTTCAAAATGTTGTCTGTCATTGCTGTGGTGTCTTTTCTTAATGATGTTTTGTATTGCTTCTAGATCACCAGGAGAAGCTGACATAGAAAACCCAGAAGCAAGCCGAATGTAAGTGAAACGCACGGGGGCTCTGTATGCTGTATGAGGTGATCATAGTATAGTTTTATCATCCCGACATCTTTAGTTTTCCATTGTCATTGCTTTGTTGTTGTTGTTTATTATTTAACATTGGTTTTGATGCTGATTACTAAATTAAAACCTCACATTTGACTAAATATTGCATTTTAGTTGTTGTTTTTTTCCATTGAGGTAAAGTATACGTAGAGCTGTCAAGACTAAATTGAAAATAAGTGTTTTAATCAATTCTTGTCAATATAACATTAATTGATTAAAAAATAAAGGAACCCTGTTTTATTGCTGACATTTATATTGTATTTATATTTGTTTGTCTCCTACCTCTTTTGCCTGCTGCCAGCACTAGTTGGTTATCACACATTTATAGCAGTTACAGAGTACCTTGCTCAGTTTTGTGCTTCGTGATCTGCCTTCTAAGTTCTATTTAATGACATTAATGGCTTCTGCCTAAAATGTAATATTGTACGGTTTGAGAAATAATACTAGTAAATAAACGTACTAGTTTGACTAACTTGTGAATAACATGAAACTGTATACTGTACTGAGTAAGCAGGGTATATGGATTTATGAAAGCAGTAGGATATACTTAATGCTTATTCTTTTGGAACCTAAAGTAAGTGAAGAAACGCACAAGATGTTACTTCTGATGATCTCGCAATGCAGGTAAGACTAGAATAACATAAAAAGAAAGAATTGTATCCTATACATGTTTGTACCCAGTTAGATTGTGGATTTTGTCAGGAAAAAATCACCTGTGAAATAGCAAATTGTAATGATGCATTCACAGTGAAATGGTTTTTATTTGCCTGTGTGGAAACTGTTTTGGTTATTTGTTACTACATCCATTATTTTGGTTTGTTGAGCAGTCGTTTTGTTTTATTAATATTATTATTAACCATATACCAGCAATAAACACTTTCTCAGTGCAGTGCTGCAGAGAAACATACTTTTCAAGAACTATCTTTGACTAGCTTTGAAACATTTTCTATTTTCTTTTTTGGAGTGGGGATTACAGTGAGAGCCATTGAGTATGTGCTTTTATAAAAATACATTGCAATTGATCGGTTTGATTTTTTTTTTTTTTTGTAACTTGATTATCAATTTAAATGTTTAAGCTAAACTGACAGCCCTACAGTATACTTTTCCTCAAGCATGATTATTATGGGATAAAGAGGTTATGTGCACGGCATTTCAAGGCATGATCTTGTCTCACACTCCAAATACTTGAGCAAAAATTGTTCAGGAAGATTATTATTATTTTATTTTTTTGCTATGCCTTTCATCCAATTCCTTTTTGTTTTTTCATGTTTGTATTCAATTTAATCATTTTGTGTCATTGTATGTGCCACAAGGCAGGATTATTTAATTGTTGTATATTGTTCACTCTACTGCTGAAAATGAAACTCCCAGGAGAGGTTTTTGTGTGGGTTCCCCTTGGATGTGAGACTTGTGTGTAATACAATCCTGATGAGAACTGGCTGAGAAAGAAATCATTTTCAATTTCATTTTGTAACAGGGCCTAGTTTTTGTTTATTTTGTTTTATATTTGGAATTTGGTCCTTGACTTCCAAAACTGTATAAAAGATGGATTATCAAAGCTTAAACAATTATGCAAATTAAATGTAATAATCAAGTAGTGTAAGTGAGCCTTTTTGAATATACAAAGATATATATATAGCTTCTTTAAACTAATTTTGTGGTAATGTCCTCGGGGGGTTTTCTCACTGAATTTCACAATTCCGTCCATGTTCTCTGCAACACGCATTTCATAGAGCCATACGTTTGTAGGGGGATTAGTCAACTGTGGGTGTTTTTTATTTGTGAAATGAAAATAATTACAAAAAAGAAATATTAAACATTACCATAATCACTGAACATATTTAGAAATATATGCACAATATAACAATTTGACAAAAGTTATGCCCCTGGGCAATATAACATTGTTTTTGTGTGTGAATTTCTGTCCAGTCATTTTCACTCCACCCAGGTAAATAAAGTAGTATCCTACAAACCTTTCCTCACACAGTTGTGTTTGTACCAAAGCACAGCATACAACACAATAATAGTGCTAGTGTGAAGAACTGCTTGTTCAAAGGCACTATGTAGTAAATAATATAATCACATGTATATTATATGTACACATACATATATATTCACACAGCTCACTTATTTATGTATTACTGATGTTTTCAGCGGTAGATATGAATTTGTTCTTGACATCTTTACATGTTTCCACCTTTTTGTTGTTTTTAATTTTTGTATTTGTGGTTAATTTGCTGTTTCTTATGCTAAAAGTTAAAAGCATCAAATACCAAAGGCCAGACAATGAACTGTACCAGTTTGTGTTTAATTTAAGGCATAAACATGCATTGTGTATAATGCTACACTTCTTTATATCACTGACATAATTCATGAAAATCATATCATTGACTTATTAGGCTGAAGTGCTGGGGTGTGTGCCAGGAGCTTATTGGAATAGGATATTAATAAATTGATAACATTTTCTTAGAGCAGTTGATAGGGATGGAACAAGGGTATAGCAATGCTCTTTGCTGGGAGATGTATGACAGGGTGATACAATTAAGGGACCAGAGTTCATGAGGTCACTAATGGAAGAGAAAGACTAGGGAATGTAATTTGCAAGTTGGAAACTGAGTTAAAACAGAATATGTATACATATGTAATAATAGTGATAATGAAAAAGTTGTCTTGTAGAAACGGCTTAAATGGATACAATCTTCTAATTTGGATGATAGATATTAGATTATATTTTGACATCCGCATGGCCAGTTATATATTTAGTAATACTGCTACTGTCACAACGGGATATTATCCCAGCTGGTGTTTCTGACACAGGATTATTGATTCTGCCTGTGAATTAATGCGATTGGTTCGCTTCAGCACTCATTAGTGCGTGTAAGTGTTGCAGAATGATGGGCTTTTGGACTCTATGTGCAGTTTCACCAAGCTGTCTTTTCAGGCAAAGCTTTTACAGAAAGATCTACCCAGCTTAAAGAAGCACGTCAAGTCTGTTGCAGTTGATGCTTATTTGATTGATTCCATCCTGTCACCTACATCTATTGAGTACAGAATTATTTTCAGTACTTATGCAGCACTCAGTGTGAAAGAAACGTAGAAGAGGAACATTTTGGTATTTGTTAGCAGTATTTGTTAGTACTTGTAATGAAAGGCCACTGACGTTAATTATACTGAATATAGCACAGATTAATGGAAGTCTATTGGCTTTGTGATCGTTTGCCACCATAATTAAAGCACGACTGAATGCTTTGGTGTGCATTATAATGAACTCAAGTTCATTGATCACAGTGGCTTCATTCTGGAAAGCTTTCATGGATCTAAATGTGTGTGTATGTAGGGCAGTGTTTACATCTGACTTGACTTCCACGTGTTCTTGAAGCGTTGAACAGTGTAGTTTAGAAAACTAGCTTAAAACAGTTAATTTAATTATTGTGATGGAGTTGGGATTCTTGATCTGTCTTCCTGGTGAGCTTGAGAAATAAATGTTTGAGAGAATTCATATGGTGATGGGTGGCAAATTCAGATCATAATCCAAATTATCGTAACCAAAAATGAAATTAAACGATTTTAAAAACAACATAGAAATAAACAAATATATAATTATTGTATTTGATGGTTCTAATTTGAATATTAAATCTACTGTACAGAGTTCAGTTTAGCAATCTTAACATAAAATGGAAGGAAGTTGTCTGGCCTTCAAGAGTATGATACCATTTTGTATGACTTGTATTTAGATGTCATTGTTCAAGTGTTTTCCACAGCTCCCAGTTATGTAGACACATTTTCTAGATGTTTTCTTTTACCAGCTTTATCCTTTTTTATTTACTTTTCTGATTAAAACAAATATAAAGAAAAATGACATACCACAAACTAATTATAATGTTATCCTATCTTTTGTTTTTCTCCTGTTATGCTGCACATTTTAGTTTAGTTTAATGTCATTGATATTGAACTAACCATTCAGTGAGAGTTGTTGTTACCTGTATTAGATATAGATGTTAATTGGTAACTCTTAATATGTAAGATGAAGCAGACTGCTTATCTTTCCAAACGGTTTTAACTGTATGATGTGGAAGAACAGCAACATGTGCCGATGTGGAATTTAATGATGTGTTCTCCAGTGTAAATCCAACACGGAAGTAGCTGAGCAACAGTGCGCTGCTCCACTGTCTCTAAATACAACTCTTGCGATGGTGTTCTTGTGAGTGAGCTTCGTACCTGGAGGCTGTACTAATCCTTGTGCCTACTGTCTGAATATTTGGTACAGGAAGCGAGCAGCTGCAAAGCATCTAATAGAACGCTACTACCACCAGTTAACTGAGGGCTGTGGAAATGAGGCCTGCACGAATGAGTTTTGTGCTTCCTGTCCAAGTTTCCATCGTATGGATAACAATGCGGCGGCCGTTAAGGCCCTCGAGCTGTATAAGATTAATGCAAAACTCTGTGATCCTCATCCCTCCAAGAAAGGAACCAGTTCTGCTTACCTAGAAAACAGTGCCAAAGGAGCCAACAACAACTCGTGCAGCGACAGGAAAATGAACCGGAAGGAGGCGCATTCCGCAAGGGATGACTTTAAAGGTGAGTCCAAGTTGTTCCTGACCATTTGGCGCCACAGAGAAGAGTGGAAGCTACTGGGATACGTTTCATATGTGAAGCCTAGTTTTATAAAATTTCAGTACCCTGGAAAAATCCATACTTCATCTTCTTCCTAAATTAGATTCCTTATGAAGCCCCTCATAAATTGAAAGAGTTGGACAAGGGCAGCCTCACTGTAGTTGGAGGGAGGGGGGCATGGGAGGAAAAAAGGTTTTGAAAGGACCACGTGACTGACTGTTGGTCGTTCATTGCTGAAACTCTGGCTTCACTACAAGTTTTCTCTTTGAGAAATAAAGCAGGGCCACAAGTAAAAAGAAAGCAGAGGGATATGACTCCACATGTCATGTACATATAGGAGGTATAAAGATAGGTTATCCATTATCAGCCTCCTACGTTCATAAAAAAAAATCCTACATCTGACCGTTCTGAGTTTTGCCCTCAAGTTAAAATAGAAGGCACTGTAATCTGATGCATCTTGCTGCGAAATGGCTTTTGCAGTATCACAGTCGGGCTCACCCTGCAAACATATTTTTGGAAAGTGTATAAACTAATTTTGAACCTACATCAGGCACCATGTTAAAACCCTCCAGCTGTAAAATCCATATTATTTTGCACAATCCTGTTTGTGTTAGTCATGCTCTCTTTTAAGGGTGTCAACAGACGTGTATTTCTCCCCTCCATTTGTTGAATGATGTTAAATAAAAGTTCAAGTCCAAGGTGGTGAATTGAGGAAATGGCCATAACTGAAAACTGCTTCAGAGATTGAAGTCTGAAGCCTGTATGGTTTCTAGTACAATGTCATATTACATAAGTTGGAAAAGGTTGGAGGGAATTAACGATAACGGAAAATCAGAATGCCTTTATTTTCGTTTTACAGATGCATAGGCCTGTGCTCAGTATGTCGTGAGTTCTCAAAAACAGCAGCCTTTGATCAGATGTCAAATTTGAGTTTATATAGTTTGACTCGTGTGAAGGAGCACAGCATAGCATGTGAAGAGAACATAGAATTGTGCATTTCGTTTTTGTAATGTAAGAAAGAAAATGGTAACTTGCCAGAACTAATAAACCCCTTGTGTTTTTGTTTTCTATTCTAGATTTGAATTTCCTAACAGAAGAGAAGGTGTATGAGATTCTGGGGATGTGTGGAGAGAAAGAGGATTACTCCCCATTGATACGTGTGATTGGCCGAGTCTTCTCCAGCGCCGACGGCTTGGTGCAGAGCTTCCGCAAGGCCAAGCAACACACGAAGGAAGAGCTGAAGTCCCTCCAGGGCAAAGACGAAGACAAGGATGAGGATGAGAAGGAGAAAGCCGCCTGTTCTGCTGCTGCTATGGAGGAAGACTCGGGAGCTTCCTCTTCCAGGACGGGAGAAGGTGCCGCTTCCGGGGCTAACAATGTGCACAAGCTGGGCCCCGACGAGGTGTCTGTGGACATTGACGCGGTGCGCAGGGTCTATAACAAACTGCTGGCGAATGAGAAGATCGAAACTGCCTTTCTCAATGCACTGGTGTACTTGTCACCCAACGTGGAATGTGACCTGACGTACCACAACGTGTACTCAAGGGATCCCAACTACCTGAACTTGTTCATCATCGTGATGGAGAACAGCAACCTCCACAGCCCCGAGTATCTTGAGATCGCCCTGCCTTTGTTTTGCAAAGCCATGAGCAAGCTCCCCCTCCCGGCTCAAGCCAAACTGATCCGGCTGTGGTCCCAGTACACCGCCGAGCAGATCCGCCGCATGATGGAGACCTTCCAGCAGCTCATCACCTACAAAGTGATCAGCAATGAGTTCAACAACCGCAACCTCGTCAACGATGATGATGCCGTGGTCGCGGCCACCAAATGCTTGAAAATCGTTTACTATGCAAACGTCCTCGGTGGGGACTTGGACACAGACCACAATGAGGAAGAGGATGATGAGCCCATCCCCGAGTCCAGCGAGCTGACCCTGCAGGACCTCCTGGGGGAGGAGCGGAGGAACAAGAAAGGCCCCCGGGTGGACCCACTGGAGACAGAGCTGGGCGTCAAGACCATCGACTGTCGCAAACCACTCATCCCTTTCGAAGAGTTTGTGAACGAGCCACTCAATGACGTGCTGGAGATGGACAAGGACTACACCTTCTTCAAGGTCGAGACGGAGAACAAGTTCTCTTTCATGACCTGCCCGTTTATCCTCAATGCTGTAACCAAGAACCTCGGACTGTACTATGACAATAGGATTCGAATGTACAGTGAGCGGCGCATCACTGTGCTTTACAGCCTGGTTCAGGGACAGCAGCTTAACCCCTACCTGCGACTGAAAGTGCGGAGAGACCACATCATCGACGATGCCCTTGTGAGAGTGAGTAACACTTTTCTCATTTCTGTTGGTCCACACGGCATTTTTTCAGAGTGCAACCCTGAATATAAACTTAGTTTGTTTGCAGTCGAATTAAGTAAAATGTTTGTTTTATAAATGAGAAGTCTCTGTTGCTGTAATTGTCAGTTAAAGCCTTGTCAAAAGCAGAGCAGCCAGAAACACCCAAATCTGAAAAGGTTTTTCATTGTAGTGCTTTTATAGCTCTTGGACTGTTTTGACTGATTTCGGGTGATATGGTCTGCTATTACATTTCTTCTATTCCAAATATTTTGCATTGTACTAGATGTAACAATGCTGCAATGGTAACAGATACTGTACAGCATAGCGGTTATTGAAATATCTTTTATATGTACTAAGATGTGTATAACCAATAGTCTAGTGTTATTTGTTTGTGTTTCCTGTGTACACTATACCTCTTATATCTTAACTTTACTTACATTGAAAGGTTATATTTCAGTGACAGCTATACCGTACAATACCTCCATACAAATTCCAATTTTCTCTGGGTAACACTTACACATGACATTTAGTCTACTAAATCTGTAGACCCAAAGGTGAGAAGCATTTGCCTATTGTGTCGGCAAGGCGCTTCCCACTGAAATTGCGTTTGTTATTTCAGACTAACCTTTAAAAACTGATTGAACAGATGATTTTGAGTATGCAAACTAGACGCCTCCGGTATGGTTAAAATTCCTGCCAACACTCACGGGATGACTAGTATTACATCTGCATTTTACAGGTTACTTACTGTTGTGCCGTGAGAGAATTGTGGTAAGACGCCTTAAACTTACCAGAAATAGCCAAGCTTTATTCGGATCTAGGAGTTAAATTTATGCAAATAATTATCATCATGACCCCGTTCCAGATTTTGTTGGAAACTACAGCATGAAAAAATGTTTGACTAAGAATTAGTGTAACACTTTAAGAAAACATCACATATGTATTCCTTGACAGTTGAAACGGAAAAAAGAAAATAAATTGGATAATTGGAGACTGCCTACCCCCCTTTAATATCTTCACATTAATGTATTTTACACATACACACACACACGCACACATAAACAAACGCATACATGCTTGTAGGCCTGGTCATGGATATTGAGTTGGATAGTATGAAGTCGATAGCTTTAATAAGACGACACAGAATGGGTTGTCCAATGGAGGTCCGCTCCAGAGTCTTAAGATGTCGTGTAAATCCAGCCTGCTCTGCAATGGTTGACCCAGAAGGGAACTAGCCTTCTGATGACTGAATGTGTGTGGTAGTGAATCTGTACAAGTAATTTACAAGAATAAACTCATTCTAGCCACAATGAGCTGCTCTTTCGAAACATGCTTCATAGCTTTTGGAAGTCTTACAGTATATTTCTACGACATCAGCATATTACCCAAGCAGTCTACTTTGTCTCTTTGTCAGTCTCAAGCTGTGACTCCATGCTGTATTTGCAGCTGCCCCATTGTCTTCATGGAATATCAGCTTTTAAAGTCTCGCAAATACCTTGAACATCTTAATCTGAACAGCCACCAATTCCACTGCATCTGTCCCAGGGCTTGAAATGAGCAGCAAAACCTTTTTCTTGCACTATGAAGGCAGGATCTTGCTCTGGCATACAGCTTTTTTTGATTGGGGCCCGTCCTGACTTAGAAATTATTATTCCGGTTCATGGCGCCACCGGTCAGCATGTCTCCCCGTGTGTCACAATGGTCTCGGGTTGGAGCACGTCTCTAGGAGTCGGAGCAAGCACACCCACCCTGAGGGGGAAATCTCGACCGCTTTTCTTCTCTGTTCCCGCTGTACCCCAGTATATAAAAGTTATGACAAAGCAGATATTGCCACAGACCTGAAGCTGAAATGATACTTGTATCTGCAGCCGGTGTCGGAATACCCACTCTGGTAATATCTTTTGGTAATATCCTGTAAGTTTGGTTGGAAGAGCTGGAAGATTTCGATTTGAGGATTAAGTTCGTCATTATGGCTCAGCAAATGTTTATTTTTGCCCTCGTGGTTAATATAGTATACATTAATTGACCTGAAGGTGTTGTGATGGAGGCTAATGCAGAAGACTTAGACTGTTATTATTCATTAATGTGTTTAGACTGTTTGTGAGGCACAGATTCAAAGTTCTGTTCAAACCTTGAAGGAAACATTGTGTGCTAGTACATCTGAGACTTGATTACACATGCATGTTGTATATATAAGTTGTGCATCTTGACAGTATTATTCTGCTTAACCTTGTACGTCATATTATAAAATATCTACCTACCTGTCCTTGGAAGGAAACATTATGTAAGAGAGACCTCCTGTGAATACCCTCCTCCAGCTGATAACCCCAAATTGAGATTTTTGTTTGTTTGATTTCCTGCTCTATAGCTTGAGATGATTGCCATGGAAAATCCTGCAGACTTGAAGAAACAGCTGTATGTGGAATTTGAAGGAGAGCAAGGTGTAGATGAAGGAGGAGTTTCCAAAGAATTCTTCCAGCTTGTTGTGGAGGAAATCTTCAACCCCGATATTGGTAAATGTTTTCAAAAACATGTATATTTTCACATCGAAATGAATTGATGCCTATTGCTTAATCAGTCTTTTAAAAAGTATCAAATGTGGCATGCCTACATCTGTTTAATGATGCATAACTGTAATTCATTATTTATGCCCAACCTGGGCTACAGAAATCAAGTCTGTTTGTCATTTTGGCTGTTCTTTTTTACATCACATTGATCCCAGGAATGTGCTTCAATTGACACCTTCAAATGATCAGTTGAATCCTTCCAAGTTAAATCCAAAAGAATACTCATATTAGAAACTTCTTTGTTGATTAATGAGCAACAAAGTAGATTATTGCATTTGACAAATGCAGTTTTAAAGCTGTGTAGCAATATCTTGAAACTGTTACCAGATAATTGAACATTGTGTTAGACAAGATCCTTGTGTCCATAATGTTCATTTGACTGCCACTTTTCTGTCAATGCTCATGGTACACTTGGACAGAAATTGCATGAAGCAGGTTAATTGTCTTGTCCAGCAGCATAGTTTATTTGCATGTTCTAGTTGATCTATGAGATGAAAAGCAGACCAGTGCAGATCATTTGCAAGTTTTCTTTTGTCTCATTTGTACTGTCCCTGTCTGTACTATTAGCCAAAGTATTTGTTAACTTTTCCTAAGTCTTATGACTGTTCTGGCCACAATACGTTTGTGTTCGAGGATCCTGCTGATGAATGGCTTTGTCTATGTGCGCTACAGTTGTCTTGAAGCTTGTCTGATGTTCTAATAGTTGTCTTTATTCTGCACACTTAGCAAAAATAGATGCTACTGTTGTAAGTTATTTATTGTGCCTAATGCATTTTCTTTCAATGACATTGCTTTTGCAGGAATGTTCACATACGACGAAACCACCAAACTGTTTTGGTTTAACCCTTCTTCGTTTGAAACTGAGGGCCAGTTTACTCTCATTGGCATCGTTCTGGGCCTGGCCATTTACAATAACTGTATCCTGGATGTGCATTTTCCCATGGTCGTCTATAGAAAATTATTGGGCAAGAAAGGAACTTTTCGTGACCTGGCAGATTCTCATCCGGTAACTATGTGTATATTCTTTTATACATTGTGTGTGGTTTTAAACAGTATTGTCAACTGTGTTCAAAGCTGAGTGTTCCTCAGTTTGCCAAATACATGATTTAGCCTGGAATTTCACTTCTGTGAAACGTCTGTGAGACTTCTGTGCAGAGAGAAATTACAGTAAAAAATGTAAAAGCAAAACTAACTGCTCATTTAAAAACAGAAATTAATATTTGGTCAATATTTGTCAGATTTATTGTTTGATGATGCAATTAGCACGCAATCCGACCTTTTGAAAGGCTAGTGCATTTTCTACACCAGTCAACTAGACCTTTGTCCTTCTCGCGTTCAGATGCTGTTCCAGAGTTTAAACGAACTTCTGGACTACGAAGGCAGTGTGGAAGATGACATGATGATCACGTTTCAGATTTCACAGACTGATCTCTTCGGGAATCCCCTCATGTACGATTTAAGGGAAAACGGAGATAAAATCCCCGTTACCAACGAAAACCGGAAGGTAAGTCACATACCTTGAAGATCAGATGCACAAACGCACTTTACACTGGGCAGTGAGCAACAATACTAGGGAATGTTTGAGCCATGCCATTAAGCATTCAAGACGCATAGATGTGTATTTTCATCGTCGACTGTTGAAGTAAAGTGCTTGCAATCATTAAGATGTTGCTGTCGGAAGAGCCAGTATGCGTTCACATCTTGCTAACATTTTAACTTTTTTTTTTTTTTATATAAGGATAGAAATGCATCAGTGTCTAAATCTCCCCCCCACCCTCTCTCTCTCTCTCTATCTCTGTCATCCTCCTGGATTGTAGACAGAAATGTGAAAATGACTGATGACTTTGTTTTTCACATTTCATTCACAGGAGTTTGTTACCCAGTATGCGGAATACATGCTCAACAAAGCTGTAGAAAAGCAGTTTAAAGCATTCAGAAGAGGTTTTCATATGGTCACAAACGAGTCTCCTTTAAAGTATTTATTCAGGCCCGAGGAAATTGAACTACTTATCTGTGGAAGCAGGGTAAGCCCATGGAAACCCGGATAAATTCTTTCAGTATTGACACACACTGTTTTCAACCTCAAAACATCTAAATCCCTGCCTCCATTCTCTCTGCGTTTTAGAACCTAGACTTTCAAGCACTTGAAGAAACCACAGAATACGATGGAGGGTACAGCCGGGATTCACGCATTATTAAGTAAGCTGGTATTTGAATGTGTGATCTCCGAGGGTAGAGAAAACAAACATGGTTCATTTTAAAAGGGAATGTGGATTGTGTACTGCTGCTTCCTGGAATTTAAGGATTCATGCACAAAATTAATTCCACGGCCACAGCAGGCGTGCGCTAGTAAAGCCCCCTGTGATGGAGATTACAGCAGCCCGCCTGTGTCAGCATGACAAACCGCCAGCTGAGCGCAGCAACGACCGGGAAAAGGAATAGTTCCCCACAATGAGGGTGGAGTGGAGGGTGGAAACGCTAGGAGGAATCAGGAGGTTATCTCTAGAGGATGTTATGTTAGGGGATTGCTTTTATCCACTGTATCCATTAACATCACCAGATCAAGACTGGACTTTGTTTATAGCTTTCCAATAATCACATATATATACACCGATCAGCCATAACATTATGACCACTGACAGGTGAAGTGAATAACACTGATAATCTTGTTATCATGGCACCTGTCAGTGGGTGGGATATATTAGGCAGCAAGTGAACATTTTGTCCTCAAAGTTGATGTGTTAGAAGCAGGAAAAATGGGCAAGCCTAAGGATCTGAGCGACTTTGACAAGGGCCACATTGTGACGGCTAGACGACTGGGTCAGAGCATCTCCAAAACTGCAGCTCTTGTGGGGTATTCCCGGTCTGCAGTGGTCAGTACCTATCAAAAGTGGTCCAAGGAAGGAAAAGCGGTGAACCGGCGACAGGGTCATGGGCGGCCAAGGCTCATTGATGCACGTGGGGAGCGAAGGCTGGCCCGTGTGGTCCGATCCAACAGACGAGCTACTGTAGCTCAAATTGCTGAAAGTTAATGCTAGTTCTGATAGAAAGGTGTCAGAACACACAGTGCATCGCAGTTTGTTGCATATGGGGCTGCGTAGCTGCAGACCAGTCAGGGTGCCCATGCTGACCCCTGTCCACTGCCGAAAGCGCCTACAATGGGCACGTGAGCATCAGAACTGGACCACGGAGCAATGGAAGAAGGTGTCCTGGTCTGATGAATCATGAGTTCGAGGTGTTGACTTGGCCTCCAAATTCCCCAGATCTCAATCCAATCGAGCATCTGTGGGATGTGCTGGACAAACAAGTTCGATCCATGGAGGCCCCACCTCGCAACTTACAGGACTTAAAGGATCTGCTGCTAACGTCTTGGTGCCAGATACCACAGCACACCTTCAGAGGTCTAGTGGAGTCCATGCCTCGACGGGTCAGGGCCCTTTTGGCGGCAAAAAGGGGACCTACACAATATTAGGCAGGTCATAATGTTATGGCTAATAAGGCCACCCTGGATAAAAATATCAGATAAATGTATCCTTAATAAAACTAATAATAAAGACAGCAGTGTCCCTCCTGTCTATTCCGTGTGGTGGATTGTGTAATGATCATGCAGTTAATCACGGTCGTTTCATACAAGATCTTCCCTCCACTGTTCTCTAGATTTATGTAACGCGTGTACTGTGGAAAAAAAAAAAGACCGTTTCGTGTAAATTAGAGTTAAAGGTCTACATTTGTATGATATAGTGAAAATGACATAATAGAAATGGTTTGTCTTGTAGGGATTTTTGGGAAATCGTTCATTCTTTCGCAGAGGAACAGAAGAGGCTCTTCCTACAGTTCACCACGGGCACGGACAGAGCCCCCGTGGGCGGCCTAGGCAAGCTCAAGATGATTATCGCCAAGAACGGCCCAGACACAGACAGGTAAGCTGCTTCTATATAGTGCCATTTTTTTCCCCGATGAGGTCCTATACTATATGATCAGAGAATTATAGTCTTTACGGCATCCGATCACTAGAGGTCAGAGCACCAAATTTCATGGCTTAAACCAGTGGTTCTCAAGTCTGTTCCTGGAGGACCCTCTGTTGTTTTATGTTCAAACTGAGCCTTCAATTACTTAATTAAACCCTTAATATAACTAATGACCTTAATCAGGGCCTTAATTTATTTGAAACAGTTGGGGGTTTATGTTAAGTACGACAATGTATAAGGAACTTAAGGAACCAACTTTTTATCAATTACATAATTTAAATAGTCAAATATTAGCAAATTATTAGTTAACCTGGGTTGAGAACCACTGCTTTAAAGCATGACGGCCATTAAATCATAATGTGTTAAACGGGTATCTATTCTATCATGTTAAATGTTAAATGTCATGTCCCAGCAGATGTATTTTTTGCTACTATAGATTGCCTGTTGACTTCTAATATTCAGTATTTAAAAAAGGTGTTAAATTATATTTGCACAATAATATAAAAGCCAAACACTTGTTATGCATTGTTGTTTTTTTCCGTGACTAGGTGTCTGTCACGAGTGTTTTAACAAGCTCCTCTCTCCGCAGGTTACCAACGTCTCACACTTGCTTTAATGTCCTCCTGCTTCCTGAGTACACGACCAAGGAGAAGCTCAAAGAGAGACTTTTGAAGGCCATTACCTATGCCAAAGGATTCGGCATGTTGTAAAACACACACGAGGGTGTAAAGATGGAATGTCGCAAAGAACTGATCATTTTCGGAAGTTGTTGTCCCTATCAAAAAAAAAAAAGAAAAGAAAAAAAAATATTAAAAAAAAAAAAAAAAAAAAAAAAAAATTAAATGGCCATACGGTAGTGAGCTCCAGTAGTCACTTGTCTGTGCCTCCCCCCTGTTCAGAGGGCAACGGGCTTGAACAGCAGAATCCTGCTAGTATGATCACTTTTTTTTTTTTCTCCTGTTTGTGTGAATGTGATACATATTCCTTCTCCTGTATGTACAGAAAAGATTTTTTCCTTACTATTTATTTTAAGGGTTAAATCAGTTTCTTATTATGTCTGCTTGGAGTTGAGCCTTTTTTGTGGGGGGAGGGGAGGTTGGGGGATATTTAAGACCGGAAAAAAAAAATGTAATCTCCTTGGAAAATCTTGCCATTATTTGTAAGAAAAAGAAAAAGACAGAAAAACAACCTTGTAGTCTCCAGCTCTGTAAATTGACCTTCTTGTAACCTTATTCGTTGTGGAGCTGTAATATTCCCCACCTGTCCGCTTCGGGCCTTCGGACGTCGGACAGGGTGTCATGCAAATACTGCTGTTCTAGCCCCTCAGAGAGTCCACCCTTCTGTGCTGAATAAAGATGGACGAGAAACCTGGGAATGTTACAAAACTGCAGCCTTGAGAATTTTAATTTAGCCTCGGCACCGGTTGGCACCCATGAGCCATCACAGTAATGGTGTCCCCCCTCACGAGTCTAGTCATTACAGTAGTGTCCTTATTTCATGGCTCATCATTCGTAAAGGGTAGAACTTGTGCTTTGAGTACCTAAAAATTTTACTCGAAAAGATGCATTTTCAAGCCAGCAGTGCAGCGTAGCGTGCTGCGCAGCGAGGAGATTGTCGCGTAATCATTAAAGCGTGTGAAAGTGCACTTACAAAATAATGAAAAATGTTAGTGAATTGTATTAACTGCCTGTTACCATGATCTTCTTTTTAAACATCAATCAAAAGTCTTCCCAATTTGCCCTTGTTTTACAGCATTGTTTTCTTCTCTACATGATTATTCTGGTCAGGACACATCGAGTGTGTTTTGAGGTATCTGTATTTATTATGTAATTGCATTCATTTGTAATGCCAGTTTGGCAATCTGTGCTGCTACTATTGGCCAGTGTCCTGCATCTTGCTTTAGAACTAAAAGGCATTCTGTAAAAATTAGAAAAAAATGAAAAAAAAAATTAACAACTTTGCTAACATATTTAAATCCCCGCTTTTTTATTTGCAGAATTGGGAGGCCTTTGTTCTTTCTCCTCCCACTCAAAACACATGGTGCCCCTTTTTATATATGTAATTATTGTCTTCTGAGCCCCAAGCTTATAAGGAATTCTTATTTTCAGGTGAAAAGTATATATATTTTTATGTAGGACTTCATACATTTGAATGTTGTGAAAGCCAATTATGAATTGTCATTTACGCTGAACTATGGACTTTTAGTTTTCCTTTTTCTCCCATCGACTGCACAGTTCTTCAGATGCAGATACTGGAAGGTGTCTGCCTGTAGGCTCATATCATGCCACTATACAAGTGTACAGAATGACAGAAACACACATCCTGACATTACACACAAGGTATTTAAGGGGAAATCCTTCCATTGACCATGCATTAATCATGTGCCCAGATCCCCGTTTGTTTGTTTGTGGTTTTTTGTTTTTTTTGTTTTTTAGGTACCTGTTATCCGTACTCCTTAAAAGCTGTGTTTCTGCAAGTGCCAGAAAAGTTCAGCCCAACAAAAAAGAAAAAAAAACGTTTTAATTGTAAAGGAAGGGAAGCAGTTAATGGTTTCTAGGTTTATTTGAACAACGTTACTCTCCATGACAACAACAAAAGGCAAAAAAAAAAGTAACACATGGTGTGTAAACATGATGCTAAATAAAAGTGACTGCATTTTTCATCATGTTCTTCTGGAACTATAAATGTTGACTTGAATTATTTTGCCATGTGAGGCGATGCCTTTACAGGTTTTGAAATGTTCCTCCATATCTCTCGGCTACAATAAATGTGCCCTGGGCGGGGCAGAAGAGGAATGGCGCCCGTTGGCATCTCCTCCGGTTTGAGAATCATTAGCAATTGCAATGGGAAGTGTCGCATTGAAAACTGCATCTTGGACTCTCCATACTTTATCTGAGAAATGGAAATGTAAACTTAATCCATATTTTATGCAGAAGAGGAGTGAGATTAATGTTCCCCTCTTTGCCTTTGATGTAGGATGCAAGTCCTGTCTCTGTAGGATGTACCAGCAGGGCTGACAGCGTTGTGTCTCTGAATGATGTCCCAAGAGCAGCATATACCATGTGTGAGAAATTATTCATATCTTTCAGCGTCAAACAGTGTTTCACTAGAAGGCTAATGTGTTTCATTATGCCCAGAAACAATAGAACACCAGACCGGGGCCAAGTGATTCATAAATATGAGTTCTCTATTTTAATATTTAAAATATGCCTGTAAACTTTCCTACTGAGCTGTTAAGATCCAATTGAAATGTATCATAGGTGTAGAGTATTCCTTGTGCTTTCTTACTAAAAATGATAAGGTTCCTGAATTAGAACCTGAATTAGATGTATTAAACTAGCATTAACCTTTCCAAAGAAGAAAGTAGACTCTTAAATTTGAAATACATACGATGAAGAAACGCCTGATGATTGAACAGCTGTGGCTTAATTTACCCATAATGTAAGCCTTAATTCCAGTTATAATTCTTGCCAAGAATTCCTACAATCCAATGTGAAATTTTAAATATGGAATTGGGTGGGTTTTCTTTTTTGACAAAATCATTTTTTCAGTAACTCCCTAATTTGTTTCCTAGAACATCTCTTTCAGACATTTCCAAGATTACAAGTTTGACTTACGTCTGGTTTTTCATGTCATTATAATACGCTGAACTAGTATTTCTGACAGAATGCATGCTATGGCAACCAATTATTTTCACATAGTGTCTCATCTCTGCTTCCTCTTTTCAACATTGTTATGAATCTTAAAGAGCCGAGCCCTACACTGGTTCAGATAATGAAATGCATAAAAGCACTTGGGAAACTAATTTTGAACTTTTTTATTTGTATCCATCAATGTCTTTCGTTTTAGTTTACTATATATACACTGCAATTCAAAATCAAGAAAAATGTGTATCTTATATACATAAACCATAAACTACAAAGCACAAGCATTTTAATTCATCAATATGGTACATATATATATATATATATAACTATGTCACACGCATGTCACTTAATAAAGGGAATAATTCATTTCCAAAATAGATAGTGACTTTAATTCAGCCAGTTATTAAACCTCACGACAAAGTTCTTGCTGTTAAATACTGTATAATATTTCATAGTATGGTATTCTCTTTTTTTTTTTTTTTTTTTTTTTTTTGCTGGGGTGTAATGCTGAAACAGTTAAATGTGATAGTTTATCATTAGTAGCAATAATAATATAAAATAGTTTCCCTTACAGTCCCTTACTTACAGTTAAGTAATCTTATTCCAACGTCAGAAGGTTTGGTGTGTTCATAGTTACAGAGTCCACAAGGGTTGTTTTTTTTCCCATTCTTTCAAATTCATCCTCATGTATAAGAACTATCAGTCCTCATAGTTCTGTTTTCAAAGCATTTTTCATTGATTTGACACCTGGATTGTCAGAGGTGGCCCTATGCCCGACTGGTGAAGTAGCTGTGGGATAAGGATTGTTGTCAATCCAGTGTCTCTCTTGTCTGTTCTCCTTGGTGATCACAGCGTTGTACGAGTCCAAAGCCAGAACCTCGGTAGGGACATGTTGAAAGGAGAAATCCTGGTCCAGATCTCTGATCGTGATGCTCCTGCTGGCTCGTTCGTTTCCGACGAGGTGCCATTTGCCCAGGTCTTCCTCCATGGCTAAGAAAAGCTCACTGTTCCTGTTCTTTCTGCTGCCGCCGAAGCTTTCCTGCAACCTCTGGCAGTAATAGTCAGTTAAAGTTGTGCTCTGCTGCTGTTTAAGATCCATTAGCCTATCAACAAAGCTGCTCATCTTTCCCCCAAAGCCATGCCCTTTGCTCGACACCAGGGGGGTCACAGGCATTGACTTCGTTTTCTTCTCCTCCTCTGCTCTCCTGCTGTTTAAGAAATCACTTCTGGAGTCTGGCCTTTTTATCGTGTCACAGTCATTGCTGTTCCTGCCACTTGCCATGCTTTGTTCTACCGCAGTAATTGACGCATCCCCTTTTACAAAGTCAGCGTCCAGAAGCTCCTCCCCCTCGTGCGCTCCTCGTGTCCCCTCAGACTCGATATGTGTTTCTGTGGCGCTCCTAATGGACACAACAGCAGTATGAGGACGTGTATTCAGAGATCTGCTGAGGGGTGGCAGAGCACTAGAGGTGTGGGGTCTGTATTTGCGGAATGATACCCTTTTCCCCACAGAGACTGAAGTTGTACAGTCCATCTCAGCTTTCGGGTCAGTGTCTTTAACACTCGGCAATCTGTGCTCCAGATCCCAACCGCCGTCAGGCAGTCGTCGTGTGCTGCAGGCAGACATCAGGCAGCGTGGCGTGGGCCCCCGAGTTTTTGAATATCCTGCGCTTTTCGCCCTCTCCCTGGGAGACTTTGTGACAATCTGCCTCACTGCGCTCTCGGACTCATCTGTGACCGTGGTGTTGAAGGAGAAGGCTCTGCTGCTCAGCTGTTGGACGATGTCTCTGTAGCCCATCTGTCTTGCGTGTGCCAACTGTGATCGTCGAAGCTTGATCTGGAATCTGTTGTACAGGATTCTTTGATCCAGACTGTAATAGGCCTCGACCTGCTTCTTCATTGAGTCCAAGGTGTCCAGTCTTTTCTTCAACATCATCTCCTCTTTCCAGTTGAAGGAAACAATTAACAGAGACTTCTCGGAGTCTTTGATTCTCGTTTTCTCTGCCATCCCCACCAGCTCTGGCCCTGTCAGCTTGCTTGTGAATCTGAAATACTAATACTGGAGAGACCTACGAACTATTAAAAGCCGTAAGAAACGCTATCAAAACAGATCACCTTACTGGACATCACTCCATAAAATGTGTGCAATATTTCCCACTTGCTGGTTGCTATTGACAGTCATGCAAACCCTGCCTATGCTCATTGTTTGTTGCCAAGGAGGTAACTTGAGTGCTTAGTGACATGAAAACTTGTCAGGTTTGCTCAAGCCTTTGAAGGAAATTATCTTGAATGCCCAATTTGTTCTCTGTGAGCGATGTTATTCCTTATTTTTATACATTTTTTTATACATTTGACTGATGCATCTATCCAGAGATAAGTGTTTAAGGAAGATATGTAAGACTAGGGAATAATGAGGATTGTGTTCTTTCACAAACTTAATTATTACCTGAAATAACTGAAATGTTAACCCTGAGATAGATATTTATATTTACTTTGAATTATATGGCACTGAGTTTATTTATTTTGACTAAACATAACTTATCGTGCTTTAAAATGTATGTGTGTGGTTGTCAATAGAAGCAGTGTTCCCCGACTACTTCTGGTGTTTTTCTACAGTCTGGTATTATATGGTAAGCCGTCAATTAAATTACCATTACACAGGTGAGCTCCACAATGACCGATTTAGCAGAAATCTCCACCCAGAATGCACAAGGAGTTTCCTGGCAGCTGCAGCTCTCAGTCCCAGTGATGTCAGGTGTGTCCCCTGTGGTCAGGAATGCTCAGTTGCAAAGAGAAGTCTTTTGGGAATGAGACCAAATTTACTTATGAGGAGTCTGTAGAGGATGGCTCTTTACACACACACACACACACACACACACATTAGTAGCTTCTGTAGTACCTAGGTGCCTGTGGGATTTCGCACTCTGCATTCCCTTGCATTAGCATCCCAGCAATAAAAAAAGTGACTTGCCTTTGAACTGCTGGAGTCACGTGTGTCTTCAGTTCCCCCGGGCCAGTGCAGAAATCCTCGACTCAGGCTGAATAACAATTGTCTGTTACAAATTTGGGTTCATCAGTCCTCACTCAGACATAAACCCTTCCCAAGTAAAACAGCTTTCTTATTGAAAATTAGAATCTACCAACTGGGCATCACACCTCAGAAACCTGTTAAAGGCCATTGGTAATACAGAGATTAGGGTGAAGAAAAATGTATAATATTCTCCTTGCCCCCAGTCTGTCTGTGTCTCTCTCATATCACATAACCATGCTTGCCACAGAGAAACAATGTCAAAGTGTCATTTTAGCAGGTGACCATATCATGCCCAAATTTCCCATCAAACTCTTCTTTGGCATTTGGGTACAGTTAGCATTAACCTTGTTCTATTGTTTCCTGATCCCCAGTATGGTTCCTGTGGACAAAAACCCCAATAAACTGGAGAGTGGTTTGTTTTAGTTTTATTGTCAGTCACTAAAATGGATTTCAAATACAGCCCAGTAACTCCTTGTAGACAAGGGATCTCCATGACTGGATAAGGGGGATTGTCAAGGATTAAATAAATTTAGAAACAAAATTCAATACATTATCAACTTTCTGTGTCCATAAGCAGACGACAGTAACCAGGAGACAGATTTTCATTAGACCCCACTTTCACATTGTGTGTATTTCTCATCTTCTGTGACGATGCGATATAAAGAAACACTTTATTTATTTTGGGAAATCGTAGCTGGAACTGTATCTCAATGAATGAAATGCAATGTGTTATATCTGCAGGTGACTGTTATAACAACGGAAATTCAAATACAAAAACATACCAGTCTTTCACTCTGTGCAGATCCTGTACAAAATCTACTGCAACTATGTAGTTTATGGTTTTAAAATATATTTAATCATGTTATTGAACACAGAAGAGCAGAACACATAGTTAATGTGTCCACAGCATTCAGACAACATTTTCTCCAGTAAAACGTTTTTTATTGGGATCCGAAAGTTTTTAGCATGCTAAAAACTTGCATACATTACACACATTTAAATC
The DNA here is from genome assembly GCF_036373705.1 of Amia ocellicauda. NCBI lineage: Eukaryota > Metazoa > Chordata > Actinopteri > Amiiformes > Amiidae > Amia > Amia ocellicauda. Next base: position 10,779,368 of record NC_089855.1, read on the forward strand.
AGTTCAGATAAAATGACTGTTAGATCAGTCTTTGTGCATGAGGATGATGAATATACTCTCTCTATGGTCCAACATTCATAAATACACAGTGTACATAGTAGGAGGCATACAGGCTGGGTCGAGATTATCCCCAATTCCCAACAAGAAGTATATTGCCGAAATAAAAATATATCAACTATTTAACTTCAATGATTTGAATCTATATTTTAATAGGAAATTGATTATAAAAAATGATTTGTGTTCTAATTGACACCAAGATGGCAGCCTTTCATGCCTTTTCACGGGTAAAATCTGTCCATGCACCACTAAATTTAGTGCATTGCATTATCATGACAGATTTTATTGATGACAGGTTAATAAAGGTGTTTTAAACCAGTGCCACATGATATCAGATATGCAAAATTGAGCTGAAACACAATATATAAATTTATGCTGACATCCCTCCCTTACATGTCAATGATCTGAATAAAAGATCAAGGCATGCCCAAACTCTGGCCCTGGTGAGCTGGATCATGAGCTCAATCCATCACCTTCTAAAGATTTGGGAAAATATCACCACTAAAGTACTCGACTAGTACGAAGGATTTGGGGGGCGGAACCAATGCCAGAAGCATGATATCCCACAGGGCACAGATTTTGAGTACCCCTGATAAAATATTTACCAAGGGGAAAGAAATAGGGGATACATTTTGTCATCAAAACAGTGTGCACCTTTTTCAAGACAGGATTTCATGCATGCTTACCTTTGTATACTTGTATTGAAACGTAGAGACATGTTGATCCCTTAAATAATTCCAGTAATGCACTTAAATTGGCTTGGGTTTTTGTTTTAGACCTGTGCTGCTCTCAACCTTGTAACGTTATATCTATTGTCACCATCTGCCCTCAGGTTAACCTCTCAGATGTCACGCTGCTGCCTGAAGAGACAAAGACTTAACATTCAAACTCTTGTCATACAACTCTGAACATAGAACAGACTGAATAGAGAATTAAACGGCAGAAGTGCATGAAACTTGGTCTTCTAGCTCCTTCCTGAAAACGCCTTTAATCAAAGCATCAATCTACTGTTCAGACTGCTTTAAAACAGTAAAGTGTCCTTGCCAACCGGATCTTTTATTCCATTCCCACTGCTATGATTGGACATTAGATTTACACAGAATACATTTCTTATTTACAAATTAACAGTGTCATCTTGCCAGGTAAAAAGGTGTGTTTTTACACTTGTACAATCTCTATGAAAGGAAAATGACTGACTTTATAATACATCATTTATATTTAAAAAAAAAAAGTTTAAAAATGATCAAACTACTTTTTTTTTGGATTCCTGTTATTATACAAAAACAAAGGAAGTGTCAACTTGAGCTCACAGTCCAGACCCGGTATAAAATGCAAACAGCGCTTTTATTTGTCCCTTTTCTACTCTGCTTTTGCGGCTTCGTTATCTGCCTCCATCCCGTCTGAGATTTCCTCGCTCCCCATCTTCTTCACTTTGGTCTCCATTTTCGTGAGTCTCTGTTTCAGCTTGGTCTGGCTGGATGTGAACTCCGCCATCAGTCTTGCGAATTTGGTTTGCATCAGGTCCAGAGACGACTCCAGCTTCACCACCTTTTCCTCAAGGTCCTTGGGATCGGCGCCCTGTTTGGCAGCTTCCTCATCTATCAGGCCATCTTTCATCAAGATGGCTTTCCCCTTCTCCTCCAGAGCCTTCTTGGCATCCGGGTACTCAGTTAGGGCCTCCATCAAGTCATCCTTGGAGAGACAGAAGAGGTCTGAGTAGCCTATGCTCCTAATGTTAGCAGTTCTTCTGTTGCCTGACTTACTTCCCTTGATGTTTAAGATACTAATCTCTCCAAAGTAACTGCCGTCGCTCAGGACGACAAATTGCGTGATTCCGTCGTCTGCCACCACGGCCAGCTTTCCCTCTTTGATGATGTACATCTCTCTCCCAATGTCCCCCTTGCGGCAGATGTAGTCGCCCGGGCTGAATACCTGGGGCTGCAGCTTAAGCACCAACTCAATCAAGAGTCCGGCCTCACAATCCTGGAAGATGCGCACTTTCTTCAGCGTGTCAAGATGGACGTTGATGGCTATCTCTGCTTTGAGTTTGTCGGGCAAGTTCTTCAAGACTTCCTTCTCATCGCACGTTTTCTTGTTCGTCCACAGATAGTCAAACCACTTGATCACTCTGGCTTCCAGATCTTTGGTGACTTTACGGAACTGCATGTACTGCTTGATGGAATCAATCTTGGCCTGGAATTCTGCTCTGGAGGCGTTCATGTTGGAGATCATGGCGCCCACATTGCCGACAATGGTAGCAAAGATCAGCACTCCGATCAGGAAGTCACAAACGACAAACAGGTACTCGACGTCTCTCACCGGAGGAGGAGTCTCTCCGATTGTGGTGAGCGTGAGGGTCGACCAGTAAAGACTGTAGATGTACTTCCTTGCCAACCGCCCGTACTCTGGGTGGCTTATGTTGGGGTACACCCAGGAGTCAGTCCCAAAGCCTATTGACTTAGAAATGGCAAAGAATATGCATGCATTCCAGTGGATGATAATGAGAATGTAGAGGACGAGATTGCTGATTCTGAAAATGTTGGGGTAATTCGTTCTGGTTTCCGTGCGGTCAAAAAACTCGAAAAGGCGTGCAAATTTAAACAGGCGGTTGAACCTCAACTCCGGGTAATTGTTCCCCACTTTTATCACTGCTATGTCCGTTGGCACCATTGAGATTACATCATATTTGAACTGCTGTGTCTTCACGTAGTTTTCTCGTAATTTCTTAGAGTCTTTCACAAGTAATCCTTGTTCCAGGAAACCTAGTGAAACAATAAAATTTGGCATGCCATCAGAAAAACTCACTTCATTTTTCTAATATATCACAACATTTCAACAAAATTAAAGAGGTCAAGTCAAAATAGCATTTGTTTAATTGGTTTTGTGTGAAATTAAAAAAATTTTGCTCAGTGACAACTGAGGCTGAAAGCTGTGAGGAATTTTAAAAAGAAAAGAAACAGTTAAAAGGAATCTCAGATTGGACACAAGGAAGAGTCTATGGGTACAGATCTATACCTGTACTTCACTATATGGCACAACATCATAAAGAACGAATATTGCAATCTTTCCTGAACTATTGTCATTCATCTTTCCTCCCAGTTAGGGTGACACATACACATAAAACACTGTCAAAGATTTAGTGGAAGGACACAGGAGAAGGTCACTGTGTGGAAGGATATTGCTAATAAAACTAAGCCTTTGACACAGGCAGGAATTTAATCCATCAAATGCTGCAGTAATACTTTCAGTTTTGTAAGTAAGAGTTTAATACATATGCAGTTTGATGTTATAATGCAAGATAACAAGTAAATCAAATAGAAAAACAATTATTTCATTATTTTTCTTACACAATCACAATCGTGAATGCACTTTTATATCCCTTTACTGTCATTCTGCCCTTCCTGGGATTCAGGTATTCTTTCTTTGATATTGCATTTCTACTGACTTTTAATATTCATAATAGAATGTGAATTTATGACTGAAGCAAATATTTATTAAGCCCTTATTTATGTGCCTGAAAATAAAGTATTAGCAATTTAAATTGTTAAAGTTCATTTTGAACCATTTTCTAACAGAAAGCAAGAGTTATGATCCTGACTGATCACTGTGTTATAGGATCAGTTTCATTAACAGACCCTGCAATGCAATTCTTCAAAATACCAATACAGGTAACCTGCCCTGCTTCTATTAGTAAATGTCACAGGTGCTACGGTGAACTGTAAAGCCGTAGAAATGTGTAACACAGTTAATGACTCAAGGTGACATAGGTTCACATCGTGGAACAGAAAGATGAACGAGTGAGTGGAATTAATGAAGACAGCACTGTAACTCACCTGTTCTCAATCTCACAAACGTGTCCAAGTAGTAGATTATATCTGATGAGATATCTAAAACATTCCACAAAGTAATGTAGTCTGTCTGAAGTTCATCAAAACAAGCCCTAGGGGTCAATGAGGAAGACATAATAAGCAGTTAATTCAATTGTTGTGATTATGAAACCTAGCATGAAAAATTATATAAACATCTTACAGAACTATATACAGTATATTTATATATATATATATATATATATATATATATATATAGAGAGAGAGAGAGAGAGAGAGAGAGAGAGAGAGAGAACATAGCTAACAGTAAAAAAAACAAATATTTGCTGCAGTTGTGAGTGTATATAGAAATATAAAACAAAATACAATTGTTTGTTGAATAATACAGGCAAAATATACAAACCTGCAAATAAGCATGCACCAGTTGTACATGACTGGGACTGCAATTATCGAAAGCCATCTGTAGTACAAATCTGTTGCTGGATCAACAATATACACTTCATTTTTCTTCCTGAAAAATAATTCAAATATAATAAAAAACTTGTTTCATGTTTGTATCCTTAAAAAAATATGCCTAAATATGCCTACACCGTATACGTGACCCTGATACAAATCAAACTGTACTTTTTGCTGATTAGGAAACCTCTTTTTGTTTCAACAATGTGTGTTGTGAAGTCACCTACACCTTTAGTCAGATAATGTATCTCACCTCTACTGACTACTGCTTTCAGTTATACCTAGCAAATGTTATAACTATCTAATAATAAGGGCTCTGGTTTTCTTATACTGCAGATTTGTCACAGACATAGCTGATCAATAAGCAGTATATTCCTGTGTTTAACAGATGACAGTGTGGGATTAATGTATATATAATCTGTATTTCCACATATGTAAGTTTTCTCCATGAATATAAAATAATATAAAACAAAAAGAGTGTCAGGTGAGTATCAACTGCATAGAGATCCATGCTTTTCCTTCAGATTGCAGGTAGTCTGAGTTAGGTTTGCTGGATAAAAGACATGAAAACTGAGGGAACCCAGTTGAACCCTATGTTGGATCACAATCAAACGTTTCTCTCTAGTCTACCTTAACAACAGGATACTTACTCCTCCTCTTTCTTTTTATCGTCCTTTTTTGCATCCTTTTTATCATCCTTCTTCTCTTCCTTCTTCTCCTCTTTCTTCTCCTCCTTTTTCTCCTCTTTCTTTTCCTCTTTCTTATCCTCTTTTTTGCTAAGAGTAATTTGTTTTTCACTCAGAGACTGCTCAGCAAAGTAGTTCAAGACTACTTTCTATACTGGTTCTACTGGACTACCAAAGAGAGGTCAACTAGGGCTACTGAGGACAGGAGAGTGGTCCACTGGGGACAGCATGTGAGCAGGGAATCCACTTCGCTTAATATTTATTCATTTTTTCAGAGCGATTCTGCAGATGTTCAATTTGTTTTGAAGCTCGACCATTGGAAATATTTTATTGTTGCATATTGTATTGGGAAATACTCTTTGAATTACTTTTTATTATTATTATGTTCAACTCAAATGTGAAACTGGAAACCTGATTTGTTTTTCGGATGACCAGCAGGGGGCAGAGCAGCCTGTGCACTTTCACAAGGATTCGTGTGGGATTACAGCAACTAACAAAGGATTCCCTTTTGCCTCCAGTTTTAAAATACACCAAATACAAAAGTATCACCCTGATTGTGCCACTGAAACCAGACTAAGTTTTATTGAATTCAGGGGGCTGAGTCAGAAACTCAGACTACAAAAAAGTGCTTGAAAAAGGGGTTGATTTTCATTTTTGTGTTTTTTTAGGTAATTAACTACCTAACATGAGCACTATTGAATCATTTAGGTAGCTATAATTTATGGGACTCAATGTTTTAACATACAACATTCTTATTACTGAGTACACATGTAATTACAAAGCATTCAATACTGTTTTCTATAGCTTTTATATGTTATACTATCCCCCTTTGCTTTTTGAGCTGCAGCCTGTGCTTTGAGAAACAGGTGTTTCCTGTCTGTGGTGGATTCACCCAGGTTATTCTGAAACCATCAGCCATTTGTTTTGTTTATCTGTCTACAAAAGGGCCCTCACAATGATATACTCAATATCATACTCAATAGTATCAGGAGCTGATAAAGTTTCTAGTCATACTCAATATTGTCAGGAGCTGATACTATGTCTGCATTGGCAATAATATAAATATTTGTACATTGATTTTCTTTCATAGTACTATCAGGGTGATTTATTTAAAAATTACTTAATCAGTAAGCACACATTCTACTGATCTACACACAACATTTGTCAGGTTTAATTTTGTGGAAGTCTGAAAAGGATTAGTACTGAAACTGGAAATAGAAAACTGCCTTTCACAAGTGTATTATTATTATTATTATTAATAATAATAATAATAATAATAATAATAATAATAATAATATACACTTGCTAAACTTTAAAATAGCTATTTGTTACCATATTTGAAATCAAGGATTATCTGTAACCCTCACAAAATTAAACCAGTACTGATATATTCTGCTATTCCCTGTCATTAGACACAATGACAGAATGATATAGGAAAAGGGAAAAACACAATCTAAAGGATCTATGTAGTTTGAATTCCTCTCTACCGAGGTTGAACTTACTCATCTGTGTTGTTGCAGTTGTTGACATTGAAGTTTGCCAGTGGCCAGTGGCTGTGTTTGAAATATGGTTACACATTATTGAAAGAGCAACAGCACCTTAACTGAACACTTGTGTCTGTACTTCATATGCTGTTTGCATTACAAGCACAAGATACATGGTTGAGTTGTTAACCCCTAAGTTTTCGTTTAGTATATCTGTGTTTGGATATTTCGTTTTAAAAAGCGTAATGCCCGAGAGTGAGTGTTTTAAAACACAATATTTAATAATTATAATTGTGTGTAAAGTTCACGAATAACATTGTTTAAAAATGTTTGTGTGTGTGAATATATACTATATATATTATATTACTATTTGAATTACTAACATCATAGCCTCCACCCCAGCACCATTACATACACCAAATATTATTTCAGTATACTTTGGAGGAATATTACAGCAAGTTTGACCCAGTTCAGACTGTCTCTGTCAATCCCCTAATAACGTTTTGTCAGACAGTAATGAAATCATTGTAGGTCGACCACTGTGAAGTTGACTAGATCTCAGTGGAGCACATTCCTGTCTCACCACGTCTCACTGAGAGTCCTGAGACACTTCGGCACCACATTGCACACTGCGCCAACCGCTGTGGTTATCTTTGTGATTCAGCTAAGTAGAGACTCACTTCTTTGCCCTGTGTGGCCGGTCTGGGTTCCCAGCGGTAGACTGGGTGTTACTCTCTCGACTCGACGCCTCTTTGAGCTCTGGACCTCGGAACCGCTCCAGGAACGAGTCCGGTCTCTGATCTTCGGGGTGTAATCGTCTGGCGGCCCAGTTCCTTAGTGCAAACACTAACCGCGATAGCCTGGAAGACAATCAGCCACCACCTTAGAATCCGCCCTTTGGTTTGTAATTATGTGGTTTACTAAACACGCACAGGACACGTACACCAGCACCCTTTAAACACATCCACTAGTTTTCTTTCACAAGTCCCCCAAAGCTGGATTTATATAGTAGCTTGTTGGGTCATCCAAAGACTAATGTATATACTGTGATCACCAGATAACTTGTGAAAGGAGGAAATGGTCAAATAAGTTGTGGTAAACTAACATATTGAAATAAATACATTAGAGCTGTATAAAGTACCCATTGCACCATCTACAGACCTATTAAAGTACCAATTTAAGTAGAAAGGACATTTATCAGTCTCTTCTTAAGAGTAGGAGTCCTTAACCACAAACCTCGAGGGCTACAGTCCAGCTGATTGTTGGCTGTCCTTTAATCATTAGCAGCTGAACACCAAAAAGGGCAAAATTCGGATGGAACGAAAGAGGACACTGTGTTTAGAGCCCCAAGCTAAGGGAGGGTTCATATTAGAACCTATTAGAGCGATGGCTTTCTCATTATCGCCTGGATAATGGTGCATTTCGTGCGGGTAATTTAATTGTGCCAGCGTTTGCTAATGTGGGGAGCAGATCACTGGCGAATGGGGAATGTGTTTCTGAGGGACCGGTTACAGGAGGGACCCTCGTCACAGCACACAGTACCTGGCCATGGCACCTGTGCCCGTGAAGGAGCTCCTGCGAGATTCAGTCAGCCCTCGGGCCTCCATGGAGATGGCTCGCTGCAGCTCGGAGGACGTGTCCTCACACAGAGAGTGTGCCCTGTGAGAAGACACACGGCAGGGTGAGCTCCCAGCCTCTCCAGCACCGCTCCTTTCCCATTTCTAAAAACAACATCATTTACAACCCTAATCCACCCACAGAATTAGATCAGGTTTTATTAAGACAGCTAAAACTAAAATAAACCAAAAGAAAGTCATACCGGCCTCATTGATTGCTTTAATATTTCAATTTGTTGAAAGTAGTAGTAGCAGTAATAATAATAATAATAATAATAATAATAATAATAATAATAATAATAATAATAATAATAATGGATTTTTTCTTCATATTATATATAAAAGTACATGTTCTGAAAATAAACAATCCCAATTTTATTGATAAAATTGATAAAATCTCTGTAAACCAGACAATGTGGTTTAGTGACGCATCACTAGTAGCTGCACAACATGGAAATTGTCTCAACAGCAAGTGAATAGAACCTGATCTGAATTCATGTTATTCCACTGGCCTCAAATAGGTTTTTTTTGTCATCCTTGACATAAGAATTTCATTAAAACCTCTCCAGTCAGAGAAGTGGGTGATTTTACGTCTCTTCACAACACTTAATATGGGTTCCGTAACATTGTCTTTCATTGTTTCTGTTGAACTAAAAATAAATCTGTTTGTCTGGTACAGAAAAGTATGATTAACTGAAAAATAAATGTACAGTCATTAACTATATATAAAACATATTTTGTTAAGCAATTCTCTTCAGATTCGACCTATGTTTTACCTAACAAACCAAAATACATGTAACTTTCCATTTAATCTTAGTCTAACTAACATTTAACTGTACATTTTAATTGTAACATTTAACCCATTACAGCCACAAACAAAGATGAGGCTCTTTTTGCTGCCTGGTCCTTGATATTCATTAATAAAGGCTGTCGGTTACTCTGTCCTACCTGTCTTCCACGAATCAATGGCAAAGGCAATTAACAGCGTTCAACAAAGACAATTAGCACCTCTGAGTCAATCTGACAGGCTCACATCACATACAATACATTGTCCAGAACTGATGTGCTGCACCGACATGAATTTACAAATCTTTACCTCATTTTGCTACTAAAAGTTGGTGATTCAGTTTCCATGCAAAACTGATCTGTTTTTGTTGATACTGCTTGATAGTGGAAGTATCCAGACTGAGGGCTTATTTCTTTAGTCCCTCCCTCCATAGTCTTTACATACTTCCTACCGTACTTCATAACATGTTAAGCACCTCTTCCCCCAGAGGGCTACCCCCCAGGGAAACAGCTCTTCGGCCGTTTAACTAATTAATGACAGGACAACTGCCTGCCTCGTACACAGCTTTGTCATTTCTCTATATCCTGAGGAATTACTACACTTGCAGGGACACACTGCCAACATGGTCGCAAGCCAACTGACTACCTGTGATTCCACTGGACTGCTGCGGTCATATTTTTCTGTCAAAAATCTTATACAGACTGGAAGGATGAAAAGCAAGAGGGAAGCATGTTATAAATAAGTAAAAGCAACACATGTATAACACTGTACTGCATATTTTTTAACCTGCCAATCATTTTTAGTTTTATTAAGAAAAAGCCTTCATATGGAATTTACTTATAAAACATTATATTACATTAACATCAAAATGTCATCTCACATCTGTTGCATCCTTGTCAAATATTGTTTTTAGTGAGCAGGAACAAGCTGTACTATTAAGCATGGTACTTTATTTTATTTTGACCCAGCAGCATTATTTCATTCTTCCTGAAGCTTCAAAGAGACAAGGTACCTTGTTAACATTTAGATACATAAGCCTGATTGGATATAATACAGTTCATTTTGACAACCTTTAAAACAGACTTTGGAATATATGCTAATTCTAAATTGTTGCTAAGGAGCACTGTGCCCTATTTCAAACATGTTCCTAATTTACAACCAGAGAATATCAAAACAGGATAATAATTACATTTTATTCATTTTTTCAGTTTAGTCTTGTTTTTGTCCCCCCTCAGGATATTGTTGTTTTAGAAGTTCAGAATAATGTCAATGATTATTGGATTGCTTTTGTTGCTCTTCTGCTGTGACTGTTCAGCAATTGAAAATGTCTTTATTACATCAGCAATTATATCTCCTGCCACTGCAGATTTCCTGCCCTGTTTGCCCCGTCTCCTCTCCAGCGCTCTGCCCTTTTCGATAACAAGGTTTGCTCCTCTTGCATGGGTCAGCGCTGTTATCCGTTAGGAGATTCGAGGTTACTTCAGGTGAATTATACAATCAACCCTTTTGCCAGTGTCTGAACTCGTGACATTTTGCTTCAAGAAATGAAAGCAAGTTAAATGTGTCTTAATAAATACTATACTTCTTTCCCGATGGGGGAACATGTCATTAATACATGTTATAGAGTAATAAATCATAGACACATACATTTGAGTGTGACACAGTGAAAACAATAAATGGCACTGTTCATTTTATTTTCATTTATTTTGTAAGTATTGTCTATATAACATTTCTTCCATGGGATAAATTAATGTATTACTTGAAATCAAGTGTTATGTGACATGAATACTGGTAAAAAACATTAACAAGGATTTCAGCAGGATTGCATTGACAAGAAAGCATGCAAAAATCAGCATGACATCTAAATACATATAATTCAGTTTATAATTTGGGGCTATACTATATGATGGTATGGGTCTAAGAAACAGGAACACCATCTCCATTAAAACAGTCACGAAAAAACATTTTTTATAAATGCACTCAGAGCTGCAGGCATAAAAGGTCACTGAAGTTAAGTCAGGCTCAATGAAAGAACATCTGATTGCTAGCTTTCACAAAGGGCAAATAGATATACATATTACACTGCTTTTGACTTGACACGCAAACCTAAGGATGGATGTGTGGATAGAAAGGCGTCCACCACAAGACGTGACACTACTTGTGTTTACTGAGCTCTATAAGTGGTCCCAGAAATGTGTCAGCATTCAAGCCGAGGCGAACACAATGTGCCACGTGCAAAACAGCAGTGTGTCCACAGAGGCAAGGGCTTCACTTGTCTTTTTCTTCCTGGCCATTCTCACCTGCTATTCCTGCTATTGCCATTCTCGATCCAGTCTAGGTCGTCATCAGTGGTCCTGACCGAGAGCCGGTGCACGGCCGAGTAGGACTGTTGGGTGCTGATTGTGGCCATCTTCGCTCACAGTGCCCTCATCCAACGCACCCAGGTGCAGAAGCACAGCTGTGGGCACAAACACAACACTGCCATCAGAATACACGTGCCAACACCTTACTTTGGAGGGGCTGAAGCAAGTGTCACTTTATAAATGATTTAAAAACAATTCTCTTAGCACACAATTATACATTTATGAATGGTGAACATCTTTGGGCAACATATAAGTTGTTAATAACATACAAATGATCATTACTGGAGGTTAGTTAGCATCTGGTTAAAAACACTCAATGTTTACATATTTTCCTACATGCTACAGCAATTTTCAGCCTCTGATCTTCTTCTCAGACCATGGGCACACGATCTAGAACAACCCTTAACACTTGAATGGGTCTGTTTGCATGCTTTTTATTAACAAAGATTCTTTCAAAACCTTTGCAAAATGTTTTTCTTCATGAAAAAGGAAAACAATCACAATCAATAGTACACTAATCAGCTATATACTAGAAGTAATGATGTAAGCATTGTCGCTCATGTAAAAAAGGCAGAAACATCAATATTATTAATTAAGAGTATTTTAGATACATTTTCGTTAAAATATTTTTTCAACTTAGAAGTTCGATGCATGCTTATAAAGTCATTTTAATGTTTTTTCTATCCTAACTTAAACTACAGGACAACAAAAACATTGTATCAAATGGTCATAGGCATGTTTAAAATGTAAATGAGGAAATGCACGTCTTCAATTTAAACTCAACCCATTCTGATGATTAAAGGGGACATTTTAGATCATGCACATCATAAGTTACTGCACCCAGACAGTTATCCCAAATCAGTCTCACATAACAGTGAAGGAAATATGAAAAAGCAAGTAAAGAGATTTCAAGAGATTAAAGATCCTCGTCCTCGATCAGGTTTTTCCAAATCCCTCGCATCAAAATGAAAAACAACAACAACTTAGCAGCTTCACTTTGAGCTCCCAAGACTAAAAATAAATTGAATGTGATTAGATCTCTAACTGAAAACAGGATAAGGGGTTCACTGGACAATATACATCAAAAGTTATAGTAAACTATATGCTGAACATGTATTTTTGCATTTGCGGATGTAAAGGACATGCAGATTGTGCAACAAAGCAACTGATGGTAGCTTCATGCAGTCAATATAGACCCTAATCCATGAAGCATCCACTGATAAGGGGCTCGGGACAATTCATAGGGGCCTAGAAGGGTGGAGATACAAGTATAAACCTGTTGATTTATTTCTCACTTGTATATCATTTATGTTAGTTATGCATCATTCTGTCTTCTTGTTTGTGGTGAGAATGCTATTATTATCATGTCAATTAACTGTGGCCTCGTAACAGATAACACAACATAAACATTCCCCAAATGAAAATTATAGGATAGAGGAGAGTATCTGAGTCCTCTTGTACAATCATGTTGTGCCAGCATGCAGGAAACCACAGGGCCAGATCAGTTAGCTTCCTCCACAAACACCTTGCCCATATTCTATCAATTGTCCACTAGAAGACAATGACATCAAGAGAGCTGAGGATTAAGCTAGTATAATATCTGCCTTCATCCAGAACCCGGAACACTATGTTCTGCTTTAGCGCCATGGTGCTGGGGAATTATGTTAAGATCGTTCCACAATGGTGGACTGGAAACTGTGTCTTGGAGTGTCTAGGTAGTTTGGTTGGTTTCTATAATTTGCAATGCTAAGGCTGGTAAGTTTTGTTCACAGAGGAACATCTCACAAAAAAAACAGTCTGTTTGGTTCTTCTAAGTGACATCTGTAACCATGGGATAATTTCTGAGACAGATGGTATTGTGACGCTGCCACTTCCCCGGCAACCTAACAACAATTGGATCCTACACTTCTTTTCACCATTTACAGACATGTTTATGGGGACACAGACACACCATTAATCTAATTCAGTATTGTAGATGTGGCTGGCCCTGACAGGAATGGATCTTTAAAACCCAATGGAAAAGGGATTCCACTACATATAACATTATAATTATCTATGTGTTTCTATTGATATTTAAGTCTTTGTTTCGTTCCCATAATTAAAATCTTTACTGCGTTTTCTCTTTACAGTTTAACAAGCCCACATACCAATGCTTTCAGTCATGCCTTTAATGTCCCCCTTGACCCCCTCCAGATTTGTAAAGTGCTTATTTTTATTTTTATTTCCCATTTTCCTTAAGCAGTAATCCAGCACTCACAAGCCCAAAGCTCTTCCTGTATTTTTCTCTAAATCTTTTCAAAGGAAGGGGTTAACACACCAGAGAAGAGCTCCAACTTTTGATTAGTTTGAGCTTTTTTTTAAGCTGATTTCAATTACATTTTTACATTTGTTCGTAGGCTGAATCAGTGTTCAACAAACTCTAAAAAAAGTATAATTAAATCAACCATTTTAATTAAACAAAATGAATAATTGAATAATTCTGTTTCAGCTACAACTGCATGCATGCATGTATTTATTTAATTGATTATCATTAGCCTCTTAAAATGCATAATACAAATAACATTAACTAACAGTTTTACCTCACAAGCATAATTTCATTAAACATAACCCTGGTTAACAATTTAACAATATAGGGGAGTTAAAAACAGGTACAGGAAAATAGAAAGAGCATCGCATCCCACAGTGAATAAACAGTTTCATTCAACTCTCTCTGCAATGAATCCCTTTTTATTTGATGTTTTTTATACATTCCTACAAGACTACATACTACAAGACAACTACAAAATAAATAGTTCTTTATTAAACCCCATAACATATTAAGCAAATGTAAATTGATCATTGTGTTATTCCAGCATCTGATTAAAAAACAACACGTCAATGAAGCTATAGATGTTTATATTTGCTTTCACGGCCTTTCAATTATATTTAAATATGTACATTTAATCACTTTAAAGTTATTTTTTATTGGTTGAATACATAACATACCCCTGCATGATATCTTTTTTACAGAAGTCCCCCAATGGTGACCGGTGCTCAGTATTATCAGACCAGCTTTATCTCACTGTCAGTGTTACTACAATCTCATTTGCGCACTTTGAAGTAGCTTTCATTTTATAGTTTAATGACAGAATAGGTGTTGTTTCAATCATACATATTTCCCTGTTGATTGAAAGGTGGTTCAAGCATTAATATTAAAATTGCATACAAAATAGTAATGTCGGCCTATCTAAAACAGATACCGTGATCATTAACTGATATTAGGTCAACGTTTTGAATCCCAAATGCATGTGTCGATAGAGGCTGATACAGGTCCGGTGGGGACTGGTGCGGACTGGTGCGGATTGCTGGTTTCTGAATCCCAGTCGCTTCAGACACAGACTTGCTCCCCGTGGATACTGGATTGGTAACCATGACAATATAACACTATGAAGGAAGATATTTCCTTTTTCACAAAGACTGTGAATGGGGTAAAAATAAAAAGTAGTTCATTCAGCTAACTGCTTACAAAGAGCGGGGTGTGTGCATCTCCTTTCTCTTTCACTCACACTAAGGATCAAACTAAATCAAATGTTTGATCCACAGATTAATAAGAGTAGCCTAATTGAGGGAGGCTTTCATTTGCATCAGGCAGAAGGATTAATCTGGTGTCCAACAGATGGTCGACTTAAGTATCGGAAGTGACACCCATGCGATTGACCCATGGGTCTAAGTTTTGATGTGGTCCAAAGCTCTGGTACGTTTTCGACCCAACATAATGTATTAAGTACAAGATATGATGTGAAATTAATAATTCATAACAACATGTTGATGTGATATGAGTGATGGAAGCCATAATAACGCACATCAGCAAACCTAGCATAACATAACATGAAATAAACACATTACTTTCCAACTCTAATAAATTACTTATTAATATTAATAATTATATGTGTGTGTGTTTATTAGTATTATGGATAGCACACGTTTTGAAGGATGCCATTATGAAATTACAAATGACATGTTCTATTTTTAAGAAATTACAAATAACTATATTATTATTATTATTATTATTATTATTATTATTATTATTATTATTGCATTGAAAATATTCTGGAATATTTAATACGTGACATTGCATTGTGGAAAGATGAAGTATTCTCCTTAAAAACAAAAATAAGAGTTGAATGCTGTTTGTGTGAAACAAAATTAATCGTTTAAAGGTTTAATAAAAGAATAAACTATTGATGTTTGTGGCGGATTTGAGATGAACTATATCATTTTCAAGTTAACCTGTCCTTGACTTGTAAATGCAGCCCTCACCAAAACAACGAAGCTACCAACCTGACACCAAATCCATCTGCTTATTAATCCCCCCGTATTTTGTATGAAATGTCAATTTCGCATAGCACCCATGTACACATTATAAACACAGAACACAATGTATGAGGGACTGGATTTGGGAAATGGGGAATTGTCCAGATACCAGAATAACAGTCATGACTTTCTCTGACTCGGTGCTGTGGAGATGCTGCCTCAACACGTGTGCGCCGCATTCAGATTACCGTTAATACCGCTCAATCAAAGTAAGCAGATCCCTTGCTATCTTGTTAGGTATTTTGCATGGGTCAAAATATCCTCCCCAGCTATTTTGGATACAGCAGTAGCCTGCCCATGTTTTCTTTGTTTTTCCACATTGAGACTTTAAAACACCACACCGATATAAACTTTGTACGGCTTTTCTTTGCTGTTCCCTGGTGTTTAGTTGCATGCATATTGTTTTTTCTGTATTAAACACACGATCATTGTTCCCCGATTATGATTATTCTTACTGTTTGAAGTGTAAAAAAGCGAGAAAATACTGTTGGCCCTGACATTCACTTGTCTTGGTAGTTTTCCCCAACTTTGAATGCATACATTGATAGAGGGTTTATTTTAGCATCACATACCTGGTTGTACAATGTATGCAGACCGCGGTGTTTATGATACGCCGTGGAAAATGACACTTGTAGTAATCCTTTTCAGTTTTATGATACATAATCCCATTGTGGCGAAATAAAGGTAATCCTGCGTTTTCTTTTACTGTTGTTTTCTTGGTTCCGTTACTCGACACAGTAATCCCATAGCTGTCTGTCCATTAGAAATCCTGAAGAGTTGCAAGACTTTTCAATCAGACATGAGAGGCAAAGTACTTTGTTTCAGCACCCAGGACACAGGACAGCTCCGGGCTGATGGTGGATGTCAATAAACACCGACGCGGCCCCTCTCTCTCTCTCTCTCTCTCTCTCTCTCTCTCTCTCATCCACTCACTCACTCACTCACTCAGCCTCTAAATTCACAAACGTCACACACCTCATCTTCTTTCATTAAACATAACCCTGGTTAACAATTTAACAATATAGGTGAGTTAAAAACAGGTACAGGAAAATAGAAAGAGCATCGCATCCCACAGTGAATAAACAGAAATATCTGAATAAATATTTTGGGAGGGATTACCTACATTTTAATATTATTCTATAAAACCACAGCCCTTTGGTATGTTTTTTAATTTATTGTAGCAATTTAAAATGGTGTGAGTGTTCTTCACAACATTATTTAATCTGCATTCAAAGGATAATTTTAAACCATTATTTCATGTAAATATAATTATGTTTAATATCAAATTTAGAAGTAAATTCGAATTTTCAATACAAGTTTGGAAACTCAAAACTCAAACGTCTCTCTTTAAAAATGTAATAGCATACAAAGAAGAAATAATCTGGGGTACAACTTCATAAAAATGATGGCTTATAATGATTATTGATGAGAAGTTAAAAGCGGAGTGTTATTCTGTGAGCTGCCACATTACCCTATTTACTCGCAAAATATTATAACTGAATATGTATGAGAAAGATTATGTGCTTGATAGATACTTAAGAAAAGAAGAGCTTAGTGGCAGGGAATGTAATTCAAATGTTGGAAAGTGAAAATCTAGCCCATGGATATGTGAATGTAAAATCGTCACTAATTCCATTCAATCTGTTGTGGTCACTTCTGTTCTGGGTGTGTTTAGCTGAATATGGGTGGGGGGTGTGAATATTTCATATGGTAAATGATGTTTAAAGGAAACAAGTGCTATAGAAATAGATTCGATTTTGTAAAGTACAATGAACTAACACTTTCTGTTGTACTACTCCATCTTGTACGTGCCTGATTGTGCTGTGGTGACTACAAGAGCTTGGCATTAATACTGCTTTAAAAGTCTGGAGAGAAGTAAAGGACAAAGCATTCAGAAAAAGGCAAGTTTATAGCACAGGGTGGGGATCATTCGAAATGTGTGTCCTGAACTAGACTCATCACGGGCTTTTCCATTGTGGAAACCCGTCTACGTGAGAATGTCATAATCAGATAAACACTTACACCCACTTGCTTCAGAAACCGTAGTAAAGCTTCTCTTATCCTCGTCTACTTGCTTAATGAGACCAATATGTTGTCTGAATAGTAATAGATTAAACTGCAAATAATATATATATATATATATATTTCATATATTTCTTTCCTGTGGGACAAACTGATCATTCTTATTAAGCATGTATTTTTTATGTTTGTTTGCTTTAAATCTGTTGTTTACGGATTTTGCAATGACCCTAACAGTTCTCTATGTTCTTTATTAATGAAGTGACAGTTAGTTGCTGGAGGCACTGGAGTCGGTCGAGTACACAGATTCTGCCAAATCATCTTCGGACTCATCTCCCTCTTTCTCTGGTACATCTTGATGTCCCGAATACCTGCTATTGTACATCTCTACCTCCATATTATACTGGTCCATGGAGAGCCAAAAGCAGTGATTCGTTTCCATACGCTGACAGCTGTCAAGACAAACACAGCAACAAATATCACTTTCTCAGTCAACCACCAGCTATTACACAGTTCCAACTCAGTAACCCAAACTCATTTGTCACTTTGTTGTTTCCCTAAGAAAACACATGCATATGCAGAGCACTGTAAACTGAAACAGATGGCACTGTAGTGTACTACAAGGCAAGAATGGCATCCATGCAGAAAAAACAAGGACTTTACAGGAACTAAATTGTATTTGTTGGATAAACACACTTTAAACCCACTTGCTCCTTTTTAGAGTGGGCCAAGCAACACAAGCAAAGCTCATTTGTGCTTTAAGCTACAGCACAGACAAAAGAGACAACAACTCTTTCATATTATATTTACATGCCTGGTTATGAATACGGATATAAAGTGACCAGACATTACTGAATATAAATATCATCTTATGGCCTAGATGTCTGTACATTTATCAGTTGATTGATCCGACGTACACCTTACAGACTCACCGTTTTCCGTTAATGAACTGTATATCCAGTTTAGTGCCGTTGAACCCACGGACTGTGCCGGGCAGGAAAGTCAGAGAGACAGGATCCGCTAATGAGAGCACGAAGTCTCCCACCGCCAGCGTGTGTGGGCGACTATACTTCCCAAAAATGAAAGACTTCCTCTGGATCGTGCTCTTGCCATCGCTCCAGCGAATCACATAGTGTTTTCCGTCCGCTACTCTCTGCTGCACCTCGGCTACAGTTGACAGACATGACAAGAAAAACCTCAAGGAACAGGACGATACTCACTTTCACGGTCTGCGATCAGGTTTTATGATAGCTGTTGCAGTTAAAGGTTGTCTTCAAATGAATGATTTTGACCTTTAGCATTCTTCTAAAAGTGTTAAGTACAGTGTAATATTTAAGGTTATGAAAAGAAACACCTTCAGGTTTTGATTATCTAATCAAAGCCACGGTGAACAATGCATTTCCTATCTAGTAAAAAATAATACCTGCTGTTAATGATTAATCATATATATATATATATATATATATATATATATATATATATATATACACTCACCTAAAGGATTATTAGGAACACCATACTAATACTGTGTTTGACCCCCTTTCGCCTTCAGAACTGCCTTAATTCTACGTGGCATTGATTCAACAAGGTGCTGAAAGCATTCTTTAGAAATGTTGGCCCATATTGATAGGATAGCATCTTGCAGTTGATGGAGATTTGTGGGATGCACATCCAGGGCACGAAGCTCCCGTTCCACCACATCCCAAAGATGCTCTATTGGGTTGAGATCTGGTGACTGTGGGGGCCAGTTTAGTACAGTGAACTCATTGTCATGTTCAAGAAACCAATTTGAAATTATTCGACCTTTGTGACATGGTGCATTATCCTGCTGGAAGTAGCCATCAGAGGATGGGTACATGGTGGTCATAAAGGGATGGACATGGTCAGAAACAATGCTCAGGTAGGCCGTGGCATTTAAACGATGCCCAATTGGCACTAAGGGGCCTAAAGTGTGCCAAGAAAACATCCCCCACACCATTACACCACCACCACCAGCCTGCACAGTGGTAACAAGGCATGATGGATCCATGTTCTCATTCTGTTTACGCCAAATTCTGACTCTACCATCTGAATGTCTCAACAGAAATCGAGACCCATCAGACCAGGCAACATTTTTCCAGTCTTCAACTGTCCAATTTTGGTGAGCTTGTGCAAATTGTAGCCTCTTTTTCCTATTTGTAGTGGAGATGAGTGGTACCCAGTGGGGTCTTCTGCTGTTGTAGCCCATCCGCCTCAAGGTTGTACATGTTGTGGCTTCACAAATGCTTTGCTGCATACCTCGGTTGTAACGAGTGGTTATTTCAGTCAAAGTTGCTCTTCTATCAGCTTGAATCAGTCGGCCCATTCTCCTCTGACCTCTAGCATCAACAAGGCATTTTCGCCCACAGGACTGCCGCATACTGGATGTTTTTCCCTTTTCACACCATTCTTTGTAAACCCTAGAAATGGTTGTGCATGAAAATCCCAGTAACTGAGCAGATTGTGAAATACTCAGACCGGCCCGTCTGGCACCAACAACCATGCCACGCTCAAAATTGCTTAAATCACCTTTCTTTCCCATTCAGACATTCAGTTTGGAGTTCAGGAGATTGTCTTGACCAGGACCACACCCCTAAATGCATTGAAGCAACTACCATGTGATTGGTTGGTTAGATAATTGCATTAATTAGAAATTGAACAGGTGTTCCTAATAATCCTTTAGGTGAGTGTGTATATATATATATATATATATATATATATATATATATATATATATATACACATACAACAATACTGAACTCCAGTCCTGAAGGAAAGAAGGTTTGTCCTTGTTTTCACCACTTAACTATTATTGACCTAACTGACCTAAATAAGGGAATAAATTTCACCTTTTGCCTTTACTTGAAACAGGGACTGGCTTACAGAGACCTATCAAGCTCACTGGAATAGAGCAATGTGCCATTTACATAATGGAAAATGTAATCTGGACACCACTGTAAACCACTAAACCTTTAGCACAACCAAAAAGGTAGTGAGTTCTTGCCCTGCCCTCTCACCATAGCATTTTTGATTTGAAAAAATATGTCGGAAATGTGTGAAGGCCTTGATATGCTTGTTGTCTTACCAAGGTGATAAGTCCCAGTTTCATCATCTCTGGCCACCACTGGCTGCCTGACCCACCGTTCTTCACATTCCAGCATGTAGGCTACGTCCTGATCGAACTTCTGAGCAGGAATCCAATAGGCCTGCTCTCTGGAGACCCGAGCTTCCGTCCCATCGTAATACCTGACCTACAGGAAAGGCACAGCAGAGACACGCATACAGATTTAGCTCATTGTAACCCACTCTTGAGTTATGATTCTCAGCTGGGGGTGGGGGGGACTGGTATGAGTGCCATTGGCCTAGAGGTTCAAACTGAGGCTACGCCACCTACCAGCTGAGGCTAGGGCCTCCTGTGGTGACACATAATGGTCTGAGCACAGGAAAAGGCTGCAGGTCAAGAAATAAAAACATATGCGCCAGGTCTTGCAAATATGTTGGACAAAGAATGTGTCAAGTCAGGCTGAATTCGCTATTTCCTCCTGTTTAACTCAGCCTACCACTGAGACCTCATCGTTTATCATAATTCTGGACCTGAAGACAAAGTAATCACCTCCAGCTTTAGGTTATCCAGGACCTTCAAAACCACTCCAGGGCAGAAGCACTCCGGATACAAAGGATGGGCACCAATTACAGGATCTTTGTCCTGGAAGTGAGTACATGTTTGAATTAAATCTGATTTCAATCCACGAAAATAAAATAAAAACATTTTGTTTATACATAGTATAATGAGCAGGAAAGGTAATTCAAATTCATTTCAGTCTTAACTTTTTTTCTTTACCTGAATGACATGTTCTAGGTCATCGCCTTCTGTGATGATGTCTTCTCTCCAGATTCTCTCCAGCTCTCCATCCTTGTTCTGCAAGAAGTAGCTCTGGTCTCCACAGCAGTGGATAACTGAACCTGCCAAGGAGGAATTTGTCTCCAGCTTGTACCACATCTCACTTTAGTGCTTTTATCTAATGCTATTATTACTATACAAGTATTTGCCTCAAGCCTTCATCCATGGCAATTTACATTAAACAAGAAACTATAAAAAGTGTAAACACTGTGTAGAGAATAGTGGCTCTTTTTTTTAAGAAAAGAAAATGCAATGCCACATAAATCAATACATTATTTAATGGAGCATTACACATTGTCTGGAATAGAAAATAAAATACCACAAATTGAAATAAGAGTAGAGAAAAATACACCTTTGCCATCTTTGAAGCTGAAGGAGAGATTGCCTTATTCAAGTGCCTTTGGATTAAATAATAGACTCTAAATGTTGTTGTGCATGAAATCTCAGAAATATGCATCCGTTATACAAATAGTTTTTCTTGAGTCATCATGATGAACTTACTATGGTAATAACAGCCATCGTGTGACCAGCGGGCGAGAACAGCCTGTCCAGGAGCCAGTCGAGGGAAGTTGAGTCTGGCATTGCTCACATGCTCAGGAACACCCTTCAGCACAGCCTCACCTTTAAGTAGGCGGGGTAAGGGCGGGGGAAACAAAAATCACCACAAACAGTTACAATAACAGTTAGAAGTCCTATTAAAATTAAAAGTTCATACAAGCACAAACAGTTTCGGTATGACAAACACTTTGCTCAGCTTCTAAAAACAAACAAAAACAGCCTTAGCGGTATAAATCTGTGAGATGATGAATATGAAATAATTTCTTCCTCTGTGCAGTAACATCACTGCAGCCAAAGTGGCCACTCTCTTCAAGGCCGACTCCCTGAGCTATGTGTGCAATTCTCAATTTATTCACAATTAGATGCAAATTTCAACAGTCAGGCATTACAATTTGTATTATAGGGATAAGAAGGCTTTGTTTGTTTATAATTCATAACTTAATCCCAAGTAAAATGCTTTGTAGATGTTTCCCTTTGTGTGCTTCAGCCTAATTCTTCACACAATGCCACCTAGCAACAGACAGTTTACATAATAAGACCTGACAGCACAATACATGGGATTAGGAGGCATGCTTTCCCTCAACAATCAGCAGTCGTACAAAAATTGAACACATTATGCCAATAATTGCAGTATATGAACGTGCTAAGGCTTGGAAACTTGTAGGTTTCTGCCCTCCTGGGATGTGACTGAAGACTACTGCATCTCGCTGTTAAACCAGACATTGTCTCTGTTGGACAGCGTGGTTGGTAATGGGATTTGGAAGAAGCCTATACAACAATGTTTTTTAAACTGACAACTTCGCTATAAGCCACTGACTACATGAACACACACGACATCTTTTCATTTAAGATGTCTGTCTTCTTAGAAATGGCAGCTGTGTCTGAGGATCAGGTTAGAAAACTGCCTTCTCTGAAAAGGCTCAGTTCATGTCTAATGAGGACAGGGAGCAATTATGTTGCTGACCCCTGCCGTGGCTGTACTTGCGTGAAAAAGAGTAAGATAAAGAGTATAAAATAAGTGCCTGTTACCGCCTAAGCACCCGGCAAATCTTATCCAGTGAGAGCACACTGTTAGCATGTTATAATGGCTGCTGTCAGGATTTTTATATTTACTGGCCATAGAAAGTTTTATTTTTTTATCTGCAGTTTGGGTCAGAATTCAGAATCAGTCCTGAATCTTTATATAATAGGGTAATGCAATGTACTCTTCTAGTGCATTATACTATCCAATAATAGAATACAATAGAATACATAATTTAATAGGCAATAGTCTTATATCAGTGTCTAATTATTGGAAAGCCCAGAGCAGTCACCACTGAGGATGCATAAGAAGCTTTCTCAGGGAGAGTTTATATCAGTTTTCAATTGAGCTAAAGGGCTCTTAGTAATACGTTTAGCAGCCATAATCATTGAGTTTTACATCTAAAGGGGGTTTTCTATTTAGATGCTATAGTGAGATGCTGCAGCTTAGTGAAGATACAGAGTAATGTATTTAAATGTGTCAGCCCTGAGCAGGAAAGGAAGGGAAGTGAGCACCACACTTCCATAAACCCCAGACCAAGCACTTGCTCTGCTCTTATTAATGACTGCCTCATGTGTTGACACAAGGTGTGTGCAGCACATGGCTGAACTATAAGTCAACTGAACCAGCAGAGATCCTGCAGCTACTAAAAACAAAACACAATTCTTCTGGTTTCTAGTCCTTCTTGTGGAGTCGGTGACATACCAAGCACGCATGAACTTCAACCTGGTTAGAGCAGGAGATCATTTCTTTACAGAATCCCAGCAGATTTCTAGTTAGATAACAAAGAGGCATTCTGAGGTTCCTCTTCAGCTGAGACCATAAGAATAAAGTGGATTCAAACTCTCAATCTTAAACCAAATAAAAGCTCAATACATGCACATGGCTCAGCAATGCATTAGTGGAGTTATTTCCAGCCTGTGATACACATGCATGAACACTTGATAATCTGAGTGTGCTGCCCCTGGGAGGCTGTAACATCTACGTATTACAAAGTTTCTTGACCAGAATGCATTAACAGTAACAAATACAATGATATCCAGTAGAATGAATAACTAATATACTAATAATCCATTTGACACAATACATTTGCTTTAGCCCTTGAAAAAAGCTTGGCTCTGAGACGAACAGAGGATATATTAGCATTCAGGATATTTTGGCCCTGTTGCCATTTGTTCATTTGTGATTCATTTGTATTTGATATTTTGTATTTAGAAGCCTCTTTCTAATGTGGAAGTCATTTGTTTTAATCACATGATATTTAGGTAAAAAGTATTATAACTCCACTTTTAGATGCACCATATTAATTTCATATTCAATCCATATACATTTGAAAACAATCATGGGAAACACTTTGCCTTTTGTTTGCCAGTGCACGCAATTAAAATTGAAAATACAGCAATTCAATAAAAAGGAAAACACTTTGTACAGCCCATGCTCTATGAGTGTGTTCACAGACTTTGATGTATGCCTGTAGTTTATCAAAGATACATGATGTTAAACATCACAAGATGACAGGCGTTCAGTTCGTGAGTGAGCAAAGCACATTGCATCCTCATGCGAGTCTCTGAAAGGACTATTAGAGCCGACGGCTCATTATACTGCATTTTACCCACTCATGCATTGTCACAGGCGTCTCTGTCAGTGCCAAACCAGCCTAAAGAGACCTGGGAAATCCTTTCAACAATCTGCAGCCCAACATTGCTAATCACAGATTAAAACTAATCTCCAATCTGAGCCTCCTAATTCCCTTTCTTGGATCAGGACTAAAAGTATGTACCAACTGCAAAGCATTATTTTAAAGCTCATAAAGGCACAACATAGAGAAAAGCACTGGCACACACACACTCACATCAGTGGGCACCTATGGTCATAAACTATAAATAAGACTGGTAAAGAAAGCATTATTTTTAAATCAGAGGCCGTTCAATAAGCCTTTCATTGACAAGAATAAAGGACTCTGTTGTCTTTTTCAGCAACAAATCAAGACTATTTTGGCAGGATGTACTGTATTCAGAAAAGGTTCCTATAGGATCAAATCATTTTTAGACTTAAGAAAAACAATATCAAATTGTAAGTGAGGTTTAAGATGCCTTTTAAGTTGGAAAATGTATTCATGGTATTCGCTGGGTTAACTTTCTTGGTATGGCTACATAGATCAAGGGCTTCTCTTTGAAAACACGTGGATTAAGCAGTTTATCTACCAGAAATAAAATACATACTGACAACCAATAAGGAAGATCAAGGTATATAAACTCACAGTACCTTCTAAATTCATGTTCAAGCATTGGACAGTGCAATACTGTAATGTCAGTCACACTTTAAACAGGCTAACTCTGTTGCTGACTTCTCCAGCCTCCACTGAGCCTACAAACAAAATGTATTCCCTACTGAAGCTATTAATCTGCTTACCCTTTGCCTCCTGTTCCACTCAAATTACCTTAGTGATGGACATATACCATTCATAAATAGTATATGAACACACCTATCCATGGTGCAATGTTTATTAATGTACTGATCTGAAAATCTGCTTTTGTTTTTTTCCTGACTGACTATCTGATCGATTTATATAAGTAAGAACAGGAAAGGCATGCACTAAACTAGCCTGCTTAGACGTCCGTGGAGTATCTATCGCAGTTACTGTAAATGCAGCATGGCTCCCGTTTTGTTGCATGTCTCTTTTTATTCTGATTGTTAACTATTCACAGAGCTCTCATATATATGGCTTTGTGGCCAAGTAAGCCCAGGCTCCACTGCTTCTCTTAGCTCGGGATTAGCAGCTGCAATGAGATTGCTGTTAATCTTTTGATACCATTTGGATGCTAAATGAAAGAGGCATTGCAGCTGCCACTTGGAAAAGATTTCTCAGAAAGGCTCTGCAAAGTCGGGTACGAACCACACTGCTCAGAGCACTCGGCAGAGGCATGGCGGTTTCCAGCAGACATTCCCTGAATCCCAGAATGCCCCTTCAAGCCCTCGTCCTCAGGATTCAGCATTTAAATGGTAAACAGGCTTTCCCATCTATTATAAATGGGCTTCGATGTCATTGTCTCCTTTAGAGAAGATAATACACATGCTTTGACAGCCTTCACTAGATTACAATTACAGCCCCTTATTGACAGAGCACATCAGGACAGACTGAAGCTGATCTGTTGTTCTTTCAAAACCAAAGTGTTTTGATTCACTTGTCAGGGGCACGATCGCATTGTTTTCAGAAAGTGTGACGTTTGGTTTCTTGCTTGAAATCTTTTGTTTTTCAAAGATTTCGTGATGAAGTGCAGATCTAAAGACAGAACAAGGGGTAATGAAGTCTGAAATGCATGCAGTCCAATCTGACGACTGGACTCTCAGGAGGTTATTAGTGTAAAATGTGTTTACTTTAGACATGCATCTCCCCTTTCATTTTGCTTCATTAACATCAAACTACAATCAATATTCGTCACACCTTCTGACTGCAATAACCTAAATCAAGGCTTAGAGACAAGCCATGCTTAAATTACTTCTGAGAGGCATTCAAATTTAACAATCTACCTACAGATTTCACTTCAGGATCAACCCACAATCGCTACTGCTAGTCAGGGGAAACCTAGAAGTGCAGACAGCAAGTTATCTCCTTTGAAGCAGTGTTGTGAAATAGAATATAAAACCATATTAAGGGGCATATAATTTCAAAAGTATAATGCGCTTTCCACAGCAGAATTTTTTTTAAGTCCAGCTGCACTGGGATCAATTATAAAGCACACAGGCACTCCCAGGCAAAGACTAATTATTTTCCTGTGATAAACCCAAGGGTCACCACATTATCATCCATGCTTCCAAATAAGCACCGAAGCCACTGGTTACAGATTCTCAGGTTTCCTCTCTTGCTTACGAGGGGCAGCCGCTGCCATGTATTCTTAACTACCCTTTAACAAAGCTGTACCATTCTAGTTCAAGGATAATAAGACCTTAAACTCAGATCTCCAGAGATTGGGCTTTAATCAGTTCAGGCCACACACTGAAAGGGAGACAAGATCTTTAGCAGATCAACTGTTCTTCACCTGTGATACTGCCAAAGCGCTGTGTGATTAGAAGAAGGCAGGGGAATAGACTGCTATCGTAGTCTGTTTCCACTGGTTCCCTGAATGTGTTGTGAACTTAGGATATAAACGAATTCTGAATGGCTAATTAAAGGTTATTGTTAATTAAATAAATATATCTGCAGTGGGAATCACTAATCAAAATATTTTTAACAATTAGATAACATAGTATTTAAGTTAAAAAGCATAGGTTTAATATACGAATACATCCATTTTACAGTGGATGAACACACTTGTAATTAAGGTTACTATTATACAAGCATTCATTTAGATTTTAATGTGAAAGCATTGGATTTTCAAATCACATTTGAGACTAGCATTACGTGAGACCATTTGTTAAGGTGTTCCCATGTGAAGTAAAATAAAGACTTAAAAATAATGAACAAGCAGATAGCTAAGTCAATTATAATTAAATACAATGTATGAAATAAAGGCTATGTTTTTCATTTACTACACCACAATGTCTCTCACCCTCTTTACATCTGGCCCCTCTGGGTAAGATGTCTTTCAGCTTCTGGAGGTCTTCCAGCAGCAACCGCTGTTGATTGGCTAAACGCTTCTGCTCTTCCAGTACATCAGTGTCATTGTTGAGATTCAAAGCGGCCAAATCTTTCACACACTTCTGGATTTGCTGTGGGTGAGAAACGAAAAGAAAAGAAAGAAAGGTAGCAATCAGGAGCAGAAAACAAAACCAAACCAGGAATCGATACATTCCCTATTGGTTTTTACTGTTGCAGTAGGAGCACATAGTCTTAGCCTCAGTCAAAGTTTGCCTCTTAAAATGGTTGCTGTAAAATGTACTCACAGCAGTTGTTTAAGAAAAGGCTTCACTACTTTAGCAGTGGACAGGTTAGTAGCCCAAAACAGGACTTCATTTCTCAACTGCATAGTAAAGCGGAAATTGCATTTATCTTCCTCATCGTTTAAGAGGGTGTCAAACTTTAACTATACACAAATTTGTATAATACAAGTGTCACAAATTATAGCCTACAGTGTCTTTGCTTTAAGAACAAAAAATTGGAATATTTGATGACCACCAGCTGCAAAGGAGGATCTTGCCACGTGTTAAATCAAGCAAGGAAGCCACAGGCCTCTGATTTTGAGGCAGCAGTGTGTGGAGTACCTCCTGCTGGGATCTGTGCTCAGCCCGCGCCTCCTGCAGTTCTCTAGCCAAGTCCTCCAGCTTCTGATTGGTTGAGTGGCTTCTCTTGGCCAGGTCTAAATGCACTGTCTTTCCAGGTGGGGAGTTTGACCCCTGGGGATGCAGTGAGGACAATGGGGTGGACAGCCTGCCAGAGGGGCACGTCCCCAACCGCAGGGGCAGCGAATCCAACGACGCAGATCGTGCGCTGGATCTGTGAGTACGAGCACCACTTGTCTGTATATCATCTTCAGAGGCCGGTCTCTCTATAAAAACAGTGAAAGAGAGCAAGATAAAATAATTCTGAAACACAAAACCTGTAAAATACCAGTTGTTTTCCAGTTGCTGTTGGAAGAATTCAGGTCACAAAGGAGTCAGATCACGAGTCATTCAGTTTAAACAAATAAAAGACAACTCCCCCCATTCTTTATGCAGTTTTCCACCCATGTGTTTGTAGAATTTATTGAAAAAAGAACAAAGATATGAACATGAACAATAAGTGTTTGCGGAGTAAGTCTCCCGCACCAGATGGAAGCGTTCTGCTGAGTGATGATAATGTTATGCTAATTCTGATTAGACTTCAAAGGAGATGAAAATTGCAAATGTTGCTTTGACCTTGAAGATTCCTCAGATGCAAAAGTAAGCCGGGGTACCTGGCATTTCAACTCAGTTCTCTTTCTCCTGTTTATATATATATATATATATATATATTCATGCAGATAATATAGCATTTGAATCAAAAGCATACCCTATTAGCATACCGATTGAAGTAAGACTGAAATGCACTGCCTTCATGGTGAAAATCAATAAAAAGGTGGCCACAAGGTGAAGTCAATCAGAGAAATTAGACGGCACGCTTTCTCTTATAAGTAAAAACAGGAAAGTGCCAAATTAAAAATGATGAAAAGATGCCTTCTTTAAAACAGGACAAGGAAAAGTCATACATTGTAATACATTAATTCAAATTCAAATGGGACATACATATTAAACAGAGATACACAGGGAGGCTCTGAGACTCAAGTGGAAATTGAAAATGCTCTTTCAGTTCCAGAAATTTCATGCAAAGTTTGAAATGAGATGGTCATTTTAAGTTTGATAGTCTTTTGACGGCTGGTCACATATCAAGTGCACTACACATTTCTGGGCAATGATGTTTTCACTGCTTTTCACTGTTTTCAATGCCACTGCTCAGAGAAACACTCACAATTTGAGTTGAAAATCAGATGACACTCACAAGGGCTTTGAAATAATTCTCACCTTCTTCACTAGAGGAGCTCTCTGAGTCTTGCTTATTGGCCACGTCTCTGACAGACAGGTCATTCTTGTTGTCCTGTTCATTCTTTTTCCTCTGATCTTTTCTTCTCTTACACTTCTGTGTTTCCTCATCGAGTGATGCAATATTTCCTGTGTTCCTTTGCCGAAGTGTAACTGGTTTTGCAAACTGTATACTTGGGCTGAAATTCAAAGTGACATCACTATGTCATTTGTTTATGTCAAACACATACAGACTGATACAAAAAAGAAATAAAGAAAACAGCTAAATGGTTAATGTATAATTTTTTCATATAAACATGCTAAATGCTTAAAAAATGTAACAATGACTGATCTCATGGTAACTTCTATTTAAAATGCTAACGCACTATAATTTTTTAATTATATTCAACTCCCAAGCTTCCCTAAAACTCATAAAACCTTGCTTTACTAAACTATAGATGACAAAGTATCCAAGAAGTGCAATACCATTAACTAAAATCACAGGCATTTGAATAATGTTGTCTGCAATTAAACCCAATCTGTGTAATAAGGTTACTCATAAAATTTGCAGCAGAATCTAATTATTATAATTAAGTCATTAATAAAATCTTGTCTGTGATAATTATATTGGGTTTTATAATAAATTACAAAGGTTTAATCATGCCAAAGCAGTAGATAAGTTAAATGACAGAATGCTATAATAAGAATCAGATAAGAAACATAGGATGGCTCTAAAAGATGACTGAAAAAGAGCACAGGAAATTATAAATCAACTTTCAGATAATACACTGCTTGCTTAAGAAAATACAAAATATTTAAATAACCTTTTTTGGTAAGTTGTTTTCTTTTGATAACAAGGCAACAGTACTTGTAAGAAGTTCAATTTATTATATATCTTTCAAATATATATTTTTTAAACTTTCAACTAAAAAGCAAATCGTATTAGAGAGAGAGAGAGAGAGAGAGAGAGAGAGATTGTATGAGCTCTACCAGAGGATCAGCACAAGGTAATGGCCTACATGTTGCAAAAGGCTAAGCTACATGATATTGCAATTTTTGTATCTTTTCCATTTTGTGATTTTTCCATCTGTCTAGCTATACATCAACATCACAAAATGGATTAATGAGTCTCTTTCGATTTACATTTTAATAGAAAATGCTGCCGCTGGAGCTGACCATTCACCTGATGTCAGAGATGGACAGAGTTTACAGTCCAGATCAATCCAAATAAAAACAAAATTGAACGCTAACAAAGTCTTTTCACAATATATGACTGAGGCATCCAGTAAGTCACAATGGTATTTTTAGACACTATTGTATTTATTTGACACCAATCATAGACATCTGCTTTTTTCACTGTCCTGTGTAAGAATTGTTCTTATACAGTATCAGAGTTTAATTGGTAAAATAACCATGGACTGTAACAATTACTTACATTGTGTAATCTATCATCTGGCATTCTTGTATATATCGGCAGGCGAAGGAATACTTAATCTGGCTGATTTTAATTATTCTTTTTCTAAATGAGTGCTCCTGCAGGAAAAAAGAAAAACACAATATATTTTTCAACAAAACAGTTATAATGACTCTTCAGAGCTCAGAATCATGATTGATAGATTTTTTTAATTTATTTGATTTTAACATACAGTGAGGGAAAAAAGTATTTGATCCCCTGCTGATTTTGTACGTTTGCCCACTGACAAAGAAATGATCAGTCTATAATTTTAATGGTAGGTGTATTTTAACAGTGAGAGACAGAATAACAACAAAAAAATCCAGAAAAACGCATTTCAAAAAAGTTATAAATTGATTTGCATGGTAATGAGGGAAATAAGTATTTGACCCCTTCGACTTAGTACTTGGTGGCAAAACCCTTGTTGGCAATCACAGAGGTCAGACGTTTCTTGTAGTTGGCCACCAGGTTTGCACACATCTCAGGAGGGATTTTGTCCCACTCCTCTTTGCAGATCCTCTCCAAGTCATTAAGGTTTCGAGGCTGACGTTTGGCAACTCGAACCTTCAGCTCCCTCCACAGATTTTCTATGGGATTAAGGTCTGGAGACTGGCTAGGCCACTCCAGGACCTTAATGTGCTTCTTCTTGAGCCACTCCTTTGTTGCCTTGGCTGTGTGTTTTAGGTCATTGTCATGCTGGAATACCCATCCACGACCCATTTTCAATGGCCTGGCTGAGTGAAGGAGGTTCTCACCCAAGATTTGACGGTACATGGCCCCGTCCATCGTCCCTTTGATGCGGTGCAGTTGTCCTGTCCCCTTAGCAGAAAAACACCCCCAAAGCATAATGTTTCCGCCTCCATGTTTGACGATGGGGATGGTGTTCTTGGGGTCATTCCTCCTCCTCCAAACACGGTGAGTTGAGTTGATGCCAAAGAGCTTGATTTTGGTCTCATCTGACCACAACACTTTCACCCAGTTCTCCTCTGAATCATTCAGATGTTCATTGGCAAAGTTCAGACGGGCCTGTACATGTGCTTTCTTGAGCAGGGGGACCTTGCGGGCGCTGCAGGATTTCAGTCCTTCACGGCGTAGTGTGTTACCAATTGTTTTCTTGGTGACTTTGGTCCCAGCTGATCATTAACAAGATCCTCCCGTGTAGTTCTGGGCTGATTCCTCACCGTTCTCATGATCATTGAAGCTCCACGAGGTGAGATCTTGCATGGAGCCCCAGACCGAGGGAGACTGACAGTTATTTTGTGTTTCTTCCATTTGCGAATAATCGCACCAACTGTTGTCACCTTCTCACCAAGCTGCTTGGCGATGGTCTTGTAGCCCATTCCAGCCTTGTGTAGGTCTACAATCTTGTCCCTGACCTCCTTGGACAGCTCTTTGGTCTTGGCCATGGTGGAGAGTTTGGAATCTGATTGATTGATTGCTTCTGTGGACAGGTGTCATTTATACAGGTAACGAGCTGAGATTAGGAGCACTCCCTTTAAGAGAGTGCTCCTAATCTCAGCTCGTTACCTGTATAAAAGACACCTGGGAGCCAGAAATCTTGCTGATTGATAGGGGATCAAATACTTATTTCACTCATTAACATGCAAATCAATTTATAACTTTTTTGAAATGCGTTTTTCTGGATTTTTTTGTTTTATTCTGTCTCTCACTGTTAAAAAACACCTACCATTAAAATTATAGACTGATCATTTATTTGTCAGTGGGGAAACGTACAAAATCAGCAGGGGATCAAATACTTTTTTCCCTCACTGTATTGCAACAATGCTTTGAACATTGTTTGAGTGTGTGCCATTTTAAAACCATATGTAATTCAGTTCTTCAGCTTCAAAACACGGTATCCGGTCTCGAGACGAATCATCTTACAGAATTACATCCATCGCTGATTGTGATGCAAAAATATTTCCCATAGCTGATGCAGCTACGCTTTGTCAAGGACAGATATGAAAAAGATATAAAGGTGACTCACTCAGAAGGAGGACAACTATTTTATGGAGTTCAACTGTCCTTAACACGAACACAATGACCCCTTTGAATGATGTGCTATGTGATGATGGCTGAATCTTACTCACTTTTCTGTTGTTGTATTTCAGTATCGTGTACAATTTGTCTGCGGCCTCCACTCTGCGAGGGGTTGCTATGACAACTCCAGGGACAAAGCAATCACTTGCGTCTCCTGTCCCACATCCAACAAACACAAAATCCCCGACCTGCAATCAAAAACGGAGAGTCTTGACTTTGTACGGGCACTGCATCTTCACTGAGGTAACCACACTGTAGTGCTAATTTATATCCCCAGTCCTGAAAGGTCACATCAAGGATATATAATAATAATAATTCATTTTATTTGTAATGCGCCTTTCTTATACTCAAAGCGCTATAGTACATTACAATCACAATCTTACAGCATAATATACAATAACAATAACAACAATCACAAACAAATCAACAACTAAGAAAAAAAGATCAGTTTTAAGCAGTTTCTTAAAACAATCAAACGAAGGATCATTCCTAATAGAAACAGGTAGTGAGTTCCACAACTTAGGAGCCGTGCAAGAGAAGGCCCTACCACCCATGGTTTTCAATTGACAAAGAGGCTGATATAGAGAGATAGAACCAGCAGAACGAAGAGAACGAGAGGAAGTATACAATGTTACCGAATCACAAATATAAACTGGGGCCAGCCCATGTACTGCTTTATAGGTTAACATAAGAATTTTAAAATCAATATGGGATTGAACTGGCAGCCAATGTAATTGAGAAAAAACAGGGGTAATGTGCTGACGTGAAGGTGTGTGAGTCAGGACACGAGCAGCTGAATTTTGTGTGTATTGCAACCTCTTAATTGAGTTGGCCGGCAGACCTACAAAAAGTGTATTACAATAATCAAGCCTGGACATAATGAAGGCATGAATAAGCCATTTCTGCATCAGGCACATGACCACGGCAATAAAGCGATGATGCTCTGCAGAATAGTAAATGCAGAGAAACTAAGGTCAGGAACTATTAGATGTATTCCTTCATGGAATTTCTGTTTATTCTGACTTATGTCACCTTCAGTAAAATTTCAGTAGTCTATAGATGCATTATTAGCCAATGTTGCAGGTGATTTACTTGAATGAGACTTGGATGCAGCAAATAGTGTTCACACCAAACTAATTCAAGGAAGCATTATCACATGATCTATATTAAAATGGCGTACTTTAATTGTATTGAAGCATTGCAGTTCTATCTGATCACTTACTGCAAGCGGAGGACAAGGGCCACTTCCTCCGACAGGTATCAAAAAACCCACAGGAACAATCTGAGTGTCTCCGTGGCTGAAATCTACAATGGCTCTTTTGGAGTTGAGGCATTTTGACACCGTACCTAAACAAAAAGGAAATACAAAATGATGTATTCACTGGTGAGGTGACTCAAATTGAAGGAAGAAAAAAATATTAACAACAACAAAATAAAAAAGCAAAATAAGGACGATATAATTATTTACATTTTGGTAAAAAATGGTAAAACAATGGCTCCTCCCATGCGTGAAACCATTCTAGCAGTAATGCAGAAGACAAACTCATAACTATATATCCCTATGTCCTGTTAACAAACACACTCATCTGTGTAAAATAAGACCACTCTAATTTCTTTCCAGTAACTGTAATAAAGAAAATTGCAGTGGGTTAAAGCCACAGAAAGCTGCTCCCATAGACATGAACTGTGCACATTCACATCTATGTAAAGCGGCGCTCTTTAGATTTCCCTTTTCCTGGCTACAGACTCCAGTCACTAACCACCATGACAGCAAGTTTAAAATACATTTCCCTGATTTATATGAATCTGAAGCTAAATCACTCGCTAGCTCCTGCTCATGCCATTTGAGAAGAAAATGTGCACCTTATCCTCACAAAACGCCACAAGCAGTCATCATACTTAACTTATAAGCCTGCAAGGAAATATCCACATCGGATTATTCCACCACTCTGGACAGGGGTCTACATAACCCCTACATAAAGCATGCAAATGAACACCCCCGCATTATATAAGTAAGTGCATGTTTTTAATTAATTAATTCATTCATTCATTTTCATTATTTTTCTTCATTTTTGTTGTTGCTGAGTTTGCTCATTTACCAGTGTCGGATATATGCGCCCTTCTCTATGCAAATTAAGTAATACTTACAAACAAACATAGGGTTTACAAGAGGTATACAACTATATACAAAAGTGCAGAGTCTTACAGTGATGAAGCTTGTATATGTTTTTCCTCACAAAAACAAATCCCAGAAACAGAAGGACCAAAGAAAAAAGGAACTCACCAGGATAATAAAAGCCATCAATGTCTGACCTTGCAATGACTTTCTGACCTCTGAGAGAGTCCAGTGCCTTGCGTTTCTTAGAAGCATTTCTCTTTTCATCCTTTGTTTCCTGTGAAGTCAGACGGGAAGGTGTTAGTTCCCTTCATATATATATAAAAAGATAGCATTGTACAGATGTTCAATTGAAGTCAACTCCTTGAAAGCATGTGGATTAAAATTTCTATCACCTGCCTCCTCCTTCTCTAACAGCACTCATATACCTTTAAATATCTGTATTATTCACATTGATCGGGGTACTACAACTATCTCTCACTGTATTTCTGCCTGCAGACTTCTACACCTTTTTTAAATATAAAATAAAAATACATTTGATAAGGTGTTTTACTGAAAAATCTGTTAAATTAAAAGAATCATCTGAACAGACACTAGTCAAATATGTATTATTTTTGTTCTATGAAATCTATGGATTTCCATTTCACTCTTAACCTTCTGTTCTGTTTTTTGTTTTGTGCTGTAAATCATTTTTTTTGTTATGTCATTACATTTTAGAGACACACTATAGTATCCATCCCAAAGACACTGTCACAAATCATTATTCACAAAAGTTTGCTCATACTGGACTTACATAAAAACTAGAAATGCTAAGGGTCTGGGCGTGGGAGAAGTGTAGAGTTGGAAACCCAGACTCTGTTAAAACTTTACTTTGACAAGGATTAGACAACAAAAGCTGAAAGATCAAAACGAAAAAGAACTGGCCACTGAATATTTTATGCCCTTTTGTACAGATGCTGTCAAACACATACACCAGCCATTGTCCTTCATCTCCTCAGGAGCAGAGAGCTGTATTGCCAGAACTGCAGCACACAACAAAATATATTTTCCCCAGGGTGCCATAAATTTAAAAAGACGCACTTCCATAATTCTTTAGAGATTTTGGTGGATTCAAGGAGTCAGTGCTCAATTTTCCCAGCACAGCTACCAATTAGCACACGCTGTTGGATTGTCTTCAAATTATCTTCCCAGCAGCCTCAAGGGCTCCTACAAATGTTCACAGCAGGAGGGAGCAGAAGGAACGTACACTCGCTGTTGAAGAGTGCGAGACATTGAAAATCAATTGAACCATTATTTAACACAAGGCTATCTGCTTTTGAATTCTGTGTTTTCAATCTGCAGTCTGTAGTTTCTTAGGCAACAAAATTAAAAACCATTAAAAATAAAAAGGATTCCTGTTAGCAGTTTGGAAAAGATGGGCTCGGTGATGGTATCTACTCACCGGAATTGCTTTTCTCTTTGCGTTTGTTAAAATACAAATGTTACCCCAAACATGTCCTAATTATAAAGCAGTCTCAAATTTTAAATTCCCTTCAAATGAGCCTCAACCATTTTGACTGAGTGCAAATCTCTCGTCAGAGCTGAGCTGCCAGAAAATAATTATACACGGTTAATGTTGTATGTTACGACACATAAGATCTTATATATAATATGTAATAAAACTTCGTCATGTTTTTTAGCTCTCTCGTCTATATAGTACATAGTGTGTTCAAAGGAAGCATCTGTAGACCTAGCCTTGACCTTGTGTCCAGCAAAAATACTTCACAGAATGAAAAGTATGATTTCCTAGGCTATGCTTGAACCAAATGACTTCAGACTAAAGATTATCTTGTTTCCTATCACGGTTTGATTGCTGTACGCTTCTTGCATGTTTCAGATAATTTTTCTGATGTTTCCATGCCTCTTCAACTACAAGAGATCTCCAGCAGCAGACCACTAATTGCTTGACATGGCATGCTGATTAGACTGCTGATAAGTGATTTTTTTAATCATCTCTCCCCAAACAGTACTGAAAAGTTCCTCCTGTAATACTGTGCAAACTGGAAAGGAAGTTTACACACCACACTGCAAAGTAATTAACTCTCGTATCATGCATGATTTAGTACACCTTCAGTGGAAATTGCTAATCTGATCCTCAAAACAAGCGGCCATTTATTTTTCAAGCTTTCTTTGCCCAACTCAGCAAAATCCAGTATAACCAAATCTGTTTATGCATGAAAGATATTGTAAAGTAAGACAGTTATTTCCTGTGGTTATAATAAACCATGTCAGGATACATAAATTATGTGTGTATCAGATTCTAAAAAGAAAAGAAAATTCATTGGGGTCTTTCCTTCGAATGAGATTGGATTTTCTGCCTGGCTGAAAAATTAAAAAATATATATATTAAAGAACTGCAGCAAAAGATGAAGCTGGATAATACCAAGTGTAGAGCTCAGGAAAGTAACCAGCACAAATTCCTGCCTGCAAACAAAATAAACGGCTTGCCTTTCTTTCAAACGTCTCAACAATTCATTTTTATTACATACCCTATACGTCTACAAAGGGCTTATTACATCATTGCAACACCAGAGAGAAACTGACTCACTTCTGTGTGTCCATCTTGAGAACTGCCAGGTCTGCTGCCCTTGCCCTGGTCCTTGCCTTTCCCCACGGCCTTTTGCAGGTCTTCGGCCTGTTGCAGGAAGGACTGTGCGTTGTCAATCTCGTCCTCCAGCAGAGACACGTCCTCCTGCGCTACGGGCCACCCCAGCCGGTCCAGGGCCTGCAGCAGGGCCTCCTTGTGCTCTCCGAATGGCAGAGGCTTCTCACTGCCAAACCTGGTGAGAAAAAACAAAAAATAGGTCTCAGCATTGTGTTGAATTATGAATTTGAAAGCATATCTCTGAAGAACGTTTGAAATACAAACACTTAAGGGTGAAGGGTCTATGACAGTGCTGTTTATCTTATGTAAAAAATACAGTGTCGTGGATAATTCAGGTAAATTGAGAAAAATTATAATAAATAATAAATAAAATAAAAATAAAACCTTACTTATCCCTTTCTTCTTGGCTCAGTGCTCTCCATACAATCAAATTGAGCCGCCTGCAGAATTAACAAGAACTTAATTAGTGAGGTAAATTAAAATCTGCCCTATGAATATGTTATCCTTACTCATTATTAGCCCATAGTTTGGATATCACTTTGCCAAGTTTTCCTTGTTTTCATTTATTTATTGATCACCCAAGAGTTAATGCTAAATAACTAACTGTCAAAATATATATTTTTTAAAAACCACTTCATTTAAATTACGCCTCTGACTTGACAAGAGAAAGACTACAGATACGTAGCAAGATTAATTTACATTACTGTTTTATTGCAATGTGTCTCCTGGAGGACAGTATGCGTGTCTTATAAATCTCCAGGTCATTAATGTACACAAGAAATCAGCTTCTATATCAACGTTTCACACCTTGGTGTTTAAAGGCCACAAGATTTTGATGCCATTTATTTATTCACCATTTCACACTTTGCACAACAATAAGTTCTTACACAAGCCAAACCGTGAAAAGGTCACTAGTGTTATGTTTCAATTTGATGACATTTTTTTTATACATTTAGTTTCACAGTTTGCCCAGCAGAGAATATTACACACGTCAAGGCTAAAAATGTTTAAAAAGGTAGTGAAGCATTTCGTCTTTTAAATACTATGTTCACCTGTGAAACCTGGATAACTAATTTCTCCTTCAGAAAACAGTACAGCTGTGACTACCTCACACCAACGAAAAGCCTTAAAAGCATTTACAGTCCTTAGCAATGTCACGTTGGGGAGGACTTGACAGAGAGGAACACGCAGTATGCCAAGACCAGGAACGCACCCAGATTAAAAGGATCCTATTATTTAAAGCCGATGGCAGAGTGTTGACACTGATTTTTGTTTTGGTCTGTTTTTTTTCAGTTTGTTCTTGTAGACAGTCGACAGAAACACAGGCGCGGGGAATAGACTGACCTTTTGTAGGATTTCAGAGCATGTTCAAGTTTCTTCCTATAGGCGTCCAGATTCACGGCTTGAGGATTGATGAGGGTGAGATGCCGCTTACTGTTGCTGACGTGAGCCAAGGGCAGCACCTGCCACCACAACATAAGAATTAGCAGACAGACCGAGCTGCTAATGAGCAACATGGAGGTAAATGTAAAACTAGGTGGATGCATCAAAGAATGACTGGGTGAAAACAACTGTGTGTTTGGGTTTCTTCTCATGTTTTTTTAATGGAAATGCATACAACCAGACCCCACGCACAGCTCCCATTTATTTCCCCAGAACTTTCATCGATAACAACTAAAAACCGAATACATGTTTTTAAGCATGTAATTATATTTCTGCAGCAAGCTGGGTTGTGTGACTGCACTGCGAAGCAACTGTAACACTGCACAGCAAGTGGTTAAGGCCACTAGAATATGATTTAAAAAGATAAATGCACACAGTGTACTCTTCTCTTTTCTGACATTAAAGAGGCGGGAGAGCACTCACAAAACAGGCAGAACATTTCAGAAGGGGTATGTACAAGATGAAAATGCAACAGAGTAATCTGTTTGATATTGTCTAGGTGAGGAGCAGAGGTCACCCTCACAATGGAAGTGCAGCAATGCACAGTGATAATGAAGAGTTGCCATGGTAGCCTCTTTTGTTGCTACTTTATATCCCGGCAGTTTACAATCAACAGGATTGTAATCGACTGTAGTAGCTGCTCATCACCTCAATTAAAGCATTTTTGTTTCTCTGCAGAAATCACTTTCTCTCCCGAAAAACAAATGAATAAATAACCCTTAAATTAATAAAACGGATAAATATATTTTCAAAAAGGAATATAATGTTTGATTACATGTTGTATAGGCTACACATTATTCACAATCTAAATTACAATGAACCTTAGGCTGCTATTTTCTTTTTGGCAAAAACGAAGGCTGAAATATGGTCCTGGCTCAATAATCTGAGACAGTGTGCTTTACTACAGTCAGTCATCAGTGGTTAACCTCATAAAAACGGTTCACTGCGGAGCGAGAAGGGTGACTCCTGCCATCAACAGGTCACAGACGCGTGGAAGAAGCTGAAATTGCCTTTGTATTGTCATGCACTGGGACAGAAAAATTGGCGCGGCTGACCCAGTTCCGAGTGACACAGTTAATGTCAGTCAGTGAACAAACAAAGATAGAGACTAAACAGTTGGCATCTCCAGTTTCAAAAATGAGTTTAAGAGATACATACATATGAATGAAGACAATGTTATTATTATGACAATATGGCAATATGAGTCTCAGGCTGAAAGACACAGATCGGAAGCCTCCAAGAACCAAGAAGGATTTTGCTCATTTAAATTTGGAATAACTTTTGTGTTCTTATTATGCCTTTTCAATTTGGAATTAACTCACTGTTCTGACCCCCTAGCATTGGAGAGATGAGGACAATATACACGTGTCTTTCCAAAACTTTCAGGCCACCTGTTTGTTTGATAGCACAAACTGCAGAGATGGAGTAGTAAAAGAAGACCTAATGTAGTTCTCAATGCTGATATTAGAGATTAGAGAGATCACTGGGGTTGCTTCTGAACGGCAAGCTGAAGAAACAGTGACTGATGAGGTGACCATCCAGCCAACACAGTGCTTGGCCAATTATGCATTTCACTTGAGGAACCCAAATCCAAAATCAGGATTGGCATCAACCAGATTCAAACCAGCAATATCAGTACCACCGCAGGATCTACCCTAATCTAATAAATTATTTAGGGGTGAAAACTGTTTTCACGTAACTCCATGCTGGCTTTTTTAGAAAAACGAATAGGTCATCAGGAGTGTATGGTAACAAAGTGGAGTATAACGACCAAAGAGAGTACAAGTTAAGACGGGTCTTAAAATAGCCTGAAACCTGAAGCCTGTGCTATGAGACGATCTATTTTTAATGCTGATGTAGTTTAAATTTGGCATCCACATACGCGTACTGTAAATCCTAAAGCTTTTCAAGGACTTAAAGCGACATATGAGTTCATCGTCTGTTTAAAGTTGCAGAAAATAGATAAAAAGGGATTTCTCTATTTTGGGTGCCGAGAACAGAGAGTGTCGTAAGGTCAGGACACGTTTGGCGTGTCATTGTAAATTGTTCACCTATGGAGGGCTGTGGAGATGAAGGAGTCGCAAATGTAATTTTTTTAATTAAATACCAATTATTAACATTTATAATGACTAAGAGACGCCCCAAATTAACCACTTTACACTATAGTCCTTGGGTGTATAGTCACTGAGCCATGGGAGAATATTTTAATTCAGTGCTGGCCCGTCACAGCTAAGACTAGAACAATCTCTTCGACCGCAACTCAAACCCTAAAGCTCCACTTCCTTCAAGTGCCACCGACTGAACACCATACTGAACAAAGGAATTCTGGGTTAGTTAAGATACAAAACAGTACAAATTTCAATGTCAAAATGAAAATACTTACATTTACAATGCGTATGTTACAGCTGACTATGAGAAATGGGAACTGGGCACGTACTATCAGATTAATTTGAGATTGGTTTGTTTCTAAACACACCACTGACTGGAAGGAAGTGTATTTAGTGTGATGGCTAGCATCCACAGCCCAATGTACATTACTGCCATTAAAAACACATTGCACAAATGAAGTATTTTTCTCAGTGGGGTAAGATCGCCCTCTTCTGCTCTTACAGGAATATTGTAACTGGATGCAGTCAGCACGTTTTTTCTAATGGATATATACCAACGTAAAATATTTTCAACAAAAGGCTTATAAATGCATAACCCTTTAAGATTAATAATAATAATAATAATAATAATAATAATAATAATAATAATAATAATAATAATAATATAATCATATTTTTGTTCTTGAAGGTTATACAAAATAATTATTTTCCAATTTGAACTACAGCCTTTATTCACTACTATATAATTTACAATTACAATAACAATTTAAAAACAATGGAAAAACAAGTGATTACATCAATGCTATAAAAGTGGCATAGCACAGTTCCCATGACATCCACAATGACAGGAAACACAACTTCCATTCACCTAAGGAGTTCACTTTTACATTCTTAGATGTTTATATTTTTTAAAATAGTTCTTAGTCTTCTCTTGAATTCCAAAACACACAAAAAAGTGTAAAAACGACAATGGAAAATTGGGCCCTAGTGTCTGATACTTGTAAAATAAAAGCAAAAGAGCTGCTGGAGAGATCATTTGGCATATAAAGGGAAACAGAAACACATAATGAATTGCTTTGATTGCGTGCTATTCAAGAACACATAATTTACCAAGGCTCCTGAGAGAGCTGCCTATGTTTGTAAACATGCCTGCTGAGGCGGATTACATTATCTGTCACACTGAGCCATCATTACTGACAGAAGTCTGTGTTCCTAATACTTGTTTTACTAACAGAGAAAACCTTGAAATTAGCATATATGGAGTTACATTTTAGTATACGGTTTAGCACTTTATTTGTATGTAATCATTTGAAATGAAAATACTGCACCTATTATCAATATGGCTTTTTGGAATCTATTTATGTCATCATTCTTACACAGGCTGTAAATGTAACACAGACAAAGTGTTCTCTATTAATGTTTCACAATATAATAAATGTCATTTGTAACAGAGCCAGCTAATTGAATAAGTGCAACAGAAAATAAAATACATTTTAGTAAACTAGGATCATTGTTAAAATATGAACTCAGAAGGCACTACACTTACCTCATCAAACACTTTAGAATAAACGTGTTTGTCCAGTATTGGAACATATTTGGCCGTCTGTGGTATAGCTGTAGGTGCCAGGGCATCAACCAAGGTCAGTCTCCTCGCAACCAGACCGTTTACTTTAAGCCAGCGAGCTGAAGACATGTCCAGAGATCTTTCACCAAGAAACAAGCAGAGCAGAGGTCAGGTCAAGGGTCGTTCAAGAACAAGCAGTTCCAGATACGTATAGTGGAGCCTTTCAAATGTATATTTGTGTTTTACCATTATATATCATCTCAGAATATACTTTTTTATTCTTGGTTATTATGTAGTTGTAGTTATATATACACACATACATACATATTCACAGTCAGAGACAAAAAAACACACATTATATGGGCCGGACACATTGCAAGAAGAAGATCAAAGATGGACAAAATAAGCTATCCCAAGAGAGAGAAAAATACCTAAAAGACGTTGCAACACAATATCATTTAAAAATGTCTGCTTTTTCCCTGCTCCAGATGTTCTTATCCCAAATGTACTTCACCTTGCACAAAACACTCAATCCTATCCTTCTAAAGATATTCAGCATAAAGTCTAAACTAAATAAGCTATGGATCAACAATTACTGTTGCGGTCAGTGCTACAGGATCTAGATTTTTTATCTGATTCAAATAATGCCACCACTGGACTACCAAGAGAGCGTATAAAAGTCCATAGAACAAGTTACAAGGTTCTTCAAG
Organism: Amia ocellicauda; assembly: GCF_036373705.1. NCBI lineage: Eukaryota > Metazoa > Chordata > Actinopteri > Amiiformes > Amiidae > Amia > Amia ocellicauda. The sequence continues at coordinate 10,823,066 of NC_089855.1, forward strand.
TATTATACAACACATGCAACATTTAATTGCGGCCTAATGTGAGTTTCCACTGAATTCTTAAACTGAAGAATCAAAATATGTTTTTCTAGTAAAGAATTATCTCACTAAAGGTTTCTCACTTACTCCTTTGGATTTCTTCTTTTCATCTTCCTTTGGCTCTTGTCACTGTGTGTTAAGTCAAGACCTAGATTAAAAAGTGTAGGCCAGGTCATAGACACATGGATAGTTTTAATTATTGTGCCTCAACAAAATAGTCTACAGCTAATTGCTTTATTATTATTAATAAAAACATGTTCAGATTGATCATTTTTGATCATGATACATATGAATGTTCTCATTAAACACCCTCCCCTTTCAAGGTAAAGCAGATTACAGATTACAGATTACAGGACCTGACAGCAGTTTATTGTCTGACAAGGATATTCTTCCTTCCGCCTCATGGAAATCAATTTCTCTGTTTCTATTTTGTGAATGGTTGAGGAATCAATGTTATGATTTAGTCTGGGCTAATATTTGACTATGGATTGAAAAAACATTGCAATTTTCTGAAAACAGATTTGGCAATTTCCAAATCAGCAGGTGCAAAAGACTAAGTTATGATTCAAATATGCTGTTCTTTTAAGCAACCCGAATTGGAAAGAGCCAGTGCAATAGAAACAACAACCACCAAAATGATGACAGATATGGATTCTTGGCATTCTCCAAACAAACTTTAGAAATATATTGAGAAATACAGGGATGTGATCAAGAAACTGCTAAGAAAAGGAGGCTACACATTCAAGTGAATATATCTTGGTTGTATATGATAAATGGTAAACAGATCTATTATATTAGTGCACCCCATCCACCCGCTGCCCTATCAACACCAACCCTACACCCTCCTCCCTAAACACAACTCTGTATCTAAGGGTGTATAATTTATTACGTTCAGACTTACCGTTGAGAACACAGGTTTTCTTATCGATGTTCCTTTTGAACACAGACAATGTTTCTGGGAGCATCCATTCTTTGAGACCACTGTCTTTGTCACTGATGTCTACACCATTGCTCTGCAGTCTGAGCAGACTGGCTTTTGTATGTGCTGAAATTATAAATAAATAAGTAAATCAATAAATATTGGAAATGTGCGTCTTCATCTCCTATAATCTTATGCCATGGAAATGTTATTGGTCCTTTTTTTAAGTCACCAGGTATTTACCAAAGTATGGAGAGATAGTAGCACAAATCAGCTATAATTATTGATGATTTCTTTTGTAACTTTTATCAAAGTCTCGCTTGAAACATGTATTTCTTCGTTTTTCTTCTGTACACCTGCTTTAGACCCTGAAGTCTGACACGATTGCATGGCCCTTTAACCAGCCACAGGAGTGTGGTAGCTAAATGCAAAATACATGTCATAAAACTTTGCATACTTAAGTCACCCTATCTTAATCAGGATTCAAGTGTGTTTCCTCCCTCACAAGCCCACACTTGCCTTGTGAAAGAGTTCGTAATCTTAATGGGACTTCCTGGTAAGTAATAAATAAACAAAACACCCACATGGTCTTGACCTTCAGTTGCTTTATGCTATCGGTCCGCATTTGTCACAATTGTGAAGCTGCTTTCACAATACAATCAAACAAAAAGGCAGCTAATTATTTTTCTAGTCACTGAAACTGACATGAGCACAAGTCAGTGCTGTTTGCCCTCTCCTTTGAAAATTGTTTATTTCATAAGTGCTCACTCACTGTATTAAATGTAATTAAAAAAGGTGTAGAGATTTTGTATTTGGGGCTACCCACCTGCATGACGTATCTTTTGTGTGTGCAGGCTGTGTGGTTTGGGCGGCTCGGGTGTGTGGGTGTGAAGCTGCTGTCGGTGGTTGCGATGGGAGGCCACAGTCCGCTCTACAGCTGATTGAGGCCTCGGAGCTGCTGTCACATCCTGACACCCGGGCTGCAGCTTCGAGGAATTTTGCGCTTTCTCATGCCCCCTGATGTCAATCAATAAAAACATCAGGGGACACATTAAAATTGTCATTCATTCATTTACCTTTTAATGTATTGCAGTCCAATAAAGCTCCTTTAAACAAATATATATTGGCTCACAGTCACGGAAACAGTCAAACCTTTTAACCATCTGATTTTCTCCGTTGTGATACCAGTCCAACATGACACACTCGGCACGGAGCTTTAGCACTTTCTCCAAGTCCTTCTCTCCTTGTTCAATTTCCATCTTCAGTAGGTGGATATCTTCACTCTATTAATACACACATGAACCAAGAGATAACTAACCACAGGAAATGAGAATCATAGTTGTTTTGCTTCCTGATTACAGAAATCTCGACTACATTTTGAATCACGTTGACCCTACATTTTCCATTTTTCGGCCCTAGTTATCCAATGTATGGATCATTTTCATTCAAAATAAACAGAAATGTAATTGATTAAAGTGAAGATGGTGTCAAACAAATGCAAAGAGCTATACAATGTGTTACGTATGCATTTTCATTTTCAGTATCAGAGCCTTTCAAACAGTGGGATCATTCATCAATAGGAAGAGCAAATAGGATTATATTCACCACAAAGGGTGGAGGTGCCCCGGGCTCACTAATGTCACAACAGTAGCAGTGGTATCGGCCCCCAGTCTCTCTGGACAGCTCATACAGGAAAGTGTTGGCCTCCAGGTCATCACAGTTGAAGGAGATGGTGTGAATAGGAACTGGGGGTTGTAGCTGTACCTGGGCCAGGACTGTCTTCAGAGGCTGTATAAATACACATGACAATGATTGCACAACAGCAACAAAGAAACCACTTCCATTTATACAAACACTCCAAACTCTCACAAGAGACGATCGCCCAGAGGAATAATACACACCAGGAATATACACACTCCTTTAAGTGAGATGAGACGTATACAACACTACATTGTGCAAATGAATTTCAAAACTATGATGTTGATAACATCTCTCCCCTGAATTAAAATATATTCTGTAGGCAAATCTCTCTCTCTCTCCCATAGGTGAATAGACAGATAGGAAGATCGTCAGGTAGATATAGATGTATTTATATCATGGATGATGTTAACTCTCACAGCAGAAGTTATGGGCATTTAAATATGTGAAGTGTAATGACATACATAACATAATTCAGTGAATACCTGATCTGGTCTTCCATCTGTTAGGAGGTAGACAGCGTGAGTACCAACATCTGCTATCGCCAGTCTCAAAGCACCCAGAGTGTTTGTTGAGCCCCCCACCTAGAAAAAATATTAAATTACCATTACCCAAGAGACTACACAAGTAAAAGTAGCATGCTCTTTAAGCTGCAATTTTTTAAAAATACATATTTATAATACATTAGAATATTAATACCATACTTAAAAACACAGAGATTATTCTTTGGGTCCTGCTCCTTGATCATCTTTAAGGATGCAGGATTTTCAAAATTCAAACAGAAATATTAATTTATACATTCCTCCCAACAGAGTTATCTTGATCCCTGGTGCCCAAGCTAAAAATATGACATTTCTACATTCAATCAAATGACCCTCAGCAATGCTGCAGAACATGATACAGTTGAAATAATTGTTCACATTGATTTCACAACAGATATTTTCAACACCCTGTTGAAATTCTTGTACTTCTCTGCTAAGAAATGAATATGTTTTTATCACCCTTAGGAGTCAACTCATATTAATCAAAATCGTATTAAAATGTAGGCAAAAGCTAAACTAAAACGAGTGCCCCAGAGGATTGATCACCACAACAACACATTCTGATCAATCCATAACCGCCCCCAAAGGTTGTCAGTTTTCACCCGAACAACCTTCATCCTACTATATTTTTCTATGGAAATCTGAACATTTTCTGTAATGCAACAAGATACCAGTGAATTCATCAGCAAGACATATGTCTTAGAAAAGTGATTAACACAATGCAGTCACCTTGTAAAGCGTGCACGAGTTGTTTAAATATGCTTTCTGTTCTTTGACAGACCCTTTCGTTCAGTTATATTCAACATATGATCATGGAAGAAAAATCTGCTTCACAAATAGTTAAACATTCAACAGTCACTAATAATAAGCTTCTCTACTAATGTTTGTTTATTCTAGTATATATATATTAATGCAAATTGAAACCAACATTTCTAAGCCATCCTCTGCATTTCTACACTTATTTGCTATTTACCTGAAGGCCTTTGACCCAATACCACGCATTCTCCAAATTCTGCTCGTTCACTTCAGCCAGTCTGTCACGCCAAGCTGCCACGCGTGAGTCAAACTTGACGAAGTTCACTTTGGCTTTGTGACGAAGCTGTTCCTGAAGACAAAATAATGACTTTGGTTTTCAGTTCTGCAAAGGCACTGCGGTATGTCAGTAACATACATCCTGTGTAGTATTTCTGTGGTATTTTATTTTTGTTTTCTAACCTGCATTAGCTGGAAGATCTTCTGCTTCAATGTTGGAAGCTGGTCCTTCATGGACTCCGAGGTGTCTATAAGGACGTATACCTGATCCTCAAGAATGGTTCCAAACAGCTCCCGGCTGCCATTTTGAAGCCATTGCAGCCTGCCGGGAAAACAACGCAGTGAGGAAAAACACATGAAGAAGCGGAAGATGTGAGGAAGGCCAGCTGAAATTCAGCAACAGGCAGTGTCATGGGTATACAGAAACAGTAACAGGCCATAAGATAAATATTTACCTCTTCTGTAGGTTTGTAAGGGCTGTCTTCATCCTGTCTTCATACCACTTACACTTCTCCGCTGTCACGTACACATGAACCACAGAGCCATCTTTCCATTTGGTGTGAGCAAACTTGTCACAGTATTTGGCATTGACAAGCTTGTGTCTTTTTTCCTGATAGATGTTCAGGGGGAGAAACGTCACCACACGCCACCAAAATGAAATAAACAGTCAGTACCCTTATGAAAGTGTAGCACAGTCAATTCGAATGGTCACTGTAGTTTCCAATAGTACACACACCACACATTTTCTTTGCTTTAGTATTATTTGCCATGGTTTGTGTCACATTTTACCCTCCCTGTCCCTAACTCACCATGGCTTGTCTACCATTCTGCAGTGGTTTACTTCACTGTACACTGATTTTAACAGGATTGAATTCACTGTTAACTTTCATAAGGAACATAAATCAATTAATACAAATGTATTAAGGCATAATTGGCTTTCTGCATCCAATTCTCTGAAATGGCATGTAAATGTATGAGGATTAAAACCTAGGAACAGACAACATAGATGCTGAAATAATATAATATTTTCCACTGAATTTTGCATTTTGCAGTGACTGCTTGTAAAGTCAAAATATGAGTGTATTTATTCACCCTAATGACTCACTATCATATATAGACTATATGTAAATCTGGCTATGCAATCTATAGATTACTCATTATAAAATAATGACGTAAGACATTTTTAACACTCTGCACACACAAGATGAGACGTTCACGAAGAACATGCCCTAAATCCACATTGATTCCCAGGGTTTTCTGGAGATTAAATGTATAATACGACACTTAACATCTGGATTAAAGTCAATGTGTACAAAACAGCTTTTTTCACACATTCTGTTATTGTTACGCACTGCGTCCGTTTGCAGACTCTCTTCAGCCGGTTTGGATTTCACATCCACGACACCATCCGAATGGCGAAACGCACAATCAGCGAGGGCATTGTAGAACGACAGCTTCTGGGCTCTCAGACCGTACTTTGCCAGCCAGGTTTTGGAGCTCATGCTGTCTTCTGATTGTGGCATTTCAGGAGCTCCAAGACCTGGTGGATCTTATGAATAACACAATAAATTAATCATACGATAAATAGTTTTAATTATAATTACACATGTTTATGAGAATAAATAATTCACTTAACATCAAACACAAGAGGAATATGGTTCTATTTGTGGCCAACAGAAGCAGGAAACAAATGTAAAGTGAAGTGGCCATTAAGTGAGCCATTTCCAACGTCCTGTGTAAATGCTATTTTAAGCACCTGATTAGCCTTTTATCTCATTTGTCACTTTTTCGGATAAGTGTGGCTGCTTCAAAGGGCAACACATTGCAGCAAATGAAGAAAATGCTTATTATATATACTGCAGAGAAAGTTGCTCTTAGTTTGTATGTGGATGAGTTTTCCTTATTTGGCTTGTCTGCTTGATATGAATGAATCTATGGGCATAAAAACTGTATTTAGAGGTTTTGAGAGACTCAATATGTCAAGAAATATGGTCATTATGGTGGGGGGGTGCCTTAACTGCAGATGACTGTTGTCTTTTGATGTCAAAGTTCGTCTATATGAAAAAATAAATACTGCACCACTAGCAAGGACACTTGGGAGCGCTCTTCTTTGTTGATGTCAGTATTCAAACTGAGCCATGGCAACAGCTTATTATAAATATGCTGAGACATTAGAGGTGAAGATAAATATTTCACAGACATTCTTTGTTTATGAACAAAATGTATTCAAACAAATCAGACCCAGTTTTGTATAATTTAGTTCAAATATCACCATTAATAAATGAAAATGTGTGGAATAAATGCCTACAATGTGATAATACTAACTACAAAATCATTCTTGATGGGATTTAGAAGCACTTAAAGATCTGAAACTATTTATCTTTGTCTTGACATATAGTGAAGTTTGCGGAGATTATCTGCTGCTAAATCAGGCTTCAGAGGGAGTCTTTGAACTGTTTTTATCCACTTTACTTTCACCTTGAGGACCCAGGTATAAAAAACACGGCCCACAAATAACGCAATACATCTAGAGAAAGGAGATTTGTCATGTCATCTCAAAACTGAACTGAATCCCAATTGGAGTTGGAGTTGGAGTCCAGGCCTCCCAGATGTGGAAAAGCTCGGTTGATTTGATTGGGAGTATTTTGATGTGGACTAGAGGACCACATGTTTTAAACATCATATACAGATTCGTACCAAGCCATCCAGAAGCTTGCAAATGTAGACAAGCTGTGCCATGCAACTCCATTTGTAGTATTCTCTCAGAGATGGAGCCATTGAATTGTGTGTTTTGTTTTGCTCTGTTCTGCACTCCTACTCCCTCCTACACCCTGTGCTCCCTCCTACACTGTAGCCCTACTTTGAATTAATCACTTGATTGGCAGTGTGACTATTGCACGCATTTCTTAAATTAGACATTTCTAATAATCTAGGACGGCTTTTTAAGACATTATATAACAGCTACTTCTGTTTAGTTACAAACGCCAGATGAATACACATATAAATAAAACCTTAGTTACAAATATTTCTTAAGAAAACGTGTAATCGTACTAATAATAAGTGTTTGTTTGTACCTTTATACCCTGCTGTCTGAGGATACTCCAGTAATATAGCCTGAATTTGAGCGATGGTGCTTCTGGCCTCTTCCATCTCTCTCCAGATTAAGAAGACATCCTCCCTGACACCAGCCCCTGCGGGAGGAGAGCGGAGAGATGGCTGAGACACTGCAGCACAGTATGAGGTTACTGTCTCCCTACTGGGACACTGCATTTATCAGAAGTGGAAATGAATGCACTCCTTTGGCCCTAGGCTTTTTTACAATCTTACATTTTTACAGTTTTTTTTACAATCTTTGCTGACTTCTGTAAATGTATATTTTAGCAACCAGCCACAAGAATTTTCTCTTTTTGAACTGTTGCGTACTGTGCAGTAAAACACTTTTTGGCTGTCCAGTACAACACATATGAAATAATGATACAGTACAGTGTTACAAATCACATTGTCTCCATGTAAATTACATTTTCAGTTTATTAATTATGGTCTATCTTAATTAAAACATACAGAAGCATCTGGCCAAATTTAACCATGCATATCTTATGTAAGAAAGGTGAGATTTGCGTGGAAAAAATATAACTATTACCAGGAGGCACCCCTCCTATAGGTCTCTTTGGCATGTTGGGAAAGTACTCGGTCCTGTCACCCTCTTCACCGTCATCAAATGAAACCACCTCAGAAGCATGCATTTCAGCAAAAGCATGAAACCTAACAGAAGAACAGTCTTTTAAGTTAATGAATCTTCTGAAGGTGCATCTTATGCAGTTTGAGCAAGGGGCTGCACAAACTGTGAGGCAATGACAAGTCATAAGAGACACACTTCACATGATGTATAAAGCATTATCTTATTCCCCTTTATCTTATCTTATCCCCCAACATTTCTCCCGGTCACATTGGACATTGCAATTCGAGGGTGTGTAACCTCTTCACCCAACTCATGAATACACGTTATACACAGGTAAAGAACAGATCCCTAAATCAAATATAAAGGCTTTTTACGCAATTATGCTATTCCAAATTCCTAATTAATTAAAGTTTCCATGTAGTTAAATAAGTTGGAAGTTCTTAGTTCTGAAACACAAGAAGACATTGGTTGCCTTTGCAGAAATATGAATCAAGCATTCAAAACAATATTTTATCCATCCATCCATCAGTTTTCAGAAGCCGCTTCATGCAGTACAGGGTCACAGTAGCTGGAGGCTAACCGGGCAGAATATTTTAATATACAAACACATATGCATAGGTATACTATATATAGGCAGTTGCAAACACTTCAAATATTATTTTTTATGCACATTCATTACTGGTTAGGGAGCAGTGTGGTAAACTAGGAGTAATCTGATTTGGTGTGGTGGGGTTTGGGTTTGGGTCTGATGAATAATACCACTAAATCATTCAGTTCTTGTAATGTATGGATCTATTTTACATTCATTGCTTACCTCCCAGCAGTCAGATGAGCTAAAGCCTTCAGGAATTTAACAGTCTCCTCATTTTTAGCATTGAAGGATATCGTGTGGATGGGACACACACTATTCACCAGCTTATTCCTCAGCAGGTCGGACACATTTTCTTTAAAGTCCCCAGCAGCAAACAGATAAACCGCCTCAATCTACAATGTCAAATATGCAATAATTCAAGAGCAGTTCAGCAACTTACATATTTTCAACTGACCATATCACACACTTCTAAAAATGTTTTACATATTTCTAAATCAGATATACTATGGATGTATGTAAAAGTTCAGTCCCCTTAACAGAGTCTCTCGGACCACATAGATCAAAAATTTCTAAAGAGAATGTGGTTGACAATCGATTTATAACTATTCCCTCTTACTGTTTTATCACTCATGGCCTTCAGCAAAGCTTCAGCAGTGCTGAACTGAGACGTTGCTGGTTTATGTTCTAACGTCCAAATCCATTCAACTGCAGAGTCTGTGTTCGCTTTAGAGGTCTGCACCGCTTGTTCCTGCCACATTTTCAAGTCAGGAGAGGAGCTGAAAATGTAAAGGCAACATATAGGAACAGTAAATACAAACAAATTGCCAAGAATAAAACATTTTTGCAGTCCAAAATATATAGAGCTGGGTTTTTAATTCGGAATTAGTTTATAACAGGTTTTACACCACATTTTTGTGACGTTTCTGAAAAAGGCACAGATGATTCTCACAGTGGAAGAGTTCAGATTAGAGTCTGTCTTACCAAATCAGATTAAATCTTGCAATCTGTGACACCTGCTCCCTGATGACCTGACACACAGCGTCACGGCTCAGGTCGTACTGAGAACTGGACACGGTCCCAAAGTTCAGGACCAGCGTGGTCGAGCGCTCCTGGATCACACCACACAGCTGCCGACTGCCACTGGTCAGCCAGTCCAGTCTCTGCTGGTACAGACTGACCTTCCTGGACAGCCGTTCAGTGATCTCCTGGAGCTGGTCTCTCCGGGCTGTGAGCTGGGAATCACAATGGAGTACAGGTACAGAAAACCATACCAGAATGAACTGAATGTTCTAGTTAACTTATTCTAGTTAATGTATTCTAGTTAACTTTGGAGAGTAGCCACAGGATCAGGGACGAAGGCTAAGCCTGACTGTTATCCGTGGTAGAGCAGTCGTAGCTTTCTTGTATTTTGCATCACTCTCTTCATGCATTGTACACAACACATTCAGACATATATACTTACATTATAAATACTGCCATCTTTCATGAACTGTAAGAACAGGCCTTCTGCATACTGGGAAGAGACTGGTTTTCTCAATGAGTGAACATAATCTGGTAAAAAGATCCAAATAAAAATTAGAAAAGCAGGGAGTGCTGGGAATTTGTCTGACCGAGTCTCTACATGGTTCATGTTTCTCGGATGCTGCCTTCATCTTGCACTGAATATTATTTTACCTGACTTGATATGCCTTTTGCATTTGTAATACAACAGCATAATGTCACCAGTGAATACAAATTAACCAGTACTAATCATTACTCATCTGCTCAAGTGAAAATCCAACTGTTGTAAATATTTGTATTGCAGTTCATGAGAAAGAAGGGAAGGAAGTAGCAATAACTTATTTTAAATATCATTAAAGCTTTTGATTAAATATAACAAACAGAACTATCGATCTAGAAATACAGGAAAGAAAATCAATGGCAGTGGCATATTTGTAAACTATATTTATTGTAATTATTAAGCCTTTATTTCATCGTTTGCAACACTCTATGGATTTATTGTTCCTAGAGGCTGTGTTTGTTTGTCCTGCCTGTACCTTCACTGTGTTTGAATCCTATCTGTGAGAGGACTTGGTAGAGGGCAAGTCTGCTTTCTTTCAGACCGTGAAGCTTCAACCACTTCGGAGAGGAGATGAGGGGGCAGACATCAGGCTCAAACTGAGTTTCCTTCTGCGCCACCATGCTGCCCTGTGCGCCTGTCTCAGCACGTCTCCTGCTGTGGTCATACCGGTCCAGGGCTCCTGCTTCATTCTTGTGTTTCAAATCAAGCTTTAGACCTAAGTAAAAACAAAGTAAAACAAGACAAGTATGTAAACAAAGATCTGAATATTTTCCTACTTTTCAAAGTTAAGGAATGCTTTCTCTCATTTGTATACCAAAATGTAGGATTTGTGTAGTAAAATCCAAATGTACTTTTAAATGATTTTATTAATTTCTTTATTGACTCCCAGGCAAACAATTAAGTAGCCAAACACCTGAATAATATTCAGAATGTTTATTCTCGAATGTGATTGAGAGAAAATAAATGGAGAGATCTGACACTATACACCATGCTACTTCATCTATAGACTACCTACATTATTGTATAACCCTAAGAACAGTAGAAACCACAAAACTGTCATTTGAAGATAAGGCCATATACATTTACACACAATAAAGTTAATTCAGTAGAAATGCTTTCCTAACCATAAATGAAATGAAACCACACCAAAATGTAACCTTTATTTGATCACCTTTGTTTTAGTGCCATACAAATACTCTAAAAACAACCTAAACGTAACCATCAGTCCGATTCTACCATCATCTTTAGCCTTTATTAAAATTTACCATTGGCAAGTTTTCACATTTTCAATTTTCCTTAAAAATGTAAAATATATTCAACATCCATTTCTTTTTTGAAGATAACATATTCAAAGTGCATACTTCAACACAATCAATGAAAGCCCAGATTAAGTCAGAACTTTGAGGCAATGAGATTTATTTGTGTAACAAGATTAAAAGCCCTCTGGATTGTTGATAAGAGTCTTAATTGAATTAGATTATTTGTTTATTAATTGGTACTCATTTAAATTCCTCATGCCAATCAACCCCCTTCTATTTGTAAGAGAACAATCTCTACAGAGATACAGGCTCTGGTCATGTCATACTCTCAGATGAGAGTTGGTATAAATGGGATTATGTTATGCTATAATTACTGCCATAGGAAGAAACTTACTGTCACTCAGGGCATTTATCTTCCAGATGTCTCTAGTCATTATAAAAGACAGTTGTTTGTCTCTGCCAACTCCTGCAAATATATAAAAGTCATGAGCAAGGTAACACAAAAATTACATAATGCAAAGGAAAAGTTTTATGACACAACTTAGTACTGATAAGATGGATATGTTATAAATAGCATCTTTACATAACTCATTCTGCCAGGGCCCCATAAATTGCTCCTCATTCGGCACATCTTGGTGAAGTGCACTTGTGTCATTCATTACATTAAAAGCACATGTAAATCATCCTGGCAACAGCTGTCAAATGGATTAATATCATTCATAGGGAAAAATGTGTAGATTCAATATTTTCCCCACATAACACTCACCTGGCTCTTAATGACTAAAGGTTCCTACAAAGGAAACACGACTTGTTTCTCTCTCTGTAGGAGATGTATTGTTTCTTTTACAAATACACTTTCTTTCTTCCCTTACAGATGCTGTTATGCCGCAAAACCACTTCAAAAACTCATAATGGTGGCACTGCCCACACTGCGTTATTCAGAATGTGTTTACATGCCAACCCACTGTCACCACCACAGCAAACACAAATAAAGCAGCCGAAAAGTAGCTAATTCAGTCGTTTTCCCCATACACTGTAGGGCCTATATATAGTCTGATGTCTCCAGTCATAAGTATGACAGAAATGGACACAAGTGCAGGAACACAGTTTGTTGTGAATCAATCAACTTGCATTTTAATCATATTGAGACAAATCCTGGCTTATCAAGTCAGACAGTTCAGCTGTGTGGGTTTCAACCCATAGGTCTTTGCTGTGGGAAGCTAAGGCTGATGATTTGTATTTTCTCACCTGTAATGCAACATTACATAAAATCAACATAAATCAAGTAACGGTTTTGTTACCACTGTGCATTAACGGTAATTGTATCTGTTTCTCGTATTGCTGTTGGTGTTCAAACAACTGCATTTAATATTCTGTAATATCCTGATTACCCCTGACAACCACCTCTTAATTGCCATTGTGCGTTATGATTAAAGATCGAATCAGGAATGCATATAGGAGAAGATGGCTAGTTATTTACCTTTCTTGTTACAGTAATGCAGTTAGTTTTCAAATAGCGTCCAGCACACTTCTCTCATACTTACAGGCTCCATTGCTGTTTATCGTAGCTACGGATCGGTTGCCAAGCTTTAACCAATCAGATTGTTTGTTTCTCTCTCTCTCTCTCTCTCTCTCTCTCTCTCTCTCTCTCTCTCTCACACACACACACACACACACACAGACACAACACCTCCTATGAAGTTTGACACAAATAACTTATTAGAAAAGATAGATAAGGAAGATGACAAAATAGACTTAGCAGGCATGCCATGGAAAAAGTGGAAAAAAGCTATAAATTGAAAAAGCTGGAAACATCATAAGCTGCTGCTGCTGATATATATATATTTTTTTTTCTACTATTACTATTACTATTGACACTATATGTATAGTGTCAGTAGTAATAGTAATAGAATAGTAGTAATTGTAACTATAGTAAAGTGCATTTAATCTAATACTCTGACACAATAAAGAAGTTTTTGTTTGCTTGATTGATTGATTTAGTTTTTAATTTGTATATATCCACAGTGAATGCTTGTGAAGCCAGATATGGGAGCTTTAGGACCTGCGCAGAGCAGTCTTATAAGCTTTCAAATGCTCTCTATATTTGTGGTTTTGCACTGTTGGCTTCGGCACAGAATGGCAAGCATCTGTATGTAGATTATTTTACTCTGCAGTCTTCAAGCTCTATGCACAGAATACTAATTTGATAGACAGACCACTTACATCAAATGCAGTACTGTACACTTAAAGGGCTCGAGTATATTGTCCATTGTGATTTAAATTCAGAATTGGGTTTTTACTTTCTTACCATTTCATAAAATAACCCTTTTAAAAAATAAAATCATAACCCATAAAATGTTCTTGTTTTGTAAGTCTTGGTAGTAAATATGCCACATAAACATGAATAAATATTTAATTATCTGCAGGGATTTGAGGCCCAAATATTCACAGATGTCTGCAAATATCACATATTCCAGTAACAGTTCAGTAATTATTTTGAAATCCCACAGTGAAGTTCCTTACAGCCTCACTTTAGGGTTTCAATGATTTCTGCTCATGTCCTGATTTTGTTACATCATGTATTTGTTATTGTGTAGATATGACAAATGGCAATAATGTCTACTCTATATAATTTGCGTGTTAAACACCAGGCACACATGTTTTCAAGGGACAAACATAATACACCTTATAATAATTTAACTAATCTAACAGATATTCAGATTTATCCCTCACAATTCTTAGAATTTTCATACTGGATTAAATTTTGTATTTATTTGTACAGGGTGTTCAACTAATTATAAACCAAGTAAGATAGTTTTTCATACAGCACAAACTACATTTATTTTCCAGCTAACCAAAACAACCCTCCCTGCTTATTATTGGCATGTAATAATAGGGGGACGTCTGTGAGAAGCAAGGGTTTGTCATCACATTGTTGGTTGTTTTTTAACATGAGGTTTTTACAAAAACATTTACACTACCTTGAACCACCCCAAGGTTTCAGTGACAATTTCTGAAATCAAAATGTCTGTGCCTTGCTGCTTGTTAAAAAGCATGAACAGATGTAAACAGAGTTTTATATCATGACTGTAATAGCTTTTTTTACTGAAGGACAATATTATTAATTCAAGAAAAAAATTGGTACAAAATAATTACTGTGTTCCTGCTGTTCGACTGCTTTCCGACTGTGCAGATGATTGTGTAGAACACTGCTTGTGAAGGAAGAGCTAAACCTATGCAAATTGTATTCAGTTATTCAAACTTATGCTGCCGATTCATTGTGAATCTCTGCCTTATCATATGTGTACCAAGGTGACAGCACATGCATGTATTTGAAACACAATAACAGCATAGTAAAGTACATGCAAACATAGATATGACACAAGGAAAGTAAAAGATCTACAAAATGACAATACATAGCTTATCTTTAGTTGGGAATGAGTGGAAATGGGAACTGCTTTTCAGATGGGCAGTTAATACATAGAATGTGTATTCCAAACCCTATAAAGACCAGCAGCAATGGATGGTCCATTTCTGCTATTCCGGAAATCGGCTCCTGTTTTATTTAGCACTAACAGGTGTTGACACATTATCTACTAACAAGTGTGCTTTCTGAGCAATGGCAAGAGAGTAGGTTTGTTTTCGTAGGCCTGCTTAAAACATGATTTATATGCTGCTCAGCCTGCGCAAAAGGGATCCTCAAAGTTGCAGGCCATTCTAACTACACTGAGTTTGTATTGTGTGCTGTATCCGTTTGGGCTGCAATGCAAGATACAGTCCACAAATATGAACTGACTGCTGGAGATGGCTAAGATGTATATTTATAATGATAATAATAATACATACACTTATTTAATCTCCAGTAATGGCATGGGAAATGAGCATTTGAATCAATTGGGTTATGTAATTTGTAGGAAGGAAAGATTCATGCCAAACAATGCTCATGTGGAGAGCGGGATTACTGGCTGTGCTCAGCGCGGTCTAGCTGCAGTACCGATTGTAGCCGGTGGGTGCCGCTGTCCCGGGGTGGCGCTGTTTATATGAGCCAGGCGGCCCCCGGAGCTCTTTCATACTGATATACCCATACAGCAGCATGGCGAGACGGGGGAGAACTGAGACTTTCCCTCATGTATCAATGGGGACAAAAACAACATGCCTCAGAGTCCTGCGGTTATTATTTATTGCATTTTTTCATGCGGCACAGGCCAACCAAGAAGGTGGGTGATCTTTCGGATAATAATACGCCGTCTTTGCGGAGAGCTCAACTCTTTCTCCCCCAGTCCGGGGTGCTAGGCTCGGTAGCTGGGGCTCCTTCGCTCCCGCTGGTCGGCTGGAAATGGTTGTTTGTCAAGGCTAGTGTGATCTGAACTACCCTTAAGCGGGTCGTAAAACAGCGATTTCCACGTTTTAAAAACCTAGCTTGTATACCTCAACATGTCCTATCTGGCACTGGGAATGCTTTTAATCACAAAGCAGGTAATAGTACTAGTGCTTGTGCAATTATATAATATGCAGGCTGGACGAAATGAATGTTTTAGTGGGCTGTTAATGTCCATTTAAATACACCAGCAGTCGCCCAGGTTTATATGTGTGTAGTTGTTGAAAAACCCTCGGCTATCACTAGTCGTTTCGTGTCCGCGAATCTTGCTGTTGTTGCCGGCTAAGGCTGCTAATCCAGCCGCAGGCTTCTCCTTGGCCTGGGAGTTCTGCACGGACTGTTTTTATTTACGGTTTTGTTTTGGTGGTTATGATTTTAGATGCGTGCCATAACTAACATGAATTTAATGAAGATACAGCAGGAATTGATGGCGGAAACTCGGGTGATTACGGTATCGGTGAGAAACTTATCTGCTTATGTCTAACAAATAAAAGACGGTTTGAAAACTGAACCCTGCATGACATTGCTGATTTGAAATTAACTTGTTGTCAAAATGAAGTTCTGGATGTGCTGTAACGGAGAGATTTCATAAGAGGGGGTATTTCGCGATTGCAAAAACAGCCGATCAGAAGTATGAAGCGTGTTATTGCTAACTCATTTGTTGACTGTCATCCCAGCCGTCACACTTCAGGGTTAACCAATGCGTTGGACATTTAAAGATGCACTGTGTACGAATAACTGGAAAGTGACACGTTTTCAGTTTTGATACATGCCTGTAGACATTGATATCACTGTGCACTGGGCGAAACACTTTTTCTACTATCTCCGTTACCTTTTGGTTGATTATTAATCCTAAACTTCGACTTTGTGCTGATTAGAAAGCATGCAAAATGCCTTTATACACCATAATCACACAGGAATGCAATACAGGAAGATGCAAGCTGTGCTCGCTTGGCGGTGCTTTATAAATGCATAATGAAAATAAAGAGGAAGTATTAGAAAATCCTATTGTACATCTGTATTTCATATCTTTATTAATTGTGCATGTTATCCTGGGGTGGTCCTTTATTAAACTGTATTTATCTTCTGCTTTCTACAGTATTGCTAATAAAGAATGACATGATTCACTTCTTTATCGTGGGAGTGACTTCAGTAGAGTTGCATACTGTTTTGGGTGCCATAACGTTTGTAGCTCCGATACATGAAATCTGCAATGTCACAAGAAGTTACAGAACAAAATTGGTGCAAATGAACTACTTCCTTTGAAATCCCACTCGGTTTGAAGTATTGCAGGCTTTGATTTGAAATAATGATTGCCAAATGCGTAATGTAAGCTGTGCATAGATTCATCCACCCCCAATGACACATTAAAGAAATTGGATCCCCACAATAAAAACCTCTTCTGTGACTCCTGTGCGTTTACCATGAATGATTTTAGTCAATTGGAAATCTCATGCACATCTTTTGCATCTCTAGTGGAATTAAAGCATTTTTAAAAATGGATTCATAAAGAAAGAAATGCAGAGGTTAATTCTTTTTGTTTAGGTGCAGTAGCAGTTTTGGCAACCTATTTTGTTAGATTTTTTGTGTTTATTCAGTAGCCCAGGTGACAGGTGTTGCCTTTAAAAGGGTGACCCAATACCACATAAATCACTGTGCAAACACTCTGTGTTCACATGCCTTGCCAATAATGTGTAAAGAATGGTCTCTGATCACATGATCTTGTTTCTAGCTATGACAGTTTAAAACGATTGTGTAGGTGAGAGTTCCGTTAAGAGGCTGTGACTTAATGCATAGAAGAAAAAACGAAGGAAACGCTGCCATATTCTTAAGTGTTAAAGTATTTAGATATGCTGCCATCCTCTCTTGAGACAGGTTTGAATGGAGAACCTTGTCGAAGAGACCACTAATGTCACTGCATGAAGTGTCCCATGGTTACACATGTTACAGTTCATCATACCAGACATATGCTATCCAAACTGTTTCTGCTGCTCTCCTCTTGTGCACTGCCTGGATCTTATAATGCACTGGCACATTAGATGCCCTGAAAACTAATTGAGGAAGCTATTCTGGCAGTACATTTTTTATAGGATCTACAGTGGTAATTATTAGCTGGGTTGGTATGAATTATGCTACCCTGGGATTAAACCTATGTAGTATTCTTAGTTTTTATGTTTGCCTGGAGTATGCATCAAATTTCAGCTTCAAGTCTTTGATCTAGCATTTTGTTAAAATGTGTCTATGGTAATGTCTATATTGGTTGCTTATCATTCAACTTTTCTTCCAGCATAAATGAATCACAAACCACTGTCATAACCTCTTGTCACTTATTTAATAATATTGCACTTGCTGCGTGTGGACTTTAAATTGCTGACAGTTGTATGATTCTACAAAGAAGATGCATTGCCTTCATTTATACATTTTTGTCTCCTGCATCAAGAAAAGGATTTACATAACCCTGCTTTTGTGGTACAAATATTTGCCTTCTGGTTGAGCGTGTCACTCAGCCCTGTGTAATGCCAAGATACCCCATAATCCAGTGTTTGTATGGCACTGTGTGTTTACTGTAGGCAGCTGCTCGTCTCATTATTGCAGAGATCTGTTTTATGTGTGTGTTTTAATGCTTTGCATGAAGTGTGACATCCCTTTTAAGTTGAAGAAAGGCAAAGTAAATACAGAAGCACTTAAATGAAATGTGCTAGACTTGAATCTTAAGCTTTATCATCAAAGATTTGTAATAATGCTTACTAATTCACTGTTGTACCTGATTATAGCAACATGAGCAGGGTGCATGTAGTTCTAAATGACACCTCCCTCGACACCACAGTTACAGAGTTTGATGTTCTGTTTATGCTAATATGAAGTTACCTTTTTGTTGTATAGCTTCCCGTTTGCAGGGATTAAACGTGATGCTTTTTACTACCTGTATTTGTAAAGTGGAGGATTCTGTAATGTATTACTTGATGGGCAGAGTACAGAGAAAAGGCATGTTTCCATTTGGCGTGTTAACCTAGCTAAAGTTTTCCAAAGAGTTCAGCTGTTCAGCATATTTATAGGAAACCTCATGAAACCCCTGACTCATAACAGGATTGAGAGACTTCATTTTGTGGGTATCCTCATGAATACAGAAATGTTTTACTATTGTATTCCTTTAAGAATAAAATGCATATTGACCCAACAAATAAACAGGCCTAAGGAAATATTCACCAAGTTAAAAATATAACTTCTGTATATGAATAAAAGTTAATGTATTGTGGTGCTCATTATACCTTATGTTGGGTAACTATACACAGTTACATACTATGTGGATGAGATCAGTGATCCTGGTCTGTGGGCTTGGAGTCTATTCTAGTCATGGAATCTGTTTGAGGGAAGCCCAGGAAATGGTTTTATTGGGTGGCTTTTGCAGGCATCAGAGGGGGGTAGCTGACATGTGCTCAACATGCAGAAACAGCATTTCTTGGTTTTAAACTTCTCCGAGGTGAAGAGAAGCCTGTGGAAAAGACAGCAAGTGCTGAAAAGTGTCTCCATGAGTTCTGAATAAAATGACACTTTTGGGGGAGATTCCAATACGAATCCAAAGTCTTGGTTTTGTTTGTTTATTTTCCCTTTCAGACTACTTTTTCAGAAAGGCCCAACCTTGGAAGATTTATGCAAATATGTTGTTCATAATGGAAAGATCCCTTTGAATAATATACATTTGCATGCAAGGCTGTAGTGTTTTGTGCATTGCTCTCTTCTCCTTTTAGCAATAAAGCAAGCATTCTAGAATAAGACCAAAAGTAATAAGTAATAAGGATGTCTGGCTTATCATAGACCTATCGCCTCATGTTTCCTGTGTGTGTTTGATCTGGAGTAGCAGAGTGTTTCTGCTTAGGGTGAAATGCCCAACTACAAGTTTAAAACTTCCTTTCCTCTCTCGAATAGTGTCAAAAACAGTGTGGAAAGTGCAAACTGATGGATCCCTTTATGTGATGTTTAGAGATGCATCCTATGCTCTGCAACTCCATAAATGTCCCTTATCTGCATCCAGAGTGAATTTAAAACCCTCCACCCAGAGAGCAGGATGTGCTCTTTAGGGAGGATGGGGACAGGTGTTTAATCCTGGGCAGGCCTTTCCTGGTATTATCTGTGACTTCCCAGACTGGCATTCACAATTGGCCAAGCTGTGCCAGGCTTGGCTGTGGAGGCATTGGCTAGGCAATCCGCAAGCAAGTCTGTGTGTTTCTCAAACAACTGCAGATCTAGCAGCGTTTAATCTTCTGATTTACACAAAAGTGGTAAACACCAAAGTGATGGCTCATGGACTGAAGAAACAATTGATTTAATATTAGAAATTTCCTTCTAATATCTTATTTGTTGGTATGTGATGGCATAACTGCACTTTGGTTTTATGTGGTGTCCGTGAATGTAATGATGATCTAATGTATATATACATATATCATAAGGATTAAAATAGTGTATGAAAACCCTTTATTCAGAGGACATTAAAGGCATAGATGATTCAGCCTCTACGACTACTGCTAAGTGTCTTATTCATCAGTCATCCGTAGTATTTTATGTAGCTGTGATTTAGTTAGATTGGCCTTTGCTGCCAGCTCAAACATGCTCTGAAAAGCTTTGGCATGTTTTTTTTCCGGTTTACTTTAATTGTTCAGAGCAGAATGTACTGTACTGATACACTCCATAAATCAATTAGTCAAGACTATGTAATATTACATACACTGCTGCAATCCAAGAAATACATTTAACAAATTTGCTTCCTTAAAAATAAAAAAGGTTATCTTCATCATTCTGACCTCGTTTCTAAACGAGAGGTCTATAAGTTGAGGCCTGGACATGGGAAATAATGATTTAATTTAGAAATAGTCTGTAAGGACTGTACAACACTCCGGGCTTCATGGAATCATTTCAGAGATGCAGTATGCAATTTCACACTGTGTAATACTGAAACGCATGTTTCAACACTTTGTGCCGGAAACTTCCTGAGTTACCAGACTTATGGCTTGATTTGTGAAAGTGAATAGAACAAGTAACCTGATTTAAGGCTCTAAAGGGTGGTGTTTGCTTCTTGTGGACCTTGTTCCTTCATCAAAATATACATGGATTATAAAATTAATCTTGATTTGGTTTAATAAAGCAGATGACAGAATCCAAATTAGCTTATTTTATTGGTATATCTTCATAACCTCCTTGCTGAGACATTGTTTGCTATCTTTTAAAAAGCAAAGATGCGATAGGCTAATTCTTACCTTTCTGGTTTCTAACTCATTATAGTAATGCCTGCACTTGTATTGAGGATATATATTAATGTGTGTTTTTTTGCCACCTTGGAGAGTTTTAAAACAAGCTGCTCCATTTCCCTTTGTCTCAGTTCATGTCCTCTTTTGGGGAGAGAAAGAGATCTGTAATGGAAGTTGGAACAAGCAAGCTATCATTTCCTAAAGGTTTTATTTTATTTTTTGTTTCTGTAAGACACGCCTTGCTTATATCCCCTGCAGACTGCCTTCCGCACAGCTGGAGAGCCCACTGCCATGTCCTGTGCTGTATGACTCCCATGAAACGAGATGGAGAACACTTTCTATCTCATGATGCTGGGTCACTGCTGTGGCTTCACACCAGTGTGTCATCGCAGCCTTCATTAACCAGTTGACAAGTCGGGTCAAGAGGGGATTGGCTGGGCTTTATGGGGACTTTTGAGCTTCAGTGGCCCAGAAAGGTCTGCATGGTCATGTGGTTTGAGTTTGGGAGAAAAGGGATGCGCAGGCCTAGGCGAGAGGCTCCCTGAGATGTCTAGTCCTTCTGAGCCACCGAAATGGCACCCGTGAGTGCTTGTCCCAGTTGGCAGTGAAATAAAGAGAGGGAGGGAAAATAGTTTACGCTATAAGTGTCTTGTAATTAAGAACAACAACCTAATCACGCTAAATATTGATCCCCCTACACTTGTACTTGAAGTAGGTTTATGCCACCTGTGTTAAATTTGGTTTCTTTGCAGCTGACCAGGGCTACATTATTCCACGCCTTTCACAGATGGATGTACTTTACATTGCGTTTTTGTATTGTTTGGTGGAATGGATTGCAAAATGTGTTGCCATGCTTGGTTTTGTTTGATCAATGATCACCCTTCATCAAAGCAGATTGATTTGGGGAAATAAATATCAATAGCTTTTGCATTTAAGATTTTTTTGTTTTTCTCTCCAAGCCAAGCAGTAACAAGAGATTGATCTGTAATGATATTTGATTTATGTAGGTGTGTGTTATAAAATACACTTCCTTTTGACTTTTTGCCCTACTCTACTGTATATAGTGATTACATGTTCTTGTCTGAAAGGAATAGTGCATAATTTAAAGATTAACCGTACATAATTACGGCTACACTGGTCACTGTATAAGCCTACTGTTCATTTCTATTTGTAGATGGATTGCTGCCTGTTTTACTTCTGAGACCTGCAAAAAAAATTGTTGGCTATACTGTTTTTGTGAACCCCCTCCTTGTCTCTCGCTACATCATGGCCCCCCTAACGCCATTGAGATAACAAAGGGTGGGTGTGTATATGTGTATGTATATTTCTCTCTTGAGCTGGAGCTATCGAACTATCATCTTCAGCCTATATTGAGCACCATCTTATATGTGGTTGTCTTCTAGGTATTTTTGTAATCTCTTGGTATTCATTTAATTCGTCCATCTTTGATCTGCTCCTCATATCCTGTACTGCCCATTGCCATTTTAGCATTTTCAATGATGTCACATACTTTGGTTTGTGCTCGGATCTATTCTTATCTTTCATGCATCTCTTGAAATTCCAAGCATACATCTTTCTATGCTCCTTTGTGTCATGTATACATAATATTTAATTATTTCAAATAGCTTTTACAAAGATACTTTATTTCATAGTGTAGGATTCATTTGGTAGAGGTGGCAGTGTGGCACAGTACTTCATAAATATGAAACCTGTCCATAGCTGGGCTATTACAAAGTTATAAACGCCAGGGCAACTTTTCATAAATGGTCAAAACATTTGTTTTGTTATAATTGACTACTTCCTTTACAATCTCTCTGATAGCATCAGCATTAGCATTTCAATCCCCTATTGCAGTACAAGCTCAGTATTGAGCAAAGACACTTGACCTGGCACTGCTACTGTAAACTGTTAAACCCCACTAGCATGACACTGCCACCTAATAATAGAGTTGTGAGCGTCATGAGGAGGCTGGATATAATATCTTCTGTAATGCTGGTTTGTAAAGGGTTGGTACTTTAGTTGTCCTTCATTTTGCTATAGTATGGCTGTAAATCTAAATGTATTCATTTGAGAAAATTGATTTTTCAATGCCATGTAGTGGATTGTTCCCCACATTGTAGTGTTCTGTGCATGAATATTTGAATAGTTCGTATTCCTGTAAGAGGAGGCAGAATAGGAGAGTAGTTCACTAAAACATAACCCAAACATCGGGACCATACAGTATGTATAGAAAGTCTACACCCCTTTGGACTTTTCACATTTCTGTTGTGTCAGTGCCACAATTTAAATATACACACCATTGTCCACCATTGTCCACACTGTTAAACTACTTAGTGTGTGATTTTGATGGTGATTGCTTACACCTGAAATGTAATGCATGGGGTGACCAAAATCAAAATATTTTACAATTCAGATGTTTGTGTTATGCATTTTTCCCTTCCTTATACAGTACAATTGAATCTCTAATTCACCATCTTTATGGGTAAACATGTAATTTACTACAGTACTTATTTTAACCAAATCCTTTTTTTATTTTCAACAACCACCTGATGGTTAACTGTGTGATGGTTATAGAAATTCTGGAGGCTATAATTCATGAGTGTTTTGTTTTAAATGAAGGTTCTCTGTCCTGATCAATACTTCCTCTTCTGACAGAAACTGGCACTGTACAAGTGTCAGACAGCAAACAAGCTACAAAATCTTTATATGCATCTTGTTCTTTTTAACCGTTTCCTGAGTTGCTTAAAATCAATCCCTTTACTTTGAATCTGTTGCAGTTTGGTAGACTAGGTTATTTGGCCATTGTTTGTTTTCTTAAGATTGAGGTCAAATGAGCTTCAGAAGGTTTGGCAGAGATTTTCATTGATAAAAAATTGTCATCCCCACAAACTTTCCTTTAACATAGATGGTCTTTAACACCCCCAGTGTTGATGTAGTAAGCAAGCAAATACATTGCAGAATTCTCCTTCTGATTAACTTGCATGTTAGTCTAATGAGAGATTTTTAATTTGTCTTTTCAGCATTCATTCAATCAGATACCATTTTAGAGGTACTGCGGTTTGGTGAAGGAGGCATCTTGCAGGTAAGATGAATCTCTAGTTTTGTACAGTGTCTGTTCTTTTTTCTGAGTGGAAGGCCATGATGTGATCTTTAAAGCTTTTCCAGACACAACTTAGTATAAATGTGGTGCTCCATATTCCCTGGGTCCAGACTGACAGACTGCCAACTAGTTGGTATATCACTATTTTAAAGCTTTGAACATACACAGAATTAAAGTAGTGTTGCTACTTCGTTAATGCTGATCCATTGGCTGGAGAAAGCTAGGCATATATAGCTTCTCACACTGAGCATGTGTAGATCCCAGAGGGTCACTCTCTGGAAGTACTGAATGCCACATAGGCCTAGGTGAGGATAAGATATAAGACGGCATGTATTTGTATTTTTGTTTAATAATTTGCAGCCTTGGCATGGATTAGAGCCATCATCACAGTTACACTGACAAGGGCTTACAGCCTCTCGGCAATAAATGAGCAATGAACCATACATGCCAAGAGACTGGTCCCTGAGCTCAGGGTGTAAGAGGGGAAGGTGGGGGGGGTTGTAATCTTTGAAAACTCAAGGGAATAAAGTAATGCTGACATGTTGATCATAACCGAGAAGCCCTGATCCAAGTGTACTACTTTACAGTGTGCTTATAATGTAGCAGAAATAGGCTTCTGCAAATGGGGAGAACTCGATCGCTGTCTCTGGAGAGAGTTCTGCAGTTGGCAGCAGCTCCACAGCTTGCACTGCAGCACACATACCTCACACAGGACTGAAATTTAACTCTTCTCAGGGTCATCGACTTTTTATTCCCCCTCTCGCCTGTCGGTGCTGCGTATTCCTGCTTTGTTTAGGTGTGTGTAGCATTGCATACCCAGGGAGCTGCGGAGAATCCTTTCCTCAAGCTGGGCTAAAGTAACATTGATAGATTGCATCATACAAAGTAATTTGATTAGGGAGGCATTTTCTTACTGATTTAGTTATCCAGCATACACACACAATACTGCAATACACAAACTGGTGCTTATGGATGTTTGTCTGCACTGAAAGGTTCCACTTTTGAAATTAAAATGTAATATTGACTCCTAAAAAGTGATTTGAAAGGATGGGCTAAAAAGAATCAGTGTAAAGGACTAGTTTATCTTCCATTTATTAATGTATTGTTTTGATTACCATGTAACATCTTATTGTAAAATAAGGGAACGGGGGAGTGCTCAAAAGAACTTCTCAAGGCCGAATGGAAGAAAACTGCAATTGTGCATTAAATCTAACTATGTATTTGTTGCTGAAAGCATCTAAGCAGAATCACAAACCTGCTTAGTATGCCAAGCTGCAAGAAATATGAATTGCTAATTTGCAATACTCCTTCTACACCCAATAATAGTCTGCATTGCTTTATTTCACTTGCACTTTTTCCAGCGTTATTGTGATCATATACAAAATATGAATACATAATAGGGGTGTAGCTCCACCCTGTGTACTACAATATTTCTAATACTTGGGTGGAAATCTGCTGTCCCGTTCCTGCGGCTGTACAGATTTGTAGTTCAAGGTGTCTTCCTGATGAGCCATTCATTCTAGTTCATCCCAGAAGTCATCTTCAGGACTAAGTTTAAGACTCTAACCAGCTTTCTTGCACTTGAAATTAAATGGGTATTTAACCTTTTTCCCCAACAGAAATAGTTTTAAATAGAACATAGGTTGTCTCATTATTTGTTGGTATAACCTTTTAACTTAAAGGTTGTACAAATGGATATTAGTTATTATCTTCTAAACTGAAAATGTACAACTGCTGAGATTTGCTTTTTACTTTTATGGAGATGTGAAGTAAATTAAAATATCCAAACGTAAGATTTTGCAATTAGAAGAGCTCAAATTATTTCCTCCTTTTGACTTTGGTAATCATGGAAAAACAAAAGTTTAGGTTTAGTCCTATTAAAAACTTGTTTAAAACAATAGTGAATACAGTTACATGTTCAGCTGAAGTAAATCTGAACCTGCAGTAAAACTTTGGAAAAGAGTTATGTAACCTACTTAATGCCAATGTTTTTGTTTCTTTACAGACAGAGTCTGAAATGGACCTCAGTTCATATCATCAAAAAAGGTAAGTACTTGTCTTTCACAAACTTCCTACAATACACTGCGGTTACCTTTTGTATAATTTAAAAATCATCTTCCTTATATTAGTGGAAGTATTGTTTTCATCCACATAGTCGGTTAACTATTGCTGGTTCACTGTGCTCCTAGAGTATTGTGTAGTATGTTCTGCATGTCCAAGACAATGACTGTACAAGGTAAATAAGGTTGATCTATGCAAATAAATAGTACAGCTAAATTACTTGAACACTATTGCAAGGTTCTGTAATACCCTTCATATTTCAAATGCCCCCACCGGTAACATGCCATCTTGATTTAGGTGAGGAATCTGTCATCTGGGGCAGTCTATGTGAGGGGCGGGCTGTAACTACTGCAGTAGATCGTCTGTGATTGGTTAACCGTTGGCCTGTAGAGTGCAGGGCAGTCCGGATCTGTTTACAAACAGTGCGAGGGTTGCTGTGCTATTTCCAGTACCAGGAAGAGCAGTACTTTGAAATGCTGGGATCTATAGACTAGTGAGTGAGAGGAGAATCATTATTGCTTGCTTCCATTGGTTAAGTGTCATTCCAACAAGCTCGGGTCCAGAGTCCTGAAAGATAACAGTGGACACTGTGTCGGGGGTGTGTGGAATATAAATTCAGCGGTTGATTCTACATGCCTGTTTTGCCAACCACTTTATCACTATACATCCTTATCTACCTTGTATCCCTGGTGAATGTGCTCTTCAGTCACTAAGACTTGCATTGGTTTTGTCCCCTTTTGGTGCCCTAGTACCCATTAAAGCAGAAGTTGTGAGTGGGAGGCATCAGCCCTGAGACGCTTTGCTGTTTGCAGTTGCAGAGAATAGGAAAGGCTAGCATGACTGTGTACTGTCTGTGGCTATTTTGGGTTGATTTAGAAATGCACAGTTTAATTAAAATTAAAGTTATTGTACATTTTAATTTGACGGCTTTCAACATGCACGTTCAATTTGTTGTCCCACCATATTTCATGCTATAATAAATGCATAATTTGTATGTAGTTTAGGAGTTTCCTGTCAATTAAAATAACACCATTTCAAATTTGGTAGTAGAAGCCCTGTACAGTTTTTGCAAATAAGTCTCTAACGTACTTTGTCGA
Source organism: Amia ocellicauda (assembly GCF_036373705.1). Classification (NCBI taxonomy): domain Eukaryota; kingdom Metazoa; phylum Chordata; class Actinopteri; order Amiiformes; family Amiidae; genus Amia; species Amia ocellicauda. The sequence continues at coordinate 10,850,263 of NC_089855.1, forward strand.
GCCTTTAACCTTAAAATTTCAGGACTGGCTTTCCAAAGGTATAACATATATTGTGAATTATAATGATTATCTCACAGGATATTGAACACTACAAAAATAGCAGATTAGGTTCCCTCCTGCACTGTGTATTTACTTTTAAAGTCAATTTACTGTGAGTGTAATTTGCTTTATAGCACAATAAACAGTAAATCCTATCTTTCCTTAAGTAAATAATCAAGCTTTTGGCATGAAAGAATGTCGCAAGGGTTCCCTGGCTGCCAAATATTTACATTATTTTCTTTTTATACTCTTATATTTATACGTGAAGGATTCTGACTTCATGTAAAATAAAAGCCATTTGAGAAATTTGGTAAGTGGCCAAGGGCAATGTATGCACATGTAGGAGTAGAGAGAGAGGTCTTTTTTTTTTTTTTTTTTTTTCAAATTCCAGAAGCAAGTTTAACTGCATAGATCTGTGCCTCTCATTCATTTTCTCATCCAATAGAGTTTCTCCAAGTTACTGACATGGGTGTTATATTAACACTTACTTGCTAAGTGGCTTCCTGAGATTGGTCAATCAGGGTAGCGTGTTTACTCCTCTGTAGTGTCATCCTCTACCTTGGCACACCCTACAACAGACATACCAAAACCATGAGACAGCTCTCGGCTCTAGAAACAAAAAAAAAAGTAAAATCAAGTCTTTTTAAGCTTTTTTTTTTTTTTTTTTTTCTTTTTTGTATTTGTTGAAAGGCAGAATTGTCAGTGTTCTTTGGAAGTCTCTGATTTACTGGAAGGTTTCCTGACTTTTTCCACATTTCCACATATTCTGACAGTACGAAGTTTCGGTTGTACTGCGTAGCATAATATGCAGGACTTTAGACCATTTTTGTTTGCAATGGGAAATAGGTAGTGTAGTTATGATTGTTGAGATATGAGTCTAGATTTCCCAAGATACTGTCTAGCTTGTGTTGTGTTTTTTTTCTTCTCATTCTCATGTTACATCCTGTTATTGAACGAGTCCTTCTGTTTAGGTTACATGTCATAACTTCCTGGAAAAGTGCTATTTAAAAAATACTTCTGAAGCCCTTTACCATGCACCCTGAAACCCATCTCACTTTCATTGTCTGTCATTCAGCTTTGTAAAATCATTTTGAAGAGCCGAGTTTTAAAAACCAAACCGAGAATTGCACAGACCTGTAAGAGGAAATGGAGCAAGTGAGGGGGGGAACGCAAATGCAAATGCTTAAAGCTACTGCCTCAGCTGTCATACAGTCATACTGTTTGAAACACTGCTTTAGATGAGAAGAGACTTACATATAAAATAGTTGGTTCTAGGACCTTGCTGCATCACTTTAAGAAAGTAATTTATTTTATATCACAGAATTATGCCTAATCATTTTTGATGTACAAAGGATATGATTCTTCTGGGGCAAACTCTTAAATTCATGTACTGATACACACACTACAGAAAATTAAATGTTCTATATTTTTATAGGCAAAGTATTATTCAATTGTAATTACCTGGACTCTTAGGCATTTCAAATAGACATGAAGTCCTTATTGTTGTCAGGACAGGTGTGTCGATCACCCTGCTGTGTTGGCTCGAACCAAAGGAATGACGTGACCATGACTATTAATCATTATGTTGCAGCTATCGTGTAAGGACCTGAAATAAGATTGATGCAGCAAAAGTGATTGTAGTGAATAAGCAAATATCCAGGACAACTGTTCAAACCATTTATAGTGTAATGTTTACTTTTTTATTTTTTACAAAAATAAAAACCAGAATTCAGGTGGCTGTAGAGTTGAAAGTGTGTGTGTATTTTAACTTTGTTTTAGGTTTGTGAAATCCAGCTAAAACTGCCTGTTCATACCTTGTCTGTCATCATTTAGAAGTGACTCTGGATGACATTTGCTATTGTGGTTGAAGAAAGTGTTTTTTTTTTGGTAACTTTCTGGTGCTGTACAAAATCACACTGCAGCTAGACGAAGAACAATTTATGAAAAACTGTTGATCTTATTGATGTAGTTTCTCATGGGATTTAAAATGTATGTTATGGCTGTAATTTAAGTGAATCTTTTTTTCCTAGTTTTATTTATCTGGCAAAAGGTCCACCTGACTCTGTTGAACATGTGCTCTTCACTGTACCGAAAGCACTCTATCACTTGATGGCCTAGCACAAGGAAATGGTGTCAATGGTGAAAGTTTACTTTCTGATTTTAATTCTCCAGTGGATTAATACTGCACGTAGTGTCAATTACTGCATAAACACTGTTTTCAGTTCTGCTTACTGGTAAACCCATAGAGGAAATGGTGACTGTTTTTGAATCTACCATGCAAATAGTATTACAGCTGAAGAAAGAAAGAAAGTGGTTGATTTATATTGTTTTTTAAATTATAATTATAAGGTGGCCTGGACACCTGTTTCTGTTAGGACTTTCTTTTTTCTTCTTGCAGAAAGCCTCCTAAACCAACACCAGTGCTTCAAAGTCATGGGACTTGCCACACTTGTAAACACCTAAGGGATCTTTTTCTATGTTGACATAGGTGACATGGTATGGCTGTCATGTTGAGTTACAGACATTTGTGAAAACTTATAAACACAGGCTTATGGCCTAGATTGAGACTTGTTCAAATTAAGTGACATTTTTGGGTGGGTGTATCTTTCAGTAAATACTTCTTCAGAACCGTAAGACCCACTGCACTGAAACTGTGTGTGCATGGCACAAGTCCGGTGCTCTTTCAACCTCGCTCTGGCCGCACATACGATCAAAACTCATCCTGTCTGGTGGAGCCAAAAATTGCTACTATCGTCAGGATTTCTCAAGGTCCCAAGACCTTGTAGTTGCACTCCATTTGCATCTGTTGTAATATTGTATATCATACAATGCAATATACTTTTCAGACCACTCAAATGACACGCATTGCTTTGTTTGTGTACTACTATGCCATGTTTGCTAGGCCACAGATAATTACTGCTTGCTGCTATGTTCATTCTTGCTGTTATTATTTTAGTGATAACTGACCACTTATAGTACTGCTAGAGATGGCTATGAGTACCCTAGAGGTGGGGAACAGAGATGCAATTCTCAGAATCTGTCATGAAATGTCTGGTTCTAAACCTTTTTGTGTTTTATAATAAATTGCTGACTAAGGGACTTTGTACATGTTTTCCGTGCTTCAATACTGCTTCCTCCCAAGTCATATATTGGCAATTAGATATGAAAGCTACAGCCCTCATTAAGTGTGTATAAAATATAAAGCATTAACTTATCATACATGTTGATGAGCAAATTCAGTTTGTACCTTAGCTTTCTTTTTGTGTGTCTGTAGTTTTGCACCAATAATATCCAGAAAGTGTGTCAATCCAGGCAATTCTAACCTGCAAATCATAAGATCTACAACATCCACCAACTTTATAAATGTAAACCACTTCAAAACTAGGCTTAATACACCCACTTATAGTATCATGCCTACTTTTATGCCAGAGCAATGCTGCTGCTCATTAAGTATGCTCATTCTCTTCCTGTCTGGTGAATCCATTTGTTTATTTTCCTTCAGCCCCATCTCAAAGCCTGCCATACATGCATGCATTCAAGCTTGCTTTTCCTTATTATCCAAGAATTGTAAGCTTTTTCTTTCTCTGTGAATACATTTTAGCATTTTTAAATGGGTCAGGTTGTGAATGTTGTTAATGTCTAACTGTTTTACTGGAAGTGCTGAAATTGCAGTTCATTTGTGTAGTCTGATTTTGAAGTCCCTTATTTGGATGCGGGCAGGAAATTAAACTCAATTCAAAAGCAGAAGTATTCAAGTCTATAGAGCTTGTCTGTTAAGACCAGGTACTTTTAATGTAGCAAGTTGTTTAGTTCGAGTGTTTTTTGGTTTTCTAAAAAGCATAACCTGCTGTTTTATAAAACCAAACTATAACAAATGTATATAAAACATCGATCTCCTGCATATGTTCGTATGTTCCTAAATATTTGAATTAATTACATATATGGCATTTCAGCTGTTAAACTCCTCAAAATGAATGAGCTATAACTACGTTCCTCTCCAACCGCCAGACTCGCTATTTGTGATTACTATAACTGAATATAGCCGACCAATATGGGCTTTGTAATCAAATTAGTAATTGTGAAAGATTTATAATCATGTTGATTGGTGAAACGCGTTATTTTCTACTCATCACATTCATTATTATCATTATGTATTGTATTAGATTTGCATCCGATATAGCTCTGAGCAAGTTTCTAACTTTCCTTTGGAATTAAATCCTGATCACGTTGCAAACCCGGGTCTCTGGATCAATGCCTTGATCAATCACCTGTTTGATCATGAATGCTAATTGTTCATTCCGTCCCCGGAAAGCAAAGTACATTTTACCGTTCGTCCAAAATTGCCAAGCATGGAATACGTATGCATTTCATGGGATAAAATGTGAATTATGTTTACGAAATATAAATTATATTAACGAAATGTGTTTGGGGGGTCCTTATACCATTGTTTTTAATTGCTGCCAGGATACTTGTTCCTGTTACATACTTTTGCAAGTATTCAACCCCTTTTTCCAATTTACGTTGGACAGTGATCCAAGTAGGCCACTGTAATGTTAATAATTAATCATTGTAAGTATTGCTGTAAAACCAAGTTATTCAGCAGGCACCATTTATCCAAGGCCACTTGCATGGTTTATTATTCACTGATATGCAATGTTCTATACAGCCACAATCTTACAGTGAATATAATTTAAGTCATAGAGCAGTATTATTTAGTCTCCATGTATAATCTAAACAGATATGTATTAAGGAGGCATTGAAATGTTCCAAGACTGGGCACTTCTAATGCTCATGGGCAGCCACAGCACTGAGGGGCAACACTGATGAGGGAGTGACCCCAAGCAGTCTGACCCTTGAGGAAAGGATAAACTGTGGAGAAACACTGTCTGAACTAAACAAATCGGATGATAAGTTTCTTTAAAATGGGACAAGATTAAATTAGATATTTGAGTGGTCAACAGATTGGCCGAAGTCATTGGGGAGTAATTGTTTGGTCTCGCCATCGGGTTAAGAATTACCCATCTTGATGCCACTTCTATTTGTAGTCTTGGTGTATTTAATTTTTGTATCTACCCTATCAATCTGTGTAACATTTGTTATTTAAACATTCCTTATAACAGAGTAACTCAATATCTTTGCATCAGATCATGTAGTCACTTTTTACATTTTTGATAGCCGCCTACCTAATATTTTCACACTCAAGGTTCAACGTAAATGTATAGAACAAATATCTGGTGAGAAAATATCTAAAACATACAGGGCTGAATGCCAGCATTGTCTTTCTGACTGTACACAACACTAAGCTTTATTTATGCAGAAAATTGTTTATTGATTTGAGAAAATGTGTGTTTTGGGGACAAATAATTTTCTAATTCAATGAGGATGTATTTTGTCATATACAGTGAATCACCTTGAAGTTATGTTAAGTGTGTTTTACAATATAAAGAATACTTTCCATGAGTCACAATAGCATTAATGCTTTAATCTCATAACAATTGAGGCTCTCCAAATCAGAGACTGTAATTCAATTGCATTGTTTTTCTACAAAGAGGAAAAAGAGGAATTGGCAAGCATCAGACAAGTGTTTTGCAAGTGTCAAAACTACCTATTTAAAAAATATTGTATTTACTTTCTATAAGGGGTGTGTTCGGCTCCCATATATGGTATCCAGCTGGTTCATGGCTATATACTGTAGCATCCCCCCTCCCCTCATATACTCCTGATGAATATGCCTGAAGGAAGTAATCTATATACCCAAGCTTCAGCACAGTGCACTCAGTAATTCTGGGAAAACCTGGAGCGCCAGTTGTCCAGTAGATTGACTAATTATGCATCTTTCTTTACGGCATCAATTTAGACTTGTTTAAGCACATTCTAAAGGGTAGGGGCTCCTCTTCTCACGGGTTAATATTTGTATCCAACAAAAGTTGAAACCCTGCTAAATTCTTCTTGCATTCAGACTAATAGTAAACGAGTCAATCGGTGTGAGAGCAACATTTGCTGAGAAGTATTCTTGCTTGTTGATCTTGTGGAGGGTGGGGATAGCGATTTATTGTTGAGTGAGAGGGGGGCCAGTAGTAAATGTTCACGGCATGCAAGGTGCACCGACATCTAAATGCAACTAATAACTTCCGTATTTCACTATGCACTTCGAGAGACCGAAACGATTTAAAAACATATCTATAAATAGTTAGGAAATAAACAAATCCAAATAAATGCAATCAGACACCTGTAGTTGTCAGGCAGGTCTGGTAGGTTCCTCCCCTATGCTCCTCTTCTCAGCTCACACCTGTGAAGCCAACAGATGGGTGTCAGAAGCAAAACATGACGAGAGCTCGCACGATGTGGGGAAATCTGTACATTTTAGTGTTGCTGTCCTCTCAGATGCCTCCTTTCTGTTACAGTTCATCCCTACACCGAGGGAATTGCAGACCAATACAGTTCGAACCGCCGATGTTGGATTTCCATGAACAGTGAGTACTCTCTCAATCTTACCCCACCCCCCCACCCTATTATCTGCACAGTGATTGTTATTTGTGCTTGAATTGCATGTTCCTTAGACATTGCTCTTTCATTCAAGGAGCAGTGTTATTCATATTTCTGGTGACATTTGGAGCATTCTTGACCAGCAGTAAATTCTTATTACCGCTCTCAGGTGTGGATGTGTGGAGTGGGTGATGGCAGTATGTTTATGGTAACCTTTGTTTTGAATCCTAAGTTAGTGGGTGTGTACACAAATTATGAATGCTTGATCTCTGAGCGGAAAACTTTTGGACATGAATCATGGTTAAATCTCATTTACCTTGTCATGTTTCTCATTTTTATTTTTGTATTAAATTTCAGCATTTGTTACCAATGGTTGAATTTACAATGGATAACAGACATATTGTGCTAATATGTATAGTCTTCAATTAATCATTTTAGTTGGGGATTAACCAGGTATATTATTTATAAAAGGGCACTGCAGGATTTCCTCTCTAATGTTTCTTGTATTAATGGCATTATAGAGTATATGCACATTGTAAAAGCTATCCTATGGTATGCTCTTAGGTTTGGTTTATTTTACAAACATACCTTAGAAGAGCCTAAGTCTGCAAATCCCATGGATGAAAGACTATGATTTAAGTTTGTTTGTAAAGGAAGGAGATTTCTTCTTGTTCTGTTATTCCTTTCTTGATTTCATATCTGTAATTTGAAATACATTTCAGTGTATCCTTGTGCTGGAATACTGATATTAAAATCCTTAATATCAAATAAATTAAAAGTAAAATCAGTTGTTAATCGCATTATCTTCATTTAACTGAAACTCCGAGCTGCTGATCAGTATTTGTATCCAATCTTTCAGTAGTTATCTGAATTCCCTGGATTTCCTCAAAAACAAAATAATGTACAGTTGTAAGGCCAGGATGGTTCCACCTTGCTTGACAACAATGATGTCATATCATTACTTTGATCCTTCGATTCTCTGGGATCTTGACATTGTGATGGAAAAGTACAATGCAAAGCTTTTAATAGGTAGTTGGCAAAAATGGTATGCAGTTTTTAAAATGCATACACTGCATTATCTCCCCCCAACATACTTAAATCCTTTATTTAAGAAAGTGACTACATTTATATTAAATTAAATATATTTTAAACCAAAGTACATTCTTATAATTAGAGCCTTTCCACAAGATCTCTGAAAAGATGGTTTGTGATAATAAATGTGTAACCTCTATATTATTGCCTCCAACGAGTGGTTGTGTATAATACATTATCTGTGCTTTCACTAATGTTCAGTTGCTTTCTTATTTGAGGAAAGTGCTTAGTTTTCAGTTATAGTTGATGCAAATTGATATTTCCGGAATATTACTTATTTAATTCTAATCTTGTTCTGACTTTAATGGGTTGTTAAGTTCACTGTTATTTTTGTTTTGTTATTTTTTGAAAGATAAGTAGATTTACCTGCAGTGCTCAAGCAGAGTGTTTTATATGGTGCTTGTGGTTTTAAACGGATGTTCTGCACTATGAGTGAAGCATGAAAAACACTAAAACTTCTCCAATTTATGCTTAAGAAAAAAAAAACCGTAAGCCTGCTTTTGTGCTTAGTCAGCATCGGTATAAAAAGCTCTATTAATGGATTCAACCATTGATCAATTCTTATTTAAGCATCACTTCAGTATTCCAAAACGTTGGCTCTGATATCATTTCCGTTTTGGAATGACATAAGGAATTTAAAAAGTGATGTTTTGTTTCTGAATAAAAATAGTTTTTTAATTAAGTCTGTGGCTTTGTGTGTTCTTTGCACGCCATAGTACATAAGTACATATTTTGTAATATTTTTGAAAGATAGTAGTCCTCAACTACTCTGTACTTTTAAATCTGTAAATCACATCTGTGTTTGCAAATCTTTAAATGAGGTCTTGAACAATAGAGCCTAGCTCAATGTAATTTTAATCACATCTTTTAAGGATGAGAACATTTTAAATGTCATTCTAAGAACTGGTATTAGGGAATATCCATCGAAGAATGTGCTATGAAATTTAGGATTCAAAATTATCAGAAATGGTTTTAAATCAAACCAAGTGTTTTTGTTTTTTTCGTCTTAATAAATAAATAAAAATCAAACCATAAATTTAAAGCTACATATTCAAACTCTTCCACTATAAATGTGGTGGATTTTCAAAATGTGTGATTTTGTTTAAAGTCTTTGATCCTGCTTTACCATGAATACATCCACACATGCATATGTACATGTTAAATTCCTAAAAAAAGAATGCACAAGCACATATATTGGCCTATATCCTATGTAGTGTGAGTATTAGGGAAGATGTGGTTGGTTTGGGGTTATTTTTCCACTATTGCTTTGATAGGGCAGATGTAAGAAGTAATCACTCCTTTAACCACACAATGAAAATAATACAGTAGAAAACTCCATCAGCACTCAAGTGTCAGGGATTGAGGTTTCTTTCACTAAATGCTATACATATACTGAAACCATTTAAATTAGTGAGAAACATATAATTACAACATTAGACATGTCAGAAATCTGTCCACTAAACGAATTTTGAAATGGAAGCTTGACATTCTATTTTAAAATGTGTTCAAAAGAAAATTTAAGGAATTGTCCAGGCAGGAATAGTCCAGTTTTTGAGATCCATTTCTGGAACAGAAAAAAGCATGACTGTGGTTTGTTTGAGCCGGCAGCGCTGTTCCCACACACTGGGGGAGTGAACGCACTGCACCGTGCCATGAAGATGTCTGTGGACGGAAATCCAAAAGCTTCTATATTATCACAGCTGCTGGTCATAAACCAGCACAAATGTGCTCCAGTGTCCTACATTCCCACTAAAGGCCAATCCTGTGTATGGTGCCTGTTTGTAAGAAGTAATTGAGTACTGAAGTGACCTGGAGAGAGTTGTATGAACGGGAAAGTGGAGACCTGACACAGTTAAATTTAAATCCTCCATAAATCTCTCCGTAAACTGGTACCGTCGAGTTATGTGGCATTAAATATCTTGTTAGGTCTGTCATGAAGCCCTGTCAAATACCTGCAGATCTATATTAGACTATAGGTGGTTGTCAGACGGCTTCTCTGTAATTTGTGGTTATGATGTAACTGAGTTCAGCTGTAACATCCTCTGAATGACTGTAAAATATTAGAATGATTGGGAAATGTATCCATCATTAATTCAAGAAAATGGCTTCTCTTGAATTCTTAATGTGTGTTTGAGACCTAATTGACATTTTGGGTATTTAAGTTTTTTGTTTTTTTCTCCCTTATGGTAAGATCCCTTACCCAATCTGGTCTAATCAACATCAATTTTGTTTTAATTTAAAATCCAATCAAAAATGGAACAAAATTCAAACATGGACTCCCTGATCTCTTGTCAACAAAGCTTTTACAATCTACCCAGGTTTTGGGGTAGAAGCCTGTACTAATTTGGAAATTGATATTACTTGATATTGCTTGATATTATTGATATTATTATTATTATTATTATTATTATTATTATTATTGATATTACTTACTTACTAAAATAAATACATGAGTCAACTGACAAATTATAAAGCCCTGAAGGGGAATCCTGTGCTAATGAGAGAATACTATGCTTTAATTGCCTCACTTTAACCTTAAAGCAACTGCAAGTGTATGCAGTCTGAGACTAGGCCAGGGTTGATGATCCTTTTCAATATAAACTTATTTGAGGAAGTTAGAATATTTGGGTGTATGCATTTATAAAGTGTGCATGCGTGTGCGTGCACCTGTGTAATGTAATATTTTCTGTATAGATTTACTGAATTAGCCTTGCCTTTCAGCCTACACTGGCTAGTATGCTTGCATTTAATTATTTTTTAAATGTTTGTAGAATTATTGATGTGGCAACATGTTTCACCTCTGCAGGCCGGTTGGGATGCCAAAAATGGAAAAAGTTTACTTGCACAATCCCAGTTCAGAAGAAACTATAATTTTAGTATCAATATCGGCAACAACGTCTCATTTTCATGCATCATTTTTTCAGAATAGGGTAAGTGGCTTGTTCTTCCTCTTCTGTAGACCTTTTCATTGCCTTTTAGACCTATAGCACTGGTTTCATCATGAAGTAACAACTTACTTTAATTCAAGAATTATGTAAAAGATTGTGTTAAAGAGAAGAATTGACACATTTCCTGATGGCAGTGCACTGTCCTTTGTGTGTCCTGGAGTTGGAGGGGTGATTCAGGACACAGTGCACTGCTGGACGAAGGCCTCCCCAAGATGTTTTCACTTCGATCTACAGTTTCTCTTTTCCATATCATGCCTGCAAAGTTTATGATTTCATCTTCCCATCTTCTATGTGGTTGTTTCTATGTCTTTTTTCATCTCTTGGTACCAATATCTTCCTTTGTAACACCTGCAGCTATAAATATAATCTCTTATCTGCTATTAGAAGAAACATGTTCTGCTGTTATAACCATGTTTTCCCTGCTGTCCTTTCCTTCAAGATCATTCCACCAGGAGGCAACACCTCTTTTGATGTAGTGTTCCTTGCACGAGTAGTGGGGAATGTGGAAAATACTTTATTTATTAATACATCTCATCATGGAGTGTTTACATACCAGGTATGAACTTGGATATTGCCTTAATGAATATAAATCTGGTAAAATGTATTTATTTTAATATCCTAATGTTACTTGCAGTATATAGGCTATGTTCTGTTTTATATGTATTTGATTTATATAAAAAAAAAAAAGTTATGACCTTTTGTTTCAACTCATGAACATGTGTGCATGTATTTTAAACGTTTTTATTTTTCAAATGTATGGATGTATTTTTATTTTCCTTTACAAACATAGCAAAAATGTATTTCTAGGGTCAAATGTGTTGTTTGTTAGTGAAAGACTCTTCTCTGTTCTCCACAGGTGTTTGGTGTTGGCGTACCCAACCCCTACCGACTACGACCCTTCATTGGGGCAAGGGTTCCTGTAAATAGCAGCTTTTCACCGTTAATAAACATACACAACCCACACAGTGAACCACTACAGGTAACACTTCAACTGGTTTCTCAAGATCTTCACACTTCACCAAGCTAACAATGTTATGGTAACACGGTTATCTGACTTGACTGCTAAAATGTGTCATCGTATGATGCGTAATCTCAATTTTGCTTCGTTATATTTTTTTGGAAGAGGACTCCTTCACATTTTGATTCTTGGGACCCTTTTTCTGTGTGTATTTTATGCTGTTTTTGTATACCCTCCCTAGATTAAACTGAAGCATGTTTTTTCTTATCAGGTGGTTGAAATGTACTCAAGTGGGGGTGACCTTCACCTGGAGCTGCCTACAGGCCAGCAAGGTGGTACCCGAAAACTGTGGGTGTGTATGGGGTCTTTATTTTCTGTTAGCATGGCAATCTTTTCTTAGTATGTTGTGTCCTTTTTGTGATCATATCAACTGATGACCAATGAACCCCAAGTCTGAATGAGTGGGTCCAGGCTCTTTGATAGCCCTTCTGGGTAACTCTGCAGGAAACCATGCATCTTAGCACCAACATTTTTAATTTGCCAGTTTGCAGTGGTGTTACAGTTTAACTCTTGTGTGATTGTCCTCTTAAGACTTGTGTGTTGTGTGCCATACAGGAGATTCCACCTTTCGAAACAAAAGGTGTGATGAGGGCCAGCTTTTCATCGCGAGATGCCGATAATCACACAGCCTTCATCAGGATAAAAACAAATGCCTCCAGTGAGGATGAGTTCATTATACTGCCAGTGGAGGTGGAGGTTACCACAGGTAGGCCTCTTAAAATGTCATCGTTAATGAACTCTGTGTCTCAAAGCCTAGCGTTGTCTTCTATATTCATCCTGTCTCTCTATTTTTGGTAGCACCTGGTATTTATTCGTCGATAGAGATGTTGGACTTTGGCACACTACGATCACAAGGTAAGGCAGCTTCTATTAAATTGCAATTGAGAGTCAAGTGTGAAGTGTAGATTTAAAGTTGTTTTTTGTTGTGGTTTTTTTATGTGAGTGAATCCAATGACCGCCAAATGTGTCAACAGAGTAAAACCTGTAATTGTGCATAACCAAGAGGGAAGTTGCAAGTGTTTATCAGTCTGGAGATGTATTGCAAAAAGCTCTGTATTCTTGCATAAATGTGTCGGTAAAAGAGCATGTGCACTAACAAGGTTTCTTTTTCTCCAGATCTTCCCAAACAATTAAATTTGCATCTTCTAAATTCAGGAATTAAAGATGTACCAATAACAGTAAGTTATCCTTCAGTGAGTTTTTAAATATCGTACAATGTAATGTTATTTTCCCCTTGAACAAGGACTGACGAGCTTTTGTTTTTACAGAGTATTAGACCAACACCATCAAATGAAGCTGTTACAATAGATTTTAAACCGGTCACATTAAAGGCAGGAGAAAGTAAATATACCAAAGTTGCAAGTATTAGTTTTGATGGTAAGTCATATACACATTCATCCCTGGAATATCCTTTTATTTTAAAATGTTAAGCCAATGTTTATGAAGTGTGAAGTACAATACAATATAAACTCTTGGCATCAGTTACAGGTAAAGATAAGTGCATTGCTTTTTCATTGCTCTTGTTTTTCTGCTTTTTAGTATGCAGTAGTTTGATGGAATACCAAAAAAATCCTGTCTTAAGCTATAAAGCAGGTCTCAGAGTTCAGTGCCTGTAAAATCTATTAATGCTTGTAAAGTTTTTATATGTTCCCTATTAAAACAAAAATGGATAATGTATATCAAATGTTATTGGACCCGCTTTAGTAAACTAATTGAGGTCTGAATTGTACAGGGTCTCCATACTTTGTACTGAAATGTCCCGAGACTATTAATATACATCCACGTTTTTATTTCCTCAGCTTCAAAAGCAAAAAGACCATCCCAGCTTTCAGGAAAAATAACCGTAAAAGCAAGAGAGAAAAGTTATTCTAAACTTGAAATTCCATACCAGGCTGAAGTTTTAGAGGGGTAAGTGTTTAATAGAATTAACAGCAGGGAAAACTAAACTTAAATAATTAAATGCAAGATATGACTTTTCCATTTTATTACTCTAAACTGCACAGGTTACAGGTTTAGAAGAATTAAAATTAGCGATAAACTTCCCTGATTTTGATCTACAGATTTGTGAATTTACAGCAAATGCCTTTCCTGAGTTATTTTGTTTTATTGTATATTTCCAGTAATTTTATGTGTATTATGGAAATCATTTTATTTTTTTACAGTTGCACATGTCTCCAATCTTTTAAATGTTATTATTTTGGAGGGGGATACAAACCTCCATAAGATGGACAGTTTGCAGTTTGTGTGCTTTGGTAATTACAGAATGTTGAATTCTGTATTTAGCTTTTTTAATTAAATTTTCTCTGCATAACAAATTATAAATATAATACCCTGTCCATTTAAGCTGTTAATGCATTAAGATTGTTTTTCTTCTTTAATTTCTGTTAGGTACCTTGGCTTTGACCACACAGCCACTCTGTTCCATATCAGAGACAGCCCCACAGATCCGGTGGAAAGGCCGATCTATCTAACCAACACCTTCAACTTTGCCATTCGCATCCATAATGTTTCGTTACCTGAAGAGGCAAAGACCATGTTCAATGTAAGAGCATTACATGTTGTGGTGCAGATGTTTGATGAAACCTATAAACGATGTACTGTTAAACTTCCAATACTCAACGGGTCTCAAATAGCAGCCGGTCTCCAATAGTCGCTGGGTTGATTTGCATAATGATGTAAACAAAAGCTGGTCTCTAATAAATGCCGGGTTATGACTCTGTAAAAATATATACCAAAACACCATCACTTTTATTAATTTATTTCTCACTTTAAATATATATTTGTATTGCTGTTAGTTGCAGTGATTGAACAAACTGTCAGTTGCGACATAAACAATGCATTAATGAAGTATAATGTTGATGGTTTGGTTTAAAGCTAATTTCCACAGTTTTGTTGAAGTGCTTTTTGTTTATTTATGGAGAGTTCACAGCATATCGAATCTTAAACTGCTAACAGAATTACCGATATCTCGTTTTCAATCCAGTCTATAGTTCACCATACATTGAATGTGATTTGTTTGAATCTTTGGAAAGCAAATTATTTAAAAAATAACAATTACAAAAATAAATAAATGAAAGCCTGGCCTATTAGCATACTTCTACAATGAAGCAATGTTTCCAGGCTGCTCTTACCCAGCATGAGTTTGCAATGTCTTTTTATTTATGAATGTTGAATACAATGGCCGGTCTTCATTTGACGCCGGGGCTTCTTGCACATATTTGGAATAAACGCCGGTGGTGTTTAATTGAAGTTTTACGGTATATATAGAGCAACATCTGTGAAGTTAACAGAAGGTATTTGATGGAGCACATCTTATAACATCTGGGCCTCCCTCTAAGGCTTTCTATACCCCACTGAAACAGGTGCAGCTACTGGAGTTTCTGCTGTTCCAGAGCTGTGTTTCTCTGCATTTGGGAAACTCTGCTAGTTAAGGCAGAAGCTCTAATCTTTCTGTCACTGTCTTCAATTTCTCTGTCAGTCTGAGGGAATGGGTTTAATTACACGTTGCAAATCCATTCTCTAGTAATGATTTTGAATAAACAGAGGATTAAGGAAACTCCAGTTATAATTGACGTAATCCTGACTTTGCTTGCGTTATATAATGTCTTGTACATTATCTTAAAATCTATCAAAGTTGCTCTAACAGACTGACACATACTGTTGGATTCAATGTGCTTATTCTGGTTCTTAAATGTTTTAGCCCTATATTAAAAAATATAATAAAAATGCATATATTATACTTCTAAAGTAATATTTTGGGCAATATTCCTTTTTCCAGGAACATTTTCTAATTCCATCATTTGATATTTTGTTGGTACATGACTGTCAGTCACGTGCATGGTTTTTAAATGCATGTAAAATATGACCACCTTATAATACATTAAAGGTCGAAACCCTTACATTATTTTTGGTGCTGGAAAACAAAAAACGTATTTGCCTGTAAGAAAATGTTGTCCCCCCTCACACACAGGTGCAGAATTTCACCAAACCAATCCTGATTCCCCCTCGTGAGTCCCGCTACATGTTTACACTTCACTTCACCCCTGCCAGACCATCTATCCACATAGACAGCAATATCCTGCTGGTCACCAATGCCTCGAAGTTTCATTTGCCTGTGAGGGCCTACACAGGTTTTTTAGAGGTAGGCACCATATTCTCCATTATGACTGTGGTGGAAACATATTAACATCCTATCCTGCCTTTGTCCTTGGTTTGCTGTTACTCCTAACTTGGTTATCAGCAGCTCACATTCCTTTCTTACAACGTATTATCTGCAAATTACCTTCCAATGCAACTGGCAATTCAGAGGTTAATGATTATTATTCATGAGTAATGATTATAATATTGATGAGATGGGAAGGCTTAGTTTAGAATGCCAATGAAATCACTGCTATAGTTATTAGAAATGACCATTCAGACGCTGTTTGTAAAATGTCAAACCCCTTGAGGGTATGTCCCAGAGGGGGTATAAAAGCTTTGTTCTCTTAAACCTTTTGGGGAACAGTGTCATGCTGGCCTAAAATCCTTTGAGTTCTGTGTTGCGCTGTTCCTCTTGTGCAACGTAATAAATTCTGATTAGAACTCCCGACTCCAAAACTTTTTATTCCACCACACGGCCTTGTGAATATCTAGTGTTGTTATTGCATTGTGATCTCAAGTGGTGTATGGTGGCGGATATTTCTTCATAATGTACAGTTAGATTATAGGACTCGACTAGTTATGATGAATGTTATTTTTGTTGAAGATAAACACTTGGATTTTCCCCCCCTTGAAACATACAGTAAACATTGCTATTTGATTGCTAATCTGATACCATGCAGTTTGCATGCTGAATGTTTAAACTAGGAGTGGACGGGTTTGAATTTTTATGCATCTAATTGAAAGAGGGGATCGCTTTAAACATGGTTTCATTTTTATTTTTATTTGGATAAAGTCTACCTTTGTATTCTTTTTCAATTTACTATTTTTGTGTCTTTCCCATTTAGCCGCTGGTTCTACCGCCAAGCCTGGAAGAACACATCCTAGACTTCAGCATACTCAGTGCCACTGAATCCAGTAACATTATATTTGTCGTCATGAACAGTAACCCTATTGAGGTGAATTAAAAAAAATTGCAAGTTCTTTTCCTTCCTATATATTAATATACCTTCAGCTTTCTTTTGGTTTCACTAATTGAACTTCCACGGTTTATTCTTCAGCTGGCAATTAAGTCATGGCAAGTCATAGGAGACAGCCTCTCTATAGAGCTGCTAAAATCAGACAAAGGAAACAAAACCGCTGTCCTGTCAAGAATTCGAGATCTACAAAATGGCACAGCGTCGGATCAGACAACTGTAAGTTCCTGTTTCCATACGTTTAAGTTTATTTTATGGTGCTTTGTAGTATTTGTGTTTGGATGTCTGAGGTGTAGGTACCTGCTCTGTGGGATGAAACTTTGTACTTACAATAAGAAATGACTTCAATGTAGATGCATACCATTCATGTTTGCTGCTCTTGTGTAGACCACAAAAAACTTGATGGCTTTTCAACATGTGAAAGGGTCTGAATACTTTTGCAAGGCACTGACTATCTATGTATAGATCGATGTATGAAATACCTCTTTTGGATTGTTTCATTTTCTACTTTCTCATGTGTTATCATTTAGTTCAAAAGTCTCCTTATTACTAGGCAAATGATTGCAAACCTGATTTAAAACCTCTGCCTTCCCACAATCTCTAACTGTTGGTAGCTCTTGAAGAAAGCTATTTACTAATGGTGGGTATTGAAGTTAGATGGCATATTTATAGTATGAATCACAAAACAAATTTTGTGCATGTGACGTATCGTATATCATTATTTATCTTGCGTCATTAGTCAGTTTTTAAGTGTGCTTTGTTAGTCAGGTTTGTGCTGTGGAAAGTTACAAATAACTATTCTAAAACTTTTTCTTTGCAGGTAATATTAGCTTCAGGCTACTATGCTGCATTTAGAGTCACACTCATAGCTAAGGAACTTGAAGGAATGTATGATGGAGCTATACAAATCACAACAGATTATGAGGTGATTATTTTTTTCCTCCTCAAGGTAATGCTGAACAGCAGTATTTTATTTTGTAACTTCTGCAGTGTCAAATGTTTTTATTTTTATTTTTTCCCATTCACAGATACTAACAATACCAGTGAAAGCTGTAATTGCAGTGGGCACATTAACCAGCTCACCAAAGCACATTGTTCTTCCAACTTCCTTTCCGGTGAGAGAGTAGTTTTACCTTGTGCCACTCCCTACAGGAAAAAAACAGTTATTTCTCATGTGAAAGTGATAACAATCTCTTGGAGTCTTGTCATCTTTGTGTATTTCTTGTTTTAAGGAGAGGTTAACATCTCTTGACTTACTGCATATTTTTGCATTATTGTAATTTTTTTGAAGTATATATTTGTATTGCTCTATTTTGAATAGTCATTTTTTTGTCACGGTTTTCACTTTCTTTTGAAGTTTTGTTTTCATTTCTTTACAGGGAAAAATTGTGCATCAAAGTTTTAACATAATGAGTTCCTTCTCACAGAAGGTAAAACTCCAGCACATACGTTCTCTCACAGAGGATGTGCGATTTTATTACAAGAGATTCAAGAGTAATAAGGAAGAATTAGAGCCAAGAAGAAAATCCAAGGTATGTTGATCTTCTAGATTTTAGATTAATATAAAATCAAGGAAAGATTCTGAATTTCTTAACAGGTTTTATTTTAACATAAAATCACTCATTTTGTTTTCCTTGGTTTTGCAGGTAGCAAATATTTATTTTGATGCTAGTTTGCAGTGTGGAGACCACTGTTATGTTGGATTACCTTTTATATCTAAATGTAAGTACCATTCTATAGTGAGTTTGATGCTAACCCTGTGTTGGGGTACTACATACATGTACATGTATGATTTCCGACATTCCTATTTCAGCTGAATCCAAACCACATGGGCTGATCATGCAGGAGGATATCTGGGATGCTGATGTGGATTTGCATCAAACGTTTCACAAGAGGTGGAGAGAACTGAAAGAGAGCTCTGGTCACGAGTAAGTGGCAGATTTCAGGGTTTTAAGCGTTATAACGCAGCTAAACTAAATGGTAGTTTTAGATTTTTCAAATGCCAATTTCCAAAGCGTTCATGAAAAACGCGATTTTACTTTCCCAGGATTGAAGCGGAGTTTGAGGTGGATACTGATCTTCAGAAAAACGTTGAAGCCAGAATTACGGCCCAGATGATGTGGCCTTCAGTAATCAATACGGAGCGTCATATAATGTTCCCTCTTACAAACACCAACAGCTCCTCCGTAAGTGTAAACCTCCCTTCCCTGGGTGTTGCTTGAATTGTGGGCTCATTTGTGTTTAGCAGCAGTAACTGTAGACATTCAAATGGAAACAATGTGTTGTGAGGGTGAAGCGTGTTGTCGGGCCCCTTCAGGGACATTCATGGCGTTTATTTGCTGCACTTTCTACAGGACTTTTTCACTCTTGTTACTGTAGCTTATTGACGCTCGACCTTGTAAATAACTGACACCGTGCTCACTATGAAAGGACAGTCTTTAAAACTGAAAGGTGCTTAGGAGGTGCTGGACTAGTAAATTTACATAGTAAATATAACTTGATCAATAACTTGAACATTTCTGAACTGTATAATATAGTAACCTGATGAAATTCTTAAAGGAGTGTTAAAATAGAAAACAAAAAAAAGTATAGACACTATTGGTAATAATAAATGTCCTACATCATTGTTTATTGTTTGACAGGAGGAGGAGGTTGTTTTAGGAAACCCGGCTGATGTGCCAGTCTTTGTCCAGGTTCTTCCCTTAGCATTGTATCCCAACCCCTCAGCCTTCGCAGAAAAAATAGGGGAAAGGTGAGATCCATTGTGTGTTTAACTCCCTTACTCCCAGAGTGCAGTGCTTCAGAGAAGAGCTTGTGTTTCCTGTGGGACTGTAAGATGTAGAAATAATTCAATACATTGATTTAAACTATTAGAACATTAGAACATTCAATTAATGTTGAATCTCACACTGTGGTTTTGTTAAATATTGAACTTTTTTATGTATTTATTTTTTAAAGGCTCAGTTTGGGAAATATGGCAAACATTGATACCAGCACATTTGAATTCAGTGTTCACAGAAACCAAGTAAGTGAGGTGCAATACTTTTAAAAGTACAGTCTTCTAGTTTTGTGAGGTTTAAACCTGTAAAATGTGTACCTTCGAGAGATTTTGAACTAACATCTAGTGAATTCATTTAAGTAAAGTGATGCAATGATATTGGTCAATGCCACATTTAATCCCGAGTAGATTATAAAAGAAAGAAGCTGTTTCTGATAGTGCTGATATTGAGCATAATACTCTCTTGTTACAGAGTGCATACCTGTGTGTTTATATCATGATTTTTATTTTGTAGACATCATTTCTTAAAAGTAGCACAGGGTTTGTAGAAGGATCTGCACGACCCATTGTTTACAACCTGCTGCTGTTGCCTGGAGAAGCCAAGTCCTTCACAGTGAAGTTTACTCCTGTCAGAAACCACACCGTTGCCTCGCTTATTGTCATCAGGTAAATGTTTGTTACTAATAGTTACGGTTTTCCTTGTTTTCAGCTAACTTGCTTTTAAAGGAATGTTGAAAGACTTTTTCTCCGTGGTATTTTAAAGCCCCCCCTTTAGTTCTTTCTCAATTGTGTGATTCTGTCAAAATAACTAGGAGGATGTCCACCTTTTATACATCAGGCTCAGAGCTCTAATAAAAGCCTGTGGTTGAAAATGTAGCCTCATTATGCATCTGTTTCTCCTTAGGAACAATCTTACTGTGGTGGATGCCATAGTAGTTCAGGGACAGGGAACAACAGAGAGTCTAAAGGTAGCTGGCAAGTCGCCTGGCCCAGGGAGTTCACTGAGATTCAAAATGACCGAGTCTTTGCTGAAGGACTGTTCAGAGAGTAAGTATTAGTCAATCTGCAGCCAAAATGCATTAAGGTCTAATTTATGTGTGTGTGTTTGGAATAAGCTTTTATGAATCCTGCCTCAAACATTGACATTGATGATAGTGTTAACTGAATGATAAGATAATTCCCTTGGAGAACTTTTAACTCCTTTCATTAGTCATTTAAACCTAAATGTCACTTGTCATGCTTGTCCTGTGCCTTTTCTAATTCTGAATTTCTTTGCATATACACTGTACAGATATACCTCGCTTTGCTCGTGAGAGAGGTGTCCAAGCAATTCATGATAAACGGTGTCATAAATACATTGAATTTATGGGGATAGATTTCATAAGGATAAAACTAACATGGAAAAGAGTTAAAGATTAATATAAATGTGCTGTTAATCAGAAAATGGGTTTGACAAATTTACCACGAATATAAATAATAATCATAAATCGGATCTACTGTTGTCAACACTTAATTCGAGGGGGGGGGGACGTTTAGTCTGACTGCACTTTAATTTTACCCATTTTGTGAATTTGAATATTTTTTTTGAATTACTGAGCATAACTAAACATTTTAGGGGGCTTTATGCCAGGTGATTTCAGTTTTGCTTACCTGTTTTAAAAAAAAAATAAAAATAAAAAAAAAAATATATATATATATATATATATATATATATATATATATTTTTTTTTTTTTTTATTCCATTTTAAAATGAATGTCATAAATGTGTGCTCTAATGAATCGGTGTATAGCGGGGTCATCCGCAGCGGGAGATACCTGGACTGTCTTTGGCAGTTAACCAAGGGTAATAGGACACTGCTTTGGTTTGAGTATCAGTTTTCATGATAATGCTTGTTTGCTGATGCTGCATTGTTCCTGCAAACTCGAGCTGTCACTTTGTCTCGCACTGCCTCCTTCATGGCTATATTTAACTTCTGCATATACAGTAGATCTGTTGGACTTTATCTGCTAATTTTACATTTTAGCTGGTACAATACAGTTTTCAGTTAGTGTGCAAGTATATGTATTTTATTATATACATGTCCTTGTTTGTAAATCTCTAAGCTTACCTATGATGAAGAAACTTGTCTTTTTGCAAGTATGATTAATATTTGCTGCATATAACAAGACTGGAGTCAATACCAGCTTACTTCTAGAAGAAGACCAAAGGTAGACAAGATTTGAGCTAGGAGAGTTTGAATGTGGTTTCATATGGGACTGGAGAGCTTGAACATTTGCACATTTTTCGTTCTAGAATTTAAAGATTCCTTTTGCTGATTTTTTTTTTTTTTTTAATCTTTCGACCTGTATATCTGCAAATACATTTTATGGGAAATAAACTTTAGATGAGTAACATAGTGTTATAGGTTGTTACAATACAATGTTATTTTTTGAATGGCAAAAAAAAAAAAAAAAATGTGTAGAATTAACTTTGTTTTTTCCATTTTCTTATTTAGAAGTAAAATCTAAAGAGCCAAACTTCACTCTCAAGAGAACGTTCAAAGTTGAAAACACAGGACAACTTCCAATTTTCATCAGATCTACTGAAATCAGTGGCTATGCTTGTGAAGGATACGGATTTAAAGTTGTCAACTGTGAAGAATTTGCACTTAAACCAAATGCTTCAAGAGACATTGTTGTACTGTAAGTAATATAAAATTCCCCCTGCAGCAACATGGAGAAAATGTAATTTTAGATCTCATTACTTTTATCACCCCCCATAGAATTATACATTGGACACTTAAAGGCTTATAATCCTCTTTGATTTTGAAAAAAACAGAATAAGGTTGAGTGATCTGAGAGTTGACTTTTAATGTGTTTTAACATGGGGCTGAAGTGCTACATTTGCAAATAAACATTCATTCTGTTACGTAAATTATTCAATACTGACTATGCAGTAATGGAGGGGGGTCATTATTAAGATTTGAAAATTATTCTTGGTTCAGAATAATTAGCAGCGGGTGTATCTACATCACTACAGCACAAGCAATCGTTTATGCGCTCTTGTGTTCTAGGTTCACACCAGATTTCACTGCTTCAAGAGTCATCCGCGAGTTAAAGCTTGTTACGGCAGGAGGCTCCGAGTTTGTTTTTGTATTGAATGCATCACTTCCTTATCACATGTTGGCTACATGTGCTGAAGCCCTGCCCAGGCCTAACTGGGAGTTGGAACTGTACATCATAGTATCTTTGATTATGAGGTATGACTTCTATTGATTTTTATTCAGTGTTCCTTTTAATAATATTGCTTGCATTTTTCCGACATTAAGCCAAACTAGTTGCCAAAAGATCTTACTATATACAATGATATTGCATCGTTTAACTTCTTGAAAAAGACTTGCTTCATCTTACTTAGTTTACTTTAAAGCAAATAAGGATGATGTTAGAGTTGTTTTTTGGTGCAGATTGGGAAAGCCTAAATTACGGGATCAGGGTCTCCACCAAGTTGGCAGTACGTGCAGTACATTGTGCCTATGTTACCACATTGCAATACTGTATTCAAACTCTGGTTCTGGTGGGAAGAGTGCCTCTGAGCAATACACCAGTCACGGTCACAGCACCCTGATTTCCTTAGATTGCTCTTCTCCAAACGTTGAGCAAGCCTAGCTGCGCTCACGCTTCAAGAGTGTCCAAGATTCATTTATAGAAGTATGACGGCTTGCCGATGGAAATGTCAAGAAATGAAAACATTTTTAATATCCTGTGTCACTGAATATTTTTCTAGGTTACAGTTATGAGAAATGTGCAAGAATGTAAATAAGCCTGGCTTGAGAACAGAGTAAAATGCCTCGCTACTATGTTGTCATTGAATGAGTACTCACTCAGTGGCTCATATGAAACTGCTACAGCACCAATTAGTTTTACCCGTGATGATATCATCCGGAAGTGGTATACTCAACTGACAGGGTTGGAGATTGGAAAACTATTGCTTTGAGAGAAGAATTAAGCATTTTCATCATTCGCAAGTAAAACTACGTGTGACTACATGCCACACCTATAGCTGGAATTCATTAGTAATTAGTATCCTTATATAGGAAAACACAGTACTGGGTGTATAGCTATTTATTAGTCTGTTTCCTTAATTTAAATCCATATGTGAAAAGTGACCGATTTTGTGTTTTTCAGTTCCATGTTCCTTTTAGTGATCGCAACCGCCTACCTGGAAGCTCAAGGAATATGGGAACCGTTTAAGAGACGTCTGTCTTTTGAAGCATCGAGCACTCCCGTTGAGAGCGGGAGGCCATTTGATCTCAGGGAAATTGTAGGAATTTCATCCGATACAAAGTAAGTGGATTCACACATAGAAAATTAAATGCATTTTTACATAATTTCGATCTCCATGAAAACTGTAAATGAGTTAGGTTATGTAGTATTGCATGTCGCAAGTATATTTACACACCGCAGCAGTGTAAAAGTGTAATTTTTGCCATTTTGGGCAATGGCACTTGTTCGGTGTGGTTCAGGTGAGTGGTGTCATTCAATCTTATGGACTGGAACCATTAAAATACATGTCTTTAGCTCCCATTGTTAAGGACTTTGAAACTTTCTCATAAAACTAATAGATGTGCTGGCAGGACGAAGGACTTAGCCTGTTCTGTGAACTTTATTCATAACTACTTGCACCAAATGAGGCGGCGCACAGTCCTTAGCAGTTGACAAAACATTACGCCCAAGGAAGGTTACTGTGGTACGTTTCAGACTTGATGAGGCTCTAAGGATTCTTTTCTATTTACTACGTTTAAAGCTTGAATGAATATGGAGATACAAACCACAACCTGACGAGAGGAATGTACAACTCGGGTGGGCCTTCATCGAGAGCCAACGCGGGAAACCATAGGCAGTGTAACACACACAGCAGCAGAAACCCTATGGACTTTGAAGGCCTGAGAACCAGAATGAACAACCGGCCTATGCCACCCATCACACAACCTGGCAGCAAAGGCGGCAACGTTGGTTCAGACTCCAGCGCTGCCCCGTGTCAGATTAGCAACAGGAGGGTCCGGGCTGCCAAGCACAACCACAACCACCACGCGCACCACCAGCAGGCCCCAAGCCCCGTAGAGCAACAGACTCCGCAACCAGCAGTGCCTCAACAGCCACAGACGAGCGGCTGTCAAAAATCACACCCCGAAAGCAATGCAGGCAGACACAGCTCGGAGGACTCTGATTACACCAATCTCATGGAGGCCATGGACAAAGACCTGGAGCGGCCAGAGTCTCCTTCCACCCCTTCCACAGAAGTGTTCCAGGAACCCCCTTCTCCAGTGCCACAAAACAAAGGTAATTTATAATCCCAGCATCCCTTGCGTCTTCTGCAGAGAACATACGAAGTACACTTCACGACTGAGAGGCACTTCATGACTGAGATAGCCACAGCTCTTTCCAAAATTAAATCTAGTTTTTCAGTAAGAGTCTTTCTTTCTTCCACCTTCTGGTTAGTCAGCCGTTTGGTTCTTAAATTCGACGTGGCATTTGTAATGTATCCTCATGTTAAATCGTGTTTTCTCTCATCACTGTTGAAAGCACCGGCCTAACTGCAATCTGTCTGTTTGTTCTTTGGTCATGAAGTAAAAGGAAAAGTGCAACGTAAATCCAAGGCACAAAGGAAACGAGAAGAAAAAGAGAGGAGAACAAAGGGAAAGCCACAGGAAGACGAGCTCAAAGACTCCCTCGCAGACAATGATGACAGCTCCTCAACCACCACAGAAACATCTAACCCAGATATGGAGGCCAACATCAAGGAAGTAAGATACTTGGTTCTGTTTTGCATTTCAAAGTGCATCTGCTTCCCCGTAGTTTGATACTAGTAGTGTAGCAGATGTTTTATTTTAATATTCTTCTCATCGAAGGCCCTCTTTCAGCACGCCTACATTGACAATTATAGAGAACTCTGAAAGGGTACTAAACTATACTGTCATCATTTCTTATTGTTCAGAGCATCTCGGCAGTATGTGTGTGCATGAACATGCAGTATTAATCGTCAATTTTGGTCTTGCAGGATCCAGAGAAGAGAGGACGCCCTTTCACACTTGACAAAGAGAAAGACGACAATCCGGTTTTTCACATGAAACCCAAAAACAAGAAACTGGGCAGCACAAAGAAGGAGAACCAAACCGATGTGAAATCCAGGTAATTTGTGTCAGAATTGATGCGTATGCTGAACCTAAAGTAAAGTAAAGTAAACTAAAACTAAACCTCTCTTTCCTGGCACCATAGTTCTTTGGAGCTCCCTTACACAACCCCCCTGGAAAGCACACAGCGCAAGAAGTTCACGTCGAAAAACCTTATGCACCAACCACTAACAAATGGCCCCAAATTAAGGAACCTACAGAAACCAAGAGGTAAGTTTTTGGTTTTTCTTCAGCAATCTGCAATTTTTTATTAGCATAAAGATGTTTCAGAGAGTGAGCTAAAAAATAAGCCGACGTACATTAATTTATACAAAACATGGGATTTATGTTTTAAGTTGTGATTTCCAAAAGGTCATGTTGAACTCGAGGTTTTTCACTTTCCTTGCACCCCCTTTGTAGCATCCTGTGGAAAGCCTGAAGACTGTAGACCATCTGCTTTGGGGAAGTTCCTGTCGAACGGGTCTGGCCAGGAGCTGGGAAACAGCAGCAGTTCAGAGGGGGAGAAAGACTCGCCTCCACCGGAGTGGGATTCGGTACCCATTCACAAAATCGGCTGCTGTAAGTCCAGGCCTAGCACTTACACAAGTGTCAGATAAGGGTGCCAGTACATTCCTGGATTTGCAGAGCACTGAGGTTACACCTGAAAACTCAATTGTTAGTTGTGCCCGAATGATTGGAGAACTTTTATGTTCACCAGGTACAGGAACAGACTCAATGTAAAGCCCACTTACACAAATGGAGGCACATTTCAAATCCTCGCTTTCACTTTCTCTGCAGCAAAGGACAGTCTTCAGCAGATCTCCATCCAGACCATGAATGCTGATGCTTTCTTAAAAAGACCCATCTCAGCCATATCCAGGACTTCTTCCCCACCGCCTACATCTTTCAACTTGGGAACCCGTGGATCTTACAGTAGTGTGGTGAATGCGAACAGGTAACTAGTGTCAATACCGCGTCTCTACTGATTGCCAGTTACGCAACAGAACGGACAGACATGTGCAGGCTTTGTTCTGCGATTGTGTGAAGTTTTGATGTTTCATTCAAGTTTATTGATTTGACGAATATATGTGTTTGCAAGTACTGCACAGGTTGGGATTTGTTGGCTAGGTTTACGCTCAGGGCATATTCTGACGCATGCTCTTAAATTGTCAACTTGATATTTATCCTACAAAAGTGTTGAAAGCTGAGTTTCTTTGGAGCAGTGTGCTAGACTGAATCTCTTCACAGTTGGATATTCAAACCAAAGTGCTTTTAATTATTGGGTATTCATGTTGCGTCATCCGCTTCCCTTCTAGTGAGACGGGCATCAAGAAATCCAGCGGAAACAAACACAAGCTGACAAAATCGACGTCTCTGCCTGGCAAGAATGGGAATCCTACGTTTGCGGCTGTTGCTGCAGGATATGACAAAAGCCCAGGTACACTCTTCGCTTCATCTTTCATAAACTTTTCTCTACCGGGGATGCTGTGCAGTTGAACTCATTTAACCTGTCTGTGCTGTATTTATAGGTGGCAGCGGCCCAACGAAGGGCTCGGCCAGCAAAGCGGATGTCCTTGCAAAAATGACCGTTCCGAGCATGACCTCCTTCGAGAGCGATGGCTCTGAAAGGTGAGGCAACCTTTACATTAACAAAGTGAACAGATTATTGGTCATGCAAGCGGTAGGGGAATAACTGTTCAAATTTGTGAAACTCGAGTTTACATTGGGTTGTTTGAACTATAAACTATAGCAATATATTAATGTTTGCAGTGGTTTATAAGTGACTTCTTGTAATCTTGTAATACCTCTTTTTAATCAGATATGACGACCATTCATTGATTGAAAGATTTAGAAAAATGCGTCTTATACGTAAATGATGAATTTCAGGAGAACAGGTGACCTAATCTGTGTTGTGTGTGTTCTATTGTAGTTCTGGATTGTGGAGTCCCATTGACAATTCTACCAGCCCTAGTTTCACATGTCTCAACTCCTTCTCTGCATTTGGACCCAATAACACCTTTAACCTCTCTGGAGGTAAGTGTGCAAGTAAACAGGAACATATTTCAATAGTGTCTACTCTCAAAAAAATGAATCCTAAATTATTTTTCTAAATTTTTAATTTGGCGGGTTTTCTGCAACGATCCAAATAAAGGTGTTGTGTTTTTGTTCAGTCTTCGGTGTAACCTATCCTAAGACCTACAATCAAGACGCCCCGCAGAACTGGCCTGAGTTCACTCAAGTGTCTTCCTCCATCTGGGACTCTCCAGCCAGTGACTCACTGCCATCCTGGCCCACCAGCTCGGGCTCCCCCACGGCTCCCTCCACAGTAAGAGACCCTCGCTGGGCCCATCTCCCGTGGTCCCCACACACACACAGGTTTTCACATGGCTTAACCACGAGGTGCATTAACAGGACAGTGCTACTCCAGTGCAGAGCTGAAAGATGCTGAGCTGTGCACACTAGTTATGGGTTAAGTGCTTCTTTAAAAAAAAACAAAAAAAACCCATGCATTTTAGCAAAGCCACATCATGATGGTGGATCGCACAAATCAAAGGGAGCACCATCGCATTTCCCAAATAGCTGGTGTTTTCCTGGCTTTTCTCAATTCTGTGAGAAGTGTGCTTTCCTTCTATGAGTGGCAGGAAGTAAGAGCTTGAAAATTAGTTTATAAACCAAGTACAGGTAATACTCATGAAACAGCATTTCCCTCTTTTTGTTCTTAATCCTTTTGCCTTCTCTGTTGAAAGAGAGGGGTTGGGTTATGATGCACAACATACCACAGTAAGAACTTGGTGTTATAAAGTAGTCCTGATCTTTTTCATATCTCTAACCACTCCCCCCCCCCGTGTCTTCATTCTCTAGTCCATCCTGGGCAACACCAGCAGTCTCTGGTCTTCAACCACTCCGTTCAGCAACTCCATCTGGTCGACCAGCGTTGACAGCAACCTGCCCTCCTTCACTCCGACCACCACGACGGCCCTCACAGACCTGATGGGCAGCACCGAGCACCCCTGCGCCGCCCCCGCGCCCCCCTCCACGCCCACCACCGACATAGGCAGGACCTACAACCCCTGGAGCATGTGGCGCCCCACCCTCAGCCGCAGGAGCTCGGAGCCCTGGCCCAACCCCTCCACCTACCCCCCAGACAACGGCAACTGAGGAGCGTCGGCACTGTTTGGCCGGCCGACTCTCCCATTAAAACAGAGCATTGTATGCGATGTGCACTTTTTTTTTTTTTTTTTTTTTTTTTAAATGCAGACTTACTTCGCTATAACAAATACTATTATTGATGCTTCCTGTCAGCAAATGATGGTTCAAAACTCGTTTCAATACCCTCACTCCCCCTGCTCACATTTAACTCCCAGTGTGACCATAAATGTACAGGTAGTGAAATGTCTTCTGCTCAAATGCATTGGAGATAGGAGTTTTCTTTACACCCATTTTAAAAATGAACTGCAGCAACGCTTACTTAAAAATGTAACCCTTATTTATAAGGAATATTTCCCTCAAAGGGATAGGATTTTAAAGTCCCCCCGCTTAAAGTAATACTGTATATGGTTTATTTTATGGTTAAGTATTACTTTGTTTGAAACAAGCACTTTCTGTAAAGTTATCGTTCCATTAAGAGATTATCTTGGTTAAAGGGTTGCAATAATATCAAGCATCGTGGCAGAATTTTAAGTTGTTAATGGGTAAACTTGAAGTGGGGATACAGCTGGTTGTGTTATCAGGATATTTGTATCCCCATGTTGCCAGTTTCTGTATTATGACCATTGTATGCTTGAGGCATTGTATCGTTGCCGGCCTCAATGCATTTTAACAGTTTGAAATTGAAATACTCATGGCCAAATCTGGAAAGCATCATAGTTTTTGATGTATTTCTTATTTAAGAAGCTGGGTTGTACTTTAAAGTAAAAATAAAATTTTTCACTGATTTTGCTTCCTTTTTTCCTTGCCTCCAACTATTGTGATTCATCGCGCCCCTCCACACTGATGGTACTTTACGGTCGGTACGTTTCAGATGCTTGCACTTGTCGACTTGATGGCTTTCTGCAAAGTGATGCTAATAACCAACTTAAAATGAAAGCAGAGCAACGATGTATTTGGTCGAAGCCAAATGCAGAGAATTCATGTGTCCTTTTGCATGGGTGTTGTCTTATACGTTAGACTTGAGAGAACCACTTTCCACATACTCCGCATGATCGCATATGATTTTACTTGCCTGTGACAAGAGTAGAAAGTACAGAGAAATATGCATTCAAAGATGCTTCCTGAATGTCATAGTATTTATTTTACACACCTTAAAAGATGGACTGTTTTCCAAAGCTATTCTTGGAAATAAATGACAAAGCAAGACCTGGAAATTACAAAAAGTATCTGTGGACAATGATAAACCATTAGTACTAAAATTACACATCCAGATATGAGAGCTACAGAATAATTAAGTATTTAACAGAAGTGACATTACATACACTAACATCTGTGCCAACCATGCTGTGTCGAATCATCCCTGTACCTAACATTCTGCTCCATTCACTGTCATTTACCTTTTCTACATTAAAACCTACAGCTGTGAGATCCTCTAATGTTTTGTACAAGTTTGCACAAGAGCAGCCATGAGTAGGCGCTTAAATTTGTTAATGTCGCACTCCTCCATCACAAAAGCTTTTCGTTTCTTCTCCAGGACGTTAACCGGATCGAGGGCCATCATCCCTCTGGTGAGTTTTCCCTGTAGCTCCACGCGGACGGAGCACTCCATGTTCTTTGTCATTATACTGCTGTCGATGGCAGCGGCCATGGCGTAGGAATCGTAGGAGACGAATCCAGGTCCAAAAAGCACGTCTTTCTTTGTGGTTTTATCTCTGCAATAAGTCTGGGATGTTATTCTCTTCATGAAGGCAGCAGCGGCGGTATCTTGGTTGACCCATTCGTCAAAGAATTCCTGTCCAAAAACATGGAAGTAGGGTTTCCTTACTGGTTTTAATCTTGTACAGATTTCAGGAGCTTCATCCACTAAACTATAGTTTGTATTTTCTTAGTCTTGTAATTCTGAGATGTAACAAAATACAAAGATGTGTTTTCTGGAAAAGTTTTAATGAAATATGAGAATATAAGAACAAAAGACAGAAACGCTCACCCAAGGCAGTTTATTACGGCATGTAAAGTCCCATGTTGCAATATAAGTGGGACAAGAGAACTCCTCCAGCACAACATACGCTGCCTCCGGATCCATCACGAAGTTGAATTCTCCGCACACTGTCCTGTTGCCTTTACCTGCAGACGAACCTTTTGTTTTTACTTCGCTTTTAAACAACAGAAGTGTTTGTTTTTGGTTTTTTCCACCCCTTACCTTCCATGTTTCCTCCCATTATGAAGAGATCCTTAAGTTTCTGTGGGAAAGTGGGATCCATTCGCACAGCCAGAGCCAGGTTAGTCAGGGGGCCGAGTGCAACAAGAGAGACCTGCCAAATAAAGCATGGGCCTGAAGAGCAGGTTGGCCATTTCTTCTCTAAATGTGTTGTAGTTGCAGATAATTGCCACAAGAGAGCATTTATATAGTCTTTTCAGTGCCCCAAATAGGAAATCCCTGCAGTGTAGTGAAGGCTACATTTGTGGTGTATCTGTAGCATTGGATTACATTGTATAAACTGTATATGTCATAGTATATCTATCTCAAAGTGTAACATTGACTTTGACTGTTGAATAAATTTTCACTTCAACCACTATAACAAACCCAAGACAAACAAAAACATGCATTTACATCTGGAGGGAGGAAAAATGTTTTTCCTGCAACCGTTACCTGGCCCCTGTGCTGGGAAACCATCTCAATCATGGCATTGACAGCATGCTCTCTCTGGATCTGTGTCCTCCACAGCTCGGGGTCGCTATCCTCTGGCCTGTCTCCCAGTCCGTCCGTCCCAAAGTGGCTGGTGAGAAGGTCAGATGTCCCTACTAGCGGGCAGGCTGCGCCACAGAACACGGGGACCTAAAAAACATTCCACCCCCGCAGCAGTCTCACGTTACCAATGTATATTTTTTAATGTTACATGTTTCAGTGGCCTGTGCACTAAGGTAAAAACTCTAGTTAAACTTAAATGGGGAACAATTTGTCCCTAAAAAGTATTATTTCGAAGGAAATGTAATATCTTTTGGTTAATGTTTAACATATCAGTTTGTTTGCTAGAATCCCAGTGGGCACTTGTAAGGCACAGAGTGTACTGGACTCTTAATTGATTAACAGCCAAAAGCAGAGAGATGAGAAGCCAACAGCTTCAATCACCATAGAAACAGGCACACAAACCAAGAAAATAAAACTGAGCGACTGCAGGCAGCAGCTATTTTAATGACATCAGTAACAAACGGTTTAAAAGGAGCACTGCTAAAGAGTCAATCGGTTCATTTCCACTGGCCACACCGACCTCAGTCCTCTGACACACGTTGAGGACCCGCAGCGTGTTCCTGCACACATTCTCCACCGACGTGTTTCCAAAGCAGCAGGTGATTCCCAGGATGCGCACGTGGGGGGCCGCCAAGGCCATCATTATAGCCTGGGCGTCATCTATCCCACAGTCTGCATCCACCAGCAGCAGCTTCTGGGCCATGGTGCCAACTCTGCCCGGCGGGACAGCCAAGAACAACCCCCAGTAAGAAGACTCATTCATTTCCAGCATAGAATAATGTAACACACTCAAAACTAATGACACCCTGAGCTTTGAAATGATGCCCCTGTGTGGTGTGAGGTCTTATAACTTAAATTCCCATTTTGGAAGATTAGCTTAGACACCTTACATCAGTGGGAATAAATATCTATCTTGTACATACACAGACACACACATCATACAACATCATTTTGTGTATGTATTATTTGTATTAATTGCCCAGTACCCAGTGCTTCTCTGCTTCAATAACCTAACACTTTGAAATTAACCAATAATATGAATCACTGTTAAGCTCTGACAAGGAGGCAGTTATACAGCGTGACACTATGCAATCAATCATTGTAATTGTTTATACATATTTGTATAAACGAAATGGCACCCTTATTGGTTTGTAACCATAATCTGCATAATGTAGAACCACTATCTGTAACGTTGCCAGCTCCCAAGACAAATTATTTCAGAAAATTAACTTGCACTTGTAACTAGAACTCCACAAAGTCAGCACATAACACAAAGGTCACTGAAATTGCAGAGCATAGTGAACAGACTTTTTTCCATTA
The DNA here is from genome assembly GCF_036373705.1 of Amia ocellicauda. Classification (NCBI taxonomy): domain Eukaryota; kingdom Metazoa; phylum Chordata; class Actinopteri; order Amiiformes; family Amiidae; genus Amia; species Amia ocellicauda. Next base: position 10,883,107 of record NC_089855.1, read on the forward strand.
GAAATCCACCCTTCATTGCACACGCAGTTTAACAGGGTGCACACAACTCAAGAAGTTAATTAGGTAATACATGTGCGATTGCTTATTGGACTAAAGGACTTTGATTTAGATGAGGAGAGCCAACCAGTTAAAAGATTAAGCAATGCCACTTGATCAGCAATAAACAGAGATACTCAAAACCTCAAAGGCTGTTAATCCAATTGTGAATTAAGTTTCGCTGGAACGCTTAAACTGGACTTTCTGGTTTTTCAGTGAGACTGAGTCTGTACTGTGCCATAAGAGCATTTCTATAAGGGGCAGAAACATGTAATGCAGGTATGAATAAACCAACACCAGTCTGACATGATGGTGATGTACAGCCTGGCCTCCATCAAAACAAAACAACAACACATTAGTTCAAATAATAAAAACGTGTGTAATAAAACGTATGTATACTATACTTACCTGGAGAAAGAAAGCCTCTTGCCTATTCCTTGCTGTGCAGTGGTGAAGAATGACTTGACAAGGCCAAACTGCATCTGAGTTAATAATCAACCAGACCTCAGATCAGTGTGCAGGTTAATGCACAGTAAAAATGCCTCTGCTCTGAATGTGTGTGCGTGTGCCTGGACACGTGTGGAGACAGTTGGCATTGCTGTATTAAAGATGAAACCCCACGTCTCTCTACTTGTCTCTGTAAGGCAGCTGTGTGTTGCAGGCTGAGGACAATTGCTTTGGGGGTCAGACTCACAGCATGGTCGTTTCCGGGGTTGAAGGTTAACCCCGCTCCGTCACAGGAGGTGCGGGATGCCGTGATTGGGGGAGCCTTTCATTTATTTCAGCATGCATTTATTTGTACATGTCCCATGCAATATCCTGCACATCTGATCTTGCCTGCCGCCTGTATATGCACGGTGTTGAGTGTATTTGTATCATCTGCACGTTTTGCACAATTTGGGAGGAATGTGTCAGCTCAGTATCCATAGAAACCGAGCTCTTTGCGCTGGGAAGAGATTCCGCTCTTCTGATTGGTTGGAAGTTTATCCCCACCTCTTTGGACGCTACCATTACTGGTCCTAGGGGGATTAAATGGGTATTTTTGCTTTTATACAGCTTATTCCGGTTCCTGCTACATAAATGACCGACCCAACAGTGTTTTTATAGTATGTGACTTGTCATAACATAACTCATATTCTTACTGTAAATATGTAGTATTTCACTAAATTGACTTTCTGGAACAAACACCCCTATATCGGCAACCTACAGACTTAGGACGTGACGAAGCCGGAAGACTGCGCATCCAAGTGCAAGGGGGCTGCTGAAGTGATCTGGCGCTCCGTTATAGTCGTCTTTAGTCTCTTTAATGTTTCTCTCCAAGGTGAGGACTGTCTTCATTGCCAAACCTACTGTGTGGTTAAGGTGGAGGAGGAGTAACGGGTCTAATCTGCGGATGGTTTGTGTTTGTCTGTCAGTGTCTCAAGCAGCTGGGTGAAAGATAGGTCGTTTCTGATCCACAAGCCTGTCGGATCCCACTGACTGACACATTCATGTCGTTGACTGCATTCAGATCATTATTTTAATGTCGTTGGTCGTATCAAGGTATAGCACAAGCCGAGCTTTAGGAAAAGGGTTAATAATCTGGACATCTGTATAGATTATAGCTAATAAAAATGAACGGGCATGACTTTGTTGGTAGCATTGGAAAGTAGTGTAAACGAACTGTTGTCAAACAGACGTGTATGTCCTCCAGTGGACTAAGTAACTGTGTATTACAACTATGGGTGTGTATATGATCGTTTAGGCGCTTTATAACGTATTTATATCACATAGTTGTTCATTGTTTTACTTTGCAAACAACCTGGTGTATACTTGCTTAAAGCTATAATGAAGCACGAATCATAACTCATGCACTCATTTTACTGAAAAGAAACAAAGCTTTAGTAAATAATGCTTGAAGCAGGGTTATAATTAATGATCCAGTTCTAATCTTCAATGTCAATGTTGTAAAACATTACTGTTCTGTCTTTGGTTACATCTTCTAAATTGAAACAGTCTAATCACAGGTTTCTGGCACATTGTGGATATGTTAATAACTTCTTGAAAGGAATTGCACATTTATTATTATTTATTTCTTGGCCTTATCCAAAGTGCAAAAATGCAGTGCAGTTCAAGGCATAAACATTACAAATTCCAGTTTACATAATACAGTGCAATTTAAAGCGTAATGCATTTTACAAATTCCAATTTACACAAGTGTATACAATATATGAGGTCTTACATCCTGGATTGTAAAAGCTGAGTGAATAATATTATTATTATTATTATTATTATTATTATTATTAATAATAATTGCACGTTTAAAAACCACTAAAGTCAACTTTTTCTGTACAGTCACATCTGTGCACATTATGGATTGAGTTTTGTTTTTCTCCTCTCCTTTCTTTTTAGTTCTCCGCCGCACAAGGGCTTGGATCTCAGACCTTGTGGGATCAGTAACACCTTTAAAAAAAACCGGACTATTATCTTATTTACAATCCAACTTGCGTTCAATGCCTAACACTGCAGAAAGTCAAGGAGCAAACAACGCAGACAACAGTAACCAGGTGGCTACGAAGAAGCCTCCTAACCAAGATGGTGCCCAGAGCTTGTCGAATTCTTTCAGTAAAGGTGCTGTAGGTGCACCGAGAGCATCCAGTGGCGATGGCCAGTGTCCATGGACCTGCCCTGTGACGCATTCCCGAGAAAAGTTTTACACGGTCTGCTCAGACTACGCGCTGCTGAACCAGGCTGCGTCTGTATACGTGCCCCCCTACACCTCGGCAGAGAGCTCAGCCAGTGGACAAGACCGAGAGCCCACCTTTGGACAGTCGAGCACGAACAACTACTCTGAAGGGCAGGGGAGCAGTGCCAACCTACCGTACGAAGTGGACAGTGATGTGGAACCTATGTCTACCAGTGAAATCAAGCCAATGCTAGCTTGGGAGATTGACACAACAGATTTCGACACTGTGTTGACCAGAATGAAAAGCCGGACGAGTAAGTGGACCTTGCCTACTAGTGAAACTGGAGACAAGTCTTTTAAAATGTTAGTGTCTGAATTGATTACTTCCATACACTTCTTTGTTTCATATCGAGATATTCTGAGAGCCCTGGTATGAGCATGGCTCTGTTTTTCCTCGGAAATGATGAAGATGATTCATGATGATGATTCCTAATGTAGATGAGATCAGTTAGGTGACGAGTCAATTGCAGGTCATCTTTTAAAAGGACCCTCTCCCCTTTGAGAGTCTGTTTATTGGAAATAGCATGGCTATGGGTTTAAAGAGTATGTGTTTAATATGGGTTATCTGTGTGAGAAGCACTGCAGCTCAGAAAACCTCTAATTATCCCATATTAAACACAAATACACAGATTGGGAGGGATACAAACATATGGTCAAAGGGACATTTTTAATTTGCAGACAATTTTCTGAATGTATTTAAGCACATTGCCAATGGTCCATAAAACCGTAAGTACAGCAGCATGTTTCTTGCATGTTTCCCTAACCCTAGCCCGTACCAAACTGTTACCCTAACTAGGGTGAGATAATGGATTGAAAATAAAATTTCATCTGTGCTGTTGTGTCTTTAGGCAACCTAAAGAAGACCAGCTCAAAGAAAATGAAGTCGTCTGACAAACACAGTAGAAATTTACAAGAGTTTCCCCAGCATGCCACTTTAGAGGAAATAAAGCAAAGAAAAGTCCTGGATCTCAGGAGATGGTAGGTATGCATTATCATCATCAGCAGAACAATGTGCTTGATATGATTTTCTGTTTCAATTATATTATACACCGATCAGCCATAGCATTATGACCACTGACAGGTGAAGTGAATAACAGTGATAATCTCATTATCATGGCACCTGTCAGTGGGTGGGATATATTAGGCAGCAAGTGAACATTTTGTCCTCAAAGTTGGAAAAATGGGCGAGCGTAAGGATCTGAATGACTTTGACGCGGGCCAAATTGTGATGGCTAGACGACTGGGTCAGAGCATCTCCAAAACTGCAGCTCTTGTGGGGTGTTCCCGGTCTGCAGTGGTCAGTACCTATCAAAAGTGGTCCAAGGAAGGAAAAGCGGTGAACCGGCGACAGGGTCATGGGCGGCCAAGGCTCATTGATGCACGTGGGGAGCGAAGGCTGGCTGCTGAAAAAGTTAATGCTGGTTCTGATAGAAAGGTGTCAGAACACACAGTGCATCGCAGTTTGTTGCGTATGGGGCTGCGTAGCCGCAGACCAGTCAGGGTGCCCATGCTGACCCCTGTCCACTGCCAAAAGCGCCTACAATGGGCACGTGAGCATCAGAACTGGACCACGGAGCAATGGAAGAAGGTGGCCTGGTCTGATGAATCATGAGTTCAAGGTGTTGACTTGGCCTCCAAATTCCCCAGATCTCAATCCAATCGAGCATCTGTGGGATGTGCTGGACAAACAAGTCCGATCCATGGAGGCCCCACCTCGCAACTTACAGGACTTAAAGGATCTGCTGCTAACGTCTTGGTGCCAGATACCACAGCACACCTTCAGAGGTCTAGTGGAGTCCATGCCTCGACGGGTCAGGGCTGTTTTGGCGGCAAAAGGGGGACCTACACAATATTAGGCAGGTGGTCATAATGTTATGGCTGATCGGTGTATAGCGTACATTTGTAAAGGTATTTATGTTTTGCAAAATGTGTAGCCAGTTTTCTGCATCATTTTGTCTTGTATTTGAGACACAATCTAAATACAATTCAAATTAATTTAGCTTGCTGTTGCTTTGTTTTCCAGGTACTGCATTAGCCGTCCCCAGTACAAGACCTCCTGTGGAATTTCCTCTTTAGTTTCTTGCTGGAATTTCTTATACAGCACACTTGGAGCCGGGAGGTAAGACTAAATTAAGGATTGTTCTCTTTCCTTCGTTAAGATTGAAAACAAGCATCCTGTGTTCTTCAGGTATCAGAAAACACAATGATTTATATGAATTGTATTTTGAAGTCTCCCTCCCATCAACCAAGAGGAGGCTCTACACATCCTGGGCTTCCAGCCACCTTTTGAAGAGATCAAGTTTGGTCCCTTCACTGGAAATGCAACGCTAATGAGGTACAATACGTGTGCTTTTATCGCTTTCAGGATTGTTCCACTTCACTGTCTTATTTTAAATCTCACCATTCCCTCATCCTGTTTTGTTTTAAACAGATGGTTCAGACAAATTAATGATAATTTCCGTGTTCGTGGATGTTCTTATATATTGTATAAGCCCCATGGGAAGAATAAGACAGCGGGAGAAACTGGTAAGTGTCGATTTACTTGTATGAGTGATTTAAGAGACAGTCCTGATTACATCTCTGTCCTTATAAACTGTCAAATAGCAGATCACTATTAACTCTGTTCTGGAAAGTCAGGGCGTTGGCTAATTAACATATTCATAGCAGTGTGTTGCCTGCTTGGCCATGGAGGTAGGGGTCAGTCGCTGTATCTTGGAAATATAACCCCCATATTCTTACAACCTCCTCTTGTTTACCACACTAATTATAATGGAAAAATACACTTAGTTCTAGGGCTAGACCAAATCATAATTTTGACCTACCCGCAAACCACAAAGTACAAATCTGTAACCTATCGTGGTTTGTTTTATTGCCACTTTCTATTATTTTGAAATTAAAATGTGGTGGGGGACAACTTTTTGCGACTCGCGGGTGGTCGAAAGTTTTGACTTAGTCTACCCCAATGAGACGATTAGTATAAGTAAGTTATTTTCAACTGTTTGCTGTGATCCTCAGCTGTAAGTTAGTATCCCAATATACCCCCAGTTCCCTTGCGGTAATCACTGTCCTCTGATCCCTTGGAAGCTGAAGGAGCTCTGTCGAAGCTCACTCAGGGCCTGAAGGACGATTCAATGGCCTATATCTACCACTGTCAGAATCACTACTTTTGTCCTGTGGGTTTCGAGGCCACTCCGCTGAAGGCAGCCAAGGCCTACAGGTATCTACCATCATTAATACTTCATGACACATAGGGCTATAGTGTTTTAGTGCACCACCCAAACACTGCAGAATTTAGACTTATTTAGATATTGTCTAGTTTACATACCGTGCCTTTTGTGTAAGAAAATCAATCATTCAATGTGTGGATGTGTGACTTATATATGATTGCAATAGTGTAAAAACAGAAAGCATAAAAACAAATGACGACAGTATAGCTACATATGAGGCTTTAAGTTAATGAAAATTGTGTTTAACTTCACACAAAGCGTCGGGATGTCATAATTTGGAAAATAATGTGTAACTTATTCTAAAAACAAAACAACACCTAAAATTCATATTATTTCTCTACATCAATGATTTATTTAGTCAAAAGTTTGACCTGCCTGCCAATTACAAATAGGTAGATTTTTGGTTGACAGAGGAATCTATGTTCTACTCAAAACAAACCAACCATTATGTATTGTGCTTTTATTTTGTGATGGGAGGCTAAGTAAAGTTTTCATTTGGTGTAGCCCTAAAATTAATCAACCTGGATTTTGTTTTTTCAAATCATTACCTTTTATTTGTATAATAAAGTCGTACATATTCTGTGCTTTAATACATTTGTATGCATCTTTTGTTTAGGGGTCATCTTCCAAACAATGAATTGGAGCATTGGATACTAATTGGAGAACCCAGCAGGAAGCATCCAGCCATTCACTGTAAAAAGTATGCCTTGGTCTTTTCTGCATCATCCTTGTACTCCCTATGCTTTAACTTACATCCTGAACTCAGGTGCCATGTTCTGGTACACTTTCTGAGCTGGGTTTGTATTTATTGTAAAAGCCATTTTCACATGAAAATAAGTACCTAAACTTGATCTATTACACACATAGCTTGTAAAAAGGTTGTTATATTAAGTAAAAGGAGACTCTGGATTCATTGGGGTTTTAAACTGAAGTTCAGGAGGATGACCCAATCATAAGTGACCCAACATAAGTGTCCCAGCATTCATTGCTTTGCATCCCCCCTCCATCCCAAACCCCGCCCCTGCAGCAGCTTCTCTGCTCAGTCCATGTAGCGGGGGGGTTCAGATGGGCTGGTTCTCCTGGGCAGATCGTCGTTCCCTTAGTCCAGTGAGTCTAGTCCAAAATAAACACTGTTAACCTTCTACATACGTCTATTGGGGCTCTCTCGTCTCCTGAAATGAATTTGACCGCATGCTGAACAAGATCCTAAGAACCTGCTTCTGTTCTCAGATGGGCCGACATCGTGACCGATCTTAACACTCAGAATCCCGAATACCTTGACATCCGGCACACGGAGAGAGGGATACAGTACAGGAAAACAAAAAAGGTACCTTTTCTCTCCTTCTCATAGAAATGCAGTGTTCTTAGTCTGAATTTGAATTATCTAGCATGTACTGTTCTGGTTCTACATACCAATTCAGCAATCATGTTTGGGGGGGATTAGTCTAGAGCAGGGGTTTTCAAACCGGTCCTGGAGTACCCCCTGCCCTGCTGGTTTTTGTTTCAACTGAGGTCTTAATTGCTTAATTTAATCCTTAATTGACCTAACAAAGCAATATACCATTCAATTAAGTAATTAAGACCTAGATTGGAACAAAAACCAGCAGGGCAGGGGGTACTCAAGACCGGTTTGAAAACCCCTGGTCTAGAGTGTATATTGTGGATGAGAATTCCAAATATGTTTATTTTATCTTTATTTTTTGATAAAGGATTCAGAACATGATTCATTATTTAGTTTTTTTTTTTTTTTGTAATACAGTAAATCTGTTGAAATCTCATTCTGGGGGGCTTTGGCATATATTGAATACAAATTAAACCTCCTTTTTCCAATATAAAACCTAGCTGATAATTGAATTAATACAAACTTAAGGCAGACACTACATAATATTTTCTAACAGGTGGGAGGGAACCTGCACTGTCTCATAGCCTTTCAAAGAGTTAACTGGCAAAAACTTGGTCCCTGGGCTTTAAATCTGGAGAACCTCCGGCATGACCTCCATCAGCAAACGCTGGAGCGCGGGGGGGGCGGGCTGGCCGACAGCGGGGAGGAGAAGCCAGCCGCTAAACATTCAGGACGTCTGGGGAGGTCACAGAGCGGGGGCTTTCAGAAAGAAACTGCATGGAAACGACTGTCTAACACCTACGAGTACAGGCACGTGGGGTCTCCGGAGAGTGACATCGATGAAGACGCAACTGATTAGACAACAGCAGTGCTTGCAGACACTCGGCGGTTTCTGTTTTGGAAGTGGTGTGCAATGCAATCTGGTCCGCATTCATATTACATTAAGTTCTACCTGGGTCTATATTTATTTATTGGCAAAGGCAAATTTTAGTTTCCCAAAAGTTACCACCTTGTGTTCACAGAATGTCTAGACACTCATTTTGTGTTTTTTTATTTTTTTATTTACACACAGCACAACTGGTAGAATACATGAAAAATTTCCTTTAATATTTTCACTCGCCAGCTTTGTGGAAAATATCCGGTTATGGGCCTATGTGTAGCCAAGCGTGTAATGTGTAAAGCACAGAATATGTATATGATGGTCAAACTATTGCAATCAGGACCACTTGTATTTGTATCAAAGGGCAGCATCAGGTACAAAACCAAATTCATACAAAAAAGGTGTGAATAGAGAATCACAGCAAAATGCATGCATTTGTGACCACTAGAACAATTTTAAGACTACAAAATGAGGACGCCTCTTTGCTGTTCTGTTGGTAAGAGCCCCTGCTCTGTGAGTGGAGGAGCTCTGTATTGCAGACATTATTGGTTTGAATATGGGCTTTCACTGCAGAGTGTGAGTGGGGTTCCCTGCAGGGCAGTGTGCAGTGGCTCGAGTGTACCAGATCGGCCTGGATTTCCTCCTAGTGTTGTGCAGTAGTGACTACGGTGTGGGTTTCCGGTGAGCCTGCAGTTGTGTTCATGAGCTGCCACAGCCTCTTGGGAATGTGGTGTGGAGTGGATCAGGTGTACAACATGTTTAAGGAGACTGAGGTGTGGCCTGCCTAAATCTCCTGCGTTGTGGCGAACCAAAATGCTCTACAGTTTGAATAAACATTGATTCCAAATTGTGGGGAGTAAAAAAAAAAAAAAAAGGCAATTCTAAATAAGATGTGTGTACATGTATAATATATAATATGTATAATATATAATATAATATATATATATATATATATAAATTATATAAAAAAAGTTGTCACCTAGGGTTTAATAAAATTATTCCACAGCATGCCCTTTGCTGATGGTAACCTGTTCGATCTGTTGAAGTCTTTTAATACACAGGTAAGACTACACCAGTAAGTGATACATCTTTATATTGATAAGCACAGAATTCTGCTCTATTCCTTAGACACTTAAAAATAAATACAAATAAAGCCACTACCCAAAGATCAATCCCACAAGGTTCTTCTATTTCAGTTAAGATGTTAACATCTTTCATATGTTTGAATGAAATGCACAGACTGTAAAAAGATAATGCTTTTGTGCTCAATGTGAAACACAAAAATAAATGACTGCATGTTTGCTAACATATACTGTATACACTTCTGGATGTGAACCTGTCCTGCCCTTTAAGTGGGAACTATAATTTGATATATGGTCTTCAGTTTCCCTGAAGTTCATTTAAATGTGATTAAAGTATGACTGATGTTTTGCTTTTGAATAAAGGTTTATACAAATTGTTACACATTCCACCTTTATTTTGTAATACACAAATATGGTCACAGGGCTGCAACACTTCATTTGTACATTTATAAGTGCTTCAATATACATAGTATATTATGTATTTAAAATCAGATTACTGTAATAAGAAAGGTAACATTCAGTTTCCATAAACAGAAATCACAAATCAGATCTTCACTTCATTTTAATGAACTTAATTTCCAAAACTGGAATAATGACCATTTCCACCTGAACAAAGTGGTCTTGCGATTCGCTTCCTTTGCTTTGGATCTTATTTCCTGAGTAATTTCAATGATCAATGCATGCACCCTGAGTCTGTAAATATCTGTTGGTTTACTATATATTCTACACTTTTATTTCCATAATTATTTTTTACAGTGGTTCACAGTTCTCCATCATATTCTTCCAATCCTCTTCAGACCAGCCTCAATAATATACTGCAAACTTTACATTCACCATCGCCATTAATCATGGTTTAGCTTTCACCTCTTCAGCTTCAGCTCTGATTCAGGACACGTTTTAAATCGGATATTTCAGACGGGGAAATTCTGCAACACCCACCTGCATTATAATAATAATACAAACTATCAGTAGTTATCTTACGAAAAGGCAAAATAAATCTATATTATGATGCATTTCTATAGAATTGTCTTTTCTGCACTTATAGTAATTAGCAACCCTGTCAAGGAGGTTATAATTGTCTACATGAGCGTGATTAGGTGCTGATAAATAAAACCATCCAGTATTTGGTAATTAGTTTTCACATTATTAATTTGAAAAATACAGCTTTATAGCACCTGGAGAAGTGGGACTATTTCAAAGAACCATGTAGAATTTGTTAAACTTTGTTCTCGCTTGGAAAAAAACTAACAGAAATGTTATTACCAATCCATTTTGCTCCTTGTTTCTTCCATTCGAGGCTCAAGTCAGCAAAAGTTGTTTTACTTTTGTCTGTTTTCCACCTTAATTAACAAATAAATCAATCAAAACTTGAATCGTGTTTAGATTGCGTCTGCACACACAAGAGAATCATGTGATGTGATGTTTTAGATCTACAGTATATTCATTTTCCAACTTATTACCATCCATAAGGTTCCTAGGTATGTTTGGGAAGATGTCTTGTAGTTAAGGTGTACTATTATTTCAAAGAAACTGGCATATAAGATCACTTATTGGTTGCCAGACTTACCCAATATTTTGAATCCACTCTTCTCCGCTATTTGGATAAACTACCCAGCTTACATCTGGAGGTTTGTGTTGGCTGGCAGAAGTGAGCAGGGGGGTGATCAGAGGGGGAGGACAGCAGTTCACTCCAACAGCCACCAGCTGCTTTGATCGGTTGGCCACCTGGATTGCCTCTGCAAACGTCCTTCCGGTAGAAATGCACTTCTGATCCTGAATCAGATTTAGAACGTGGAATGATGGGTAGAAATAAGTCTGTTATCATGCTCGGGAGGCCTTCAGAAAGGCCTCCTGTGCGTTAAACATAAGTATTTGAAACAAGCTGACCTCTCCATCATTTACCGTATAGATTACCTTGCAGGAAAATGAGAGCCAGGCCTTTGTGTTTGGAAACTCCCTGAGAAGTTCCACTAAAGCTTCTGCTTCTTTCAGGCTAGGGATGGTCTCCATTGCAATGAGATCGGCTCCTGCTGACACCAAACACTGGACCTGTGGCCGATGCCAGGCCTTGAACTCCTGTAACCGAAACAGAGACATGCTGAAACTGATTTTTGGTTTTACAATCAGCCCAGCGTGAAGACAAATCAGCAGCATTACCTCTCCACTCATCGTCTCCTCATAGGTGCCAGTATACTCAGAGCCATCATAAAGAAATGCTCCGTAGGGTCCAACGGAGCCAGCGACTAATGGCACTTTGTTGTCTTCAAGAGAACACAAAACTGTGACAGTGTGTACATTTTACATTATTGAATTTACAGTTGAAGCATGTGGGATGGATTCATCTAAAATGCCACTTATATTCTCTTTGAAACACAACTGTTTGCATAAGCTGATTTAGTAAAATTAGGGTTTCAGAGCCATTATCATTCCTTAAGAAATCGGAACTCACCAGAAGTCCTAGTCTTGAAGTCCTGCACTGCATCTCTGGCAATCTGCACCCCTGACATCATCAGCTGAATAGCTTCCTCTGAAGTCATTCCCAGGTGCTTCATAAAACCGTCCACACTCGCCTGATACGTAGCTGTTGTGAGAACATCGGCACCACTAGAAAGAAATCTATAGAATGAAATTTTAAAAATGTAGTTGATAAACAAATATCATCATCATCTCCTCACCATTATTGATCTCAGGTTGATGTGTAAAGACAGTTAATTAGTTTAGTGTAATTCTTCTTTCATGGTGGTATTTAAAGGTGACCCCATCATCATAGGTGTGTGTGTCTAGACTGGTTTCTACTTACCTTTGATGAGCATCTTTTATAGCTTGTGGATTTGTATGCAGAAGTCTAGCACTCCATAATGGGTCCCCCTGGATCAACAAGAGATGTTTGTATTCGTTTTATTCCCCACGACTGTACAGTATGAAGTTTCATAACATTGCCTCTTCTGATTTGTAAGTTTGTTAAGAAACAGATTGATTTTGCTACAAGATAAAAAGTAAAATTACTTGCAAATATCCTGAATATGTGAATTATACACAGATGATCCTACTACAGCAATATAAAGTTATAGACAGCAGAATCTTTAATAACAGTACCTGTATCTTTATTCCAGCTGCTTCCAGTTCTGTTGCTAACCCCCCATCTAAGATGACAACCTGTCCATCCATCCTGGTTCATATAATTTCAGAGTCCTTCCTGCAATCTGTTACATTTAAAATGGGTTTACATCACTAACCCCCCCCCCCCCGCCATAAATAAATACAAAAAAACAATTAATTAGGAGGCAGATAACAAAATAAACACGTTTACTGTATTAATGTATAGCTCAAACCATGGATATAAAATCACATCTTTCTAGATCTGCGGCTCAAACTGCTACTTTCCATAGAAGACGCCTCTTTGTATCCCATAATCCCCTGTTATGGACCTTTGACCTTTGTTCTCTCAGCTGTAGGGTCAAACAAATACTTCCTGTATATATATATTTATTTTTACAAAGATTTCACTAGATTTAATTTAAGTGCGGTACATTCAAAATATATAAATTCATATCTGAATTACAAAAATGTGTGAATTCTGTATTTTATTTATTTTAGAAGAATATGTTAGGTGGTTGCTATGGTGACGGGCAGATATATGAATAAACCGCCGCCAAACAAAACGTCCCGCACATCACGGTAGAAATGGTACGTATTATTCACTATATTCCTTTATATTTGCGTTTCATTTAAATCAAATAGGCTGCATTTCTTGTTTGCAAACATTTGTTTTGCCTAGCTAGCTAATCAAATAATTTCGAATTATGTTCATTTTTTAAAGAGGTATTTCTAATGAAGGGTAGTTGTTAATGAAATGGCTTTATTGCTGAAATGCTGCTGGTTTATTTATTTTTTAATCCCGTTGCATTATGAAAGCTAAATGATATGAACGTCATAATCCCAAAGATGTATTAAAATCGTATGATTTCATAAAGTGCACGTCAATGACTCTTATCTGCAGTCTCCTATCTAAATCGCTTAAATGTGAACTTAAATACACATTCCCTATATTTACAGTTCTGTACGTTTCTGCGATTTATTTTGTATCCTCCCGGTTTTGCATTATTCACTTGACAAGACATACTTTTTCGCTGAAGCATTTCCAAAGATAATGCATTATTGGTTACGTACACACTTCTATTGTGATCACATTTCTATATGGAAGAATCGGACAGATCTTGGTTGATGAGTGAGTCTTTATTTTATGCTTTGAGGGATTCTATTTTACCTAAAGATATTAAAACAAGATACCTGGTTATTCCACAAATAATTTAGTTTTACTTTTACAATTGAGCTGTTGTTGTTTTCAGTGCTGTAGAATGGAGGTACTGAATTCAATTCAAGACCCTAATCCTTACAGACGGTTCTCTTCACCATGCTGCTGCTCCAGTAGCCTGTCTCTCCCTATATGTAGTGACATCCTTGTAATATGTTGTATTTGCACCATGGATGCTACATAAGTTAGGATAGATCCAGGGAAGGCAACTTCAGCATCTTCAGTTAATAGAATTGCACAATATAGCCCAGACATCAGCCAAGCACATGTATAACTGCTCTCAACCAAACCTAAATTTGATAAGGACAATGTTAATTTCAGGGGCAGGCCTAACTATACACTAGGACATGTGGTTATTGCCCAGTGTGAGTAAGGAAACAACACGTTCCAGGAGACCAGGAATTACATTTGGCCTTAGGAGGTTCTACTTTTAAGAATGCATGCTTTTGTTAAAATCCTATGTATTTGTCTTGTAACGTTAGATGGAGCCGTTAGTGTGTCTTTCTTGAAAGGGTGTGACCTTTGTGGGTGTGAGAGAATAAATGTATCATTAAATAGCCAATGAAGATCTGGCAGCTGTTCAACAAAGACATCTGGAACTGTGGAATAATAGTGTTATTCAAGATTAGTTCACCATAGCATGACCAGTTATGATATGTACTGACTTATGATATGAAAACCAATTCATTACCCAATTTATCTAATTAGTGACATAGCTGCTTCCAATTAACCTTTAGCAAATACTGATTTATAAAATATATAAAAACTGCAGGATTCTGACTATTCAGTATTGCACTTGAACAGCCCAGTCAAAATGCCTGATGACACAATTTTATATATATAATATATAATGTGTTTATATAAAAAAAACAACAACTAAAGTTTACAGTATTTAATCGAGGGTTGCTTAGTAATGTGGACCACACACACTTATTGTTGGAAGCTATGCTACCTGATTTAGGGCCCAAATACATTTACAGTTAACTTACATTTTCATTCCTTCCTCAGTTTTTTATTTTTATTTTTTGGGGGTGGGGGGTTGAAGCAGTTGTGTGGATTGATTTTGAATATCTAAATTAAATCCTCATCTCTGTTCTAATGCAGTCTTATTATAACATATTTGACATTTTATAATTTAATCAACCAACCAAAATTGTGATTTAACATGCATTGCATGAATATTAATAATAATATTATTCCAATTTACATAATACAGTGCAAATCAAAGCATAATACATTTAGAATTTTTTAATTTACACAAGTGTATACAATATGAGGTCTTGCATCCTGGATTGTAAAAGCTGAGTGCAGACAAGATGTTAGGTCACAGTAAAGGGACAAGGGAAAGGGAGCATAGGGGAAATCGGAACAAACAATACAAGTACTAGTAATAAGGCAAGTAGTATGACAAAACGTTGTATAAGTGCAATCTTACAGGAGAGTAAATGACTAAATTACAAGTACTGTCTGAAAAGATCTGTCTTGAGTAAGCGCTGGAAGGAGGTCAAGGACTCTGCTGTTTTGACTTCGGTGGGAAGGTCGTCTCACCACTTAGGGGCCAGGGATGAGAAGGAGCGGCTCTGGAGGAAGCGGAGTGGAGAGGAGGCAGAGTTAGTCTTTTGGCACCAGAAGACCGCAGTGGTCTGGAGGGGATGTATGGGGAGACGAGGGACTGAAGGTAGCTTGGTGCAGTGTGGTCGAGACGGCGGTAGGTGAGGGTCAATGTCTTGAACTGAATGTGTGTAGTATCGGGAGCCAGTGGAGGGAGCGGAGCAGTGGAGTAGCGTGTGCGAACCGTGGCAGAGAGAATACCAGACGAGCCGCAGAGTTCTGGATGAGCTGGAGCAGGTGGGTAGTAGTTGCAGGCAGGCCGGCCAGGAGGGAGTTGCAGTAGTCCAGGCGGGAGAGGACCTGGGCCTGGACGAGCAGCTGAGTCGAGTAGTCTGTGAGGAAGGGACAGATTCGGCGTCTGTTACTCGGGAAGAATCTTCAGGTGCGTGTCAGCGTGGTGATTTGCTGAGTGTATGATAGTGCAGGATTGAGGGTGAATCCTAGGTTCTTAGTGGAAGATGAAGGAGAGAGTGTGTTGGATTCCAAGGGGATCGAGATGGAGAGATCAGCAGAAGGTGAGGAAGAGGGGGGGGAAAAAAAGAGGAGATCAGATTTGGAGAGGTTGGGCTTGAGGTGGTGTGAGTGCATCTAGGCGGAGATAGCAGACAAATGGGAAGAGATGCAAGAGGGGATGAGAGGGTCGGAAGAGGGAAAAGACAGGAAGATCTGGGCATCATCTGCGTAGCAATGGAAAGAGATGCCATGGGATGCGATGAGGGGGCCCAGGGAGTGAGTGTAGAGAGAGAACAGGAGGGGGCCCAGGAGAGAGCCTTGGGGTATACCTGTGAGGAGAGGTTGGGGGTTGGGTGAGGAACCTCTCTACATGTCACTTGGTTGGTCCAGTCGCTGAGGTAGGAGGAGAACCAGGTGAGAGCAGTCCCAGAGATTCCAAGGTTTGGGAGGCAGGAGAGGAGGATGGAGTGATCAACAGTGTCACATGCTGCGGAGAGATCAAGGAGGATGAGGACTGAGGAGAGGGAGGCCGCCCGAGCACAGCTGAGGGAGTCAGTGACTGCCAGGAGAGCCGTCTCAGTGGAGTGAGCTGTGCGGAAGCCAGATTGCAGAGGATCACGGAGTGAGTGTTGGGACAGAAAGGCAGAGAGCTGACGGTGGACCGCCCGCTCAAGAATCTTTGAGAGGAAAGGGAGTAGGGTGACTGGGCGGTAGTTCTGAGCAGGGGTAGGGTCAAGGGTAGGTGTCTTGAGGAGTGGGATGACGGCAGCTTGTTTAAATGCAAAGGGGAAACCGCCAAAGAGGATTGGAAGAGTTGAGGAGGGAGGCAATGAAGGGGAGTAGATCAGGAGCGGTCCCTTGGAGGAGGTGAGTGGGGAGAGGGTCCAGGGCACACATTGTACATTTGTGACCTAGGAGGAGAGAGGAAAGTTCAGAGTCCGAGAGAGGTGAGCATGAAGAAAAGGAAGCTTGGTTGGTGGGTGGGAGACTTGGGTGTGATGGGAGAGGAGGGGGGACTGTTATCTTGGAGGAGAAGAAGGAGGCAGAATCATCACTAGTTTGGGTTGAGCGGAGAACAGAAGATATCCAAGGCTGAGGAGGGGAGGGACAGACAGGACAAGACGAGAGGACCGAGAGAATCAAGGGAGGAGGTGAGGGAGGAGAACAAAGAAGAGGTAGCACAGTTGACAGATAGATGGGGAAAAACAGTCAATGGAAGTTAAGAGAGTGAGAGCAGTGGAGGCAAGGGTGGAGTTGGAGACGGAGCAGAGATTACGGAAGGTGACAGAGGGAGGGAGTGGGTGGGTGGGTGGGGGGGAGGGGAGAGAAAGGGAGAAGGACATGAAGTAGTGGTCTGAGATGTCCATTGGTGTTACAGAGAGTGTCGAAGGGGAGCAGCCTATAGAGAAGATGAGGTCTAGCTGGTGGCCTGCCATGTGAGTGGGGGGAGACCGGTAGAGAGAGAAGTTAAAGGAATGAAGGAGAGGAAGAAATCTGGCAGAGTGGGAGGGGTTGGAGAGGTGGATGTTGAAGTCTCCCAGGAGGATGGTAAGTGAGGACAGTGAGGGGAGGGAGGAGAGAAGAAAGTCAAGTTCATCCAGGAAGGAGGCGAGTGGACCGAGAGGACGGTAGTGAACTAGAAAGAAAAGGTGAGAGGGAGAGGTGAGTTCCACTGCGTGGAATTCAAAATTGTTAGTCGTGATAGAGGAGAAAGCGGGGGACAGAGAAGGGGAGAGCAGGAGCCCTGTTCCTCCACCCCGCCTGGTAAGACGGGGGGAGTAGGACAGGACAAACGGAGAGGATAGGGCAGCAGAGGTGGTTGAGTTCTCGGGAGATCCATGTCTTGGTGAGAGTGAGGAAATCCAGAGAGGATTTAATAAACAAAGATGGAGAGCTCTAATAAACTCTATGCTCTCTCTGTATGTTAGATATCATATGTCACTCAAATATGTGGTAACTCAGTTTCCGTTAACATAGATGATCGTATTTTGTATTGTACTTTATAGCAACATACTGTTTTGATGGTGTTTTTTATAGATCTGAAAGAAAATGCATATCAATGTACAGTGTTATGAAAGGAATCAGACCGTTGAATCTGAGAATAATCACTTTTCCATCTGTTTTTGTAATCATTGAAACTGATTTAAAATAAATGAGGAAATGGCTTTGGGAAGTGTTTTTTGTAAAAGCAACACAGTAAAAACAACTGCAAGGTTGGCTTTTGAGAGGAACAAAAACATGAAGTAATATCTGTATTTAACTCAAACTAGCGATTCACTGCACACTCCTTAATCGCACATTGTGGTCTGTGTTATTATAGAATTCAGTATTCAGAGTCTAAAAGCTTTTAATGTACATGGTTATTTACAACTTCTTGTGCCATTACATGTATTTTGTGTTTTAGCATTTGTTAAAATAGACTCTATGACCATAAAATTAAAAGATAGATGTCCGTATTTATTTTTGATGCATACCGTTGTGATATAGTCAAGTCAAGAAAGTTAATCTTTAAATTATACAACAAAGGGAGGTGTCTGCAAGACAGAACAGGCCGTTCTAATCTGACATGTTATCTGTGTTCAGTGGCCCTGACCTACCTTGATATTAGAGTCTTTAAAAGTTGCTGTTGCTATGGAAAAAAGTTGGATAAATCCTAATAACTAGTCTAGAAGTTTCTTTAAATCTTTTTACATTTTCTTCTGCCGTTTAATTAAATTGTAGATAATGGACTACATGATATTATGTTAAAGGACAGAAATGGAATAGTGGCTTTGCTGTTATAATGTTATACTTAGATCTGCACCAAATCAAAAATTTGACCTGCCTGCCAATTGCAGTTAAAGTATTTATTTCATGGTGGTATAGATAGATACTGACTGACAGGTCAAGCATTATTGAGGAGCAGGAAAGGAAAGCATAACCTGATAAAAGCTGACTTATATAAGCCTACCTGGAGAAAATAATCTTATTTGTAGTTAATTAGAAACATAAGTGATTATGTGATCTCTAATGCACCAGAACAGTTTTTGTTTTTGTTTGCACAGATAGTGCTCTCACCAGCAGATGGAGCTATTGATTTCTAATTGAATGGTAATAAAAACCTAGTTTAAAGTAATAGAGGTCATTCTTTAATGTTGATTGCACTATACCTGTTACTGTAGCTTTCCATTCATTACATTTGTCTTTAAAGTATTTAATTTTATAAATAAGTACATTTGCAAATCTTAAATGTTAAAATGTCTTAGTCGTGCTAGTTTTCTCTAAAGTACAAATTGTATTGTAAATCGAGTTTCTCTGGGTTCAGTCACAAAACTGGTCAGTTAAGCAGACAATGGAGATGAAGAGAAGGATTAAGCTGCAGCTTTTGCACTAGTTTCCTCGTTTCTTTTGAGTTGCCCTTACACAATCTTTAAGAATAAACTTACAATACCCAGCAATATACAAAGAAAGGTTAATTTTGGCTGTCAGGATATAATTATTTGCTTTGAATAATAGGAAAAAAGCGATCATGTTTCAGTTCTTGCCTCTGGTTTGTGTGTACGAGTCAGAAATGTTAAAGTGACTGGACTACAATTCCCGGCCAGAACAAATGAAATTGTCTAGCATTTCTTTAATGCTTGAATGTCAGACAATTCATTTTTCACAAAGCAAGCGCATGACCTGGTAGCGGGTAAAAAACAGTATAGCCCTTGCATAACCATTGTTATGGCAACAGAAATAAATGATGGCTCCAGATCCAATTTTCTCATCTATGTTCTCCTGCTCTTCTTGCACGTTTGTATTTCTCTAACAGGCAATTCTAAAAGTAAATTACATTTATCTCTGTACAGACTACTTAGGAGTTACATGCAGACTGCATAAAACATCTCGGCTAACACTGTCTCTTGGAAGCACAATATTGCAGGTATATCTCCTGTCACCTGCTGTCACCAGACAATTTAAAACAAAAGCTCCCTACCGCCTAAAACAACAGGGTGGTGAAAAGGATTAATGAAGATGCATTATTAGAGGACCTGCCAGGGACTGATTCATCCACTGTGCACTGGAAACCTGTCTACTAGGTCTCTCTGTTGGATCTAATTTTGGCTTTCCCTGATTTGATCTGTGGCAGTAGACTATTCGTAGCAAAATCTGTTGCTTGGTTAATACATTCTGTTCATAATTTTCTCTGTGTGTGTCATCTCGGAAGGTGAAATCCTGCGATGATCTGGGGTGCTGTTTCTGCAGCAGGTTAGGATTTAACTGTGAAGCTGCATTCTGGAAGGTTTTGCTTCATATCTATAGTGAACAACAATTTTTCTTTTTAATATTCTTCCTACAAGTGAATTGTTAAACATGTTAGAATAGTGTGAAATATGTGTTTTTCTCTGAGTACCATGCTGTTCCTCCTGTCTGTTATCTCTCCCCATGTGCCCCTTTGCCCTCTCCGTTCATCTTGAGCAGCTGGGTTAGTCATGCCTTCCCTCAAGTGTCTGGCTGCTCTGACTTTCTACTCTCTAGCCACCCAATGGCAGAATGAGTTACCTGTTAGAACAGCAGCTTCACAGTGTCTTACTGCCTTTCAACACCTTCTTAAAACACATCTATTTATATATTTTAATTAGCTAGATTACACCTGTACACCATTCTAATTTTCTCTAATGCCTTCATATTATTCATTGTGATTATATTTATAGTGCTGTTTCCACCCTTCTAATGTGCATATATGTAGAATATTGCATGTTAGGCATTGATAAAGAATCAAACTAAGTCACCTTGTGGAGATTTTGCAGGCTTATTAATTGAGAAACGGCTATTACAAATATTTCTCTACATTTATGGCCAAAGAAAGCAATTAGACATTGCTCCATGCAATAACATGTTATATCATGAAGCGTGACAAGTCTTGTTAGTCTGCACGAGAAATGGCGATCCTGCGAGAAAGAAAACGAAAACAAAATTGAAAATCATGTGGAATGGGCCTGCAGACCTTTACTTTTTCTTTTAATATGTTTGCTACCTTATGTTACTTTCCAGCTCCAACATTTCAGTATGACAAAGGTTATGCACATTTGTTTGTGATTTGTATACCAGCTTAGGCACCAGTAAATATGGAAATGTCCAGGAAAGTGCAAATTACATACTTTTTTTTTAACCTTTTGTTTGGTTTGCGATTTAAGGATGTATTCTGCAACTGGTCTACATCCTCTGTTTACCTATATGGTAGTTAGCTTTTTTTTTTTTTATCGTTACATTTTCCCCTCTTCTATTTTCTTATTTGAAATGCTTTTTACAAAGACGGGGAGTACCTCATTGTCTAGAAAGCAGCAGCCAGATATATTCAAACACTAAGTCAAATTGGTTTTCTTGATTCTTACCACAACCTGTACTGTTGCTCTCTTGGAATGTAATGTTTATTTCAGTAAACAGCTGTTGTGACAGGTGTTTTTTCTTGTTTTTAAAAGACAAGAGATGGACTCCCCTGTCTCTGACAATCAATAGAGGTTATATATGGCTGTGGAGAAGTAGCTTCCAAGTCTGCGGTCAGTGAAAATTTGTATACTTGTCATTGCTCCACAAAGGTTTACAAGGGCACAATTACCAAGGCCTGTGCATGATAGGAAGTTGCTTCTTGACACTGGGAGTCAGGCAAGCATCACCACCAAAAAACAGTTTTGAGACCAGCACAAAGCACCTGAAATGTCCAAACTGTAGAGCAAATAAACACGTGTTTAAATGTAATAACTGATAACCTAATAGTCCTATTAACTGAGAATACACTGGAAAAAAAAAGTGAAATTGTCAGAAGTGTTTTCATGATTTTACTTTAAAAGCATTTCAATTATTTTTGCTGTCACAGTTTTTGCAATCAGTGACATTTATATGTTTTGCACAACATAAATAGAACATTAGAATCCCAAAGCAGGGAAAGCAGTTCTGCTGATGTCATGGGCTTTGTTTCAAGGATCAGCAAAAATAAACCTACGTCAAAGGGGATCAAGTTATTTGTCTTTTCACGTGTTTCAAGTGGCAATATTATGTATTAATTATTTTCTGAAATTGATTCTGACCAGATTCTGTAAAATGCTTTATTTATCGAAAAAAAAAAAGGGAAGCCTGCTGGCAACATATCCATAGTGGTCACCTATCTATGGGGTCAGTAGCTGCTTTTCAAGACATAATTTGAAATTACACAGGTTTTCCTTGTAGGATTCAAACCATTGTACAGTAAAAAGGGTCTGGCTTTGTAAAATTTCATAATTTTGTATCTACTGTGACATTGAAATGAATATAATCAGTAATGTTTGATTAATATATTCATACGTTTTGATATTATTATTTTATTGAATTTTAGCTTTACTGCTTTCAAAAGAGCTTTCACACCATTTCTGAAAAGGGAAGTTTTGGTTTTTTTAAATTAAGAATACTTGTTATATCAAGTTAATATTTGCCAGCTGTTATGTTGTGCTCCTGCCAATTATCAAATTACGTATAATAAAATTCATATTGTTCATGTTGTATATTAGTGTTCAAGTTAAATGGGATTTAAAACAAAACAGTCAATTACTGGAAACTACTCTACAGAGCTTCATATCACATTTGATACAGAAATGTGGCCTTCCTCCCACAAGGTGGCATTCACAAATAAGAGAGGGAGATAGCCCTGGATAGGTACTGTATTTCTCAAGGACATCTACCCTGTCTGGTGAAGGTGAAATGGGTTTTTCTGTGTCTGTAAAGAAATATCTTTCAGCAAAAAATGTCATTTTTCAACTGCATTTCATAGCTCTGATCAGGCAATTAGCTATGATTATATTCATAGAAAGGAGAGAGCTTTAGAAGGAGACATCTTATAGAAATCAGTGGAGTGGTAGTCGAAAGTTTACACCCACTGGTCTTAATTCATTTCAATCAACTGGAAGGTTTACAGTTATCTCTAGGCTCAATCAGTATTCCACCAAATGAAAATACATCAGTATAGTTTATTGAACAAAATCCATTAAACTAAATAACATTGTTACTAACGAAGGGTGTGAATACTTTCAGCTACAGCTCTATGTAGAATCACCAGTGCTTTCTTATCAACTGTTTTTTAAAGTTTCTTCACTTGTTAAATATCTGTTTTGCTGCCCTGTCTTTTCAGAGTCAGGAGGATCGCTACGCCTTCCTGGCAGAATGGTATGACCCAAATGCTGCTCTCCTGCGACGCTATCAGCTCCTGTTTTACCCCAAAGATGGATCGGTGGAAATGGTAAGAGTGCCAAAGCATTTCAATCTGATATTTTCTGCAGGCATTGGTTTAATCATGAGGAAAGTACAATTAATTATAATGCATGTGTAATATTGGTGTTACTATAGATAGAAATAATAATTGAATGCATAGAACCCACATTCTCTTGTTATTGCAAACTATTCTGTGTTGTGAAACTCTAAAAGTGACCCCTTTCATCCTCTTGCTGGGTGACCATTTTGTATAGCAATGGGCATTTTTCTCCAGAAGAGCAATATCTGTACAGTATTCTCAAAATTATGTTAAAGCATGTAGACATGGACTGATTAATCAATTTTGCAGGGTCAGTGAGAAACAAAGCTTTAAGTATGTGAATGGCCGTTAGAGAACATGTGAGCTGTTACTGTCATCTCCTTTGAAGTGTCCGCTTCTGCGACCTTGACAATTTCAGGAAACTACCCTGTCTGGTTCACCTTCTAGTGTTCAAATTATTTTCAAAACCATTCAAATATTGATAATGGGAACTCCAAGGAACACATTCACATTTGTATCCCTCAGAATATATTGCATGTATCAATTTAATAACTCCCCAGACATCTTTCTCACCACAGTTGTTCAACGTCACTTGGAGGTCAACTGCATAGCATTCAATAGAGTCAGGACTTGATTGATACTCAGTGTGTATTACTTTAAATCAGATTAACAGATCATCCATTTCGGTCCACACAAAACAGGATATTGCAAATGGGCTTTGTAAAAGGATTTTCCCGTCTCATCCTATCAGTGTGGCAGGCTTACTGTGCTTGCTTTGTGGCAGGTTATTTCAGTTGTTTCTCTGACTGGGTAGGTATACAGACTAGCACACCTTTTGTTACGCAAAGAACAATGAACACAACGCCATTCTCCTTTAATGGATTTCTTTGTAAACATTGAGGGCAGATGCTTCATTTTTAATTGAATGCATTACCTCAGGCTTGAACCTAATAAAAGAAATCGGGATTATGAAGCCATCGCTTGGTAGTTCTGACTCGTATAGTAATATTTTGTAGTAAGCCTATGATATCGTAAATCTTCAGAGTGTATAGCTGGGTTAACTGCAATATGTATTAAGGAGAATTATAACTACCTGAGTTATCATTAACCCGTTCACTGCAAGTATAATGGCAAAGGTCACCTATGTTGTGGTTAATGAAATCAGAAAAGGTGATGTAAATGGTGGTAATCTTTTGGAGAAAAATAAAGGCCTAGGCTTACTTTGCATTATTTCAGTATAACCTAAGCCATATCACTATTATTGCTGTGTATGAGTGTTTGCTGCATCTTTCCTTTTCCATTAAGTAATATGCAAATATTAGCAGATGTGTTATGATGTGGGATTTCATGCTCTTGCTGTTTAGAACTGTTAATTATATTGCAGGGCAAAGGTCATAGTTGGAAAAACCTTGGTCAAGTTAAGTAATTCTCCTGATACTGTAAAGTTAATCGTAGTAGTAATAATAATAATTATGATAAATTGTAAAGTCTCTTTCTGTTATAGGTATTATACCGGAGTAATCTGAAATCTTTTTATCACAAGAGTTCAGAGCAATTTGTATTGTTTGTGCAGTGTAAATGTTATTGTGCGATGGGAGATCTATCTATAAAATACACTAGTGTGGTATTAAAAATGTAATCGTAGGGACAGATGTTTGTGCTTTTATCTGTTATTACTAATATGTATTTTCTATTTTAGGCACATTATATAAACCCATAAACTAAAGCCAATCAGAATTTCACCTTACAAGACAGCAAAGATCTTAATCTCTGATACAGTCCCAATGTTTATATATTGGGGACAGTATATTTGTGAAGGCCTGTAACTATGGTTATGTTTCTGACTGGTGAAGGGAAACGATAGAATCAACCAAAGCTATTTACAGGAGGGGTGTGTGTTCCTCCTCTTGTCAAACGACTGTCTTTCAGGAGTGTTATACTACTGCAGCAAGGAAGTCAAATCGAATTCACCTGCCTGGTCCACTCCGACTCGTAGAAAACCCTTAATTATTTGAGTAAACACACGTACCTGACTTTTAAAACCTGCGTGAATGTCACATAATGCTGTTGAACATAAAATGGGTCACATTATCTGAAGTCTCCCGTTCCCATGCTCAACTTTACAGTTCGACGTGAAGAACCAGCGCACCTTTCTCAGGAGGACGAAGTATGACGAGCTGCGTCTGGAAGACCTCTTCGTGGGCAATCACGTCAATGTGTTTTCGCGTCAGCTGCATCTGATCGGATACGGGGACCAGTACACTGCGAGCAAACTGGGCAGCAAAAAGGAAAGGTAGTGTATTGATCAACTCCAAGCCAATGAACTATCTTGTGGCTACAAAACTTAATTTACTTAATAACAGATTGTACTTTCACTGCAGCCTAATTAGGTTGATGCCTCCTCCCTTCAACCCCCTTGGTAATCCTTTTTTATTTTGTTATTTTTTTTTTTAATGCTGTTGATATAATCCATTATTAGGTTAAGATTTAATGAGAGGATTTTCTGCATTTGGCTTATGATTGGCCACTGTTTTAAATTATGGTTATGAAGCTTGCATATCTTGCAAGTGAGAGGGTATGTATTTTATATTTTTATAACATCCTCGTCTGTTCAAATAAATGCATTTAATCTTTTCATTCCCTGCATACGTTTTAAATATTGAAACGTCTTTGTCCACAGAGATGCCACATCTTCTTAACATCAGTAGCTTAGCAGCAACAAACACAGAATCATGCAGTAAACAGTTTTAAACAAGGAAATCTATACAGAAGAAAATATATGTATTCTATTTATATAATTATTTGATGTTTGTATGTGTATGTACATATAAAGTTATTTTTTCCTCTTTAACCTCAGTTTAAAACTGTGTAATAAGGCACTACATTACTGAATAATATAACATTTCAAATAATATAATGCAGAAGTATTAAACTATCTGTTTTTACATGCATTATAAACTATTTGAAAACTGGATACTTGCCCAAGGGGATATACCCAGACAGTATTTGGACCAATGATGGGATTATGTCAATACTTTGTTTGGCTTAATATTGACATCTGACTTCAGGTCAATGCAGTTTTGCTTCCTGGGACACCAGTGGCACAGGATTGGTATTTGGGTCTTATCCAGCTGGAGCAATGCTAGGTAGACACTATAGGATCATGCTGTAGATGGGGCTGGTGTTGGGACAACGCTGGGTTTGATACTGCCATTTATTGCGATTATAAATGCATAACTGCTGTAATGGACTCTTGTTACACTATTTAACCTATGTAAGATGTTAACTGTGAATATACTTTTGCTGGATGATAGATTGAGTGATTAATAATAGTGCCTTCCAGTATTTGTTGTCAAATATTGTCTGTTTATTTGAACACCACAGAAGCAGAAGATTAATAATGTAGTCTTCAGTTTCAGAATTATATTAAATATTCAAAAGCTAGCAACCTAATAAAACCACCGCACTTGGTTCTTATATTTGACAAGATGTTTCAACGTGTTTTGAATAGTATTAATGTTGGTAGTCGATGTGGTATGATAGAATTACATTTTCTAAAGGCTTGCTAAGAGACTACAGTTGACCATAACTTGCAATATTCCATAGTGTAGTATTCAAATCTAAAAAATAATATATGATAGGTATAGTGAAATCTGCATTAATTTTATATTCCTGAATTCAATCCACCAGTCCCTTTAAATCTTAGATTCTCTGGCATGTATTTAGCTTTTGCACATCACAAAATGAAATTAGACGCTTGATCTTCAGTTCAACCTTTTCTTTCAACAACTGAAATTACTTTCCTAATACCCACAGGAGAATAAACTAAAAGGAAGCAGCTAATAGCTTTGCTATTTACTGCATAGTCAAGCTGACAAACGGACACAATTACTACATAAATTTAATACTTCATAGAAATGTTCTGTCTGGGATTTGTTTATTAGTTTATCTTCTTTAGGAATTAAATTGAAGTGCCCATGGTTTCAAATTGTGTTAGAGTAAAATACTACAATCAATGTTTTTATTGACCTTTTCCTGCTGCCACCTACTTCAAAGAAGGATCAAACGGGTTCTCTTTCGTCTACTAGAATATTTGTTTAGATTAGCATTGGGAAATTCATTTAACATACAACATTTTAAGGAAAGTTAAGTAAATTCAGGATGTCTTCTGGTACAATTGATAAAAAAAGGAATGGAAGAGAGACCTAAATTCTTACAAGAGAATAATCACAATCAATATCTTGACATTCAACATTTTAGACGTTTCACACTCTAATTTATAACTGTATTTTATCAGTTACATTTCACTGTGGAATTTTCTGTGGAAATGGTTTATTGGATGGATAATTAGATTAAAAATGGTCCTGCAAGATGTAAGTTGGATTTAATTTTAATTTGTTTTTTTACATGTTTTGAACACTTCAATAAAATCAATTTCAGTAGCAGAGAATTCTCTTCAGTTGAGCAATATCTATACTGATAAAATCTTTAAATAGAAAAATAAATATTTTGGAAAAACATTTATACAGTTGTCTTTTTAGCTGGATTTATTTATTCTTAAACATAGCTAAGGGGGCTGGTTATTTATTTAGCTTGTGATAGTCATAGGTAGCAGAATGTGCTGCTGTGTGATTGTTTTCTGCGTATGATTGTTTTTGCATTGTTTTATACAGGTTGCTTGGTCTTGAAATGTATCCCTTAGCTGCTGGCTAGATATGTGTGGATTTTGATAGTCATGATGGGCCATTGTGGTTCTAGCAATTTATTTTTCTTCACAGCTCCGCACATAGACTCTGCTGCTAAGGTGGTGATGACTCATTCTCTGCAACTCTGTGGGTTACTGTTATGCATACTAAACATTTATCAAAATTGCACATGCATCGCCATACTTCAGGGGCTTCCCAAAAAGCATATTGCTAATATTCCTAGGTAGTCACTGTTGAAAATAACAGACAGTCAAAATCAATGGTTTCGATTGCATTTGTGGTGAAAAATCTGCAATGATATTTTAATGCAAGGTGCTATGGAAAAGATATTGACTTCTTCTGAAAACTGACATTCATTTATTTTATTCTCTTTTTCATCGCAGAACACTTGCGATGATTAAGCCAGATGCAGTGCTCAAGATGGGAGACATAATCCAGATCATATATGATGCTGGCCTGACAATAACCAAAGCAAAAATGACCAAATTATCATGGTGAGAGGCTTTTTTTTTTTTTTCTCTCCTGTCTTCTTATGACTGGATTACTCTGCAATTCAAGCACTAGGAATATTGCATTAATCGAGTAACAGTATACAAACTTTCCAAATAACTGGGAAGATCTTGTATCAGTATCTTAAACCAATTACCTGTAAAAACAGTGTATAATAACTGTTACTACTTCAATTAATGAGCCATTGAAAAACGGGCACCTCATGTGTTATCTGATAGAGATGCTTCTCTTTGTTTGAGGCCGCCTTATTAATTGTAAAAGTGTGTGTCACTGGCTCTGACATTATTTTCAAGGGGAAAGATTGAATTCCCAGAAGCTAGAGCCACTCCTAATATCTGGTTAAAGCTTGGTATCCTAAGGCATATGAAAGACAGATGGACCTATCAGAGGAAACCTTCTTACTAAAGATTGCAACAAAATTGGCAGTGGATCCTGATGGTGTTAAGCTGTCTGGGGACTTAAATGAGGTACATCTGTACGTGTGTATGTATATATACATTTTATTAATGTATTTGTTCTTCTGTGGGGGCACTTAATGGAAGAGCAGTGAATACTTCAGCTGGTGATTCCCAAGAAGTCTTGTGCCTGCCATTGTCTACTCCGGAGTCCGCAGCATACAATATAATTTATTGTTGTAGAATTAGCCCTCTTCTGCCAGGCTGCTTGGCACGGTATTGGCAAACATAGTGCTCTCATACACGAGGTCATCCTTGTGCTAAGATGCTGTTTCCGAAGAAAGCCAACAGTTGGAGCACCTGTCTTTCAGTGAGGCCACATGTTGCTAATGTTCTTACTGCCACTGAATTTAATTTCTGTAAGCATTTACAGGACTTGTATGTACAGACTAGACAGTACCCTTGGGAACCACTCGCTGCATCCACCACAACAGTGATAATGACTGAAACTGCAATGGAAAAAAGTCATCGAACAGACCTATAAAGTTATATCGCCTATATTATTGCTTATTCGAGGGGTTCTGATTTTACACATTGGGGATTATAGATATGACTCCTAAAACATCCTCTTTCATGGTTTATCCAACAACATAGTACCCACCATCATTGTCTTATCACTATAACTCAACCACTGACCGGTCATCTGTGTTAGAGCTGTACACTCAGTGTTGTCTTCCTTATACGCATGCTGAACTTCATGAATAGTAAATGATTTTAGTGGTGCTTAGCATTCTCCAATCTCAAGGTTAATGATTATTGTTTGACCCCACCCAGCTCCAACCTTTCAAAAATCATTGATAGGTATTTATACTTTGAACATCACAGACATTGTACTTTCGATTTCTTAATTTTTTTTATGATGTAAAAAGTAAAGAAAAGAACAATTACAAGTTGTGGTTTCTACAATCATTTATATTACGTTTGTGCTGAATGGCTCTTCATGTTCAAATTCATGTAGAACAAGTGTTCTATATTTGCAGTTTATTGATTTAGATTTGTATTGATTTTCTTGTTTATTTCTTAATTTACGTCATTAGTTACTTAGTGTAGATTATATTAATGGTCTTTACTATTGTTTGTGTACAAAAGATTCTCAAAATCCTTTTTATAAACTCGGCAACAAAAGGAAAGTCCCAGGACACTATTTTAAAGATAATTTTGTAAAAATCCAAATAACTTTACAGATCTTTATTGTAAAGGGTTTAAACAATACTTGTTCAATGAACCATAAACAATTAATGAACATGCACCTGTGGAACGGTTGTTAAGACACTAACAGCTTACAGACGGTAGGTAATTAAGGTCACAGTTATAAAAACTTAGGACACTAAAGAGACCTTTCTACTGACTCTGAAAAACACCAAAAGAAAGA
This sequence comes from Amia ocellicauda, assembly GCF_036373705.1. Lineage (NCBI taxonomy): Eukaryota > Metazoa > Chordata > Actinopteri > Amiiformes > Amiidae > Amia > Amia ocellicauda. The sequence goes on from NC_089855.1 coordinate 10,913,064, forward strand.
TGCCCAGGGTCCCTGCTCATCTGCGTGAACGTGCCTTAGGCATGCTGCAAGGAGGCATGAGGACTGCAGATGTGCCCAGGGCAATAAACTGCAATGTCTGTACTGTCAGATGCCTAAGACGCGCTACAGGGAGACAGGAAGGACAGCTGGTCGTCCTCGCAGTGGCAGACCACGTGTAACAACACCTGCGGGACAGGTACAGGATGGCAACAACAACTGCCCGAGTTACACCAGGAACACACAATCCTTCCATCAGTACTCCGACTGTCCGCAATAGGCTGAGAGAGGCTGGACTGAGGGCTTGTAGGCCTGTTGTAAGGCAGGTCCTTACCAGACATCACCGGCAACAACGTCGCCTATGGGCACAAACTTTCTGTGCGTGATTTCCTGCAAGACAGGAACGTCCGTGTTCTGCCATAGCCAGCGAAGAGCCCGGATCTCAATCCCATTGAGCACCTGTTGGATTGGAGGGTGAGGGCTAGGGCCATTTCCCCCAGAAATGTCTTGGAACTTGCAAGTGCCTTGGTGGAAGAGTGGGGCAACATCTCACAGCAAGAACTGGCAAATCTGGTGCAGTCCATGAGGAGGAGATGCACTGCAGTAGTTAATGCAGCTGGTGGCCACACCTGATACTGACACATTTACATTTGCTTTTGACCCCCCCTTTTTTCAGGGACACATTATACAATTACTGTTAGTCACATGTCTGTGAAACTTGTTCGGTTTATGTCTTAGTTGTTGAATCTTTTTATGTTCATACAAATATTTACACTTTAAGTTTGCTGAAAATAAAAGCAGTTGAAAGTGAGAGGATGTTTATTTTTTGCTGAATATAGTTTAGGATGTAGGCTACTTGAACTCATAAACGTGGATAACTTTTAGTCCTGCAGCTGGAATACAGTGACTTCAAATTACAGCACAAGGACCTGAAAGACACCGAATCATTGAAGCTTTCCTTATTGCCTTACCAGGCCCTCGTGCTCTGTTCACTGAGGAATATTGGGCTCATTATTTCATCACTCAGTTCTTGCCCTCACCATAGTTTCCATCGCAGATCTTGGTCTCATTGTGTTATACTAAAATGTTTTTTTCTTCTACGTGTAACCCACTCAGCAGCTGTGTATGTATGAAGAATTCCTGAAATCTGCTCAGAGAAATTTGTATAAGTTATGTCTGTTTCTCTCTATTTTGTGGTCTGGAGTCAGTTTCCATTTTATAATAACAGCAGATGGTGGCAGCACAGCCACATCCAATGTAATGTAAACCAGCAGCAGAATTAACAATAAATTGTCAGTAATTATTTTTTAGATTGTAATGCAGATTTTTTTTTTTTATAGAATCCATATATAAGGCTATACAAGGTTTGTTTTTCCCTCCTCTAAAGATATGAAATGAAAATCTTTTACAGAACCTTGCAGGGTAACTCAAATTGTCTCTCCTTTTTCCCAATGCAAGTCTGTTTGTCTGACTATTGAATCCATCTCTCGATTAAACGAGGAGATATAACATCAAAAAGCTCCACCCATTGTGGGTTTCCCAGCAACAAGCAGTGCTTCTTAAAGGAACTTCACCTCTAATAAAGTAATAATTACAGTGGTCATTTTGCAGTAGGTGTTAGTGTTAGAAAATCATATGCAAAACAAAAAGTGAGTACTTGATACATTTGCAGCTCTGATATTAAACAAAATCTTGTGAAAATATCCTTCTTGTGGAAGATTTCACAGGACAATAGTATCAGTCTAATCTCTGTGAGACATGAAGGCCAGGAAGCACCTACTGTTGTAGTGACCTTGCTTAGAAGTCCGATAGCTGCTAGAAATAAATCCTGGGTTTTTGTTTTATTTTATTTTATTTTTTTTCCAAATTCAGATATAATCTTTTAGAAAGATGGAAAACTATTGGAAGGAAACTAATAATAAACAAATAGATTGAAGGTAAATGTATATTTTCTCCCTGTAATCTGCACCATCATGTACATTAAGTCATGCATTATATAAAAGTAGCTGATTGTGGTAAAAGCTTTTTTTCTCCCCCTTCAGGTGTCCTTTACAATTAGCTGACTTAAATCTATTTGTTGTGGTATATACACGCACACACACGCACACATGCATGTGTGTATCAAGGTGACTTTAAAAGGTTTTTTTTTTTTTTTCTATTATTCTCTTTATTCTATTTCTTATTGAAGTCTGGCTTTAATTCTTAAACTGCAATTTAAATTCAACAAACAAAAATGTGTGTGTGTGAGAGAGAGAGAGAGAGAGAGAGAGAGAGAGAGAGAGAGAGAGTTTTTGTGTGAGCATGTGAGTGTGTCTGAGGTCTCTGAGTGCATGTTCTTGTATTAACATATTTTGTAGATTAGTTTAATATTGAACCTTGGATTTATGAACCTAAAGATATGGAATTATTCTACAATACTAGTATGTTCTCTTTTTTAATGTTTATCCTTTAATTATTTGCTATAATATCAAAAATATGAATACATCTTTAAACATCATGATTTACCTTATTGCCATATTGCCCTTGGTCACATTCATCTGAACATACAGCGTAGCTTTTTGGATACTTGTGATGGTACCTTTATTCCAGTCTTTGCAATACCTTTATTTATATTAAATGTGCTTGCGTATCTGTCCTGTTTCAAGGGAGAAAAGCATTGTCAAATTCCTACTAAACAAGTTATTTCTATTTGTGTGGAGCTACTGTAGCTCTGTCAGCTGAAGGTGACAGGCAATGCAGAAGCTCAAGGGTTCATTTTGTAACTTATTAACAGTTTTTTTTTTTTTTTATGGGTTTCTTGCAGGAAAGAGGCAATGGACTTTTATGCAGAACATCAGTCAAAGTCTTTCTTCAAGTGAGTGTTTCCTGGGTTAATAATTGACCTTCTTCTTGGGCTGGGGGGTAAGGTTTGAAGGAGAATTGAAAGCCACACCACTGCCATCAGCATTCCTGTGACATTGCTGTGACTTTGCAGTATTCTCACCCTACTGTCTTAGCAAGGAAATTGCTGCCTAACAGGGCTGGCTGTGAGACCTGGGAAATTATTAAAATCACTGATAAAAAAGGGATCACTGATTATTATTTTTTCTTTCTTTCTTATAATAATCATTGTCTCTGAAGTTTTAAGTATAGAGTGTCCGCTAACATAGTTTAATTTTGTGTTTGCATTACTTATGTGATTATCAAAGGCATTTTTTATTCATAATTTATATAAGCTACAATTCTATTCAACATTAATCAATGATTGTATTGCCTTGCACATACTATGCTAATACATTGCATTCAAATTCTTGCCTTATCCATGCAAGCATAATCCACCCCTTTTCACTAACCGTTTCATCCAGGAAAGAGTCACGGTGGACAAACATAATGTTAATCTAAGATATCTTGTGAAGTAAAGTAATCCTTTAATAGAATTCAGTCTTCAAGATTTAACAAGTACACCTCTACTCCGATATAATGCTTACTTAAAATATACAGATACAGACGAACTGGTACTTGTCTGTTTGTAATGCCTAGGAAAATGTAAAATTCACATAAAATATCAGAAAATGCTTTTAATCTCACATCCTTACAATTTCATGTAAAAAAGGAATTGGGTATTTTATCAAATAGGAGCATGGGCCACTTTGTCACTTAGCCAACTATGTTATATGTAAATTGTTAAGTAATATAAACTGTTAACTATTAAATACTTTGAAAACCTGAAGATCTGAGTTTTTACTTATAGAAAAGGTTAAAATTAAGCTATGAAAGGTAAAGTAATTAACGGATTTAAACTGTCAGCGTTATAATTTTAAGACTTGCAGGCGACTGTATCGGAGTGAAAGTTTAAAAATACTGTAAATGTGCTCGGCTTTGCATTTAGACTTTCGAAGAAATGTTGCCTTGCCACCTTCGCATTATATTGGATCGGATTTATGTATATTATTTTGCTTTCTAAAATGTTTTGAGTGTTTTTTCATGTAAATTTGCAAAAACTACATCCAAGACTTTCTTGTTGGTGTTTCAGGTGTCATAAACGCTTCTTCATTTAAAACCATTTAGAAAACTGTGACGGTTCAAAGTCAGAAGTGTTGAATTGATGAGACAAATATTCACCTAATTAGATGGTTAATAGTTCAATCAGTGTCTCTTTCCTCCTGTAGTAATCTCCTGCAGTTCGTGACCTCTGGCCCTGTTGTTGCCTTGGAGCTCATGGGGGATGAGGCGGTGTCTGGCTGGAGAGGACTCCTGGGACCGACTGATTCCAATGTGGCTCGCAGCGAGGCTGCAGCGAGTGTGAGAGCCAGATTTGGCACAGATGGCACCAAGAATGCTGGACATGGGTCAGACTCACTGGCATCAGCAGCGAGGGTATGTGGAAATCTTGGTGCCATAAGAAAAGTAAAAAAATATACGTGTATACTATTATTTTTTAATAAATATAGCATTTCATTCTCTCCTAAGTATGCTATGTTGCTGCTGCATTATCAGAATGTGGTTGTAATTAGGAAATTAATAGTAGGTCTACCTCCGCCTTTTAAATGTGGCCTAATGTGTCATTTCAATGGGCATTTTACCCATCTCCGTACAATAGTTTCTATTGCTTTTATTGTCACAGAATTACCACATTTATAATGGTTATCCCTTGCCAACCACAAGGGTTAGGTTCCTGAAAACCCAGCGGTTGCCAAAACTGCGGTTGGCAAGACTAAAAGGGGGTTAGGTTCCACAGCCATGATTTCCACTAATTTGTTAGTGTAACTATGCATCATATAAATTTACAAACATGAGAAATATGTACTTGTGTGAACAAATACTTTAATTTAACTTTAATATTGATAATGAAGTCCAAGTGATGACTATGATCAGAGGGATGACAGGTTTGTTTAGAGGCCATGATTTCAGGCCTAAATTAAATATATAATATGTTTCACAATCACTGTGCGATGTCACATTTCCACAATGTGTTCATGAATGAATGAATGGTAAAAAATCTTGTGGGAACACAAAACCATGGATACACGGAACTGTATACTGCAGTAGCCGAAACGGTCTATACAGTGTTTTGTGTGGATACTCAAAACTGTGTTTGGGAAACCCATGGTTTGCAAGGGTTTACTGTAATAATAACAGTAACAACAAAATAACTGGCTACATAAATAGTTTAAAAACTTCAGAGCTCTCAAAATATATAGCCTATTTGTAATCGTAAAGAAAGAGAGATCAAGAAATAACCTAATCACAGATGTATAAAGGCCAACATAGTACTTTCAGGTCCTTGAGAACTTTTCTATAAAGATTATTTAAAATGACTTATTCATGTTACTTAGTTTAGAATAATCACACAAGGAGCCGTTCTCATCAAGACAAGTGAGGTGCATTGAAAAAAGAACAACAAAGAATAATTACTGCACTTTCTTAAACAGGAGAAATGTATTTGATATTTGAAAGATTGCAGAAGTCTCAGTTTAGGTGAACCATGTAATTGCCACTGAAATGTACTAACAATGGTAATGCAGATATTAAGAAGGTTAGTCAAGGACGCAATGCTGAACTTGTGATAAACTACATCTATGATATCCCATATTTAGCACTGCTGCTCTTTGTTGAAGTGTGTGCCCTCTTAATGAAAGTCTGCATTAGTATAAAATGCCAAGATTTGTAGAACATCTTGATCTTTCCTACACATCATTTTATTATTTGTTTCCTGAAATGCACTATAATGTCTTCAGTGTAGTCACTTTGTTTGTGTGCATATTTCCAGTGAAGTTGAGGAAAACCATTGAAATTATTATGGTTCACAGATCCTTATCCACAAATCTTTAACAAAATAACAACATGCCTGTAGTTGATTTATAATAGTCACAGAAATAGATTTTCTCTGCCCCAGTTTAATCTTCACGCTGTCACATATGTAATATCTCTCATTAGTTCCTGGAGGGAAGGCTAAGACTGAAGCAGATGTTTTAGAGTAATAAAGATGATTATTTGATGACAATCATTCACATTTTCAGGAGCATTCAAAACATACAAATCTGACACTGTCACTGTTTTGTTTTGATTGTATGATTCTCGGGCATCTGCTTTAATATTGTAGTACAATGCTTGTTAATGTGCATTGGAGTACTAATTAAACACTGAAACAGCTGAAAATATAAGCTTACAATACTTTTTCCTGTTCTCATATTTTGAAAGCAAATATAAAATCATCTGCACAGACTGTGCTTGTTGATATTGGAACAATACACACACAGGGAATATGCAACAATTTGCATACATCTCTAAACATTTGGCCAATGTCTATTTCAAGTGTTAATAAAAATAAATGAATTTCAGTATATATAAAATACAGTATGGGCTCTTGTATGCCACATGGTAAAAACGTAGTAAAAGCACTCTGATGGCTTACAGGGTGTGTCCTACGGGCCAGACAAGCTTTGTCTTAGATCCAGACAGTGCCATTGCCTTCTTTGGTGAGAAATTCTCAGTGGTACACAACTGGGGTGTGGTTGGCAGTCGTCTGGGGAAACCTGGTTCTTTCCACGTGAGCGACTGCTGTGGTTTCTCGGGCACCTGAGGTTTCACATTGTTAGTCGTTCTGTCTGCATCAAATCCTTGGTGTGATATAGTAGGTGGCTGAGGTAGGGTATATGCTTTGTGTCATCTCTCCCAAAGCACCATGTCATTCATAGCAGTGAGCCAAGTTCAGTAATTGGCGATATCATGTTTCAAGGGAAAGGTGAAAAATAAATGCAAAATCTATATTTTCCTCATAAATAAAGGAATTCATTAGAAATCATTTAAAATAAAGTTTTAGAGTTTAACAAATAGTCTTGGAAAAGGTCTGATTTATGTATTCTTTTTTAGGAACTGGAGTTTTTCTTCCCATCCACCACTGGCCGTGGCCCTTCCAACACGGCGAAATACACAGACTGCACCTGTTGCATTATTAAGCCACATGCCATCTCGGAAGGTAAACTATTATTGAATCTGGCGTGGCACTAAGTCATGCATTCCCAGGCTTAAAGTGCCCATCTTGTTTTACAGCCTTATCTGTGCTGTGACATGTTATACAGGTGACTATAAATCATATTAGTTGTGTTGGAAGTATAGCTTTCTGCGTATGGGTGTATTGTTGAAATGTGTCTCACTTGCAAAGAGATTAACAGGTGGACCTGGAGGACAGTAGTATACTCTAGTGCACTGATATTAGCTTTCCTTCTGTTGTACTATTGGGTAAGGAGACAAAAGTTTGTTTATGTCCAAGAACTGTACTACCAGGAGAGCAATGGCAGAAAACATTATCTAAGATTAAAGCAAACAAAATAGTAAAACAGTTGTACATATTAATAGCACCCTCCCTAATTTTCCCTAGATAATTGAATATGCAGTTCATTTTGTAGCAATGTGTGGTCTGAACACATTGCTGTTCATGTGCAAGTTTTTTTTTAACCTTTTGTCCTTTTTCCAACCTTTTAGTGTTACACATTGATCAGAGTGCGTCACGTACAAAGCCACTGCTTAGCTGTAACCAAATTTCATTTCAACTTGCTACAAATCCATGGTCTGATCTTGGTGTATTAAGCATACCAGTTGACTGATGACCTGTAAAATGACCGAAATCCTCTGGCCAGAGCAGACCTGCGTTAGGTTTTCTGAAATTCTGCCGCTGAGTAGCTAGCTGCTTGTGTACCAGCTTCCTGGGCTGTGACCAAACAAAAACGGCCTAATCTCACAATTATTCACAAATAAGTAACCCTTTCCAGGCTGTTGTTGGCTGCAGTGGGTGGGTCATTGCGGTTATAAAACCACCTTGATGCTCTGAATACATCTTATTAGATGACATTTTATGTAATTATAAGAGGAACATTTCCAATTTCCAATTTACTCCTGGAATTCACAGAGTTGGTAAATACTTTCAATGATAATTTTGTTTAGACGTAAGGAGGTTTAAAGATCTCGGAGGCAACAGCAATAAACAAAATGTCACACAGAAGGAACATAAGATACAAACTGCATTTTATCTTGATTGTAATGAACTTCTTTTGAAGACTGCTCAGCATTGTACGATTTAGCTTTCTTTTTGGGATGCTACCAAAGAATTTCTAATTAAAGAAACACTGTGGTGTGCATTAGAATATGAATCAGTCTTCTAACGGATTATGATCTTCATGGAACTTTTTCAAACTGCAGCTTTGAACACCGTTTGTTCTGTTAATTTCTGGAACATCCTGTAAACGATAGAAATGTTGTGATGTTTTTGTCGGAAAGCCACTTTTGTGAACAATCGCAACAGTAAACGCATTTTCTTAGGATAATCTAATCTTGTATTGCACAATTTAATTGTCATTGAGTGTCACCTGAGAAACTAGTGAGTCTTGGGCATTTGCAAACATAATTAAGATGACCATTTCAAATGTTTTTAATTTTACTCTGTAGATATTGTATGCTTGCTTCACATGCAGTATTTAATTTGTTCCTGCCGTTTAATGGAATATCACAGGGTTCATCTTTTGACGAGCAGCAGGTTGTTCACTATAATTATAATGCAGTCGGGCAATTACTGTACCTCACCCCCTGCCTCTTGGAGATAAAACTTAATTAGCTTTTTCATATAAATTGATATACAAATTAGAAACAATATATTTCAAGTAGCAATTTTAAAGACCGCTATTTGTAATGTATTATTGTCAGGAGTTATAATATCAGTTTGTTTATTTATGATGACATCAAAAGTAGAATACTTAGCAACTGAAATAAATCATTCTTGGGTTTCCCACCTTCAGCTTGGTGTTCCTGGGTGATAATTCAGCAGGTTGTTAAAAGGACATATTTTCAGACTATCAGCAGTTTAAGAAGGTGAAATACATTTCCTTCCTGCCTGGTGATCATGTGTCTGTAATAGAAAAGAACAGATACTGCTGGATTAATATATCAAATATATATTTTGTGGTGGGGGGTCATCAGTATGTTATTCTCTTCAATTAAAAAATGTATTGCTGGTCTAACACACCCGAAGGCTACGTCTAAACGAAGCCTGTTAGTGTTGCTGATTATGGTATAGTTATTGTATTCTTCCTTCATACTGAGTGGTGGGGCATTTTTCTGCTGAAGTATAAAAAAACGAAAGGAATTGAGACATTTAATGACTTTGATGCTCTTTTACTAGGTTGCCTTCCTAAATATAGCATGCGATATATTAAAAATATAATGGACGAGTGTCATGGGAAACCAAATAAAGAACAGCGATTTAGCCCTTTGATGATTACCCGTTAAGGATGAAATTGTCTGTGTCTCAGATATTTATGAATCCATTTTAGCTGAAGATTGTTAAAAGCCTGACATCTGCAACTCCTGTATGACTCACTGAGCATTGAGCCTCCGCAGAGGGCCTGCACATCACAGCCCGCATGCAAGTCATAGCTTGCATGCCTGTAAGCGCTGAAAATAAAGGATGCCAGCCGATAATTCAAAAGGAGGCTGTGACTGGGATTACATTTTAATTATTAGATCCAGCTCTCAGTATGTTTTAAACAAAGCCTCAAATAATAAGCAAACAAAAATCTTGCTGAAAGAGCAACAATAAGAATGTAATAATTAAAAAAAGAAAAACCAAAAAAAACACCAGCTATAAATATACCAGGTTAGTGTTACGGGATATAAAGTGTTTATTAAGTGTTTTATGTTTTTCTTAAATTACTATCCACAAGAGATCACAATTCAAACAAAGAAAAAAATCGAACTTATTTTAATAGGTCTTATTTTAATGACTTGCAAATGATAGCTGTTGTCGTCTTATGCAAATTACATTCAATCACTGGCTATAATCTGTGGGTGTCCCATGCAAGTCAGGGGTGTTGAGAGGTAACAATGTTATATGAAAAAAGGCCAGATGTTGCTTCTTCGATGCACTTTCTCTGTATAGAATATTCTGCACCAGTGACCTTGAAACAACTCTCTCACCTTATGCAACTGCTGTATTTTCTGTCGTGTTGCTGAAATTTGAGTTATGTAAATCCTTTTTGATGTATATAAAATCCAGAAGCATTTCACCTTGTGGAACTCTCATATAATTTTCTGCATTTTATACAGTAGTTTGTGAGCTGGTCGAATTTCACAGAATTATCATGCACAGTGCATTTTAAGCCGCCACTGAAGAAGGTGACTTATAAAACCTATGCAGCAATTGCCTATTGAATGGTCACAGGATACATGCAGATAAAGTTTGCATATTAATATTCTGATGTATTTGGCATCATCCAAACTGAGAATGATTTTTAGTACATGGATATAATTGAAATAGCTTGCATTATGGATTCAACTATGATCATGACACTTACATTTGTATATACAAAGTCCTTTGAGTACTTAAACAGAATAAAACAAATAATTAGTATTGAAAATATCTGCTGTCACTGTGAGTCAGCTACTTGCATTTGGCAGTGTAGAGGAGTCCTCTTAATTTATTTTAAGTCTAAGAGGCCTGTTTAACCTTCACGTAAGTGAAAGGGCAAGGTGTCGACAGAGCAGCCTGAAGCTGGATCAAACCCATATCAGAAGCTTCTTGTAATCTTGGTAATCATTACTTAAGCTTCAAGCTAATTTTGGTCATTCTTCTTAGTTACTGGTAGATGTGTGAACCTAATGTCCTTTTTAAATGGAACACACACTGCTACCCTTTAGAGGTTGGCTGTTTGTGCAGTGCCTGCAGATGGCATTTTGTTTGCCTTTCAAATGCACTGTCATTCATGTGAATTAATAAAAAGTAGCAATAACTTAACCTAGGGACTTTAAGAAGCTCTTAAACTCTGTGTCAAATAATTCTTCTTTTGTAAAGAAGATTCAATAAATACAAGCCTTTACAAAGCTAAAGGTTTTAACACACTGTATGTTAATCTCCACCATAGGGCCACGTTGACCAAAGTCCTTTGTTAAAATAGTCTGTCTTTAACTCGTGTAGCTCGAGTGCAGATTCCCTCTCTGAAGTCACAAGCCAATGGAAAATCACGGTGTCTTTATCTCAAGAAGCATGGGGTTGGGTGATCCGACTCCTGACAGGAATAAAGAAACATCTGTTGCTAGGCAGCAGGAACACCATATCCTAGCAACTGTGGTACCTGCAGTTGAAATATGACGCAGTGATGCATGCCATGTGACGCACAGTGCAGCTGAGCGAGTTCTGCGTCTGCTGGGCTGGGAGGACACAGAGGACAGATGAAGGTGTAATGGAGAGAGAACCGAAGCATGACCTGAGATGTATTTAGCATGTCTTTTAATGCAGGAAAGATTCCAGGAAATAATTGATTTTAAAAATAGCTACAGTTCGTGTTCAGCATATATAAAAATGTTGGGCTTTATTTATTGCATACCTTGAGTGACCTGTTCTGTCTAAATGCATGTTTGCTTATTTGCAGAGAATCAATCAATCAATACTGACAGTTCTTACCAGGAGATGCATACCAGGAGCTACAATTTGTTGTATAATATTACCAGATAGATGATAATGATAACAATTTGTAGCATATCATTTAACATTAATATTGGTTTCAGACAGTTATTGTATTGAATTAAAATAGCCAAACCAATGTGGTACTATAATATGTAATAATTTAAATCAGTGTTTACCTATTCTTTCCTGTCCTCAGTTGTCTTTTACAATATCTGTTATATGGCATTACAAGGAGCTGTGCTTTACACCTACATTGCAGAGAAAAAAAAAAAAGTTTATTTTCATTTGGAACCTATATTGCAAGTCTCCTACAGCAACGAAAATAGTCCGAATAAATAAACACCCCTGCCCTACCACCAATAAAGTTTAATAAGGATTATCATGATTTGTTTATGAATGTTGGTTAATCGTATAGGCAGTGACTTTTATTACATTTTAAATGAAGTATTAAATCTGAGCTTTTGCATAGCCTACAGTACAGTTTTATAGCATTTTAAAGCTGGTTTATTGGGAGATGTTACCCTGTAATTGACCATTCACTTCGTTTTGCATTGTTGTGATGTCGTTTTGGCAAGACTCCAAAATCACATTGAAAAGGAGAAACCAAGCACTGTACAGTATTGTACAATATAAAATGTTAAAATTGATTTGCGTAAGTAATTGCCTTTCTTGACAACAATGCTGTATTCATAACACAACATTAACTTAAGTAATATTGACTCCAATAAAGTTAACAAAGAATCAAAAATTAGTTAAATGTTGTTGCCTTTGAAATGTTTCAGAATTATATTAGATACAGTGTGTCACATATACTTAAATTTAAACACACCTATAAAATATACCTTTTGGTCCTTGTCTCTTTCACTGCAATGATGGAGTGTGGAACCTTCCCCACCTTTCACCAGCGGACAGACATTGGGAACTCCATGTCCATGTCCTGGAATGTCCCAGGCCTCCAGCACTTCTTGCCAACCCTACATGACAAGCATGTGCTAATTCAGACGGACAACACCTCCGACGTGTCTGCTGAACGCGTGAGCAAGCTCTACGCACTCTTGGTGCAACCTTTTTGTGCTTGCTTTGCTGGAGATGTCTCCAGGGTTCACCCAGCCTGAGCTTGCCATGTCAACAGACAGTTGATGGCATTCCATCCTCTTCCCTACTGTGTCTGATGGTGTGCACACACTGGGTCAGGCCCTGTCCAAATAGTGCCAGTCCCATTGGATTGTTCACACTACTGCTATGGCTTATGAGTCTCCGAGCATCTCAGTTCCTGAGCACCTGGTGGCGCACTCTACTTGTGGCATGGCTTCCACCTTGGCACTTTTTCACTTTTTCTTTGCCTAATATTGTGTAGGTCCCCCTTTTGCCACCAAAACAGCCCTGACTCGCAGAGGCGTGGACTCCACTAGACCTCTGAAGGTGTGCTGTGGTATCTGGCACCAAGACGTTAGCAGCAGATCCTTTAAGTCCTGTAAGTTGCGAGGTGCGGCCTCCATGGATCGGACATGTTTGGCCAGCACATCCCACAGATGCTCAATTGGATTGAGATCTGGGGAATTTGGAGTCCAAGTCAACACCTTTGGCCTGCTTCTTCCATTGCTCCGTGGTCCAGTTCTGATGCTCACGTGCCCAAATTGTAGGAACTTTCAGGAGTGGACAGGGGTCTGGTCTGACTGGTCTGCGGCTACGCAGCCCCATACGCAAACAAACTGCGATGCACTGTGTGTTCTGACACCTTTCTATCAGAACCAGCATTAACTTTTTCAGCAATCTCAGCTACAGTAGCTCGTCTGTTGGATCGGATCACACGGGCCAGCCTTCGCTCCCCACGTGCATCAATGAGTCTTGGCCGCCCATGACCCTGTCGCCGGTTCATCGCTTTTCCTTCCTTGGACCACTTTTGATAGGTACTGACCACTGCAGACCGGGAACACCCCACAAGAGCTGCAGTTCTGCAGATGCTCTGACCCAGTCGTCTAGCCATCACAATCTGGCCCTTGTCAAAGTCGCTCAGATCCTCACACTTGCCCATTTCTCCTGCTTCTAACACATCAACTTTGAGGACAAAATGTTCACTTGCTGCCTAATATATCCCACCCACTGACAGGTGCCTTGATAACGAGATTATCAGTGTTATTCACTTCACCTGTCAGTGCTCATAATGTTATGGCTGATCAGTGTAAGTTCCCTTGATAATGAAAATATCCCATCCCCCTTTGGGTAGTATTCTCTTTCTCAGATAACTGTGGTTGCATTTGCAATCTGTCATACTATGTTATACTATCTATTCAATTCATGTTAATTATAAAATAAAAAATCACAAATTCAGCATCTGTCAAAAGCTGTTATCCTTCAAGGATCTGTTGCAATCTGTTGTATTAAAATCAATTTATAATAAAACTTAGATAACCAAAGTACCTCTTCTCAGTGTGGGCTTTTCGTTTTAGTCCTTTGACGTCTTCTACAAGGAATTGCATTTTTTTCATGAACGCAAAATTTAACAACTGTTTATAATTTAACTACGGCTCCCTTTATGGTAACTTGCTTCTTGATGTGTACACTTACACCTTTGTTTCTGCACTATAAGATAATTTGCTTCTGCACATTTGAGTGGGCTGGTTGTACTACACATGTGCTGAAGTTCAAAGTCTGAAAAATCTTTCTCGCAGCATTTTTTTATGTAGTTATTTATTTTTGGGTATAGGGCTAAAGGCAGGGTATATTACATTTTGATGAAAATCTGATGCATTAAACCTCTGATTTTACTTCAGGTCTCTTTTGAATTTCTATTAATCTTATAGTTTTAGTGCTATTGTAAGTGTAGTGTAAGTCCATAGCAACATTTGTTCTGCATATTACATACATTGTTATATACATTAATGACATACATACATACATAAGAAATTATTTAGGTTTTATATCACAATGTCCTTAAAATCCAATATTGGAGAAGTTACTCATCATAATGTGACTTAAAAGTATTAATGTAGTGCACAATTACAGCTAGCTTTTACAACCTTGCTTTTCAGTTTTTGGCTTGTAGCTTAACACACATTCAGACTAATCCAGGTCATAATAAGGGCACATATTTCTGTTATAATTTTACACACACCTACAGATTCTTTTGTCACTTATCCCCCTTTCCTACTGGTTTATAAGTGGATTTAAACCAGAGGGATTTGTAAGCTAAAGCTTCTATACATGTATTATCCCACAAACCGAGACTTCTTCTGTTATTTCAAATAATTCCTGCTTTCTTGTGCCAGGATGATTTTTTCAGTTCAAGGACACAAACTTTGTGCCACAGTTTTCCATTTTGTTTTTAGAAATGAACATGTTGAAAGAACACTTACTGTAGTCGTAAAATTGTTAGTTAGCATTACATAAGTCCAAGTTTGATCACATTTGTAAAAAACAACCGATTCTCTGTTTTTCTATATATTGTTCATATCACAGTCAAAAATAAAGCTCAATGTAAATGTAAAGCTCTACCTAATCTTTTTCAGTTAAGTTGGTAGGGTGTGACAGACACCAGTTGCAAACATGCTAACAAGCTAAATACAAATCGTTCTGAGCCTGTTGGGTAATTTCTCATTGACTGAACCTGAAGTTGTCATATCTCATTATATAATTATCAGACTCAATAGTGTGGTTGGTTTGGAGCAGCCATATTAAAAACGCCGACTAGTGTTTATTGAATCTTGGCTTGAAATGTATATTAACACTATCCGCTCTTCATCACGATTACAGTGAGTTTCTGCTTCTAAATCTCTGATATTATTATTTTAATCAATGCAAGGACATTTGGACCATTTGAGTAAAGGCCGTATAAAACTGGTACCATCATATTAGCAGCATGAAACCTATAGCTGAGGGAGCTTGTTGAACCATTTTGGTTTCTACTGAAAATGATCCACTCTCAGATTTCTCTAGCATTCCTGTTCAAATGTAAGTAGCTCCTCATAATTAACACTTAATCAATTTAGCAAAGCCAATGAATGCAAATACAATGCAGTTAGCCTTTACAATGAAATTCAGTTACTGCACTTTCCCAATTCAGCATGTTCTCTGCTCAGTATCCAAAGAGTTGTCATGTGCAAAAAAGGAAGCAGTTTTTTTACTACCTTTTAAACTGAAAGGCTGAAAATTCCTGCCATTGTTTTAATATGGTATGTCAGAAATGTAGTTGCAAAAGCTGACTGCTTTTCCCTTTTTAGAAATATGAGCATATGTCCATGACATGCAAAATATATTAATGCCATTATTTACTTGATTTTTTTGTTAACGAACACTATAGCAATTCACAATCCACAGACTGCGCAGTGTTTCGGTAATGTGAACACAAGGAATTAGCGATGGAGTACAGAGTTACTTTATCACTAACATACAGTCGCTCTTTATCTTGGAAGGCCAGATCAGAGATCTGAAATGGAGGCTCCTGTTAAAGGGAAGGGTCCCACTAGTCCCACTAAGCCTACTGAATTAACTGTAGCTGGTAGCAATATGCTATACATGTCATGCTTTCTATAAATATAAATCCTCAAATCGACAACACTCGCCAACAGCAACAGTTATTATGATTATCAGATTACAATTATAATAATATGTGGCAACCCAGCGAGTTAATTATTCCTAGATTCTTAGTTACCATAACCCATAATTCAAAATACGAAACTAACTGTATTTAATTATTTTCTTTATGTGTTTCAAGGGATACATTTATGGTGTACAATACAGAATAATAAGGTAATGATCCTTTGAATTTTGAGTTAAACAGTGCATAAATTGTGTATTTTAACAGGAAAAGGTGTAAAAGAACCCACTGAAAACCCTGTGGAAAAATGTAAAAGGTCAGCTTACATAACAAGTTCATCTCTTCACCTAATTAAAAATTGCTGAGGATATCAGACAGGGTAGCACTGCCTGGTAATTTGATAAGAGATTGGACACTTGGAAGGGTTTGTCTGTAGAAATTCAGATTCACTTAATTTAAAACACTTAATTTCTTGAGATTCCTGTTCACAATCCATTATATAAAAACTAAAATATAAGATGGTTGGCATGTTGTCTGCCTGGACAGGTGTGCAGGACAAAAATGGTTAAAGGATTATAATTCCTCATGATACACTGTTGAACACAGTTGGGGGCTGATAATGACTAAATAAAGGAATGTATTTGAAAATATGCTTCAGACCAGTGAGTTGAAATCTGAAGAAACAAAACAAACAAAAAAAACATTCTTGCCTCGTTCAAAAATATATATAATTCACTTTGATCTCTTATATAATGTCTGAAAACAAAATATCTGGGGCTTCTGAACCACCCTGTTCTGCACGATTCTGGTTAATATCACAAGCGTCTTATATTGACCAGGCTTGGTAAACAATGTCCACGTGTCCAGCAGTGAATAAGAAGTAAAGTGTCTTAGCAAATGTGTGACAAATCATGCTTTGCTAGATTTATATCTTAATTCTGCTTTATTTTGATCATCAGTTTCCACTTGCTTTACTTAAACAGGAAACAATCGAAATTGTGCATTGCTCAGAGGGCCCTCAAGACATCGTGAAAAGGAGACGTTAAGCATTGACACATTAACTGGGACACTTCGCACCTTCAGCATATGAATAAAACATTTTACTTTCTGTGCATCGTCTTTTACATGAACCACATGTGATACAATCTGTTCTCATAAAAAAAGTCAATTCGTAAATAAATAATAATTTAATTTAGATGAACATATTTATAATGTATATACCAGCAGAAAGCTCTAAGCATACATTATTGATGACAAACAGCCCTTAATACTATTTTTTTTTACAATCTGTTGTCATAAAAAAAATCACTGAACTCAAAATCACGAATAAATAATGAAGTTTTTAATTTAGATGAACATTTAAATAATCCATATACTAGAAGAAAATCTAAGCCGAAATTGTTAGCTGTCGCCCTAGTCTGAACCAAAGAACACAAACAACCCTGAATAACTGATCAAATAAACCATCAAGCACTTTATATAGACTTTTTGAGACGGGAAATAGTCATACTCGTCCCATGAATCAAAAACCACACTGGCACATTACAAATATTTTAATTTAAGTGCTGAAGTGTGTCTTTTCCATAGTTGATCACTGGTACTGTTTTGTACGGTTCAGGCTTGTAATTGTATTTCAATAATACTTAAACAGATTCACTATGAAATAAGTCTGCTAAGAATAGACAGTGTGTACAGTTACAGACACAGATGAAACCAGTTTGCTGTGGGTACTTTGGCTGCCAGGAGCGCTTTTGAAGCCCACTGTGAGGCATGGAAATGTCTCTAATGAGTCATCAGTGGAAATCTCATCCCAGGTAGAGCAACTGTTCTCTGTATCCTCGGCTGACCATCACAGAAACCTTCAGAGGTTCCAATAAAAGACGAGTCGTCTCTCTGAGAAAATTATTTATTTATTTTATTTATGTACTTACTAACAACGACACATTTCTGTTCCCTGGTATGTGGATTATGTGCAGTTACTCCTGTAGCTTTGGAATCCTAATAATAAAGGTCTTTATTTTGTGATCAGTAATTCATTTGTGGATGATTTTCCCTTTGCTGGCAGTCATTTTATTTTAGTTTAATTCCAGTCAGTCTGAATTGTCGGTTATAGAGGAAGTGGTAATGAAAAAGCCTAAATCAACAGCTTTTGATTTAGGCTGTCTGTAAGTCACTCAGAAGGTGATATATTACCTGGTATGGAGCTTTCTGACATTGGCAAGGCACCCTGTGTGAAGAAATGCATTGATTGACCTGAATATTGAAGTATGAGTAATACGATTTGGACAGGAGCAGTAATTAGACTAATCTTTTGTCAGAGAATGCCTGCTGGAATGAGAACCACCGTTAGCGACCCAATAAACCTGAATATCAGCACAGAATGTGAAAATGTTCAAGTGGAACACAGTGTAGGAATTATGATGAAATACTTAAAAGTGATTTAACCACAGTTTATTAAAGTGTTTCAATTAAATTAATTTAAATCGAAAGAGCAGTTAATCTATTTGCGGATTCGGGTAACAAGTAAGAAACGGAAACGATCTTTTGTCCACTTTAAACCTGTGGTCCAGTGTGAGGTCATTGCTTCAGTGCTCTATGCCCTAAATTTGTGTTTTGTCAACACTAATTTGCATATTATTGATAACTTAATGATGACAGGGGCCCAGCAAGATTGCGCTAAATGAGTTTAAAAGCCTGATAACTTAAGCAAAAAGCTTTTGATGATATAATCTGTCAGCTGTCTAGAATCACTTGACTCCTTTCTTATGTTCACAGCATTGACTGGGAAGATTCTGAATGCCATCAGTGAAGCAGGATTTCAAGTCTCGGCTCTGCAGATGGTAGGAGCTTCTGTACTTTATCACTTTGACATTCCTCGTTCTTGATATCTTAATTGTCCAATGCCTACCGCAAGACTTTAAATCAATCCAAGTTACAGTGTATTAATGTCACACCCATTTCCTTGTAAAGCCAGGGTTAGTGTAGTTTGTGTGGACTCATTATTTTTGAAAAAAATTAAAATGTTCTCTATCCAACAGGCAAAGACATGTAACCTGGCAAATCCCTGTAATTGTTGAAGATGTGCGTAGGAATCCATAGTAATGACATTCCCATGTCATTCATTCAAAGGTGAAAAAAAGTCCTTTCAGCTTAATCTTAATATCTTAATTAATGGGTGGGGGCTAAATGTATTTAATTCCTTTTATACTTTTACTGAAATGTGTACCTCACATTTCACCCACTGAGACAATTTGTCTTAGAAACGTTTTAATAACATAATAGAAACTCATTGTGTTGTGTGATTTTTAAAATAGTCTCTGTACTCTGAAGAATACTGCACTACATGGAGAACTTCTATACTTGAAATGGCTTGTGTTGTAGTTAGAAATACTGAGGGCCACTACTGTCAGAACTACTACATCACTGAAAGAATAAAGAGTTTTTTGTGCTAAAGACCCTGTGACAGGAGAGAGAGTTGCTTTCTTACAAATCCTGTAGTTCCA
Organism: Amia ocellicauda; assembly: GCF_036373705.1. Taxonomy (NCBI): domain Eukaryota; kingdom Metazoa; phylum Chordata; class Actinopteri; order Amiiformes; family Amiidae; genus Amia; species Amia ocellicauda. The sequence continues at coordinate 10,932,535 of NC_089855.1, forward strand.
CCTTCACTAACACCTGTTGCAACAATACTCTGTGGCTCTCGACTCATTCAAGGTAAAGCAAGCAGAATTCACCACGAACAAACCTGAACATCTCAAACTTCATAAATCAGTCATTCATGTCTGGCCAATGAAATAGTCAATGTAGTATGCATTTATTAAACATTTACAATTCAAGGTCATCGTAATCTGATACTTACAGAGGCCGACACAGAATAAACTGTGCTCATTTTGTCGTGTCTTTCACTTACTTTCAGAGTAAGTGAATATAAGTTAAACGTTGAATAGCTTAATGGTAAATATGATATAATTCATTGTTTGTGTGAATTGAAATGACAACCAGTTACTTCATGCACTTTTTGGTTACATATAATGAATTGATTTTATGTTTCATGTTTTTTTCTTTGTGTTATTGTACAAAGTCTGCTGGATTCTTGTTCTCTAATTTAAGGTTCCAAAACAGAACAGTTTGGTTTCCTGTAGATATTTTCCCCCTGGTTTTAAAGGGCTACAATACACTTAGCTTACAGACCCTCAGTATCTTGTCTCTGGTATTGGAGAAGGGTGAAACCAGTGCATATGTGAAACATTGTTAAGGGATAGTGTTAAAGACAAAAACGTATGGGAAATATTTTCCAGGGTTTGTGCACTACTGTTTAAGTGTTTCACTATCATGTGTCTGGATAAAGCAATCCTGTATCCCTTTTCTTATATCAAATTAATGTCCTTTTTTTGCAGTAAGAAATTATTTAGGTCTTCCATATGGAGAGGTTAATTTTAACATGATGTCTTTACTGTACTTTAAAAACAGTTATGTATCCACTCTTTTATATATTCATAAGTAATCGTAAATATTAATTGTGTAGATTTGGTTACTAGTGTCAGAGGTTTATCAACTAATAGATGATAATGCTTAACCTCACTGGTATTTTTTTTTGGGGGGGGGGTATTTTGAGATTCTGTCTGCATTGCATCCTGAATAAGGATCAGATTGCCTTTTATCGTATTCATAATAACAAGTATCATTTGAACTGTCAAATGTCAGTGTAGTTCAGTACAGGAATGTATTGCATCCAGCTCCAAACTTGATCATAGAAAATGTATCAATAAAGGCTTTTTAATGTTTTGTGCAGAAGATTCAGCCGACCTCTACAAGACTATAGATTGTTAGAAAAGTGCTTCAGCAAGGGAGACTAACCCGTTCCTAAATATTATCTGTAAAATGAACAGCTATATCCTTCAGCCCCAGTTCATTAAGATTGTTGCTAGGTGACCATGCCTGCTGTTCATGCCCTGTGTGGAAAAGGAGGCAGCAGCTCTTTATAGGTTAACTCAGTTGTTTAGCTGTACCCAGCCCCCTTAGACTTTGTCAGAGTACTAAGTTTACCAATCTGGATAGCCCAGGGGAGAGGTGTTGGCAGCCTTTTTTAAAAAAAATGTAAACTGCTCAATTGTCTTTAAACTCCTATTAAACTTCAGATAATTTCATAAAATATTCTATAAGTGAAGAAGTCCCACACATTTCTGGTCTGTTTTCTGTACCTATGTGTCTCTTGCTAGGTATTGATCCTTGAATTTTTGCTGTACAGAAAGTGGTAATGCAAATTGTCTGTGGAGTCTAAAAATACTAGCACTAGCTGGGCTAAAAAGATGTTTCCACAAGATGTTTCCAATTGTTTCAATCTACAACTTCTCTTTTCCGTGTCACACCTGAATTTTTTTATTTTTTCTTCCCACCTTTTATGTGGTCATCTTTTTTCATCTCTTGGTGTCCATTCAATAGCTTCATTTGTCCTTCTTTGTTCTGTTGTTCTTGCAATGTTTCCAGCCCATATCAATTTTTAAATTTTCTCTCTTTCAATTATGTCACATATTTTGGTTTGTTCGTTCTGATGATTTTTCAATCTCTTCTTGTTATTCCAAGCATACACAGCATAAGTAAGCACTGGCAGTATGCATTGATCTACTTTTCTCTTTGGGCAACTGAGCAGATTTCCTTTTAACAGCGTTTCTTCCAAATGCACTCCATCCCATTTTCACTCTTCTTTTGATTTCTCCCATAATATCTCTGTCCACTCTGATTTGTTGTCCAAGGTATACATAACATTTGACTTATTTGAGTATCCGTTAATCTACTTAAATTTTCTTAGATTTAACAAAGCTTTTAAACATGACTTTTGTTTTTACTTTTGTTTTTACTTTTAGTTTTGTTCATTTTAAGTCCAGTTTTCTTGCTCTCGTGAGAATTCATGCAATTCAAGCTATAGGTCTTCAGGTGTTTTGCAAATTGTAAATTGTTCAAATAAGCTCCGTTTAACTTGTTTCCTTTTTATTCCTGCTTTTTATTCGAACACTTCTTCAATAGCTGCCATCAAGAGTTATAGAGAGATTGTCTCCTTGACAAATGTTGATCTTGTCAGTATCTTGGTAGAGTCAAATTGTTGATGTGGCATTGTTGTAGATATATTTAATAAGATTTATGTATATATGGTACACATATAAGTGTGTGTGTGTGTGTTGTTTTGGTTATTTTACTGCTTCTATATTTAAATCAGATGGCTTTGCCTATGGTTTGATACCAAGAAAACACACAAAAATCATATGGAGTCTATGCATCTAAATCAATGTGGGAAGTTTCACTGCTGTGATGCACCTCAGTATTTGAAGTGGGCCTGTATTCCCTCTGTCATTGCTATCACATGCCATTCAGGTCACATGATCCAAGAGCTTTTCCTATTGATTTCCTATTTTGTCTACATCTGGCCCAAGTATCGACTGTGTAATTACTCAGACCAGTTACCTGAGAGGCGCTCCTGCTGCTAAAGCTAACTCTTAGTTAGATATGTTGTGTTTCTACTTTGTGTTTAGCAGTGAATAGTGACACTCCCATTTGTCTTGAGTGAACCCACACCAGTCATTAATAAGACAGGATTTACCAGTCTCCACTAAAAACTCCCCTGTTTGGCACTCTTTAAGATCCTTTTTTTCCCAGGACAAAGATGTGGAAAGAACCACGGAGATTCTTTGACAGCATGCCATTTATAATGCAAGCTGTGATCGCACGCGGGGATATATGAGCAGACTGGATCAACTATTCAGCAATGAATATGATCAGGGCCTATCTGCCTCTGGGTAGTTACTTTACACTCCTATTATGTGCAGCAGGGCATTCCACCTGCTGGAGATGTGATAGCACACTGACCTCAGATAATCTTGGTAGCTCGATTTGAGGAAAACTACCGGGTAACTGTGGTATGGTTCCTGGGTCCCCTCAAGAATTCACTGGACAGATAAGCTTGAATGTTCCTTCCTTTGGTAAATTGTGTGTTGTTTTGAAAGGATTTTGTTTTATGTCTATGATGTGCCTGTAATTTAAAGGCAATATTAAGATATATTTACCTGGTAGATTAAAAATAATAATATTATTAATAATAATAATAATATTATTATTATTATTATTATTATTATTAATAATAATAATAATAAAACATCCTTCAATAATTGATATTTCATTAAAAACACAGAAACACAAAATGTATAACATGGATGTATAACAATTACTTATTTTTGTAGCCCAAGTCAGTCATATTTCCAGCATGGCTTCCTAAATCCTTTTATTTATTATTGCATATGTATATATTCTATAGAACACATTTCACATCGTAAACCGTAGTCGTAAATGTTGTATTCGGAGGCATTTTGTTTCCTTTTCATCCTCTCCCTGTGGCTCTAATTACGTGTGATATTCATGCCATCTCACTGGGAGCAGGTATGGTACGCTTGCTGGCCATGCTTTGAGAGAGCGTGAGGAAGGGAGGGAAGCACATGCTTTTGAAGGAGCTGTCAGGGGAGTTCTCTGTTTCAGCAAGAAATATCTGCAGAGATGAGTCATACTCCACTGAATGCAACAGACTGCCTGAATAGACAACCCCCTTCTGCTTATCAACAGTGCCAGCACTGGTGCTGTCATGGCATCTGCTGCCTTGGGACACCAGAGTCCAATGGAAAGAGACAAGCGGGCCGATAAGTGCTGCAAATTCCAGCTAAGCATGAGGCTGCATCTCAATCCAATGTTAAATGTCCAGAGGTCACGGCAGCGTATCTCTAACACTTGGTTTAAACCCAATATGGACAGATTCATATTAAACTTACGGTACATATTCTCATCAGGTAGTTATTCCTACACTGCACCAGTGTCTACAATTCTGAGTCTCTAATGAAGACGTAGCAACCTCTCGTTCAAAGCTTGTGGAAATAGTCAGGAGGGTACAAACACTGCACTGTTCAGTCACTGTTTTGAAGAGACGGACTGACATCACGTAAGTGTGAAAGAGTAGTATTTACTCACCTTAAATTTCTCTTTACAGGTCAACATGGATCGAGCAAATGCTGAGGAATTCTTCGAAGTTTACAAAGGGGTTGTGGCAGAGTACACTGTAAGTATAAAATCAAATAAATACAGACTGCACTGATCTGAAAATACAAAAGCATTTTGGTTCTAGTTGATTCTTTTAAAACTAACACATACTCGATGTTAAGTACGAATGCAGACCCACAGATTGCCGATTTTCTCCAGTGCAGATGTCCACCAATTATAACACAACTTTATACGCAAACATGAAATAGTAAAACAATATTTAGTTCCCCCCGCAATTTATTGAAGCTACCAATCTACTTAAATTGGCTTAGACTGTTCACAAAGCTTGCACACGAGCTTCCAGATGTGTTAACATGCAGCGCATATCTGAATTGATTATTACAATTAAGCCCATTTGGGCTACAAAGACCTAGCCAAACACCCCTGGTGATGAAAGGCAGTTTTCACTGCATTAAATACTGTGTGATCTGGACATCTCTACTGGAAAACCAACACAGTGACATCTCTGTAAATGTAGATGCTGAGTGAGGAATAGTTGTCAAAGGTAAAGTCACCTGGTTTAAATTGTGTTTGGTTATAATATTTTATATTTGACAGAGTCATACAATGAGTGAGTTGGCATGATCCTGTGAATATTCAAATCTTAACTCTAACAACTTCCATTTTATTATTATTATTATTATTATTATTATTATTATTATTATTTTTATTTCTTGGCAGACGCCCTTATCCAGGGCCACTTACAACATAAGTGCAAAAATATGACTTTGGAGTTATATGTAGGGCTCTGCATTTTCTTTGAGTTTTTTAATTTAATTAATAGTATGCCCTAGATGTCCCTGCAGCCCCCCCAGTTATAGCAATTTAATTCACAATTAAGAAATCAAAACATAGTGCTTTGACTGATCAGAAAAAAATAAAAAATAAATTGATTTGTATAAATGGCAATTGAGATCTAAACATGGAGTTAAAGACATCACAATCAAAAAGCATTTAATTTAGCTAACCCAGGCAACAATATCCACCTGGTATTATGTACATTTATGTCTATAATTTATTTTGCACAACTTGTAATTTACACTCACCTAAAGGATTATTAGGAACACCTGTTCAATTTCTCATTAATGCAATTATCTAACCAACCAATCACATGGTAGTTGCTTCAATGCATTTAGGGGTGTGGTCCTGGTCAAGACAATCTCCTGAACTCCAAACTGAATGTCTGAATGGGAAAGAAAGGTGATTTAAGCAATTTTGAGCGTGGCATGGTTGTTGGTGCCAGACGGGCCGGTCTGAGTATTTCACAATCTGCTCAGTTACTGGGATTTTCACGCACAACCATTTCTAGGGTTTACAAAGAATGGTGTGAAAAGGGAAAAACATCCAGTATGCGGCAGTCCTGTGGGCGAAAATGCCTTGTTGATGCTAGAGGTCAGAGGAGAATGGGCCGACTGATTCAAGCTGATAGAAGAGCAACTTTGACTGAAATAACCACTCGTTACAACCGAGGTATGCAGCAAAGCATTTGTGAAGCCACAACACGTACAACCTTGAGGCGGATGGGCTACAACAGCAGAAGACCCCACCGGGTACCACTCATCTCCACTACAAATAGGAAAAAGAGGCTACAATTTGCACAAGCTCACCAAAATTGGACAGTTGAAGACTGGAAAAATGTTGCCTGGTCTGATGAGTCTCGATTTCTGTTGAGACATTCAGATGGTAGAGTCAGAATTTGGCGTAAACAGAATGAGAACATGGATCCATCATGCCTTGTTACCACTGTGCAGGCTGGTGGTGGTGGTGTAATGGTGTGGGGGATGTTTTCTTGGCACACTTTAGGTCCTTTAGTGCCAATTGGGCATCGTTTACATGCCACGGCCTACCTGAGCATTGTTTCTGACCATGTCCATCCCTTTATGACCACCATGTACCCATCCTCTGATGGCTACTTCCAGCAGGATAATGCACCATGTCACAAAGGTCCAATCATTTCAAATTGGTTTCTTGAACATGACAATGAGTTCACTGTACTAAAGTGGCCCCCACAGTCACCAGATCTCAACCCAATAGAGCATCTTTGGGATGTGGTGGAATGGGAGCTTCGTGCCCTGGATGTGCATCCCACAAATCTCCATCAACTGCAAGATGCTATCCTATCAATATGGGCCAACATTTCTAAAGAATGCTTTCAGCACCTTGTTGAATCAATGCCACGTAGAATTAAGGCAGTTCTGAAGGCGAAAGGGGGTCAAACACAGTATTAGTATGGTGTTCCTAATAATCCTTTAGGTGAGTGTATAAGTCAACAATAGACTGACATTAATCACCAGAAAAAAAAGAAGATAATGAAATACTGAGGTTGACAACTATTAAACTACCTCCTTCAGTAAAAACAAAGAGAAAGAAAGTTATGAACACTCATAAGATGATGTTTTAGTTTTTACAGAGGCATTTGATTGAGCTAATATTCCCCTGGGAAAAAAGATAATCCCAACCTCCGTGCAGTTCTGAACAAACATGTTATAAATCCGGGACTAATTTCTACAGCAAGTCAACTAGAAAGGGAATATCTATCCAAAATTGCTAATTTATACAAGACGAAAATTGTACAACTAGTTGTACCTGTAGTTACTGACGAGTCTACAGATGCAAAAGATCATTATTTTTTGCAAATTTTATTTTGATTGTTTGTTGTCCAAGGAATATGGAATATATCCCAACTGAAAGTAGACAAATATTAGCCAATACAGTTAATATGCACTCTGTGAATGATTGTATCAAATCTTTAAACGCATTTCAAGTTAATTTTAATAATCTGACTGTGTTTCTCTCAGATAATGCCCGTTACATGATCAAGGCATGCAATGACACTGTGCTTTGTATGGGGGGAAATTAAGTACAGTATTAGAAAGCAGGGCACATAAAACGGATATAAGCAATGGACTCATTTTATAGCCTCCTGTATGACAACAGACATGTCCTGGTAGACTATTTAAAGCACAGCTTTCGGAAGGCTTTGAGAATCCCTGTCATCTTACACAATGCAGACATTTTATTTTAAACAGATAAACTGATTGCAGCGTCAACGATGAGGATAAGCAGGGCTCATCAACAAGAAATGGCTACATTGACTAGGTCTTGTTCAAAGGTGTGGAGAGTTTAAATGTTGTAGAAGGAGCAAGTTAATGAAAAAATAACAACATTCTATTTACACGTAGACAGACAGTCATACACAACAGCTTTATATACAACCATGTTTTTATTCGAAAGGTTTCAGGTTGCTTTTGAAGGTGACTGTCACAGGCCGAGTTTATGCTGCCTTTCGATTTTCTTTTCCACTTTATATTTAAAGCATACACATAAGCAAGATGGTTAACATGTCAGTGCAAGCTATGTTCTGCTATAGTAGTGTATTACAGAAACGCACCTTTATAATTGTAACTTCTTAAATACAGCTTTTTGCTAGGGAAGAACTGCAGCTTTCCTCACAGATTAGTTAAGCCTTTAATACAGTTATGTATCTATGCTACATCTTAATGATTTCAGTGTGTACTTTCTTTTTTTAATCTTGAAGTGTGTAATTAAAATGTTGGAATGTATAATTGATAACAGCACGAAATAACATCCTACTTTTGACCATGAAAATCCATTTGCCTCCATTTCGGTCTTCCTGCACACGCCTGTTCCAAATCCAACTAATTATTTACAGTTGTTTTTTTTTTTTTTTTTTTCTAGCCAAAGAATGGATATCTGTAACCGTCCATTTTCTCTAAGTAGAATGTTTTATCTCAGGCAGCAGTTAGTGATGAAAGAACAGCGGAATCCTGTTTTTCCAGTATGATAACGCCAAATCTCATACTGTCTTTACATACGTCATGGTGCAGGTGTTATGGAAACCTGCTCGGACATCTTGCGGAATTAATACATTTATACAAATCTGCTAGATTGGAATTTGTCTTTGGCAGTGCTGTCTTGTTGCCATGGCACCTATATAGCTATGGTGGGGTGAGCCAGCACTCAGTGGAGTTTTACACTATCTGCATATGTAAAAGATACTTGTACTTCTGTACTTCTGCAAAAAAAACTAATCAGGCAAAGGCAGATGAAAGTTAACACCTGAACTGCTGTTAATTAGGTAATCTATTTTAGAGCTTGCAGCCCCATGTGTTATGCAATGCCAATGATTAACACTTTTCCTTTAACAACAAGGAAAAGTAAACACTGGAATTGCTTTCTTAATATGTATGGAACGCAATGGAATTTGCTGAATGAATAAATATTCACTTCAGGGGTTATATAATATAAACATATATATTTTCTCAAGCGGTGGCAGTGAACGTTGAAGTCATGTGCCCTATTTTGACTTTCAATCTCTCTGTCTCTCTCTCGCATTCTGATTTAGCATTCCCACTGCCAGCACTCGCTGTTTCAGTGAAGGTGCATAGGCACACCACAGAAATGAAGGTTAACCTTTTTCTTCCAGGTAATGTACTTCATTACCTCTACTTGCCTGAGGTTGTCATCAGAAGAATACTTTTTCCAGAGCACATACGCTGTACTGTATTATTATTATTTTTTTATTGAACGTTTAATCTACCAATGCACTTTCCCCTTCACTTTTTTCAGAATTGTTATTCTTTCCATTTCTCATGTAGCCTATTTGAACCAGACAGGTAACTTATCACCCAAAATGAAAAGGGTATTTAAAAAAAGAAAAACTGCATTTGTTGTATTTTCGATTCACACACTATAATATAAATGAGCATCTTGTAGCATTATATGTAGAGTATTGCTTTTTTGCTGATGAGGGCTGGAGTTCTACAATATGGACTGAGCCAAGGCCAAGCTACATGCTGATAACGATGTGGATTAGATCATATTGTTTTCCTGAGCCAGGGTTCTTCCTGGGATTGCTCTGTGGCCTAATAGCAAATTAAAGCAGCTGGGGGGCCACAATATTGCAGCCAGAAACACTGAATGGTACATAACATCTTTATTTTCACACAGATTGCCCCCCACATCTGTTTGAACTGTTCACCTCACATCTAACATAAGAGATGGCTCTTTTTAACTCTCCACATACATTTCAATTGCTTCGGCAATTCTGTGTGGGGTTTTTTCACATTCCTTTACAATACTTTTTCTCTGCCAAATCATCTCTGTAGGTCATCATGTTAATATTCCAGGATGTGTATTTCTTGTGAACTTCAACAAAGGATGAGTGTATTATATCTCATCATGTTCAGGTTAATTCATATTTAACAATATTGTAATTTTGGGATGGAAAGTCTTGGATTTTCTCCAGGCTATATAACCAGCAGGTGAACCAGGAAGACTACCAGTCCCACAATACAACATTAATACAGTCCCTGTTATGGGATGTTGAATTCAAGAGATCAAGGTGACATGCAGGACCCTAGCTTTTCCCTGTGGTTTAAAGGCAGAGTTGTGTAGCACTGACATAAAATGTGCTATATAGCACTCACCTGTGCAAATTTCACTTGATGTTATCTTAAGTAATGCATACAAGCATTTTTTTCCTTGATAGTATATTCATTATGACAAACTACTCCCTGTTGTATCTCCTTTCTGATTTAAACTCATACACTGTGTAGAGGAATTATTCTGTGAAGTTTGTATGTCAAAGGTCTTCCAGTAATTTCACTGATAGGAAAGTATTAACTCTACTGACCTTCATGAGAAATTTGTTTTCCACAACATTGCTGTTTGATCATATTACACCTGATGTAGAAATTATGTACACTTCTCAGTAAATTAATTTGCAGTCATTGGAATCCACCAACAGCATTACAGAAACAATTGGTAGCACAGAAAGGAGGTGTGCAGGTAGAGCTGTTTTGGGGAGAAATTGCATTATTAATGGAAGAGGTTGTAGCAAAAAGGTATTGCATGCCGACAATAAGACAACAAATGTACTAGTTAATGCTTAATGTGGTTTTCCCAGCACACAAGTCCTTCATGGAAATTCTCAGAGACAGTTTGACCTATTGCTTACTTGTAATCAATGTAGTTTAACAGCATTACTTTCCATGCTGAGACCTGGTAATTCAACCCATTGATGTCAAATCCCCCTAACAGTCCCAGAGTCCAGAATAGGGCTTCTAAAGACCCCTTTGTTGTTGGACCCCGTTATCTTCACTGTGAATTACAACTTCACTTTCCAATGTTGTAGAATACAAGGACTGAATTCTGCCTCCCCGGTCCCCAACCTTTCTGCCTGTATCCAAAGTGCTGTTTGATCCTGAGTAGACTAAAATAAATCTGGGTTGTAAGAGCTTCTATGGTGCAGCTGGCATTACAATCGAAAGCATGTCCACCCTTATTTGTTTTTGTTTTTTTTAAGTTTATGGAGTAAAGTTTACTTTAGTTAAATCAGGACACATTTCTGAGGGAGTTTTTCCTCCTATGAGGACAGTGTTTATTAAACTTTAGGTTGTAATCGTCCTGTATTAAAATGTGAAAAAGACTTCAGTCCAATGATATCAGTGTATTAAACATCAAAGGGAATTCTGAACCCAAGTGACACTGTGTTATGAGAACTTCAAACCTTTATCCACCGGACAAGTCAGACATCACAGAAGAATTGGCATTTTGTTTTCCATAGAGCCAACTAGTAGTTTGTGTTTGAAACATCAACGACATCTCAGCTACTCCAAACTTCATTCTCTACAAAACAGCCTTTTGTTTAAACCGTTACATAAGACGTGTTCTCCTCTAATTACCTGCTGTGGGTATTTCCTGTGACTTTCTGCATCTCTCAGCGAGTCTTTGTCCTCTCCTATATGGAAATGAAACTCATGTACAATCATTATTTCAAATCATCGCAGGGCTGGAGCTGATCCTCAATTGCACCAACAGTTTCTATTATGCTGCTGAACCAATTTATGATACCAATTTAAAAAAATGAATCTCCTTAATAGAAATAAATGCAATAATGAGTCTTAAATATTTGTAAATATCATGGAAGTAATTTTGAGTTATTATTACAAAGATTAATATTTCTCCATCATATGTACTGTAACAAATAAATAGCTAGAGTTTGTATTTCTTTCTTTTTGGTATATCTGTCTCACTGTCTCACAGTATATACCAGCATTTATAGTATTACCGTGCATTATTTTTGCTCAATTGCACGTCTGCAGTGTATTCCTTACATGTAAATTTCTGGTACTCTGATAGGTTCACGATGCAGAATGAGCCAATGGCGTTGGTGTTTCTATGGCAGCCATTGGGATCTCCCCGTAACAACCCCCTTCACACAACCCCCATCCCCCCGTGAGAGTAACTTTATGCTGTCTAAGGCAGTGAGCCACCCACATGGACTCTCTTCTTCCTAAACATTAATTGCAGCAGAAAATACCACCATAATCTCAGAGACAATCCCTTATGAACACAGATAATTGCCAAAATAAAGGCAAGTTTCATTGCCTTTAAGATGCCGGTGTTTTTAAAGAAAAACTCAGAAGTCAGGGTACAATGGAGGCAATTGTCTTTTTTTTTTTTTTTTTTTTTTCTCCTGCCTGAAACCTGAGCTGCTTAACATCGCTGAGCTGCTCAGTGTATGTCTGTCGGCTGCTTTCCATAAACAAAAGGCCTCTTTATTGTTGTGCTGTGTGTACTTGACAAAAACTCTGTTTTCTTTTGTTTGCTTCCTGACAGAGTATGGTCGCCGAGCTGTGCTCTGGACCTTGTATGGCATTAGAGATCTGTGCAACAGAGGCTCCGAGGACATTTCGAGAATTCTGTGGGCCGGCTGATCCTGTGAGTTATTAGCAGGAGCTTCTCCACACTAGATATTTCTCTTACAAACCAAGTGAAATAGGTCCCGCTTTTAGTCGCATTTTCCCCGTCACCACTGAACATATCACAACTTGCATTGCATGGTGAGGATTCCTGATAAAGCTTCTCCCCCATTGGTGCAGTGCTTTAATACTACCACCTGGCCTTTCACTCACTCACATTGTATTTATGTTTTATTAATTTCCAGGTCTGAATGTTGTCTAGATGTCTACACAATGTTAACCCAGTGTGTGCTGCCTTTGTAGATATACTGACATTCTTTCTCATGGGAAGAGATGTGATTGAAGTTGCTATGAGCAACGAGGAAGTATAATCAGCCCTGAGAAATAAGGGAGATGCATTTGTAAGGATAACACATGTAGGGCTGATTTACACTAAGGCTTATAAAATAGCTGGATATGATATAACTGGCTCTATTAATAATAACAGAAGGCATCATACGCCATTACTCTTAATCTGATCTTGATCCAACACACTTCAACTTTCTCCAGTAGCTTGAAAAGTACAGAAGATGAAGCGACACATGTTTTCCTGACACAAAATATACGTTTTTGTATTTCAAGTTCGCTTTCTTGTTAAGTAAGCCGTAACATTCAACTCGGATTTGATTGGGCCTATGTACATCTGTACCTGTGCTTTTTAAATGTATATTTCGCCCATACGAATTGAACAGGAACATGACCATGCCCTTTTATTGGATTTTTTATTCATGTATGCCTATCCCAGCACAATATACAAGGCACATATCGTACATTGATAATGTGTCAAATTCCACGTGATAACACTTAAGATATTGTTAGCCTTGGACAAGAGTTCATTACCCAGAGGGATAGTACAAGAAAAAAAGAAAATATATCTGATAATAGAATGGACTTTGCAATGAACTACCGTAAAGTTTCCATATAGCGTGTACTGATTGAATGGGCATCTTCTGAAATATATTTACTGTATGACTGACTTAGCTGAATGGTGTTTGTGTGTATTAAAAGATAAAAATGCTGTTGCTCTGTCCATGTTTCTAGGATCAAGACTGAGTATTTCCCTCTATTTGGTAGATCAAGAAACGCATCTATAAACCACAGAGAAGTGGTTTTTACATATTTAAAACAATTCTGGTATGCTGTTCAGTTGATGTAAGTGTTTACACACATGCAAAACATGATCAGCTGAGCTCTTGAAAGTCAGCTTGATGGGGTAACAGGAGCTAATGTAATGAAAGTCTGAAAACATTAATTATAACTGACACTCAGGATATTTTAGTTAACATGCTCAGTGAGTGTAATTATATTTCATTTGATTCTGCTATAATCTTAGTCTAATACGATATCTCCAATTATATTGTGCTCCAAAAAATAAGATCTTAAAAACTTTGTTTACGGCTTTCCATGTTCAGACCAAGTTTACAGACAGAGGGCAGAGTCTTATGGTTATCCAGTCATTTCACACCTCATCTTCACACAGCAGCTGTGGCTTTCCTCCAGTCACCAAGGAAACTGTCATTATTTATTTATTTATTGATGTCAGTATGTATTTATTTTAATTGAAGCCTAACAGAAAATCGTAGATTGGCATATTACTGAGATATGAATTATTAATATGAACAGGGGGTCCAGCAATATGTTTAAATAACTGGAATATACTAAGATAGATTGCTTTTGAGAGTTGTGTATGTGAAATAAAACGCATTCTGCTGTTGTTGTCATTTCTGACCGATAAGATCATCAGATGGGCTTTGTGTGAGATGTTCCTACATCAGTTGTGTCTATCCTGACAGTTTCAGGGCTGTTGATAATGGTGTTAATGTCCAAACTGATTGCCTGAAATTTGCTGAAGGAATTGTCAGTATGCTGGGAGTTACTGTTAAAGAACATATATCCCTCAAAGAGACCTTTAAACACTTTTGGAAGAATTCACAGAGGCAGAAAGGGAGTACTTGCCTTCAGCATATAAGACCTTGACCTGGCCTCTCTCCAAGGTGCACTGGGATTGCTTTATCACAGTGCTGGCAGCAGTCGGGATTTATTATGAAGTGTAATGTGCCACTACTGCCCTTGGAGCAACCCGACCAGATGTGACTACCTGCTTTTAAAAAAAGAAAAGGAATGGTTTCTGTGATTATTACAGAGTATAGTTTCTAAAAAATATCCAGCTCCTGATTACTTATGTACTTGCTGTGAACAGGGCAATTAGAGGGCCTAATACATACAGTTAGGTCCATAAATATTTGGACAGTGACACAATTGTAATCTTTTTGGCTCTATACGCCAACACAATGAATTTGAAAGGAAACAATCAAAGTGTAGACTTTCATCTTTAATTTGAGGGTAGTTACATCAAAATTGGGTGAACGGTGTAGGAATTACACACATTTCTATATGTGGCCTCAAAAGTATGTGGACAAATTTACCATAATTATGAATTAAATTGTGAGTTTCAATACTTGGTTGCAAATCACTGGATCCTGTGTTTCTTCCCTGGTGATGCTCTGCCAGGCCTGTACTGCAGCTGTCTTGAGTTCCTGTTTGTTCTCAGGGCATTTTGCCTTCAGTTTTGCCTTAGAAATCAAAACAAAACAATCAGAGAGAGAGCAAAAACATTAGGTGTGGCCAAATCAACTATTTGGTACATTCTTAAAAAAAAAAAAAAAAGAACACACTGGTGAGCTAAGGAAAACCAAAAGGCCTGGAAGACCATGGAAAACAACTGTGGTGGATGATGGAAGAATTCTTTCCCTGGTGAAGAAAAACCCCTTCACAACAGTTGGCCAGATCAAGAACACCCTCCAGGAGGTAGGTGTATCTGTGTCAAAGTCAACAATCAAGAGAAAACTTCACCAGAGTAAATGCAGAGGGTTTACCACAAGATGGAAACAGGAAACCGGAAGACCAGATTATAGTTTGCCAAAAAAACATCTGAAGAACCCTGTACAGTTCTGGAACAACATCCTATGGACAGATGAGACAAAGATCAACTTGTAACAGAATGATGGGAAGAGAAGAGTATGGAGAAGAGAAGGAACTGCTCACGATACAAAGCATACCACCTAATCTGTGAAGCATGTTATGGCATGGGCATGTATGGCTGCCAAGGGAACTGGTTCCTTTGTATTTATTGATGGTGTGACTGCTGACAAAAGCAGCAGGATGAATTCTTAAGTGTTTAGGGCAATATTATCGGCTCAGATTCAGCCAAATGCTTCAAAACTCATTGGACAGTGCTTCACAGTGCAGATGGACAATGACCTGAAGCATACTGTGAAAGCAACCCAATACTTTTTTAAGGGAAGAAGTGGAATGTTCTGCAATGGCCAAGTCAATCACCTGACCTGAATCCAATTGAGCAGCATTTCACTTGCTGAAGGCAAAACTGAAGGCAAAACGCCCAAAGAACAAGCAGGAACTAAAGACAGCTGCAGTGCAGGCCTGGCAGAGCATCACCAGGGAAGAAACCCAGCATCTGGTGATGTCTATGGGTTCCAGACTTCAGGCAGTCATTGACTGCAAAGGATTTGCAACCAAGTACAAACTCACAATTTAATTCATGATTATGTTATTTTGTCCAAATACTTTTGAGGCCCTAAAAGTGGGGGGACCACATATAGAAATGTGTGTAATTCCTACACCGTTCACCCAATTTGGATGTAACTACCCTCAATTTAAAGATGAAAGTCTACACTTCTTGATTGTTTCCATTGAAATCCATTGTGGTGGTGTATAGAGCCAAAATGTGACAATTTTGTCAATGTCCAAATATTTATGGACCTAACTGCATATAGCATTATACATCCCCAAGTGTTTGCGTAACGCGCAGAAGCTGTGCTCTCAAGTGTGACATTTTTTAAAGTCTGCAGCAAAGGTCTCTTGATCACTGCCGGAAAAAATAGTATCTGCCGTCATGTCCCAGGATTATAATTGCTAATGGCTGTCTGTCAAGTTTTTAATTTAATGCTGGCCTTCATTTAGTAGGCCCTATCTGCTAAGTCAACATACAAAAGGTTAGCAGTAAGATCATGTTAATTCAAAATATGTCAAAGAACTGAATATCCAAAATAGGCCTCAATTCACTACCAAATGACATCACAGGCCAACAGATCAAATTCAAAATGTCTCTTGCCAAGCTCTTTAAATATGTAATGGTGCAACATTATTTAGTGGTATATGTACTGTATGTGACTTACATTTTTATGTCATTCTATCTGATTTGGGAAGTTCATTTTACAGTGGCTGCAATAAATATATTTAAAGTAATTGGGGAAATGTACACTTAACAATTACTTACACATTAAAAATTAGAGCTGAATGATTTTGATTCACACAAAGAATCAACAAAGAGGCTAACATAATGAAAAGGGTCAGACATATTAAACTGACAAAGACACATGACAATGTTTTGTGCAATTTTGAATACTATTCATACATCACGATTAGCAAAAGATGTGTTGTATTTAAAATCACACTGCGTTTAGGAATATATCTGGTATTTCAATTTTACTTCTTGATGAAGGTAAAAAGGCAAAAGCAATGAACTAATTATTTACATTATCTCCATCTACAAATATTTCATATACTGCTGGATGTTTACACAGGTCCCTTTCAGCAGATTGTGGGTAGTATGAATTTCCCTATTTGATTTACAGAGCTCTAAGTAAACCCAGCCTGGGACCAAAGTAAAAATAGGTATTCTGTATTATCCTCATATTCTCCTCATAAGTAAATATTAATGATTACATGATTATCAACTTGATTAAATGTTTTTTTTTTTTCTTTCAGAGAAGTTGTGTGTTTTGGCAATGTGTTTAGAGCTTTTAGTTTGCTCATGTAATGAATTCACCCATTAATCTCAGCGTGAAGAACTGCAATACATGTCAGAAGTCCTGTTTAATCGAAGGACAAATGGTCCAGTTCTCCGAAACATATCTGTGTGCGTCATGCTCTGTAGCTCAGAAGAAATAGAATCATTGCTCATGTGAGGGCATTTAGTGTTACAAAGTCCTCCTTGCAGCATGGAGACCAAGACTTGCCTCATTGTTCTCCATACTAATTATTATTTAACACATGCTGACTTGTGTAAATCATGGACCATGAAGTTGCCACTGCATAACTGTCATCCAGTGTTCTCAGAATGTTCCGACTGGTCTAAACTCTCCCACTCCTCTGTCGTAATGTTTCAGATCTGGGTTTGTGAAGTATAGAATCGCTGCTACGATCCGGTCTGTAATATTTGGCCGGTCCCGCGGTCTTCCATTTGATGTTCCCTGCAGTGGACTTTGGGAACCATAAAGTTTTCAGCAATCTTAGACTGTTGAACATACAATATAGTGGCACATTTTTTTTTACTTTTCATGGTCAGAACTGGCTATAACTGGTTGCAGACTGCCTTCCTTTACCTTTGGAGTACTGCTCAAAGACATGCATTACTGGCAGAGGGCAGCTTGTCCCAGTCTTTTTGTTTATATGGTATACATTGACTTAAGGTGCAGTTTGACTAGGTTCATTTTTAGGAGGTGCAAGGTGGTGGTCAGAGATTATGATGATAATAATTATTATTATTTACTGTTACTGGGTTGATTGCAAGCTTGATAATGAGAATATTAATGATCCTTAAGTCTTAATTTGATACGGCAGAACCCAATTCACTTTTTTTATCACCTTTTTAACACAAATCTGGAAGCAATTCTGTGTCTATTTTTCTTGGTAGAAGTCCAAACCATTTTTTTATGTTTTTTGGAACACTCTGTTTAATTTAATATGCGAAATTGCAAGTTTAAGATAGCCGTGAACATTTTGGGGATTTATGAATATTGAAAGAAAACAGTTAAATGTGATTCAGTGACTTAGGACTAAAGACTTAGGATTCAATGTGGGTGGCCAAAGGATCAGGGAGATATCCTTCTGCTGAATTTATTTATTTACATAACGAACTAGCTTTTTAATAAAACAACTATAATAAGTAATCTGTTGTATTCGTATTGCATTTCAACATAAAGCCTTTTTGCAGTGTTTATTTCATATAGTTTTCACTCCACTTGAATAACACTTATATCAGTTTGAGAAGAACAAAACAGCAGCCCTCTGTTATGTACAGTGGGGGAAAATAAGTATTTGATCCCCTGCTGATTTTGTATGTTTGCCCACTGACAAAGAAATGATCAGTCTATAATTTTAATGGTAGGTGTATTTTAACAGTGAGAGACAGAATAACAACAAAAAAATCCAGAAAAATGCATTTCAAAAGAGTTATAAATTGATTTGAATGTTAATGAGGGAAATAAGTATTTGACCCCTTCAACTTAGTACTTGGTGGCAAAACCCTTGTTGGCAATCACAGAGGTCAGACGTTTCTTGTAGTTGGCCACCAGGTTTGCACACATCTCAGGAGGGATTTTGTCCCACTCCTCTTTGCAGATCCTCTCCAAGTCATTAAGGTTTCGAGGCTGACGTTTGGCAACTCGAACCTTCAGCTCCCTCCACAGATTTTCTATAGGATTAAGGTCTGGAGACTGCCTAGGCC
Source organism: Amia ocellicauda (assembly GCF_036373705.1). Taxonomy (NCBI): domain Eukaryota; kingdom Metazoa; phylum Chordata; class Actinopteri; order Amiiformes; family Amiidae; genus Amia; species Amia ocellicauda. Next base: position 10,951,244 of record NC_089855.1, read on the forward strand.
ACTCCAGGACCTTAATGTGCTTCTTCTTGAGCCACTCCTTTGTTGCCTTGGCTGTGTGTTTTGGGTCATTGTCATGCTGGAATACCCATCCACGACTCATTTTCAATGCCCTGGCTGAGGGAAGGAGGTTCTCACCCAAGATTTGACGGTACATGGCCCCGTCCATCGTCCCTTTGATGCGGTGCAGTTGTCCTGTCCCCTTAGCAGAAAAACACCCCCAAAGCATAATGTTTCCACCTCCATGTTTGACGGTGGGGATGGTGTTCTTGGGGTCATTCCTCCTCCTCCAAACACGGCGAGTTGAGTCGATGCCAAAGAGCTTGATTTTGGTCTCATCTGACCACAACACTTTCACCCAGTTCTCCTCTGAATCATTCAGATGTTCATTGGCAAACTTCAGGCGGGCCTGTACATGTGCTTTCTTGAGCAGGGGGACCTTGCGGGCGCTGCAGGATTTCAGTCCTTCATGGCGTAGTGTGTTACCAATTGTTATCTTGGTGACTATGGTCCCAGCTGCCTTGAGATCATTAACAAGATCCTCCCATGTAGTTCTGGGCTGATTCCTCACCGTTCTCATGATCATTGAAACTCCACGAGGTTAGATCTTGCATGGAGCCCCAGACCGAGGGAGACTGACAGTTATTTTGTGTTTCTTCCGTTTGTGAATAATCGCACCAACGGTTGTCACCTTCTCACCAAGCTGCTTGGCGATGGTCTTGTAGCCCATTCCAGCCTTGTGTAGGTCTACAATCTTGTCCCTGACATCCTTGGACAGCTCTTTGGTCTTGGCCATGGTGGAGAGTTTGGAATCTGATTGATTGATTGCTTCTGTGGACAGGTGTCTTTTATACAGGTAACGAGCTGAGATTAGGAGCACTCCCTTTAAGAGAGTGCTCCTAATCTCAGCTCGTTACCTGTATAAAAGACACCTGGGAGCCAGAATCGTGCTGATTGATAGGGTATCAAATACTTACTTCCCTCATTAACATGCAAATCAATTTATAACTTTTTTGAAATGCATTTTTCTGGATTTTTTTGCTGTTATTCTGTCTCTCACTGTTAAAATACACCTACCATTAAAATTATAGACTGATCATTTCTTTGTCAGTGGGCAAACGTATAAAATCAGCAGGGGATCAAATACTTTTTTCCCTCACTGTACATCAGTATATATTACACAGGAATGTACTGATAAATGTTCACTTTGAGGTGAACAATTTGTTGCCATTTTTGCTACATTGAACTGGGCTAAGAGAGAGATTCTCAGCAAAATAAATTTTGTTTAATCTTTCTTCTGCTCACCAAACCCATCACCCTCCCTCTCCTCAAATTCAGCTCCAATCCCATCACTGCCTTTGATCTTGGTATTATTGCTCCTTTGAATCTAGCCTAATTTCAGACTTAAACTATCGATTAGTCAACCCCGTCACCCTCTTAATGATTTGAGTTCAGTTTTCCAAAGGAAGTGCCAAGCAAATGTAGATTAACAGAATTAACGTCTGTTACTTTTCTGGCAGAGTTAATGTTTATTTTCAAAAATAGAATCGAGATCAATCACCCTAGAACTACACTGCCAAGGCATGGCACCTGTTAACGAACGTCATTAATTATAAATGTCATCTTAGAGGATGCTTCTATGATGAAATTTGCTGTTTACCTTGAAAATCACTAACCAATTATAGCCAAGTGGGGAAACCTTAGCCTCCTGTTTTTTACAAGATCAGAAACGTCTTCACATCTGTTGGTAAATCCCTCTGTTTTAAAAAGCTCATTACTTCATTCACTGGGATTCATTGGGTTAAGGGGTTGTCCTACTGGCAGGGCAAGGGAATCAGCAAAGATGTTCTTTTATTATGAAATAATGTATGTATGTATGTATGTATATATATATATATATATATATATATATATATGTATATATGTATATGTGTATATATATATATATATATGTATATATATATGTATATGTATATGTATATATATATATATATATATATATATATATATATATATATATATATGTATATGTATATATATATATATATATATACACCTACCATTAAAATTATAGACTGATCATTTCTTTGTCAGTGGGCAAACGTACAAAATCAGCAGGGGATCAAATACTTTTTCCCCCTACTGTATATATATTGTTGTTTTCAGCTCGGCTACTCCGTTGACTAGCCAGCTGTGTCTTATGTTGGTTTCAGTGGGTCTGTGGACCCACTCCTATTGGATCAGGGGCCACTGCCATGATAATGCGCGGAGGCCGCACAAGTTACTTGATTGCCTGCGCCAGATATTGTGCAAGTAGATTACGGCCTCGCTCCTAGTTGCATTAGTAGAGCTATTGTAAGCGGAGGGTGTAAGAGTTAACCTCTGTAGCCCAACTTTGTATATGCTGATTCTAGACAGTTGTGACTGTAGCGTGACTGCGGTCCTCGCTCCTGGGTGGCTCAGGTGTGGCCCTACAAGGCCCCTGAGATTACTGTCTGGAGTTGTGTTGCCGAGGTCTCCTAGCAGTACACCTCGGGGCAGGCTCCCTTATCAGCTCGCTGCCTCCTCCCTTGCGACAGCTTGGTTATACAATAACCCCTCCCCCTTGGGCGGTGCTTCCGACTGCGTATGCAACCCCGGTTATCTGAAAAAGGAAGCGCCGCCCAAGGGTTGCAAGATCGCGTGGGAGTCGTGGCTCCCAGCAAAACAGGATGAACCTGCGCAGACGTCACGTTTTATAGAACAGGAAGTGGGAAGGGACCTGTTCTGAGTGACGAGCGCAGGGGCCAATGGCAGCTTTGATACTGACGTTTTTCTATCAGGTTCACACGGCAGTGCGCAGAAACCCCCCCACCTTGGGCAGTGCTTCCTTTTTCAGATAACCAGGGTTGCCTATCCCTATCGTTCCTCAATAAGTCTTTTCGATATTGGTTGAATTATTTAAAGTCTTGCATGCAGTACAAAGCTGATCAAAATAATTCTCTTTGATTATCATGCTGATCAATTCAGTGGAAAATTTTGCTGGAGTACTGTAATTTAAATTTTAAATTCCCTGAGAAACCTCATTTACACATTGAATTTCTCAATTTCTCACACATATTTCTTACAAGAGCAGATTGGCATAACAAACACTACTTTCATATATATGGAAGTATATTAAGATTACTCATAATTGACACCTGTATCGTAACAAGTGTAAAGCAGAAGGCATTATTCTCTGAGCTGAAGTATACCTTGAATAACCATTTTAACAGATGTACACTCATTTACATTTCTTTTTGAGCACAGCTCTTTTGGTGTGCGGATTTCTGAAGCCTGATTATATTAAACTATTTCCCAAAAATAATCTCATTACTTTTCCAAATAGTCTTGGGAAATCTTATTACTGTTTCTCTTAACTCGTGCTCAAGATTAACACCTTAAAAAGAGTTGTAGTACATTTCTCAATTTCGTCAAGGAGATTTAACTCATTTATCTGAAGGAGCTTTGTTGTTCTGTGGTTTGTTTTGTGTCTTAATTGATAACCAGTCTCAATAAAGGGGCTGCTTTTTAGGGGTGGCTCCCTCCACAGATTTTCTATGGGATTAAGGTCTGGAGACTGGCTAGGCCACTCCAAGGCCTTAATGTGCTTCTTCTTGAGCCACTCCTTTGTTGCCTTGGCTGTGTGTTTTGGGTCATTGTCATGCTGGAATACCCATCCACGACCCATTTTCAATGCCCTGGCTGAGGGAAGGAGGTTCTCACCCAAGATTTGACGGTACATGGCCCCGTCCATCGTCCCTTTGATGCGGTGCAGTTGTCCTGTCCCCTTAGCAGAAAAACACCCCCAAAGCATAATGTTTCCACCTGCATGTTTGACGGTGGGGATGGTGTTCTTGGGGTCATTCCTCCTCCTCCAAACACGGCGAGTTGAGTTGATGCCAAAGAGCTTGATTTTGGTCTCATCTGACCACAACACTTTCACCCAGTTCTCCTCTGAATCATTCAGATGTTCATTGGCAAACTTCAGACGGGCCTGTACATGTGCTTTCTTGAGCAGGGGGACCTTGCGGGCGCTGCAGGATTTCAGTCCTTCACGGCGTAGTGTGTTACCAATTGTTTTCTTGGTGACTATGGTCCCAGCTGCCTTGAGAGCATTAACAAGATCCTCCCGTGTAGTTCTGGGCTGATTCCTCACCGTTCTCATGATCATTGAAACTCATGATCAGGTGAGATCTTGCATGGAGCCCCAGACCGAGGGAGACTGACAGTTATTTTGTGTTTCTTCCATTTGCGAATAATCGCACCAACGGTTGTCACCTTCTCACCAAGCTGCTTGGCGATGGTCTTGTAGCCCATTCCAGCCTTGTGTAGGTCTACAATCTTGTCCCTGACATCCTTGGACAGCTCTTTGGTCTTGGCCATGATGGAGAGTTTGGAATCTGATTGATTGATTGCTTCTGTGGACAGGTGTCTTTTATACAGGTAACGAGCTGAGATTAGGAGCACTCCCTTTAAGAGAGTGCTCCTAATCTCAGCTCGTTACCTGTATAAAAGACACCTGGGAGCCAGAAATCTTGCTGATTGATAGGGGATCAAATACTTATTTCCCTCATTAACATGCAAATCAATTTATAACTTTTTTGAAATGCGTTTTTCTGGATTTTTTTGCTGTTATTCTGTCTCTCACTGTTAAAATACACCTACCATTAAAATTATAGACTGATCATTTCTTTGTCAGTGGGCAAATGTACAAAATCATCAGGGGATCAAATAATTTTTTCCCTCACTGTACATGTACAATTACTTTATAATAAGTATGTATAAGGAAAATCATCAAAATTAAAAATCATTCACATTATATATATATATATATATATATAATAATATGTATGCAAATAATACTGTTGTACAGATACTAATTACATACTGTAATATACAGAAGATAATGATCTTTAGTTTTTACAGCAGTATAATGAACTAATTGTTTTAAATGGTGCACTCCAAAAGTCAGAGAGAACCCAATATATATTCACTCTTTCCGACACCTTTCAAACACAGCTGCAGCTTTATTATTTGTCAGTAGAAGACGGTTTGCTGGGGATTACTGATTTTGAGGGATGAGATGAATGAATGTTCTATTACTTTAATTCAATACAGTTTAATCCTGCATACATAACACTTTTCATTTTACTTCATCAAAACGTTTAAAAGCACTCTGTCTAGTGTTCAGAAGTTTTAGATGTCTGCTAGTTGGAACATTTTCTGAATGTTTCCATTTTAGGAGGGATGGGAAAAACTTATCTGGACAGAGTTTCTGTAAACATAAGCACTTATTTTAAGAATTTGGATCTTCAGAACATATTTGTTTTAAGACAAGTTAGAAGAAGAATGATAATGTGCAGAAGTGAGGATGATGGGAAATAAATAAAAGCTTATTTTTCATTTGAAAATTATATACAATATAATTTGTATATAAATACAAAGGGGGTTTACTTTAATGGACTTTAATAAGTCAAAAGGTATACACAATCTGAATTTTAAATATGCTTTTTTTCAATGTTTCCTTTGAGTACTGATGCTTGTAGATAACACTGATGTTTTACTTTGTTGTTTTTATTGCATCAGCTATAAGAATTTAGATGGTTATGATGGAAAGTGTTTTCATATGTAATAGTTAGTTAATAGTTTTAAAGATTCTTTAGCTCAATTAATTGATTTGTCAAACACCTCAATGAATGCCAGTAATGATTTTGAAAGGGTTTTGTGTGTGTTTTCCAGTTTACTGTTTTATAGAAGCCGCTACAGAAAACATTGTACTCTAAAGATGCCATCTTAAGGCACACAAACCTTGTATCACAATGGTATGAAGCATGGGAACATTGAGATCTTCCATTGGTGCATGGAGACCAATGTGTGTCCTGAAATATATGAATTCCAACAAACAGATAACAGTCATCTTGATAGTTGTTGTTATTTATATAACAATTGTTATGGTTTTAAGTCTTTATATACTTGTTATGTTAAACAGATTCTTCCTTGAATATGTTTACTTATTTAATCTCTTAAATTCCATACCTTATCTTTTATCTTGAGTTGTTGTTAATTAGGTACAAAATTGTAAAAGTTACCGGAACCTCCTATCTATGTCTGATAGGACATGGAGGTTCTGGTATTTGCACAATTTGTCATGTGGTGTGTGAGCCAATCAATGCTCACAGCCTTCGTTTAGCTACAGGTCATGTGGTGTGAGAGCCAATCAATGATCACAACCTTAGCTACAGCTCCCTTGGGCACCTTGATTGCTTTTTTTCTTTGAGGCCTTTGTGTGAAAATAAACATAATGTTCCTAGTACAATAAATATGAAATAAGGCTTCCCCATATTTGATGTTGCACTAGGAACTCTAAAAAGTCATGCATCATTGCTGGGAGTCATGGATATGTCTATCTGTTTTTTAATATTCTTTCAAACCTGGCCCATGATTTCCAAATACAAAGAATTAACTTTGTGCGATCAAATGTATTTTCAAATATATTTATTTAAGTTTCATTTTAAAGTACACACTGCCGTTAAGGTTAATACAAACCTGTTGAATCGAAAAACTACGTGCAGTTGGCTCATGACTCGACTAATCTGTGGGTTATATTTACAGACTGTATGCCTCTCATAGGGCTTTATCTGGCCTCTTAAGGAAAGCAAACAAATTCACAAACAGAGATTAACTGGAGGAGGTGAGGAATGGACTCATTAAAATGCAAGATTTAATTAAACGTTAAATAAGATATCATTGCCTCTGAAAGAAAAATAGAAAGAGTATGCAAAAATTACAGCAATATATTTAAAATTAAAAAGGAATATGGAAACATACGATACTCCTTATAATTTGCCTAAATGTAATCGGAAGAATCAACTTCATAAACAACAGCAACAGAATAAAATTAAAACCTACTATGTAAAAGTTTAATTAATGACTTCCAGCCAGGTGTGGAAAGTCACACTGGTACTGGATACAATGAGGCACTGTAAAATATCCTGAGAATAAACAGCAGCAGGATGGTTGAGAAAATAGCTGTTTCCTGTCAACAATGATGGAAATAAGATCTATTTAACTTCTGCTTTTGATGTTAGTATTTGATATTAGCTGTAAATGGATTATTGCACAGGAGATTAATGTTCGTATGACAGAACTGTGGTACAACTACTTATTGTTGACCCAAGACATGAATATATTTATCTACACTTACCTTAAGAGAATCGTGCAATCAATAATGACCAGTAAATATTAAGAGGAGAAAGAAAATATAAATATTTGAACACTTGGTTTACAAAGAATGTGCCAGATGTGCCCCCATCACCATTAGGTGAACCTTAGCTAGTGTTGTAGCTCAGCAAACGTCTCCCATTCGCTCTACTGTGAATCTTTGCTCAGCCCTTCAAATACCCTCTAGAAACAGCAGTCTATTAAATACAGAGCAGTACGTTTGCTATGCTCGCTAAGTGACACGACCATCGCTGCTCTCAAAAACAGCCTCATCAGGCCGTCAACACCCACCTCTGCAGCTGTCACTGCTGGGAGACCATGGGTCCCCCTCTGTGCTATTCACCAGGTCACACGATAAGCCAGTGTCCTGTGATGTATCTTGATACAAGGATAGAAACAAAACACTACTGTGAGGCACATCCATTCGGCCATGCACCAGTTACTTAAGGTAATTGGCAGTGGTGAGTTAGTGAAAGCGAGATGGAAGCTACAGGACGCTCAGGCCCCAAACAGTACAAATGACTTATGAAACAGTATGAAAATGACTGACTCCTGACCTATTCTATGGTTTTATGCTCATTGGGTTTAATTTTAATTTTCCAAAGCATCTGTCTTCTAGGAATCTAACATCCCAGTGAAGAGCCAGCTCTCGGCATCCCTACCTCCCAATTCAAATAGTGTTTGGTGAGAGCTGTGTGCAACAGTGCTGGAGATTATTAATGTGAAGGGTTCATAAGATAAACTCTGCATTTATTTATTTGAATTGTATTTGTTTCTATGGTGTCAGGCTCCTATGGTTTTGGACAGATTTATAGTACAAATTAATCCCTGCCTCTTGAACACAGTTCACTCCAAATCTGCTGCTAAGATTAATTTAAGTGTGACATTTTACAGGGGTTACTTGTCTAATTTGTAATGTCAAGACCTAATTGCACTGCCACAGTATTTCTGGCAGTGTTCAGCTGGCTACACAAAAGTGCTCACCTTGCCAAATTCCTAAGCTTTTGCTGTTCCCACACTGTCACCGACTGCTGCTTTTTTTCATTGGTATATTAAGCAAATGAAAAATACATTCTTATGACTAACAGCTTACTTTAATGGCATGTATTGTATTGGACAGCTGTGGAAAAAAGGATATACAAGGTCAAGGGTGAACAAAAGTAAATTTAGCTGTGAATCTCTGGATGAGTACATCAGGGCTAACACTGATTATATATATATATATATATATATATATATATATATATATATATATATATATATATATATATATATATATACAAATCTTTATCTCTGCTGCCTTGTATTTTGTCACTCCTGTATGGCTCATAAAAATAAATAGTTGCATAAATGTATTGTTTTGCTATTCAGCTCCATTTGTTTCCAATTGTCAATGTTTGATTCAATATCAACTTCTGGGATATAATCCTGTGGAGGAGGAAAGAGAGAGTAGTCGTCTTCTACTGCCTCATCAAATGTACTTTTCAGTGGGAAATTTATTTAAGCTACCCTTGATGAATGTAGGCGACCTGCACTTCAACATTTGAAGTTTATGCAGCCTGAACCGCTTGGCATCAGTGTGAAAGGCAAAAATTGATCGTAAACTCTTGGTAGCTATGGCAGCTGTTCAGTAGGTACTCTGTGGAGTGTGAGCTAGAGGGAGCAGGTGCTGCTGGTGTATGTCAATACCTCGGTACAGTCTATTCAGCGTTTCAGGGTGTGTAATCTGTGCTGCGCTTGTGTTCGAGTAGTGTTAAAACCTCTGTTTTCAAAAGAGTCTCAGCTGTGTAAACCTGATATGACACCATGAGTCCTGGTCTTCTAGATCTAGCGTACAGACACGGATTGAACTGAATCTTTGTAGTCTTGAATGGAGAAGATTACTGGGTGATTTAATTCAGGTGTAGTTCTGTAAAGGCTGGACAAAAAGTCAACTCAGACAACCACTTCATGCTAAACAGATTGCAAATGTAAAGGTAGAAAAAGACGTGTGACGACTTGTAAGAAGTGTTGCAAAAGTGACTGAAGTGGCAGTTGGACAGTATGAAGGCAGTGTGCTGCTTTGTTGTGTCAACAAACTATAGACTATAGTAGAGCAGGTGCTGTGATGTAATGAGTTCTTATTTTCCATCCATGTTGACAAGATGACATCAGTGCTCATTCAATCTGTATTTACATTGTCAATGCCGCTGAGTAGAGGGGGTGGAGTTATTGAAGAATAATAGTAAATAGCTGAGGTTTAATATGTGTCTGTTTGTGTTGAGCAATAGTAGTGAGACATTGGGCAACTGGGACACTGGCTGGTGTTTACCTGGAATTGGAAAAAGGGGTGGGACTGGAGTAAAAAGCTTCCATCTCATACATGTCATTGAAAAAGCAAGATGGGTGTTAATAAACAACGTTTTGGTGCTTATCAGATGTTATTATGTGTTAGGTGTTCAGTCATTTCAAGTTTTTGACTTTACAGAAGAACGCCTCATTTTAAAAAGCGATTCAAGCCGATGTTCAAACCCACATTCATTCTCTTCTGTGCTGTTAGGGTGATGAATCTCCTTTGCCAATATTTAAATGCTCTTTGAGTTCTCAGGCATTAGGCTACACCTCGTTGTCTTGTCCACGACTCCTGTAGCCATGTCTGTAATTAGCAGGATTCGTACACAATGAGATGTGGAGGTCAGGCAGTGTACCCCGAGCACAGTGGTGTCTGCGCTAAAACTCCATAACTGTCACAGGCTATTATTGCCAACAAAAGCTGACAGTTCTTGTGTGCCGATCAGCTGTAGCCCTTCACAGGGCTCATTAAAACGAGATCTCGCTCGGTGGCTGTAGGTCATTTGTGGGTTACTAATGTAATTACAGAGAGACGCCCTTGGCCAGGGATTCCACAGTGCTATATCTGCGGCCAGCAGCTTTTTCATAATTTCCAGACCCCTTCCAAATTGATCATTATTAAAATGTCTTTATGTGCCAGTGTGTGGACAGAGTTGTTTGCTAGTTTTTATTGATTTATTGATTTAGTTATTTATTTAAATATAAGTGCATTTCTTAAAATTGATTGAAACCCCCTTGGAATATAGTATGTTTGTGCAAAACTTTATTTTATTTATTTGTTTAGTAAGGTTTAATTTAATTAATTTATATATTTGTGTGTGCTTATTTCAGGTGCCACCCTAACCAATTCTGTATCCTTTACCTGTGGAGGACATATTTGAATAAGGTGGCACTTTTTCCTCTGGCTTTTATCCCCCATTGGTGACCTTTGCGATTGACACATAAATAAAGAACATCCTTAATTCCCAGCCAGTCAATCAGTACGTCAGGCACAGTCAGTTTCAGAACTTTTGACTTCATGTGCATGAGAGTAGAAGGCATGGAAACAATAACTTGATTAAACTTAAATTTCTCATGATGGTTTTCTAAAAAAATTGTTTAAAATTTGGCAAATAATCATATGTCCCATTTGTAATATCCATCCATTTATCCATTTTCGAAACCGCTTATCTTGGCAAGGCTCCCATAAGTAATATATATATATTTTTTTTTATATATTTTTGTATGTATGAATTCACCCTGTTTATAAATCAGAGCTGAATGTCAGCTGAATACACTACATTCTGAAACTAAACACCTATAGTAATCCCTGAACAAGACAAATGTTTACATCACACCAGGGCATTCACGTCAAGGAAACATCAAAGCGGAAATATGTTACTTTTCTGGAATTTGTGTCTCTCCGTTATTTGGTAAACAGTCCATGTGTAGTTCTGTCAAACACAAGTGAGAGTGTGCTTCTATACCAGTTTAAATCGGTTGTGGCTTCTTGGAAAGTGACAGTGAAGTAGACTGTTGAAATGTGACGCCTTGCTTTGTTCCCTCGTCACGTGCTGCTGCTGTAGAATCGTGATACACCGCGGCTGCAGCATGAGGCGCGGTAAACTGTGCACAGGACCAAGTCAACCTCGTTAAGACTGCCTTCTCCAGCATTCGCTGTCGACAGGCGGTAACAATAGCTAGTGCATTCTTCACCTCATTTTTTTCCTTTTACTGCAAGAAGACCTGCACAGAATTTTTAGCAGCCTGATATGTGCCAGTCCATAATCGCTGCCTGTCTGTTCCTTTCCTGAGCTTGACTGATGTTAAGACAGTCATGCTCTGAGATTATAATGGCTTTCCTATGGCTTGCCCTCTGAGTCCACACTTACTATTCCAGTGAAAAGCACAAAGGCATGGGTTTCTTGTTATAATGGTCTTACAGACAGAAGCTGCTCTTGACCTGCACGCTCACTGCAGTGAAATGATCATGTTGCATCACGGCCAGCAGCCCATGTTTGCTATAGGAATCCGTGTCTGCATGCTACAGCTGGGATTTTTCTTTTTCTTTGAACAGGAGATCGCCCGGCACCTGCGCCCCAACACTCTGCGTGCGCTCTTTGGCAAAAACAAAATCCAGAACGCCGTACACTGCACAGACCTGCCCGAAGACGGCATTTTGGAGGTAATTTCGAGTGTTTTCATGAATGTATACAAACATAAGACCTTACAGTTGGCTTCTGCCCACGGCTGCCTCAGAAAGTGCTGGTGACCTCACTATCCTCAAACATTTTCAAGATGATCTTTTACACATCTTTCACACGTCTAAAGAGCCTTATATTACATAACAGTATTTAGGACCAAAAACACTTACATCTATATATTGCTTATTTGAATGTGTAGCTTTCCTTTATTAAGTACATTTCAACTTCTCAGTGACTGGTGCCAGTTGCCTGTACAATCCCTGTACATTATAGAAATGATTTGGAGTCGTTTATGTACATGACACTGAATCATAACTTTTGATTTGACAGAAAATAATTTGCTGGATTTTGTTATGTTAATACTATATATGCAATCATATGTATGTTTTTGTATATTCCTTCATTGTTTTGGTATTTTCATAATGGCCTGCAGTCTCTGTCATCAAGATCAAATATAAAATATGAAAAACAAATACATCATGGCATGCTTCGTTACAAATACAAGTTATTCCTCATCCCTGATTCAGATTTCTTTAGCCGCACCAGAGAGCCCTTAGTGCCGGTCATGAATGTGCCGTTTAACAGTGACTGGCCCGATGTCATCACTCCTGACTCAATCTACAGGATCAAAGTGAAATTTCGATTTAGTTTTGAGTGGCTCTGACCCAATGGAATATCATCGTTGTCACAAACTTTTGATCATTTCCTCCAGCCCGTCACTGTGCTAGTATCTGTTAATCATTAGCCACCAACGGACTGAAGGGCACAACTCCAGAACAAAGAGTACAACTGTGCGTCTGCAGAACGCGAGACACGAGATCCCCAGCTTCAGATTTCACACGCTTGTATCATTTCCATGGTGCTGGAATGTAGAACAATTACTTGCACTGAAATAAGGGGCACATCCTGGATCGAGGGGGAAATATTCATCACTGATTATCCCCCCCCATTAAAGCAGAATCGTAGGTTTACAGACATCCGGGTCTTGAACCACAGAGTGAGTTACATTTCAACTTTGTCTGGATCTGGAAGCTGGCAGCAGTGTGACGTCACCGCACTCTGGAGAACATTGCAGAGTAGTGAATGGTTGTGCAAAATAGTGCCTTGAACTTTAGTTTCCTCCTTTATTATTATTTTTGATCTTGGCATGATCCACTGCAATTCAGTTTCTCATTACAAATAGATGTATAAACCACATCTGTTAAACAAATCTGTTGCTTGTAAATCTAGATAAAAGGGCTCTCTGCCCATTGAGCGCAGCATATAAACCCTCAGCGCTTATGCTTTGTCTTTTTGTTCACAGGTACAATACTTTTTCAAGATTCTGGATGGGTGAAAAGCTCCAGCACACACTCCATTATTATCATCTTTGTATTTAAATAAAGACAACGACAATACGCAAATAGTTTCTCCATTTTATTTTTTGACGTTTTAACCAGTTTAAATAAATGACAAGAGTACAGGGACTCCTGACAAGTGTATTGATGTTCAACATTGACTTTTGCACTTTTAACACCAACAAAACATCCTAACATGGGGTACTGCATTGCTTCAGATAAGATTTCTACTAATCTTCAACCAGTGACTTTGGTATTTTATTTTTACATTACACTTTTTTCCTGCAGAAAAATAAAATTGTATAACTGCATAAATATAAAATTCTTCCACCATGAAAAATGGCTAAAACATTCGTTAGAAAGATGCATCACACTATGTGATGCCCCCAGCAACCAAATAAAATGAAAAATCGCACTGATCAAACGCCGCTACCCACATGGGCGACGGATTAACACAGGCCAAACATACAGATCTACATCATACAGAAGCATAAAAGGAAGTAAGTAAAAGCTTCAATGTGTAATAAACCCTTCATCCCACATTTAAGTGATGCAAAAGAAATTAAATTTATCCTCCCACAATCAACGACTCAAAAGACACACAAAAGAAGGTAAAGAACTCCACGGAGTGCAGTCATTTTCTCACACGCGGACCGGAAAAGATCAGAGCGTACCATGCCAGTATTTTCAGTTAGTAAGTATACATTTATATATATACACCTTGGACCGCTAAAGCCTGCTCACATATGAAAATACAGGAAATTACAACATGGCTTGGGAAGGACCATTGTATGCGACTACAGTACTGTACACTCCAAAAATAGATTTAAACCACACAAGGCAGCAATACTTAGGGGACAGAAACACTGCTCGCTACATATCAGTAGTGGAATTATAATTTACAGTAATAAATGAACATGTCCCATGGCTCAAGGAATATTCTCATTTACAGTAGAATAAATACTTCACGCTATTGCTACTCTTTTGTCCGTCATTTACATTCTAACCCTAGATATATGCAGAAAAGCTAGTGTAAAGCGTATAGATTAAGTGTAGGTCCCGTATGTTATGACAGTTTGTTCAAGATTAGTTATGTTTTTTTTTTTTCGTTTTTCGTTTTTTTTTGTTGTTGGTTTGAAATGGAGCAGAGAAAAGTGTGCTTGCAGTCGCCGCAGTCATCAGCTAAGGACGATTTTCACATCAAATCGTCCCTGGAAGCGGTCCTTTTCGCTGTAGTTAATGTTGTCTCCGTAAGCCTTGCACTCAATACGCGTCTCAGTGTTCGTGAGGTTGGCAAACTGGATGGCCACGAGCGGCTGCAGGTACTGGGGGTGCAGCAGCCTCCCGTAGTAGGGGTAGTATTGCAAAGGGAAGGCTCCATTGAAGCCGTAGTAGTTAATCTGGCCGATTTTGTCTTGATCCTCTTCTCTCTGTGGGGGGAGAGCAGATATGAGGAACACTGCGCAATGCAAGCCTTTACAACCGAAATAAAACACTGATTTAGACAAACGCTGCACATAATAAAAGGTGGCGAGCAGGATCACCTTGGCGGCACAGAAGATCGGGATGGTGTAAGGCTGGATTTTGTCGTGGAACTCCACTGGGATGCTCTCGTTGCTGCTTGGAGGCTGGGAAGAGAGAGGTTCAAGGGTCAGTAATGATGTGCTCATCGCAGAGCTCTGGGCTGATAATACGGGATATTGACCGAAGTAACTGAGGAGTCCGGCTCAATTACATCTCCACTGTTGCAGCACATGGTAAAGATGGGAAATTGGTCTAGCCAGAAGGCAAATAAGCAGCATCTCTATCACATTAAAACCATTAAATACATTGAAATGGTTCAATACCGTTAACATCTCCCACAAAATTGATCATGGCATCATAACCTGCTGAAGATTTTAAATATTGTTCTGTACCATGTTAAAAAGCTCAACAATGTTCAGCTCACCCTTGGTCTGAAGTTCACAATCCTGTTGAGCTTGACGATGAAGCAGGGCTTGCCCTCCTTGTAGCCGAACGTGTCATCAGTCAGACCGGAGCAGTTTCCCAGCCAAGCCCTCTTGAAACGACAGGCCTTTTTGGTTCCTTGCTCAGCATCCAGGTCTCCCCGGTTAATATAATCAGCTGGTTTATCTGGGGAAAGAAAATAATCCCAATAAATATCATGCAGTATTTTAAGCTTCGTAAACATAAATATTACACACACACAATTTAATGCATTAGTCTTCTGAAAGTGACCTGTATTTACCTATAAGCAATTAAGTGAATCAAATCAACTGAAATATATTTTCACAATATGCATTTATGTAATGCAACAAAGCTACATTCAGGAAAACTATACAACATATGGAGATTATATGAAATGGATATGATTTTCTTTATTATAAAAGCAAGAACCAATGAATTTTAGATTACATATCTGTTTAGAATAAGGGGAGTCAAAGAATTTCCCATTCATTCTTAATCTACATTAACTACCCTATTATCAATAAATAAGTGGAAATAAATAATTGTACCCAATGATTCACAAATATTTGAATGATCCTAGCAATCCTACAACCATCTGAAACAAAACCCAAGATGGACCATTCAAAGTGTCTGCTTAGTACAGCTTCCTTGAATGTCCTTTACAAGCTTCGAGTGGTCCCAACACCACCACCACCCTCCAAATAAAAACCCATGCAAGCCTCAGAAATATGTCCACAAAACCGTAGTGGGATGCGTTGTCCTCAGTCACTTTAAAGCAGTTCTGCCAAAAGCGAACTTTGACATAAACCCTCTCTACTAAGCACACAAATGTAGCCATCGTACGGTACAAGCCTGGTGCCTTTGAAAACCCTGATGAGCACTCTCCTCTAAATTCTGGACTGGTCTGATTAGAACTTATTTGTTGTGGTACTGAAGCTTGATAGAACTAAACCCTTTAATGTTAACCCTGTTCATTTCAGTGCCAGTTATTTAAATATAATGTGGTAAATCAGATAAAAATATGAACATTATGTTAAAGAACTGCAGCTGGGGCTTAACAAACAATGAACAGACCAAGATGGCTGCATAATCTAAATTGTGAAAAATCAATTTAACTTTTAATATTACTGCTGTACATCTAAACAGCACACACCTCACCTGTGCAGAAATAAAATGCTTTTATGTTTAATACTTAAAGAGAATAATACTACCTACAAAGATATACTTAACTTCTTGAAGCTCAAACAGCTCCCATCACAGTGCAGAAACTAAACGTTCCTGTGCTTTCCTTCGAAGGTCAAGTCTCACTTTGAGATGCGTATAGGCCTACATTTTGGATGGAAGCTTATATAGAGCTTAGCAGTCAAATGCATGCATGCTTTTTAAATGTCTATAGCATGGTGCAGCCAGATGAATGTAGTCCCCCATCATCTCAGTCAAGAACAATTTATGCATGTATTATATGGATTCCTGCTCCAATTTATTCCTTGTATTGGGATCCTGGAACACTCCGCTGTCCAAATAAAGCTTGGATTCACCCAATTCAAATTTGACTTGTAAAATACTTGCTATATATAGGCTTTCACCGTCAAACTGAAATCACATATAATTCCACACTAGACTGGGGTTTCTACTTTTTGCAGTTCAGTACAGAAATTGTAGTTTGTCGGCCCACGAGGGCCAGCTTCCAGACATCGTTGACAGTTAAGGATATAGCAGGACAACCAAATTTGGTCAACAGGTGGACTGTATCAAGCTGGTCTCCCAGCCGGCCTACATTCACACTTCAGTCTGAAGGCACACAATCCAGACCTGGGGAGATCACCCTTAGTGGTCTTTCCGTACAGTGATATTCTTACACTAAAAAGTACAGCCACACATTATTCCCAAAGTCTACTGTTTAGACTTCATCTTGACCCAATAAAGTTCCTATGTGGAACAGACAGTAGTGGACCATAATAAAACATAACAGCCCTTACCTCCACAGTCTACAAACTTCATGGGATCATTCTGTTTCAGGTCATCATACATTTCCAGGAATGCACGCATCGTCTTTATGTATTCCAGGTAAGTTTCTGGTTTAGTGGGGCTGAAGGTGATTTCAGTCTTTAAGGAGCGTGGTGTGTGTGTTAATCCTGAAAATAAACATACATGGAGAAGTGGTGATTTGAATGAAAAAGCATAAAACAGGATTGTTGTTTTTGTATTATTATTATTATTATTATTATTATTATTATTATTATTATTATTATTATTACAGCTAGAATGAATCTCCCTTATTTGAAGAAGTTACAGTAATTATTTTGCATGGAGAGGGGAAAGGATTTCACCCCCACCCAAATCAGATGAAATCCGTGACCCTTCACAAGATGCCCTCTGGCCCTCTCTTCCACAAACAGCTGTCGGTTGCCATGGCAGGCTACACATTTACAGCGGTGCCGGGCACTCGAAACAAAATCGATAACCATGTGTGGTCAGATTAGGTTAACAGTTGCTGCCAGAACCCATATCTAACACCGACACGCATTCAGAAAAGGGACAGGCGTATTGAGAATGGTAGTAATTTTCCACTCAATGGTCAATATGCAGGGAAAAGGCAAAGGGGAGAGGTGGGGAAAAAGGCTGTCCACACTCGTCTCAATGCGGTTATACCGGCTTCAGAGAGGGTCGGTTAAGAAATCCTTTTTCTAAACATAGCCGTGACGTAATTCACAGCAAGAGATTACCATGCAGTACGTGTTAAATAAGTAATCAGAAATCAGTTTGAAAGTACAACAAACTGGATTCCCTTACTGGTAGAAAATTCAAGATGTTGAACAAGTTAAAACTTTTCATCCTAATGGTTACTGTATCTGTTATACATTAGACAAATGATCAGTATCTGAGCAAATACGGCAATGCCTTGTAAAAAAAGGCCCATCACACTGTGGATTTATTAGCATTTTTTGTATGTGGAACCCATGGACTCCATTAAATAATTCACCAGGGAAAATATATATTTACATCAACAATTAATCAGTAAGCTTCTACAAATGCTATAACATTCCCTGTTCTGTAGGTTACAGCACACATTCCCAGACGAGTTTACAGCAGTCGTGTGCTATGGGCTGGGATTAAAATGAGAAAATGTTCAGAATACTCTCACATACAATCAGTTTAATACCATGATAATTCATAAGTAGGCCTGCATCTTGCTGGCAGGTTACAGAAAGAAGTAGGTTAACCAACAGGCTGTTAAAAAAAAAAAAAAAAAAAAAAAGAAAAACCCCAAGCATGGCTTAGCCTTTTTATTCCAGTCACAGCATGTGAAACACCCACAGTTCACGTGCTTTTCTGCACAATGGAAACTTTTAGCTGAATGTTTGGGGCGGGCCTTCGGCTGCGAGTGTCTGCCAGCTACTTCTTTTATCAAGTCACCAATGGAAACTCACTTCAGCACACACTAATCCACACCTACTTGTTTGGTTTCACTGGTAGGCTGACCTAGACAGTTTAACTACTTTGTAATAGGAAATGGCGGACAGGCAAACTACCCTGTAGCTAGAGAGCTGGCCCAGACAATGGAAGCTAAAAATACCAACAAGGCCGAAGCATGCACCGTGCAAATATCTTTTGGCACTGCCCTCTTACTACTAGGCTGTCCGAGACGTCTGGCATTAAAGCAAAAACAATTGACCAAGCAGCTCCGAAATTACCCAGGAGGATTAAGGAAGCAACACAAACAATACAAAGGTTGCTCTGTTACAGCGTGCCATCGCAATGTTAGGGTATATTGTCAAAAGTGTAGAATTGAGAACAGGGGCAGTAATGTTCAGACTGTACAATGCACTAGTTAGAGCTCATCTGGATACTGTGGACAGTTCTGGGCTCCACACTTCAAGAAAGATATCGCTGCTCTAGAGGCAGTTCAGAGGAGAGCAACCAGACTTATTCCAGGTCTGAAGGGAAAGTCCTACTGAGAGACTGAGGAACTGAACCTTCTCACCCTGGAACAGAGGAGACTACGTGGGGACTTGATCCAAGTCTTCAAAATCATGAAAGGCATCGACCACATCAAACCAGAGGAGCTTTTCCAGATCAGCAGGGACACACGCACCCGGGGATACAAATGGAAATTGGACTTCAAAGCATTCAAGACGGAAAACAGGAGACACTTCTTCACACGGAGAGGCGTCACAATCTGAACAAACTCCCCAGCAATGTGGCTGAAGAGACAATTTGGGAACATTTAATAATACTGGATAGTATCCTTGGATCACTTAGTTATAAATGGACACCAAATGAGCACAATTGGTCGAATGGCCTCCTCTCGATTTGTAAATTTAAGAACATAAGTTTACAAACAAGTTTATTAGGGCTGGAGTGTGCGTCTCTCTCTGTCTCAACCCCCCCTTTCATTTGAAATCATTCTGGGTCTTCCGAGAAGAGGAAGAGAGTATTCATCCCACACCAGACTCTTTGGAAGGCCTCATTATCGAGCATCATACAAGTTTTGCCTGTCCAATAAGAAGTTAAGTGATATTTTGGCCATTTTTAATTAAGTACATTAGTTAATTAACAAATTGTTTTGTTTGGATACTGGGATACACCAGGTTTCACTCAGCATGCAGAGCAGACTGTAGTGTGAGTGTGTAAGAGAAATTGAGCAAGTCTGCATGACAGAACAGTTTCAACTTCCTCAGTCGCCTTCTTACAGAACTGGCCGACTGAATTGTCAAACTGAGTTGGTTTTCTACCCAGCTAACTCTTCCCACAAAGTTACAGGATGGGAACTCAGGGAAGTGGACAAAATGGCTGCACGGCTCTGGATTTAGACAGCCATGGCATCTGGTCTGAAAGGCTTCAGGGAAGGGAGGGTTTGTCCATTAACACATTCTCTTTGACGAGAAGCATATTCAAAACAATAGATCCAATTGTGTTTTCAGACTAATTCTCACAACAAGCAGTTCTCTAGATCTAATGGAGCCTAATTCCCATCAGTCAAATCCACTATTGATCCACTGGACAAACGCATTGATCAAGGTTTTCATTAACATCTTAAACCATCCCACACGTGATAAAAACATGCTCAGGTCGAAAGGCTCAATAGCCCTCCAGGATGCCCACGTTTACAAATTCAGATTCAAAAAATGTCACGCAGAATCAAACAGGCAGGACTCTTGCTAACTTTCACCCCTGGATTTAAATGTACTATTGAGGGGGATTGCAAGTGTTCATAAAATTATCCATGAGCAACCTACATTTGATTCAGACTCTTGTCCTCAAAAATGATTCCCTGCAGTATCCACTAAACAGCGTGTACTTCGCCGAATGTGACTGAGCCAATTACAGTAGACCTTAAAACCCACAACTACCCACACTTCATGTCAAGATTCATGTCATGGCAGTTTTTAGTTTTTTTAAGCACATCCATTTTGCACAAAGTTCACAAAGCTCTTTTGCTAGTCATTAACTCTAGTCATTAACATGGGGGGGTGACAGATGATCTGTGTTGCAAGGTCTTTATAGATGAATGTATCTGAAGTATTTACCTGGGGGTGCAACTCTGTCCTGGTAAGTGGGTTTATAGTTACTGATGGTCAGGAGGAGAGCTTGAATGGTTCCAATGAAGATACCCGCCAAGCAGCCGTAGAAAATTAAGTAGAACAGGAGGATCTTGGCTAAAAAATAAAATGGGAAATACAAGGTTATTACATTCACTCACAATAGCAATTAGAATTTAGAATTAGCCTTTAAAAATATCCACAAAAGGACTTGACATCACCTGGCTTGTCTTGTGTCAGATGCACATTTCTTTCCTCTTTAATAACAAAGCATCCAAACTTCAAGAGCCATTGTTTCCTAATCTGCAGGAAACACATTTGCTGAATCATTGTTAATTCAGGATTTAGCCATGAAAAGCCTAATTGTTTTACCCACCGTCTACTGGTCTTTGAAAGCAAATCTGAAACAAGAGGTCTCAAAGTCAATTTTAAAAACTATACTAATTACAAAAATGTATTAATGAAAAAACAGAAGCACTCAAATACTAAAATGTTACACATTCTCAAACCAAGATAAGCATCCAACATCCAGTATAATGCTGGCTCATACAACAGGCGTCAACTTGTAGAACCAGAAATCGATCACAGTACTATGCCATGGGGCTCATTTTCCAGTACACCAATCAATACATCTGCACAAGATTAGGTGTAAACATTATTTTTTCCAAGGCAAAGCAGCTACAGAAGAATCCAAGTACCAAAAATGGGTAATAACTGCAGCCACCAGTGGTGAAAACATGTTCAATAACCCACCATGTCTCAATTCCCACACAGGGAAATTGGAAAGATAGGATTAAGACACTCAGGAACTCTTACTATGCATTTAATAAGATGAGCCTATTCTATAACCTTACAGCAAAAAAAAGCAACAAATGGTTAGGATTTATCTCACAAACGTGTGTTACTTTATCTAAGCTTTGCCGCAGCATTTCAAATTTACCTCTACAAATAATACAAGTTTAGTCACTTGCCAGAACACATACCAAAAACAAAGGACACAGCAATAACCCAATCTAAAACCTTTACTAAATCTGATAAACCATCAAGATGTTAAACGGACAAGAATTAAGCAGGAAAACCCATTAAGTCTATCTAAAGGATTATCCTTTGAGATCCCATTATTTGCAGTAGCACCAGGGTTAAAATTTGAAAGCTGTGTGACACCAGTGGCGACCAGATTTATGTCTCTTAATACATCGATTTATTTGTATTGTGCTGTGAGGGGAAGTTTAATGATTTAGCTGGGGGGTGCAGGGTTGGGGTGTAATGGTACGGCTTCAAAAAACACATTAAGCGAGCTGCTGATGAGTTAAAAAAAAATCAAATCAGAGCACTGCTAAAGCCAGGACATCACTGCTGACCGTACTTGCTTGTTGCCATGTTGAGCCACAACTCAGAGTAAAGGTCATCACTAAGACGTGGTATATAAATGTTGCCATTTTTCAAAAAGGAGATTATGAAATCAAGTCAAGCAAAAATCATAGAACAAATCTGCCAAATAAAAACTCTAAATATATTGTTTAGAATCAACGAGACACCTCTGTACTGGCTAATGGAAGCACAGACGAAGGTGTTACTGAATATTAAGCAGCGTGTGATTTGTGAATGCCAATGGCCAAGCTTTACACATCTTTTTTTTTTTGTATTGGGTGCATTCACTGCCGATGGCGTGACAGTTAACATGGGATCAAGGGCAGCAGAGCAAGAATAATTAATGGCAGAGCATGTCGCATTGTCTTGAATTGCAAGTATTAGGGGGGATTATTATAATATTTTTTAAAGTAGTCTCTCTGGCAGGAGGTATTTCGTCAACCTTTTGGATATTAAACTTCCACTCTGTCTGTTGTATTCAATCTTGGGTTTATTTCTGGGGGGGAGCAGCTTTTTTCCTCCCCTGACCACATCCTTCTTGTTGGCAAAGCTCCATTTGGAGTACCTCCAAAGGCCTGTACAATTTTAACTATACGCTTATTACATACATTAAATATTAATATCTATAAATTATTAATAGATTTATCTTATCAGAGAAATGTCAGGTAATTAAATGTAAGTTGATAATGATAAGTAAATTAATGATTAGTTTATTAATTTCAGTAAAACACTGTAGCAAAAACAAAAGGCCCCTTAACTTTGAATTGGCTACCAAATTTTTAAACCTAGAAGCCAAATGCTCCTGTGGATTTTGGCCAACGTTGAGGCCTGCGTGTCAATCTGATAATGTTGTTCTCAGACCGCAAGAAACACCAAACGTTCGCGAAGCAGACAGAAGAGCCTCTCAAACCTGAAATGGTGGGCGAGAGCCACAGGTGTGGCTCAGTTACACTTACGGACATGTCCCAGGGTGTCAATAATGCAGAGGGTTTTTAGTTTTTTTCCAGTGGAGGCTTGGCTCCCCCCTCTCCAGGCAAATTTACAATTTCTGTAACCCAACACCAATGTGAAGTCAAGTGGGAAACTTACATTTAACTGAAAACTGTCCATAACACAGAAGTGGGAAAAATAACTTATTCAATCTAAAAATCCAAACCTCCTTTTCATGCCACACACAAGCATGCAAGAGTTTTCCTTCACAGCAATGACACTATGAATTGGCCAGATCAGGTGTCCTGTCCACCCCAGCACTCTGCAGGAGCCCCTCCCACGCATTATAACAATAGCACCCAAGCCGAACTTTACTCCGGGGCTTGTTGACTGTAAAGCAGCCATCACAGCCAGCCTGCCTGCCTTTACACTCCCACACTATCAATAGCACGGAGAAGGACAAAGGGTCACGGCTACCTCTGCCTTTGATTGTCGGGTTCAGGCCCGGACAGCTGTGCAGGGGGTCAGCTCTGGGAGGAGGACACTTGTGGACTACTTTGCGTGGCATGAAACAAAAGAGGCGAGATGTTTGCGCCCAGAGAGAGAGAGAGAGAGAGCCATCACAGCGACCAGCGCGGCCCTGCGACATCCGCTGCCGGTTTCATTTTCATATTGATATCGCGCAACGTGCTCAAAGCTGCCCAGCTAGCTGTCAAAACTATTTCTTTTCAACGACTCCCGTTTCAAACACCCCCTGGTCACAAACCCCAGCCCACCGTGGGGGTCCCCAAGCGGATGGTTTTTCATTCAAAACCAGCATGGTTCATACTCTGAAGTCCCGACCATTTTGAGAAGCGCTGGTCCACGCTCACATGTCTGACAGCCGGATGCCTGACATCACTGGCATGAAAAGGCGGTTTTGGGGGTTTGCAATGGTGGAAAAACACCCAGCTGTGACTCTCTGGAGGCAATTCACGTTTTAAAAGGGGGGCTACACCTCCCCAGCCCCCCTCAAGATCAATGTTACAGGCCGTTCATACCGGGGGGGTCGTGCCAGTGTCTGCTGATGGGGAGAAGAACAAATGCTGCTAGACTACCACCCTCCAGCTGGGGGTCCTGTTGGTCTCGGTGGGGATCACACTAACGGGGGGCATTTCAAACTAAAGAAAAAGGACACCCTTGGGCTGACATTAAAGAATCAACAGGAAGGGGAAACTGTAGATGAACGCATTGCCATTGTGCCCGGCAGTGACATCAGATCCCCTCCACAGCAACTCTAGATGTACCATGGTGTCCTCTGGTGGGTCTAGATGAACGGGCCAGATCACCTTGACTAACCTTGGACTCTGATGCATTTTTAACCCCCTCTCTTACAGAGCTGGGGCTAGTGTGTCGGGGGCAACATAGCGCAGCACTCCTCCAAAATTACAACTCCTCTCTCACAATCAGCCAGCCTTCAATTACACAGATTCCCATCTCTTCAACCACAAGAGCTGGTTTCAACCCCCCATTATGGGAAAACTAAAGGACATCCAGTCAGTACAGTGAGAACTGGGTGCGACATTTTCCCACCCCAACACCAGCCCTCATCAAAACAAACGTCCTTCACAATGACCTTTTCCAGCCCGGAATACACCTCTGCACACATCAGGGACATGTACTTCAAAGCCAGATACTCAGGGGAGATTTATCTCCACATATATCACCCCATGCATCACTTGAAAATCAAATTAAAAAACACTATTTTACGCATTTAAATCACACACACACAAATCCCTCCTTTAACAGCTTGCTGGGCTTTAGCTTCTGTGCAACATCCCCTGCCCGCTCTACTGACACCTTAGACACACATACAACTCTTTTTCCCCCCACAGTTAGTTTTATTTTACATTAAAAAGACACAAAAACGGCTGCTCCCGGGCCAGCTCAAACAGGTGCCCGGCCCCTCGTGTGATGCCACCCGTGTCAGGAAGCGCAGACAGGAAACCCGAGTGGCAATGAGCAGCCTGGCACACAACACCGGCGCCAACACGGAGCCCATCCAGTAGTAGTAGTGAAAGAGTACTTACACCAGCTGGAGCCGGTACGTCCTAACAACTCCTTCTTCTCCGAATCCCAGATAAACTTCTTCCATCCACCTTCATTCTCTTTATTCGGCCCTGCCATCTTTCTTTCCTTTTCTTGAACTTGGTAGTTAAGTTCCTTTTGTGGCGGGTGGTGTCCTTTTTTTTGAGTTTTATGGTGGTGGTGGTCTCAGGTAGTCTGCCGTGTTGCAAACTCCCTTTTTCCCTCCCAATTCCAAAAAGGACAGAGTTGGACCCGGCTGGCGATAAAGTAGCTCAGACAATATATCGCTCTCGGCACCTGACTCCGCCCGCCGCTCTTGTAATAAGTTACCTTGAGCGGAGGGAGGACCCGGGCCGACCAATCACAGCGCGCCTTCTTGTGCGTAACGCCCCCGGGTCGACTGCGTCACTGAAGAGTCGTGGAGAATACGGGCTTGTGTGAGAGAGAGAGAGAGAGAGAGAGAAAAAAGAAATGTGTGTGTGTGAGAGAGAGAGAGAGGGAAAAAGTGTGTGTGTGTGTGAGAGAGAGAGAGAGAGAGAGAGAGAAAAGAAGTGTGTGTGTGTGTGAGAGAGAGAGAGAGAGAGAGAAAAAAGAAATGTGTGTGTGTGAGAGAGAGAGAGAGGGAAAAAGTGTGTGTGTGTGTGAGAGAGAGAGAGAGAGAGAGAGAAAAGAAGTGTGTGTGTGTGAGAGAGAGAGAGAGAGAGAGAGAGAAAAAAGAAATGTGTGTGTGTGAGAGAGAGAGAGAGGGAAAAAGTGTGTGTGTGTGTGTGTGAGAGAGAGAGAGAAAAAAAAGAAGTGTGTGTGTGTGTGTGAGAGAGAGAGAGAGAGAGAGAGAGAGAGAGAGAAAAAAAGAAGTGTGTGTGTGTGAGAGAGAGAGAGAGAGAGAGAGAGAGAGAGAGAGAGAAAGAAGTGTGTGTGAGAGAGAGAGAGGATTTCTCCTAGAGAAGTGTGTTACAGCCTCTGGAAACGAGATACAAGGTCATCATCAGACGTGTGTGTCTGTATGAGACAGAAAGGGAGGAAGACGGAGAGAGGGAGAGAGAGGGGGATTGTGCCGGAGAGGTGTGCACAGCCACTGGAAGTGAGACACAAGGTCACCCCAGACGTGTGTGTGGTCCTCCGGGTGCCCATTGTTTGTTACAGTGTAGCCGCGCCGCTGTACGTCACTGAGGAACACAACATGCGATCTGGTGTTCGTTTGCATGTTCACATTTATATGTAATGTCACGTATTTCAAATCTATTTACCATCTTCGCTGTGGGTATTAATCCGGAAGTCCCAATCCGACATAGAGGCAGCGCTGTCTCCCAAAACTGTGTCACATTATCCCTCCCATCCCCCGCTTTTTTCCTTCACTTTACTACTGCATGCTTGGAGCTGGTGGTTCTCAGTGAAAGCGAGTGTCGGTGTTTAAAGAGACAGTGCTGTCAGAGACGGGGATGTTTTGCTAAAAACTCAATGTGTGTTTTTGAATGGCAGCGCATGTGTGGCAGTCGTACGTTTTGGCATGTATTTGTGTTTGGAGCCGATCTACACGTGTCTCCGGGGACGAAACTGGATTTTTTTCCAGAGACTGTTTTCACTGTTTTGCAGCTCCAGGGCACCATCAAACGGTTAACGTGTGAACATGGGCTGGGATTAAATCACAGCTTTGACTCACCCGCTAACAGAAAACCACAGATCTGTACTCAGTTGCGGCTGCATTTTCAGTAAGATGACACTTTGGTCTAATCAGAAATGTAACCGCTGTCATGTACAGGTGTGTAGTTTGCTATTAGCGGGTGGGTCGAGGTTTTGATTAAATCCGGCCCCTAGACTCATCTAGAACGAATTGAGAGAAATAAGAAACAACATATCAGAGTGATATTTGTTTTTAGGGGGAAATGGGAACATTTGTGAGAATGTATGTTAAGAAAACGCAGCACAAGAGAGTGATAGCAATTGTCATGTAGTCATTCATTGTTTAATGAATGTTACACACATAACTTTTATAATTTCAGAAGTCAGTGCTCCAGCCTCCCCAATAAATACACAAACACAAAGCAATGCAATCAAATAAATACACTGAATATAATGTATGTGACTTGTTTTAAGTCGATATAGGTTACTAAGGGATAACATAATAAATATTACCTTTAAGATGATTTATTTGTTTAAGTTTCACACTGTTGGAATTTAAACTGCAAAAGAAAACAAATACATCTTTTTTTTTTTTAGTCAAACATAAAATTAATTGAAAAGTTTAATTTTAAACACAAAATGACAATTTATTTAATTAAAATGCAGACATATCGTAGATCTGTAACAAATCTGTATAAGAGGTCACGTCTCATGGGATGCATTGTCTCATGTCAGATAAAACTAAGGGAGTATGTTATTTACCACTTCATCCTGGATAAATTGTGAGGATATCAACCCTAAATAAGGACAGTGAATTTAGGCCTCATGATTCACACTCACTAGGCAGCCTTCTGAAGATCTTGAACACAAATAACAGGGATTACAGCATAGTAATTAAAATGGGATTTATGGGATTTTAAAGGGGAACACGCTCTATTTCTAAAATTAAGGGTTTTAGGCATCTTTACCTGTTGTGATTAAGACACAATACATCCTGAAACCATGAAAGAACATATGTGCTATCTATTGATATCCACCATTATTTGGTACATTTTAAATTTTAAATATTTACAAGTTTTCTTACTTATACATTATAGCAACCTATAGGCATAAAACCATATTTTTTGAAATTGTGAATGTTTCCTTTTCAATAATTACAGAAACATATAACTTACATTATTGTAAAACAGTGGCAAAATGCCAGGTTCCAAAGTTTTCTGATATTATTTATTAATGATAATTATTTAAGTCTAAGTAGATACCCTTACCCGAGCGAATATGTATCATCAGGTCACTCCTTTTGACTCTGACATTATGGACAGTTCAAGGTGAAAACACTATCAAAGATGTACGCTATCAAATGGATCCCAAGAGATGACAAAAGACCTTTAAAAAGATTTAGATTTACAGCATCTCTTTATCAGGTCACATCAGCAAAGCTTCTTATTTCATCTTCCCATTTTTTATTATTTTTTCATGTTTTAATGTTTTTTTTTTAGCATTCATGCTCCACCATAGAATTTCCATACTCACATGTGGCCCTCAGGCCTAAATATTGTCCCACCCCTGATATAAGTGTATGATTCATCAACCGTTGTGTAAGCAGGTATAAATGGAGGCTGCCATGGACTCCGGGTTACATTTTTTTTACAGATGTCTATTGTTGTCAATCTGTCAATAAACAAATAAATAAATCCTTACAACAACAACACAATTTTAAAGGCATGGAAGCCAGGAAGAACATTCAGATTTGTGGCATCGGAGAAGACCAGACTTGTTGTGATTGTAATGTTATAATTTGACTTAATTTGCATTCAAATCACAATCAAGCTTCAGAAACATGTTTTTTAATTTTCCCTTTCAGTGCTAAACTGGGTGCACGATGACACATTAATTTCCATTCAATTAAATCAGAATTAATGATTGTTAATTCAGGATTCTTTATTGTGGGGTGGCAGAAAAAAATCGATATCTAAGCAGCATCAAGGTGGGGAAGTTTAAAAAGTGCATTAAAGCTTCAATGTCAGATTGCCCAGAAGAGGAGCGCTGTGGTATTACAGGTACAACCTGAACAGGCATTTATTGACTGTTTATCCTATCCACTCATGAAGTATTACTGTACTTCTGCTTGTGTCCACATGCCATAGAGTGACACCAAGGTAATGATTATGATACCTTTTCCCTGTTGCCTTAAGACTCCCCTATGTGATCATAAGCTTAGATCTCTGTGGTATAATTATTCCTTCAACCACTGTATTACTCTACAAACTCTGTGATAATGTAGTGTGTTGTTTCTATCTATCTATTTAGCTAGCTAATCTATCTATCTATCTTCTTTCAAAAGGTATGGGATAAACAGCTATTTTAATTTCTTTCCAGAAAGTCCACCTGGCTGGTTGCAGAAGGTGTGGTTTAGGTTTCAGCTGGATGTGACTAATATAACCGTTTTAATAAGATATTAATTGCCATCAGGGAATTAAAAGTGTCTCACTTGTTCTGGTCTTGCATAGAAGGGGCTTTCTTATTTAGATGCATTTTATACAGGTAAAGTCAGACTCTTTAATCTATGTACCATTGAAAAAACAAGCATTCTACCATTTGTGTGTCAAGATTCAACATTATCAGAATCTTTAAGATATTCAGTAGGTGACCACTACAGGTGTATGAGGACATATTTCCATCCTGGAGGTCTTCTGTATAAGGCATCATGGCAGAAATGTGTTGGAAGATTGGCAATGGAGTTTTGCATGCAGTTATAGCCATTAACTCCTCTATCTGATCATTACTTTCAATAATACATCAGGGTGCAGTGGATACGTGTTTATTTGTAACAGTTGAGAAAGGATTTTTCATTGATATTTTAAAAACTATGTATATAATACACTGCTCAAAAAAATTAAGGGAACATGTAATCATCACAGTATAACACCAAGTCAATTAAACTTCAGGGATATCAATCTGTCCAGTTAGGAAGCCTAAGCGATTGTGAATCAATGTCACCTGTTTAGGTGCACTGGAGAGACAACAGCAAGACAACCCCCAAAAAGGGAATGGTGGCCACAGACAATTGCTCACTCCTTAGCCTTCCTGACTGATTCTTCTCTAGTTTTGCAATTTGCTAGTGTCCTTGTCACTACTGGTAGCATGAGGCGCTACCTGCAGCCCATTCAGGTTGCACAGGTAGTCCATCTCCTCCAGGATGGGACATCCCTACGTGCCGTCGCAAGAAGGTTTGCTGTGTGTCCCAGTACAGTCTCAAGAGCATGGAGGAGACACCAAGAGATGGGTATATCCTTGGAGGGTCGCACAGACTTCCACATGCTAGCCAACGGTACCCTGACTGCTGTTAGGTACCGGGATGACATCCACAGATCCATCGTCAGACCTTACGCTGATGCAGTGGGCCCTGGGTTCCTCCTGGTGCAGGACAATGCCCGGCCTCATGTGGCCAGAGTGTGGAGGCAGTTCCTGGTTGACGAAGGCATTGATGTCATTGACTGGCCCTCACATTCCCCAGACCTGAATCCAATTGAGAACCTTTGGGACGTTATGTATCGGTGCATCCGACGCCGCCAAGTAGCTCCACAGACTGTCCAGGAGCTCACTAATGCCCTGATCCAGGTCTGGGAGGAGATCCCCCAGGACACCATCCGCTGTCTCATCAGGAGCATGCCCAGACATTGTCGGGAGTGCATACAGGCACATGGAGGCCATACACACTACTGAGTCACATTATGAGTTGCTGTGATGAAATTCACGCAAATTGGAACAGCCTGTGATTTCAATTGTTTACTTTGATTTTCAGTGTGAGTTTGAATCCAGCCCTCAATCAGTTGGTGATTTTGGTTTCCATTGACCATTGTTACGTCATTTTGTTCTCAACAAATTACACAATGTACAGTAAAGATTTTGATCTTTAATATATATTTAAGTGTTCCCTTAATTTTTTTGAGCAGTATAGTAAACATAAGTATCGAGGTGTAATGGAGTGCATGTGACACTAGATAAACTGTATTCTCTAGGACCTTGGGGGAAACCAGTAACAGCAGCCATGTTGGTTCCCCCCACACACAATGTAAGGGTCTAGAGCCAAAATGGCCACCAGTTTACACATAACAGCCAAAAGGGTATGGCTTATTAGTAAAAGATGGGGGGATATAAAGGCGTGTCCTGAAGCAACAAAGATAAAGTCTCTGTTTGTTGCGGGGGAAAGTAGTAGTAGGTGTGTTAAAAGAGGTATTATGTTTATGCCTGGTGTGCAGATAACTTTTCCCCCCTGTTTGTCTGTAACCACTTTATTCTGCGGTTGAGAAGTTGTGAAGCCCTTATTTTCAGTTCTCTCCAAAGGTTTTATGTATTTGTGTTGAGTAGGCTTTCTGTAAAGCTTAATTAGGAATTTGGAGCCAGATGAAGGGCAGTCCTCAGAGTATGCTATATTGGGAGTTTCTATTGTGTTCTGGCAATAAAAACTGAGTAATTGCATAGTGTAACCTTCTGTTGAGCATATTCCCTGGACACCTGATAGTGAATTCTGGCCTCCAAAGCCACTACTTCACACAAGGGTAGTGTGCTAATTTTCTATTTGGTCAGGCCAAGTGGCTGTATTCAAAAGCCACAAGAACCAGGACAGGAGGGGGCTGACAGGTGATGTCAAATCAGACTGACATCTACATTTTACAAATGAGTGCATCCACTGGAAATGTTTGAGAGTGAAGTACAAGGCTGTGAAGCAGTTGTTTGGAACTGTTATAATGTATATATGTAATAGTTTGATCAATTTCTTCAAATGTAGTTTTAAGACTAAGTGTTTTGTTTGGTTATGCATATATGGGTGTGATACAATGTGCTGTCCTGATAAAATTATTGTAATAAAGGGGATTTTAAACCCTTAAAGTACTGTTGGGGCTTACATAGGTGAGCTAAAAAAAAAACTACAGTGCAAAGATTTTACAATAGCATTTATCTTATAATAATTCCTAGGCTGGAAACACTTTATAAACCCCTTGTGTGGCCACGGGTTAGGATTTGTATCCAAATGAAGAAAACCTGGGAATTTAATGTTGAACAAAGTAAACACCAGTATTACCCAATTTCACTTCCATTTTAACAATTTACAAATGGAAAGCATGAGTCAATCTGAATGAGCTCTAAACTGCTGAAACTTTGTAGCATGCAGTCATTAATATAATTCTTTAATGGACAGAGAACCTAAAGCTTAAGCCAGACTTAATAAAATAATTCCCAATAACCTATGCTGATTAGGCAAATTGAATTGTGGCATCCTAAAATGACTGCTAAATGAATGGCAAATTGCTCAAATTGATGTCAATTTAGCCTGAATGGTGAAAAACCACTGCACACCATACACACTCCTGATCTGATATTGGCTAGTTGAGTGTGACCTGCTTTTAACATCACATTAGGAATTTGAAACTGATGAGATGGTGGAACATGCAATTGGTGGAAAATAATGGAAAGGGAAAGCTAGCCTTGATTACAAAAATCACACGACTAAACATCTGTACATCACCCTGAAGAATACCGGGCAAAGGTTTGCATAACTCTTTCTGAATAAATTGGCATGCAAATGATCGAAAACAAAAGAAAGATCAGTTCACAATTCCAGCAAGTGGCTGTTTCTGGAGTCCCCTCTCTGGTGGGGTGACCAGACAAATCACAGTGATGCTCTGTGTTGACTTAGGTCAATATGTTTTCAAGTCCAATGGGAGGCACAGCATTCCATTTGGTTCTGGATATAATTTGACATGTATTGTGATTGCTGGCCTTCAGATCGTCAACAATGGCATACCGATGCAATGGCTTGGAAAGATTACATTCCTGTATATAGGGACTTACTGAATGCCAAGCACAGCCCTTTTTCTACTACCACTTGGTAAACACATTTTTTGATGTTTCAAAACATACCACATTAGCCAAAACCATTTGGCATCCGAAGTCCATTCTTTACACAATAGGTGATGGACTGCACCATGTGTCCACAATCTTTTATTTGTGTATTTATTGCCTGCCCCCCTGGAGTTATTAAATTGCAAAAATATGTACTTAAAAAAAATAAAAGGAAAATATGACTGCAAGAGAGATCAAATTAAAGAAATATAATAATAAACTCCACATTTTCCTGTACTGCATAGAAAAGTAAATTACATAAAATTTTGTGACAATAAATATAAAAAAATATACAGCCTATAATTCTTTGTTCTCCAACCTCTCTTCCAACCCAGTTTGGCGTATTATATGGCTCTTGCTATTGCAGTTGGAGTGTCAGGAATGCGCAAGACCACTGGGCCACAGCAGCCCCGAAGATCATATTTGACATTTCTACAGAAGGTACATTATCCCTGGAAATGCACTGTTGCTATTGGATGGTGAGTTGTACCCTCCAGGCGTCGGGGGAAGTGGCCTGATCACTTTACTATGACTGACCGTTGCGTCACCTTGCAGGCTCACATTGAGGGACAGGCACCACGCAACGCAAGTCAGGGATTACCATTACTTCAGTTTCAGTCCTTGTTGTTATTAATCCAGGTCTTAAATTCGCTCCCTGGTATCTGAAATGGAAATGTGTTTAAACTGTCACCACTTCAGCCCTTCAGCCCTTCAGCTGTGTTCTTTTCATTATATTTGTGTGTCCTGTTTAACATGTAGTATTAGCAACATATCAGCAAGGTTTTCCTCTGCCTCATATAGCTTGCTGATCAACATTTCTTAGTTGTAGTGGGTTATAATTGCCTCTTGTAGCTTTGGTGTTCCAGTCACTGGAATGATTGTCTCTTATTACAGCATAGCAGTGAAGAAAGCACACACACACTAACATGTCGTCTTCTTGCCAACACCTCCTCTACCATGTGAAGTCAGCCCAAGGGCACAGCCTTGCGTTGTTAATGGTGGTGCTGCTGAAGGTTTTGTCTCCATTCTGAAGCCAGGCCACTGCGTTTTGCATTTATTTAAAAATGGTAATAGCACATGTTGGAGGTAACAGAAGGTCTAGTTCTGGGAGTAGGGTTGAATACAATGCAGATACCTGAGTCTTTCACTATTGCCCTTTCACCTGCACTTGTATTCATAAGAACATTTACAAAAGAGGCCATTCGCCCCATTGTGCTTGTTTGGTGTCCATTAATAACCAAGTGATCCAAGGATCCTATCCAGTCTATTTTTAAATGTTCCCAAATTGTCTCTTCAGCCACATCGCTGGGGAGTTTGTTCAGATTGTGACAACTCTTTGTATTCTGTATTTTATCTAAGATATCGTTACATTTGTTAATATGATTTTACACCCCCCCACCTCCCCATTTTGCAACCGATTTCCATTTTATTTCTCCAAAAGACATTTTAAGGAAATGTTGAGAATGGATGATCAAACTTTGCTTCCCTAAAATGAGCTTTAGGAAACATATTCATGACAGGACCTGAAGAACATGACTATACACCCTGAAGGCAAGATGACAAGTTTAAAAAGAAGTTAAACTGGTGTTTAAGCAGATAATTTGCTAGAAACACTAAAACACTTTCAATGGATATTTGCTTACTCTTTGCAAAACGTTAGCAAAGTTATAATATTTTGAATTGAAAAGATATGAAATGAACATGCTACAGGAATAAACTTTGAAAGGCATACTAGAGGATTTGTGAAAAACCTGTTTATCAGGCCTGTTGTAGGAACTACTGTGTTTCTCCACAGGGAGATGTAGCCGCAGAGAGACTCCCAGGTAATTAAGAGAAATCAAACTCAAGACAAGACTTTAGCTCGGATTACACGCTGATCTGCTACAGAGACCTTTACAAACAAACAGCACTCTGAGCTGTGCTGCATTCATCTAGTTTCGGAGGGTTTTGTCATGTGGAGATTTAAACCACAGCCGGCTCATAATCTGCTATCCAAGTTGCTAAAACAATTATGGAATTGCAATTTGTCTCAATCAGTGTACATTATACACAAATGTGTTTATTGTTAATGTCTGTCTCATTCATGTCCTTATGACAGTGCTAACTGCTCTGACATTGTGAAACCGTGTTGGGTTGTCACACGACCTGCATCTATCCCTGAGCCAGGTGTCTAAAAGTACGTCAAATACTAGGTCACCCCCGAAGCCAAATCTAAAAAACAAGAGACCACCAACATAAAAGAGGGCCGGGGATTAACTGTAAACTACAGAGAATAGAATAATAAAAAACAAGACTGAAGATTTTATCCACAGAATAACTGTGGCACACTCATAATTAATGTAATAATATTCATCCATTCTCTAGCTAATCTATATTAATCACAATGCTCTGTGACATCCAAACTTAGACGCATTGGTACTCATCTCACTTTGTTTATTCTCCCCCTGAAACAAAAATAGAGATATGTTTATTTTTGTGAAAGTTTTTAATCTCATTGAGCTTCACTGAAAGATCACCAACCTTTCTGTTGCGTATTTAATTAGGTTCTAAGCAAATACAGGGAACCTATTAGACTGAGAAGGATTTGCTCTACCAGCAGCTAGTTTTAACAAACACTGTTATCAGGACCAGTACTAATCCTGCCGAGGCCAGCCAAGGTCTGCTTGGACTAACGCCAAGGAATGTATTTTGCTCTGTGTGTAATGTCAAGGCAAGGTGACAATTTATGAAGCTTCACCAACAGGAGTAAGACGTAACTTTTTCGTAATTGAGTTACACTGTTTCCATTGGCTGATCAAGTCACGTGTGAACTTTCTTTAGCTTGTGTTTACAATAAATACAACCTCCCCTCCCCTGTCCACACAAATACACACCCTGTTCCTCACCCCCCAAATCACAGTCTCCCTCTATCTCTCTTCTCCTTGAGTTTGTTATTGATATTGATGTTTTTTTCCACAGTAGGCACACATTGTGTCTCATTTGGTTTCCTTTTTCTGCCTCTCTGGACCTTCCACAGATTTTTGTTTTTAGCATGACACTACACACAACATAGCAAAGTACCGAAAGTCTTACTAGCCTCTTAATCAGATGAATTGGGATTTTAGTGCATCACGGAGTCCCTGCGAACTGAAATTGAAGCAGATGCTACAAATCCTTAGCATCAAAATATCCTACTGTTCGATTGTGAAGCTCTGCCATGCACTTTCAAATAGGCTAAACTAAATTTAGACGAAGAGAAACCAAATGGTTACTATCTTACAGACATGAGTAAGTGTCCCGATGAAGCCCAACAGGGAGTGTTATTGGCTGCTGTGGTACAATTGCCCTCCCATGTAAAAATGTACTATTACAATTTGAGACATTCACATGTGTCTCAGGGGCTGTTTCCCTTTTTAAAATAGTAAAACCATATGGAAAATAACACGGAACTTCATAAACTTGAAATCATGGGGTTCAAAGGGTTAAAGTGTGTTTTTGCATAATATTACTCTTTGAGTCAGCTCAAAAAGAAAGACAAAGGGGATTGTCCTGTATGGGCAGCTGAGACCACAAGCCCATCATACTTTTGAGAGTTCAAGGAAAAACTACTTAATGCATCCAGCTCTAGTACAGATCCTCTGGGGATTTTTGTTCAGTCCCAATAAAAACAGTTGCACTGGGTTGAATAGACTACTGTTGCACTTGCCTGTTTTAGAGGGATATAAACCAGCTACAAGAGCTTTCAGCTATGGCCAAGCAGCGCAGAACTACCCAAACCAGTCCGAACAGGATTTTGGAAAGAATTTGACCTATAGTGAATACTAAGAGCAGGACAAAGTACATTTGTCAATTTAATATATATGTATAGAAAAAGAGAAGCTGTAGATCGAAGCAAATGGAAACATCTTGGGGAGGCCTTCATCCGACAGTGGTTCTGTATGGGCTGCTGCTGATGATGATATATTTAAAAACAGGCTTTTATTCTCAGTATTTATGTCAAGTAGAGTTACCTTAGGTAGATTAAATCAATTATAACTAATAATGTGAATAGTAAAAATGCAACAGCTACCTTTCCATTAGTAAGTTGGAAATTATGTTAAACTACACTTCTGCAAGTAATATTAATTGATTCTGATTAAAAGCATAAAATGTACTAAAGTTACTTGTTTCTAACAACAACAAACAAAATCAAGAAAACGGACATTTATCAGTTCATAATATTTTCCTCAGCTCACCATACAGTTATGCATATCTATAAATATAAACACAAAGATGTATTTCTGAGCCACTATTTGCTACACTGTGATTTACCATGAGCCCCTATGTATAAATGCCCTTAGTGTCCTTTAGTAAATAAGTATCCAAGGACTGTATTGTATTGCTTATATGTCCCTTCTTCTTTCAATGTTATAGACAGAGTTGTGTGTTTGTGAGAGGGTTCCACCTGCATGCAACACACTCTGAACTAACAACTGCAGACACTCGAGTCGTCTGCTTGTCCTGGGGCACAGTGGGTACATTTGGCTATGGGGAGGTGATTACCGCCTTATTCCGTCTTCCCAGTTCCACGGTTTTGCACGGCTTGTGAGTAATGACTGACCTTCATGCCCCATTAATGAAATTTCATTTTGCATCTTATGGTCAATTGCAATTGTTTAAGATCACAATCAAGCAGCAAGACTGACTCTACCCTTCATTTGCGCTGCAAGAAGACTGTGTTTCTGACTGTGTTTTGCATTTTTGACCTCTTGCTTGGGCCACTCTACATGCTTGGTATTTTCATGAGCTCCATCAGTCCTCCTGCGTGGAAGTTTGTATGTTTAAGACTTTATTGGAGGCATATTTTTAATGTAATCCAAATGTGGGCCTGGGTGGAATTCCAGCTCAGGTCACACATGACTTTGAACAGCACTAAATATTTAATCAACATAAATTTAATTCAAAAGCAGCTTGCCAGGATTGAGTGGCAGCTAATGTCCAGGTGGAGTACATTCTAATACCATATCATGTGAAACAGAACTTTGGTTGTGTACATAAAGTGTTTTTGATGTTGTTCCCCTACCCCATTCCTTCTCTTGTTTATTATCTGTGACACAACATGCATGCCGTGATTCCTCAATGTGTTCTTTCCTTTGTTTAGATTAATTTGTTTAGGCCAGTTGTGCCTGAGCAAGAGAAGAGAGTGAGATTTGAAACAATCCACTCAATCACCTCTTATTAACTCAGCATTAACAACAGTTCATTTGCAGGATTGAGCCTCCCTTTCTGCAGTGACAGGCTATGCTCCTGCTAAGTTGAACCTTAGTCTCTTCACCTTAAGGCAAAAGAGTTGGGGCCAAAACCAATCAAAATTGCTGCCTCTTACCACATGGCTTACTGGTCACATAATTTGATTCCCCTGATTTAGTGAGCTAAGCTGCTGGAGACACAGATGAAGACATGTATTTTCAAGCCTCTCATTACAGTCTTTACTGGACAGTATTGAACCCCAGCATGGCATTACTAACCACATGTATGACTTTTACATGACACAGGAACATTTTACACGGTTGAAGTAAAACATTTGTATTGATATGCGTGCGAAATTACTTGCACATATACATGCTAAGACACTATATAATGCTTTTTAGTTCATACCTGCATATGCTGTTCTAGTGCATGAAAGGTTTAAAAGATATCTATATAAACATGATGGGAATTTTTTCAGAAGGCTACTATAAAATATGTTGGCATAACCTTTCATAATTTGGTGATCATTACAATGAATCCTGAGTCACAATTGTCCTTCACAGATTACCTGCCACAGTCCCCAGCTGGCTCATGTCAGAAGGCAGAACGGCCCCAGCTGTCACTCTTAAAACTTCCTTGTTCGTGACTAGCGAATCAATCGTGGCAGTTAATTGAGCTGGAAAATCTTGCAGGGTAGTCATTCTTTTCAAATAGAAGGAGATCAGAGATAAATCCAATAAATGTGTAAAGAAAACATTTGTAATCATGTTTGTTTTATGCATAAATATTAATTTGGTATTTTTTTTTTTTAACATTGTGCATGTCCTGAACAACAAGAAGTATATTTAGAAAATTCAGAAAAAATGTCAGATTTATCCCCTACCCTCTTCTGTAGTATCTTTCTCTCAAGTGTGAAACAGCATCAGTGTTATTTATTGTCTGTATATACTATTTATATATATCATCACCATCACCATCAGCCTATTTCCATGCTCTGCTGGATGAGGGCCTCCGCAGGATGTTTCCACTTGCTTCGATCCACAGCTTCTTTTCCATGTCACGCCTGCAAAGTTTATGATTTCATCTTCCCATGTGGTTGTCTTCAAGGTCTTTTTTCATCTCTTAGTTTCCATTCAATAATTTCCTTTGTCCATCTTTGATCTTTTCCTCTTGCAATGTGTCCGGCCCATTGCCATTTTAACATTTTCACTCTTTCAATGAAAGAGAAAGAAATATTGTTTTTCTATGAAGCTTTAAACACCACTGCTAAAACATCTGCTCCTTACACAATGTTAGATTCTTTGTGTGTGCGCGCTTGCTCTGAAACCCAGATTTTGAATATTTATAAATATGCAAATATGTATGTATCGTCTAGAGCAGACTGAGTGACACCTGCTCTACACCTCTTTCAGAAGATTAGCATTTCTGCAGGGCTAGAGTCTCCTCTTGTTTTTATACCTATGTGGTATGCACACATCTGTCCAACTAAAAGGACATGACCTTTCAGCTCAGGTTTGTTGGCATTTGGACTAATGAACTTGAGGTGAGGAGTTTCAAATCCCATTTTTAATCTTTTGAATCAACATACTCACCACTTGGGGATTCTCAGGAGGAGGAAGCGAGCTAGAGTTAACAAACGTCAGGACAGGACATTCACAGAGATCTTGGAGTGAACTATCTAGAAATGGATCCTAAATTGTATGCGTTGTTTTGTTTGGTGTTGTTTCGCTTTGCGTCTCATTTAGTAACATTTTCTGTTTTATATTTTGGATAACTGGAATGCTTATTTGTTCATCTAATCAACATCGTGGATGGGAGAAAGTGATCACACGAGTAAGTACAGCAATGCAGAAGCACTCAGGAATTAATTATTAGAGAGAAGCTTAGGGAAAACAGACGTTCTGAGAATTCAAAAAGAAAACTGCCCCTGGGGCACATGGTTTATCCAGTCAGTGTGTCTGTGTAGTGGTGGAGGATCGATAACGGTCCTGTCAGTGCTGTGGACCATGTGTCACATTATTTTCCATTCACTGTCATATGAGCACTATGTGGGCAGAGCACAGCGAACGACTGGATTTGTCTGCCAGCACGGCCTAGCTCCTGGTTCCTGGAGCCATATAATTGTCCTCTGCTGTCAATAGCTGTTCCACTCAGCACTAACAAAGACTGGGGGAGGGAAGACAAATTGAACTTTCAGATTGACATAAATGCTGCATGTCAAAGGTAAAAACAGGGTTTGTTCAGTTCGATTGATTAACTTTAACAGCAATCCTGGCACTCCCGATGTATTGTACTTCCACGGGAGCTTGGTTTGCTTAGGAGTAGGTCTTGGGAGGCATGTGACACACAAAAAGTTGTAGGCCGATGCATGTCTCTCAGTTCCAATGACAAAAGAGGACTATTGAAATCAGTAAATGCTGGGAAGTGCTGGACATGAAGAGACACTATGAGAAGTGTTATTGGATTAGTCATAATTACCTTAGTTTGCCCCTCTTGAGAATTGTGAATAGAACAACTAACTTTTAATATTGTATCAATTCTCTTTGGAAGCCCAACTCGACTTTCAGGGTTTCACAACAATTTTTGAAAAACAAGAGGTCTGCTGTGATAGCTTTTATTCCAGTTCTGAGTAAATATGATCAAAGTGATTCCTTTAAATAATACTTTCAAGTGTTGAAATAGACTTCAGAAGCATTTTGTGTATCTGTTGACTTCCATCTGCTCAAATAGAAAAACCCTGTTTAACTCGAACACAGCAGTACAATTACATCCCCTAGTTAATTATGTTCTAGCATGCAGTTTTTTGTGTGTATTCTTCACAGTAGCTTATTTCAGCTTCATGACCTTCTGAGATATAAGTTCCAACTCAACTGCCATTTAGTTTCTGAAAGAGGTTTTGATGGTCTATTTCTAAGAGAGATCTAAATCTATCCTAAGGTGTCTGGATCCAGAATGCTTGGCAATATGTTTTCAATAACGTTTAGCTAATATCAAATCATGATTAATTCAACCATGACACTACTCAGAAACCCCATGCTGAGTTAATCAAATCACACAATTCTCTTTACATAGTATCAAAAGCAATCACCCCCCACCATGCACACTTTTAACAGTTCTTCTTGAACTATTTTCAACCTACCCTCAGAAAATAAAGCTATGACAATTACTTGTTTTGACTGTTTATTGCCATTCTCTTGTATCTCTCAGCAATAGAATTCTGAATATATTCTGTTGTTAATCAATTAATCAATTAATTTTTATTATGTAGAGGGGCTTGTATTGATGAATGCTGTCTAAATGCTTTGCAATGATCAAGCAAAGCATTCAGCCCTGATCCAGTCAGCGTTCTGCTCAGCGGCTGCCATCTACCTACTGACTGGGCTGTTAAATTATATAACATAATAGGTGATTTTTGAAGTAAGTAGAAGAGATAAAAGATACTAAAAATATGACTGCTATTTGCTGGAATCTTAGCATTGTATTTAAATTAAACCCTGAACAATGACTGTGGTCATAGTGTATCAATATGTATCACAACTTATTATTTTTGTGAATCGCAATTGTGTTTTTATAACTGGTCTTTAGCTATAGCCATGCAGTTTTGCAACAGTCTAATGGCTTTTCAGGAAAAAGACAGGCCATTGTTATCTGGATGCAACATTTTGCTCTCTTCCTGCATTTCACAGTTAAAACGTGACACTTCCTTAAGGGTTTCTAAAAAATAAATAAAAGCAACTTACCTATTATTATTATGTAAATTAATTAAATGGAAAAAATGTAATTGTTTACTTTATTTTTTTCTATTATATTAGAGTAATTTATGATTGGTAGATTACCAGTGCAATATGTTCTGTACAGTACGAAGGAAAAGCCAAGTTAAAACACCTCACTGTTGCAACAAATGTGGTTTCTTCTGACTGGCTTGCATTAGCATGATTACAAAGGTTGTTCTATTAAGTTGTGCCTGGGGAGAAGCAGCCGCAGCAGGTACCTTTTTTCTTTTTTTTAGTACTGTGACTGGTGGATACTAAGAAACACACCTTTTGTCTTTGTTTTTTTAGTGTGTTTCAGTAGACTAGTCATTCATTCATGTTAAATATTTATGAGTATTCTTTTCACAAGGTCATGCAGACGGAGGCAAACAGAAGGCTACAATTCTCCATGTAAACATGTCAAGCTCTTATTCCTCAAACTAAGAAAGTATAGACAGAAAGGCTCCTCAACAGGCTCATTAAGAGCGCTTTGAAATCCTTAATTATATTTCAAACACTATAGGAAATTGGTGTTATACACTCACCTAAAGGATTATTAGGAACACCATACTAATACTGTGTTTGACCCCCTTTCGCCTTCAGAACTGCCTTCATTCTACGTGGCATTGATTCAACAAGGTGCTGAAAGCATTCTTTAGAAATGTTGGCCCATATTGATAGGATAGCATCTTGCAGTTGATGGAGATTTGTGGGATGCACATCCAGGGCACGAAGCTCCCGTTCCACCACATCCCAAAGATGCTCTATTGGGTTGAGATCTGGTGACTGTGGGGGCCAGTTTAGTACAGTGAACTCATTGTCATGTTCAAGAAACCAATTTGAAATGATTCGACCTTTGTGACATGGTGCATTATCCTGCTGGAAGTAGCCATCAGAGGATGGGTACATGGTGGTCATAGAGGGATGGACATGGTCAGAAACAATGCTCAGGTAGGCCGTGACATTTAAACGATGCCCAATTGGCACTAAGGGGCTGAAAGTGTGCCAAGAAAACACCCCCCACACCATTACACCACCACCACCAGCCTGCACAGTGGTAACAAGGCATGATGGATCCATGTTCTCATTCTGTTTACGCCAAATTCTGACTCTACCATCTGAATGTCTCAACAGAAATCGAGACTCATCAGACCAGGCAACATTTTTCCAGTCTTCAACTGTCCAATTTTGGTGAGCTTGTGCAAATTGTAGCCTCTTTTTCCTATTTGTAGTGGAGATGAGTGGTACCCGGTGGGGTCTTCTGCTGTTGTAGCCCATCCGCCTCAAGGTTGTACGTGTTGTGGCTTCACAAATGCTTTGCTGCATACCTCGGTTGTAACGAGTGGTTATTTCAGTCAAAGTTGCTCTTCTATCAGCTTGAATCAGTCGGCCCATTCTCCTCTGACCTCTAGCATCAACAAGGCATTTTCGCCCACAGGACTGCCGCATACTGGATGTTTTTCCCTTTTCACACCATTCTTTGTAAACCCTAGAAATGGTTGTGCGTGAAAATCCCAGTAACTGAGCAGATTGTGAAATACTCAGACCAGCCTGTCTGGCACCAACAACCATGCCACGCTCAAAATTGCTTAAATCACCTTTCTTTCCCATTCAGACATTCAGTTTGGAGTTCAGGAGATTGTCTTGACCAGGACCACACCCCTAAATGCATTGAAGCAACTGCCATGTGATTGGTTGGTTAGATAATTGCATTCATGAGAAATTGAACAGGTGTTCCTAATAATCCTTTAGGTGAGTGTAGTTCAACTGCAATTTAATTAACTTATTTTTAATTGAATACATTTATGTTGATGATGTTGGGATGTTTGTGTTTCATATCAGTCCATCTGTAAAGTAAAAGAGCTACAAGAGAAGAAAAATGTGAATCTGATTTTCAGGAAGAATGGTGATATCCCTCCATGGTATTTATGACATCTTTACCCACAGTGCTCTGAACTCATGGTGCAGTTTATATCATCTGGTGTCAGTGCGCAGGGCTCTCTCAGATTGGGTTGATTTAGCAATCCACGTGAGCAATGCATAGCCTTGTTGAGCCAGGTGCAAGGAGCTGAAGGCTTGACGCCACTAAAAACCATCCACAATTCAGTGGAATTATCAAACTTTTTTAGTGTTAAATAAAAATATGTGTGACCTGTAGTACCTAGTTTAGGCCTTATGTGTGAGGTGTCCGCATCGCTGACTACTCTTCTGTATCAGCTGTTGTAGGAAAAGCACCTTCTGGAGGCCATGGCAGAGGTTTATGAAATACAAAACCACTCATTTTGTTGTTTTTTAACATCCCACAGCCTACCCAAGGCTATTTTAAGAAGAGAAGTTGCCTGTGCTCTCTCTTACCTCAATCACTTGAGGGGTGTTTCCAAGGGTAAATAATGCTCTAAATTTTACTTTCTAACAGAATATTCAGGTTTCTTTGGTGGACTACCTAGATGTGCCTGGAGATGTCTGTTGAATGAAATGCCCAGAACATTGACTGTCAAATAAAACTCTCTGTCTCTCACACATGATGCATCATTACTACTTGGGACAATACAACACATGATACATATTTAAGCAATTGCCCTTCCACTGACTATGGCTCGCATTGAAGATGTCTGCCTTTATACCAGAATAACAATAGCTAATACATAATTTACGATGAGAAATTAGAGGAAGAATATCTTGAAAATTGTCAATAGAGTGTTGAAATATTCTCAGAAGTATAAAACTCAAAACTTAACTATGCCATGATGGAATGGGCATGGAATATTACAAAGAAGTGCTGAGAAAACACTTTTTTAAATGTCCCATGTGGAGGGCTTTCACTGAGGCCAAATTCTCAGCACCACACACAAATTGTTTTGTCCTTAAAAAGATCTTAGGGTATTTTCTTCTCATTTACA
This sequence comes from Amia ocellicauda, assembly GCF_036373705.1. Taxonomy (NCBI): domain Eukaryota; kingdom Metazoa; phylum Chordata; class Actinopteri; order Amiiformes; family Amiidae; genus Amia; species Amia ocellicauda. The sequence goes on from NC_089855.1 coordinate 10,995,600, forward strand.
TATATACAGACAGGTGACAAATTAAAGGAAAAAGCAGTCTCAGTAAGGTGTTGGGCCACAAGCCACCAGAACAGCTTCAATACTCTTGGCACAGATTGTACGAGTCTCTGGACTCTACTGGAGGGATGAACACCATTCTTCCAAAAGATATTCCCTCATTTGGGGTTTTGATGATGATGGTGGAGAGCATGATAGGATGTTAATTGTTTAATTGTATCGTGCAGTACACCTCTTTGGAGGCATCTGCATTCGTTATGTTCCTCCAATCATTTATTCAGGTGTTTCCTTTAATTTGCCACGTATGTATATATATTCATACCAATATAAAATGTAAAATGTTTTTTTTTAAATTTCATTGTTTAAAAATCAAAACACAAACCTAAACATTAAGCTGAAGAGGAATTTCAAATGGAAAGGCCTTAATGAATGATATTTGTCTCCTGAAGCTGCTTTGCCATTTGCCTGCAATGGAAATTTAACAATTATCTAATTATTGACCACACATTTAGTTTAGGCCCTGCGTTTAATAACTACTGTGCTCCTGGGAATATGAAATGTGATTGTTTTTCAAGCTTTGCTACCCTAGTCAGAACAGCACTTACCGTTTATTTTAGAATATACAACCTAGAACAAGTTGTGCTCTATGCTAATCTGTAATGCGCAGTGCTACGGTGTATGGAGCTTAACCTTTTGGGTTACTTTTTGTTCAAACACACAATAGGTCTAGCATATCCCACTATATTACAGTACTATAAGACATAATATTATTATTGAAAAAAATAGTGATTGAATTAACAAATTATTCTTATCAAAAATATTACATTTAGACCAAACAATTAGAATATTGCTAATCCTGTATTCTTTCCAGGACTGAAGACTAAAACTATAGATGTTTACTTTGCCCTTGAAAATAATGTTGGATTTTAAAATAAAGTATGCTTTATGAGCAATTCAGAATGTAATTTAACAAAGTTGAGACAAAGACTTAAAAATTGCCTAGCCAGTGTGAGCGCAGTAATGACTGCTTATACCAGCCTACAGCACACAATCTATTTTGAATTAAGATGTATTAATGGCATATAAGTCCATGAAAGGCTGTTCAATCCTACAGCTGTAACTTATGGGGCGTTCTTGTCTTTTTAGAAACAAATGCTAGTGATGATATTTGTGAGGTAAAGGCTCTGGTTCAATATTTCTAATCATTGCCTGCAGTAATGCAGTACAAAGGTAAGTTGTTTAACTAATACTCAATGTTTTGTGTTTCATTCATATGACCTTGGATAGCTCACTAATATGTCCTACAAGCACACAGACCTTACAAGTCATTTCAACCTCAGTCTAGAAACTTCTATATTGAAGGTGAGAATTGGACAGAAAGCTGTGGAAACTTACCAGCTGCCATTTATTTTGCACTTGAGATTACTGTATCCTGAGGGTACATTAAGAGAAGCATATTGAGCCAATGACCTTAGCTGGGTTTGAAAGTTTGTGACTTGACCGATATTCTCTTTGGCTGTTCTCCTTTATATTTGGTATTTTCCTCTAGAATTTCATGAGGTTTATTTTTTTTCTGTTATGTAAACAATCATTCTCCTTTTAACTACATAGTACTTAAACGAACATGAAGTAAATTAAACACTTGCTCTGTATCCACTACTGTTTAGATTTTTTCCCGATGTATGTGTTAATATAAATGACGAAAGAGTGAAGGGCAACCAGTGTGCTTTTAAATTGGACCTACTGTACAATGATGAATCACTGCTGGTTGAGGAATGCTTGTGATTTTTGCAGACTGTACCCTAGGTCATGAACTGGGCAGCGTCTCACTCTGGGACAAGCTGTGAAACTGGGACAAGCTTGGCTGTTACTGAAGGCCTGGGTGCATGCTCATATTTGCCATAGCTGGGGTGCTGTGGTGAGGATAGGCTGATGAGTATTTGGGCAAACATATAGTGGCTGCAACTTGACCACCTCATGCTAAGTTTGAAGCACTATAATAATACAAGTCTGATACAAGTATGATACATGATATAAGTCACCATTGAAAAATACATCTGCTGTGCATTACTGATGGATTGTCCATTGTTTAATACAGTTTCTTATTTGGGCAGCATGTTGTTAACCTCCTAGATTAAAATATATATATGGTTCCTTATCCTTGACCCTGCAGTTTTGTAAAACTACAAAATGACTCAGACACAACCGTTTTTTTTAATTTTATGTTGCGTTATAATAACAGATGGTTAAGAGCACTGAAATTGAGCCTTACGGCCAGCCATTAGTCTGAGCTTATCGCTCGTGTTCACAAGGTTAGCCATCCCCTTAATCATCCTTTCCAGACTGGCTGAGATGAGATCTAATTGTGATGTATCTGGTGATTCACTGAAAGTCACAGATTGTGTGCAAGCAATCTTCATGATAACAACCATAACCTCGGAAATGCAGTGGTGTTGTGTCTCTAACAGCTGTTGTATAACCCAATCTGCAGGCCCTGAAAACACCCCTGATAAAAGTGTGTATATTGTTCGTTTTGGTTACATAATGAACCTGCACTTCCTTCACCATACCCCCCTGCCTGTGTGCCTGTCTCCTAGACCCCCTCTATAGAGCCCCAGTGCCATGTATAAACCCACATGGTGTCACAATTAGATATATACATAAAATGTATGAGTTCTGAATGCATGCAAATTCCGACCATATTTTCCATTAGCAGCCACAGACAGACTGCCACCATCATATAATTACCCGGGGACACAAATGGAAATTGGGCTTCAAGGCATTTAAGGCAGAAAACAGTAGACACTTCTTCACACAGAGAGTAGTCACAATCTGGAACAAACTCCCCAGCAATGTGGTTGAAGCCGACAATTTGGGAACATTCAAAAATAGACTGGACAGGATCCTTGGATCACTTAGTTATTAATGGACACCAAACAAGCACGATGGGGTGAATGGCCTCCTCTCGTTTGTAAACTTTCTTATAAATCAAGACTTAATTGCAAACATTTCAAAATATAAAAATAGCGCTCTCTGGAATTTTCAAACACGGCCTGCTTACACATGAGAAAATAATAGAAAATAAAGCGTTCGATTTTCTTACAGTGATTTTCCCTTTTAATTGACCTTTGCCAGCCTCTGTAGATTGTTTGTGACAGACATCCTTGAATAAAATGTGATACATTTTTTTAACAAGCTTGTGGCCCTGAGGCAAAGGTCCTGTTTTCTGGGCATTTTGTATGGTGGCCTCTTGGCTCACTTCATAATTTCATCAGTGAAGCCTTATTAAACACTGAGTCCTGCAGGGAAACTGTATTTCATAGAGCATTCTTTAAACACAGCATCGTCTTCATGGTATCCTTTATGTAATAATCCTAATTTGGCATGTCAGATTTTCCCGGAGGCATCCTGAGCAGTTTTCCTCATGTCACCGCTGATTATGAAGAAGCAACGGTCACAACAGAGAAAACGCTTTCCAAGGAGGCTGGGGGCAATTGCTGTGTATGTATTGATCTCTTTAACTGTGGAAGTTGAGTTAAGACAGCACACATAGTTTTTCTTGTGTGGTTTTGTTACCTCAACACAGGAAAGCAAATCCAACAGGCAGAGGTCAGAGCCTAATCAACTCAGGAGACAGTTCCAGCTCGTGGTGCTTAAACTGTGTGTTGGGAACCACAACAATCTGAAGAATTTGTTAACAAATATAATGGATTTAAGCTTAGTAAAATATGATTTTTAATTAACAGTATTTGAGATTAGATGCATTGCATTCCATGGATTACAAACAACCTAAATTCCTAAATTGTCTCAAGGTCAACTATGGCATTCATTGAGTGTCTTTTCAGGACAAGCTTTTGTTTCCAGCTTATTTTATTATCCCTCAGTAATTGATACAGGGACATTCAAAACCCTATATTAGCTTCATTTCAAGAGCAGTTTAAACACAGTAAACAATTAAAAAGATGGGCTTTAAATGTGTTTCCTGTGAAATGGGATCTCTTTATCTATGCTCCAAGTGTAGATAAAGCACAGACACAATAATATAACTTAGCAGTCTAACTTCACTTCCTCAGGCAAGAAAGATAAAGCAGCTGGAAGTTCGATGAAACCTGGCTCTGGAGGAGTCACAAACAGCAAGGTTTCACATTTCTCTGTCCATCAGTGTGATTGAGTCATATATTATGTCGTTTAATCATGTTTGTTGGAGGCCAAAAAGAGTCCACCAAAATGCATACCTTAATTATTTTCTTACCAACACCTCCAGACAAACTAGTCTTACAGTATCGTGTTCTTCGTATATACTCACAACTTTATGTTTTCACTGGACACAGAATCATCTCAGGGATTTACAGTAACCAAGGTGTGAATGGGCTTGCTTTATCCGGCCTCACATTTTCAGTACACACTTTATAATCACACATAACATCCTAGAACTGCATCATTTTACATGGTTAGAAAATTGGTATTTGTTAGGTCTAATGCCATCTTCTGCTGAGGCTCTTCTCCTATAACTAGAGGGTAATCTTAACCTTTTTGAAAGTCACTATTTCAAGTCCAAGAAACAAGAAAGACTGATGATAAAGACCTGAGTATACATCTGCAATGGAGATTATTGTCTTTGCAAACATGCTCTTTGGAGACGACTTAATTTACAACACGCCATTAGGAGATATTATTATTTATGTGAAAGTCAGTCTGATTTCACTTCCTTTTTGTACCCTTGAAATGATACATGTCTTCAATATGTCAGCCAGTTTACAATGATAATAAGTATATTCTTGCATACCACGGATACAAACTCAATACACTACGGATACAAATTATTTTTCTGAAATCACTTTGTAACCGGAACTTTTGCTGCAAAAGACTGTTACTGCTTTAATATTAACAAATACACTATAATAATCCTAAAACCTTTCCTTTGTAATATAATCAGACAGCTGTAGCACAACAATAGCACAAGCACAGAAGTGACAGCCAAAGCATACTGTGCTGAATTGAAAGGCAAATACTTTGGGATATGTATACAAAATAACAGATGGTGAATGATGCCGGTAAATATTGCATCCTGGACTACGAAATTTGGATCCCTCATGATACGTCTGCGGATACGTTTGCAGAAGGTCAATGCATCTGATACACACATGTCACCCAGTACATCTGTTTTTAACCCCACGTGGCTTCATCAAAGTTGGAAAAGTTTTAAACAAAATACAAAAATATTCCTTAAAATATAACTACTGTGTCTTGAATTATAACAGGATGCACTTGTGTATTCTAAATTTAATCACACAGACCATTTGAGATCACTGTCTTTATGTGCACCCATGCCTTTCCAAGATGAGCCGTTTGGCTAGAACATTTGCATCAGGATAGGAAATGTTACATTTACAAAACTGCAGGAGACCCGGTGATATGTGGGAATAGGCATCAAGTTCCAAGCACACCTGTACGATTTCACCATTGAAGGTAACTATATCAGAACAGCGTTTAAAAATGGGTTGAGAAATAGAAGTCAAATACAGTAAGGCCGTTTGACTGAAGAGCAGGAATCAGGTGAAATGACAACATAAATTGTGATAAATGTGATAATACAGATTTAGATGGGGAGTATTATTTTATATGAAATACTTCAAGATAACAAATACCGATGTCATAGTAATATTTATTAAGGAGGAGCTCGGGAACCACATAAGAAATCACCATAACTCTGGATAAAGGCACTCCACCAGTGAAGGGAGTAATTGGTACCTGCAGTCCCCTGTGAGCTGCAAGTAGCCATCAGCACCAAGCTTTTGCTGTGAGTAAATATATCCGGATATTTAACCTCAAAACAAGATAAGAATCGGACTGAACATGTGCCCTTGTTCTGCCCTTTGTCTTATTGTTGAGAAACAATTCTTAACAGCACGAAATTAATTTTTCAACAGCAATGAATAACTCAGCTAAAGGCCGTGTGTAGAGTGTGGGGCACTTTCAAAAGATTCTGTAGTTATTGGATTTGTATTAAAAGGGAAGCTTTGTTCACACTGGATAAGCAGATGTTTAGGTGTTTTGAGAATTGTAATGGCAAAGCCTTAAGGTTAACTGAAAAAGTGGCACCATCGGTATTCAAAAGCTGAAGGAGGTACTCACAACGATATGTTTGGATTTACAAAATGTTTAGGCTACATTCATTGGGCCCAGATGAGTTGACCAACCTTGATTTGAGGGTAGTGATTTGAAGGTGGAACGAGGTTATATACATAATTGTTTGCAGCAGTTCATTCCAAGTGGATCTAATTAGTGTAGTCCGAGATGTGTTTCCAGTAACAGTAAAGGAGTGTGTTACCTTACAGTCGCTTTGACTGGGGTTAGCATAGCCCCAGACACCTTGTGGACAGTAGCTGTGGATGCTCTGAGAGGCAACAGAGAGGCTAGGAGCATCTCAGCGATGGCAGAAGGTGTTGCATAGTGGTCTATACAACATATCAAAAATGAAAAGAACAAGAAATGGTAGGGCAGGCTAATAAATCAGCTGTTTCAAGGTTATAGATAGCTGTGCTATTTTGCAACAAAGCTGACTTACACAAAGCTTTAAAACAATTATCTTCAACTGGTTTAAACTGAACTTTACAATCAAAGAGTACATTATAAGAAAGCTCCAAGTTTTTAAAAAGAAAAAGCCTATTATAAAAACAACACTAAAGAGATAACCATTGATTTTTGTAATCAACATGTGATTAATATGATGATGATGATGATTATTGCACATTTCTCTAATTCACTACTGCTGCCGGTAGACCTTCGAGGGGGTGAAATAACAGGGCTTGGATTGATGCGAGACCTTTGCAGTTTTAGGAAACCGAAATCAATTAATCAGTGTGAGCATTATATTTTAATTACAAAACCTACCTAATGGGGTCACCTGTATTGATATATTGCTGCATACTTCTGTTGAATAATAACATATGAACAAGAGCTGCACACAGAAAGAAACCACACAGAAATACTTTACCCAATTAAAACAATCAAACATAAACATAAGCGTGCTATTTTCCTCTATATTGGAAATATTTTGTCCCATTTGTTTTTTTAGGTGACTTACAGAAATCAGTATGATCGCATTTAATTAGCATATAATTCCTTAAAGACAGCACTTTTCTTAATACAGTATTAAAATACAGCTGTTTGACTTAATGTCACTTATTATTTAGTGACAACTGGTGATATAGCACAATTACAGCAGCATGGTGAACTATTCAAACGACTTCTCTCCGCAATGCTGATTGGCTTTCCCATCGCCAATGGCCATAGTTAATTTGGTTCACGGCCATACTGCAAACAAGTGCTGAATATTTGCAGTCCCTTTGGCTTACCTTTGTCAAGCTGTGTCTAACTGCAGTTTTCAGTTTAGTCTTTTGACATGCTCAGTGAAAAGGAGGATTGAGTAAATGTACTTGTTATGAGGGAGGAGGAGCCACGCTCGCTACAGCTGCTTACAGTGATCAATGAAAATAGGTCACGAAGCTTATCAAACCACAACTGTAAAACTCAATAATTCATGAAAGACGTCCACTCTCACTCACAGCTAGTGAACAATGACTATTTTTTAATTATTTTTATGAATTAATCATAATAAATGATATATTTTCCTACTTACAAAACTTACTACTTACTTACTGTGACAAATCAAACAGCAATGACTACAATCATCGGGGAACAGACATGGGGGAAACACAACAGAGAAACTGATTGGATGGTGGGCTAATGAACATGAATTAAGGGTCTTACAATCTACTGAAAAAGGAGGTTTCTGAGAAGACAATACAATATGGCATTGCATCTGGTATAGAAAATGAGAACATAATCTGACAGGTCTTAAAGTAAGGAAGTGAAGAAAAAGTCAAACACTTACAGTATTGTGGAAGTCTGTGAGGTCATTATCAATCCTAAATTGTATCTAAATGTATCCTAAAATACAGATACATTATCTTCTTGATTGTAAAGTTTTAGATTTTGAATCCATCGTGTACTTTTTTTGATGCAGTGGCTTACTTTTTATACTCAGATAAGGGCTTTTATTTATCTGTAGGTCTCTTGAAAGTGGCAGTTCTCCAATGAGATCAAAGTCATTGTAATAGATTAAGGCTGGCAAAATGGATTTCAATTTTTCTTTCTTTTTCCAGGCCCTAACTAATCATAGCTCAGCTAATGTGACCTTTGTACAAGAGCCTTGGAACTGGCTTTCTGTTCTTCACACAGGGTATTTTTTATTTGAGAATACAAGCAATTTACCGTAATGCCACCCCCTTAGTTGTGTTGAAAACTAATTAGAAATCTTGTTCTTGGAGGCTGTTGAAGAGAAGAATGGAGTGCTAGTGAGTCAGTACACACAGGGGGAGGTTCACCTAATACAGTGCAGGGACTACACAAACTGGCAAACCGTCAGGGCTACGGTGCAGTTTAAACTAAATTAAAGGGAAAACAGGACCAGCAGCTTGTTTGTGGTGCAAATATTGAAGCATATGTTTAAGATTCAATAACATTTCAAGACCAAAAGAAGACAATTCTTGAGAAGGTCATCTGTTCAGTCTTAACATTTAAAGCATTTCTCCAAGAATTGTGTAAGCCTTCCTCTATAAAGACTGATCTCATTTGCATTCCTTTTTTTCTTTTATAATTAGAGAAGACTAAATGTATTGCTTTGAACTTGTCCATATACATTGTAGTCAAATAACTGAATGAGCATCAAAGGCCTGGGTCCATCTGTCTCTTAAGTTGAGAAACATTAACATATGCAGTTAAATTGAAGATGTAAACACAAAGCTAAAACCATAACCTAAGGTCAGAACTGCATGGAGTTAGAGAGAGAGTTTTGTAAGAAGAGATTCAATCAAATGCAGGGGATATAGGAACACAGGTCCAAGTAAAAAGATTCAGGGCTGGTTCCACATACCACGACTGGCACAACCCTGGTCTTGCCCACTGTTATTACTAGATCATTTCTACATATGAAACTAGCTAGTTGAAATGTTTTCCCTGTCTGTCATCCCAACAGCAAGTTAAGTATACAGAAATACATAGGGGTGCCCAATCCTTGATGTTTAAATGCTTAGGGACCACAGAACACTTTATATAACTGTGCTTCCTTATGCTCCCATGTACTTATGTATTGTTAGTACTTCTAGAGCTAGTTTTCCAGACCCAAATTAGCTCTAAACATGGGCTACCCAATGTTATTTTAAGTAGAGTAGTCAGATACTAGTGCTAATCAAGATTTCTGAAACCAGCAACTATTTATTTCCTGGAACTTCTCCTATGCAGCCTCCCACCCTTTAGCACATAATTCTGTCTGCACTTCTTACCACATTGTGCTAGGTTTGTATTTTGTGTTGATTGCTACTTCACTTTTGTAATACTTTAAAATGCTTCTTGTGTAAACTGCAAGTCACTGTTGATAGGGGCTAATACATACATACATACATACATACATACATACATACATACATACATACATAATGTAGCGTTTTCCACTCGTTCCTGCTGGATTCACTGTTTTGCATTAAAACAAGAAATAAACAGAGGATAATAATAAAGCAACAGCTCTATTTACAGGAAGCAGCAACTCTCTCTCTCTCTCTCTCTCTCTCTCTCTCTCTCTCTCTCTCTCCCCACTACTCTCTTTAATATAAACTAAATACAATGCACTGCAATGCAATACTGACTTCCTCATTAAGATTTCATCACTTGGTATCTTGTCTTTGATTTCTTGCGCAACTCAGAGTGTCTTGAGAAAAGTACAAAGTGTCATTTCCCTTAAATACTCAAGGAAAAAAAAGTGTTATCTGTCTTGTTGGGTGTTGAAATATGTTTATTTTCATTGCAGTAATACATGAAAAGACAGCAGGCTAAATTTAGAAAGATTGTGGTCCAGTACAAAGTATACTCCACCTTTTTCTGGAATAATATTTGTTAATATTTGAACCAAAGGAAGATAATTCACATGAAACATTTTCTTTAACAGCTGTAATTTATTAATGAATTTATTATCCAGCCATTCATTCATTCACATTTATGTATTTATTTATAAACAAAATGCCTGAAATCTGAATTGAATTCTGCTGTATTCTGTTTTTAAGGTTATTAAATAATGTCAAACTAATAATTGTGTCATTACAAAAAAATAATTTGTGTTTAAAATAAATGCATGGATAATTCAGCATAATGTTGGTTAAACTAAACTTACACTTCTTCCTTAGGCAGTCCAAAGGTTGTGAATGTAACTCTGCAAGTATTCACTTAAGTATAGGACATTTAGAAATATGTATTTCAAGTTGGTGGTTTGTGTAAGGAATTGAAAGCAAGCCAGGCATATTTAAAATATTTAAATACATAAGTGAGTAAGTAAATAAGTATGTAAGTAAATATTTTAAAAGTACATAAAGTAATTAATATTGGTAAAATGTATTAATATAATTATTTCATTGGTCAAATCTTCACATGTAATGCTGTTAACAAGGACAAATCAAATCAGGAGATTAAGCCAGCTCCTAAATGTACACTAACGCCACCTGCAGGATCAATAATGAATCCTAGTGTGACAAGAATTGTAGTTATTTGCTTAGAAGTCTGTGAACTTTACTATCGCAATGATTCAACAGCCTCATTAATCCCTTTGAGAAAATTCTGGCACCTATAGTCATGATGTGCATTAGCTGTGCTTTGCTGCACTGGACTGAGTCTCACGCTGTTTAAACCTATTTATTATTATTATAGATACAGACTGTTCGGGTAAAATAATTGGGAACACCAAATTTCAATTGGAAGCCTTTGAGCAAATTAGCACTTTGGAGTTCTTGTCCCAGGCCCCCTTTTGTCTTGCTATTTGCCAAGTGCTTGTCATAGAAAGTCCACAGCACAGAATTTGTAAACACATTTTCTCCTAAGCAAACAAAACAAAAAGTTTTTGCACTGGTTGGTTTAGATTAAAACGAGACTCCCATTCATATGGTGGCTATAGGAGGGATTCAACTACATTTTTCTGTGTTACCACCTGAAATTGTGATGCAATTGAATGGGATGTTTTCCCCATCATATATACATATGATTAATTTATCAAATATTTAATACCAATCAAAAATAACCCTTTGTTTGATGTCTTCCACACCTCTACCACCCACATACCAGCACAAGAGACATGAAGCCAATATTACACACTTTCAGCAATATATTCCACCTGCTTGGTCACACTGCAGTCCCACAGCACAAACACCAGAGCTTTGGCATCTGTCAGAAGAGTGACATCACTGTCAATGATAAAACGACAAGATTACACAAACCAGGCCATCCACAGCCTTGACCAACACTGACTGTGCTCAAACACACGATGAGCAAAGCCCCATGGGGAATCCCAGTCACAGTTTAACCAAGAAACCAAGAAACAAACAAGGTTTTTCGTCCATAGTTCCCAAGCTGATATAGGTCCTTGCAAATTAAGTCCGGGTCTGTTTCCTCCATTAAAGATATTTAGAAACACTTTTATAATGTCTTCGATTGTGGCTTTTGACAGTGTTTGTAACAGTGTTTACACTTCCAGGCAAGTGAAGAGTATAATGTAGAATTCAGAAAAAGGCTCTTGGGTCACATCCAACATGTCAGCAATGACTAATAATTCAAAATCAGACTGTTCCTCCAAACAGCTGAGGCCAAAATATTTAAGGAAAAGGAAAATAAACTAAACAAACTAAGGTGAACTTTTATTGATAAAGAAAATGTGGGACTTCTATGCAATGCCTATTTCAACACAATGAGACAATGTGTAAGTAATTGAGGCTGTGAAGTCTTCCTTGCAAAATCTTTGCCTCCATCAAAGCAGTGCTGGGATGCATTCCACCTTAAAAAAAAAAGTTGAACTGCAGTTAATTTACAACTATAAATGTCTTTGTAACTAATGACATATTGCCTCTGGATCGTGTTATTAAACATCTGTGAACCAAATGTCCAGGCTCCTTAAAAACCAAGTCACAGCAACCAGAGAGGCCAGATGTGCAGTTTAGCACAGACCTTGCACCATGGCTTCAGTGCTCCTGCTGTGGGTTTTGCCATGTCTGGCGATGGTGTCTGGGCAGCCCAACTACTTCCCCGATGAACACTGGGTCAACAGGTACAGACAGGGCTTCAACTTCCAGTGCCCTCACGGTGAAGTCATCGCGGCTGTCAGGAGCTACTTCAACAAAGACGAGGGCTCGGACCGGCTCTGGACCTTTGACTGCCAGGCCACTCCAGTTGGCATGGGAGAGCCGACCGAGTGCTGGTGGGATGACATCCAACGAGCCGGAATGGAGTGGTAAGGCATTCCGCTCTTGTTGTTCTGCCTCTGGAAGGGTCTGTCAGTTGCCAGCTGTTTTAGGGTTCTAGATCCTGGTGTAGCAGTCTTGTTCTAGACCTGTCCTGCTGCTACAGGTCTGAGGTTTATATACATTAAAAAAAAGCATGAATAAGTATTGCTCAGTGAAAAGAAATTCATACAAAATATTAAATGTATGCTTTGTTTGGTGTAAAAAAAAAAGAAACAAGACTAGGATCTTGTGGAGTTCCTTATCCTAGATACAGATGCTTATTAGACTTGGTAATTATGTTGGGTAGTGATTACAGTAAGGTGCAATCATAAACAACTTGCCTGATTGTGGGTGGCTGATTGCAATCCACATTGTAAAAGAACAAATTAAACAAAAATACATTGTATTTAAAGCTTTTTCCATATAACTGTTCTCATAGAAGAATGAGAGTATACTATATAGTGAATATTACACAGGAATGGAATTTAAATATGTATTTATTTAAGTGTTTGATTGTTATCTATCTATCTATCTAATCTTTTTGAAGTTTCATTTTATTTCGGTTATTTAAAGGCAAATATCACTTTTAGTTATTTTAACATTTATAAGCACAATTAGAATCAAGTTGAGTAATCCAATTTTGTTACTCAAAAAATGCTACTATACTCTACTATAACATTAATGAATAAATCCATAATAAAACATTGTAGACAAAAAGCGTGAAGCGTTATTTCACAATGTGTTCACTACACAGTAAGCATTTTAATAAGCTTCCAATGTATTTTGATTCCCAATTGTCTCTGTGGCATGTTTTATGTAGTGTTTAAGAAAAATATATCAGAAAAAGTATGTATAGTTCTAAATAAATAAATATATACATACATACATACATAGAGTAATGACCAAACTTTTGCTTCCCTGGTACAGTTAAAAAATACCAAAGGCTTTCAAAGGGCATTTGTCAGCACTGTTCACTGGTTTTGTCAAACCGAGCACTTGCTTTCTTAATTTAATCCTTAATTAAAGCAATTAATTTTAGATTTCAGGAAAATGTTTTTCACTGTGTTTGATGCAACTGGCCATTGTATTTTATTGGCAATTCCAAATAAACACCAAATAAAGAGGTATTCAATGCTCTGCAGAGAACTGCAATACTATATACTGATTCTGCAAGAAAATAAAAATATATTAAGCCACTTGGGAAATGCATACCTGAACAACTTATGAGGATAATAAATAAAAACACTTTAGCCTATGTACATTTTTATGAAGGTTGATAAAGCCAACCTATATCACTATTTGAAGACCATACCCAAAGATTGTATGAAGCTGTAGCACGTTAGAAAGCAGAAAACAGGATAAAATGTGTGAGTGCTTCAACTGTGTTCGGTAGAAAACAGAATTACTGTAGTGGGTGTAGTCACCTCTCTTCTCAAAAGAGGCTGTTGGAACAGTAGGTTAATGAACAAACCTTTAAGACCTTAATCAGGTTTCTAAGTAGACTTAGTGCACAAGAGAAAGAGGTTTATTTAATTAAAACTGTTCCGGGGGGGGGTTAAGTGTATTATTTTATTAATTTATGTATAATGTTTCTCATAAAAGCAAACAATCCTACTGACTATCCTCTTTGTTTGAAAAAAAGAGAGAGACATTACTTAGCAACAGGAAAACATAGCTGTTTAGTGTGTGATGACATATAGATTTGTTCCTTTTCTGCACACTGCAGTTTTTATACAGGCACATGGACTGAGTCCGAAAAACATTAGTTGTTGTAATTCCCCATGGTTTTAATTTGACTACATAAACAGAAAACATGCACGCACACACACACTATATATATAATATATATATATATATATATATATATATATATATATATATATAGTGTGTGTGCGTGCATGTTTTCTGTTTATGTAGTCAAATTAAAACCACACACTAAAACACACACAAAACATTCTTGCATTTTCAGTTTATCTTGTTGGTGGCTTTACCTCTTCATGATACATAGCCCATAGTATGAATTGCGTAATCCGACTAATAAAACCAAATTTGGCTGTCACAAATGCTGCAGTGAAAATTACTAACTTTGTGTGTTAAAAGCTGTGTGTTCATAGAAAAGTTGTAAATGCACACATTTTGCCTAAAGCAGTAAGTATAATAAGTAAGTATAATAAGTATGGTCACATTACAAGTTCTCAGGCTTACAACGCCAACTTCCAGAGGGCTTTTCTATTACACACAGTCCCACACACACTCACACACAAAAAACAAAACAAAACACACAGCACTGTGAGGCATTGTTCAAGACACTAGCATGGCAATGTTGGTTGCTCACATTGTTTCCATTGTGGCTCAGTTCATAAAACCACAGGACTGGCAATTATATTTTTTATAATGCCTTGAAGCTGTATGATTTATTAGTTGTTTGCCGATTTACAGTTGTGTGTGGAAGCATCATCCCAAACCACAATTAAATACTGATTATATTGTGGACTATTAATAAGGCAAATTAAAGCAAGAAAGCAGATTGGAAAATGTTTTTTGGTAACCATAGTTGGGCCTAGTATACAAAAACAAAGAAGGAGGTGGCTGCAGCAGTAAGCACTGGACCTGAACATGGTTTTTATTACTAAAATAAACATTAGAAGATTACAGCTGAATTGCATTCTAACATCAGAAATGTGTGACATTTTGTATGAGATTCATGACATTTTCATACCTGTACTTTTTTCACCCCTGTTCTCTCTATGGAAATGCAATTACACTGTGCAGTAGCCTACCCTGAAAAGACATTGACTATAGAAGTCAATTGAGTTTTTTTTTACTATTTCCAATTAATATGATCAGATTAATTGTTTGGCAGTTCAATTAACTTTTACGCTTCTACAGATAGCACACATGGCTGGTATATTTACAGATTATTCTGGGTGCTCAGCTACTGCAGCCTACAATTCAATAATCCCTGGACAAGTAATTTACTGATCCTATTTTTCAAACCAGCAATCAGTGATGATTCTTATTTTTTTTTTAGAATTACTGGTTATTAAATATTGGTCCCAGGACTTGTGACAGAGAGTATCATAGAGCGTTATATATTAAGTAGTGTTGCTATTCCTAGATGACTATTATGCCATTATTTCAGCATCCCAATCACAGAGACCTTGGACCTTGTCAGATAAAACACATGCATTAAAAGCAGGCAGCATGATTGAAGAATAGTTGTTCAGGGTTATTCTGGCAGCGAGCACAAGGCTGGAGAGAGATCTTTCCTGCCAAACTTCAGAATCAATCAAACACAAGGCCAGGAAAGCAAAAAAAAAAACTGCAAAATATACTGCAGCCGTTTTCCTAATGGCTTCCATTACTAGATGGCTAACAATGACATATTGTACAATTATGTAAAGCACGGCAAAGCTCTCTTACATCATAGTGTGGACAGAGAAGTACTCCGATGCGATGGAAAGTTGCACACAGGAATGCAATGTGTTACACTTAACAACTATTAAGAAACTATTGCGGTGCATTGCTAAATTGCTTGGCAGGGTGACGGGGTGAGTCTTTGCTGCAATTGACAGGAAGGTCCTGGCTGTAGTCAAGTGACAACACATTCAGATTTATTTTAGAGGAGCAGGAGTAGGGGGGTGGTCACTGCACAAACTGCAAAGATGAACTGTGCCTAACTCCCCATCACACTAGTGAAACAACACTGCACATTTTTCCATGTGAAAGTTGAACAGACTCATTCATTCCTGCTTCGATACAATGTGCTCCATTGTAAATAACATGCTCCAGACACCAATTAATTTCTTGTTCTGACCATAAATACAGTAAAATATATTTATTTGTTTGCAAATATAGTAAAATGCATGCAGGTACAGTGAGGGAAAAAAGTGTTTGATCCCCTGCTGATTTTGTACGTTTGCCCACTGACAAAGAAATGATCAGTCTATAATTTTAATGGTAGGTGTATTTTAACAGTGAGAGACAGAATAACAACAAAAAAATCCAGAAAAACGCATTTCAAAAAAGTTATCAATTGATTTGCATGTTAATGAGGGAAATAAGTATTTGACCCCTTCGACTTAGTACTTGGTGGCAAAACCCTTGTTGGCAATCACAGAGGTCAGACGTTTCTTGTAGTTGGCCACCAGGTTTGCACACATCTCGGGAGGGATTTTGTCCCACTCCTCTTTGCAGATCCTCTCCAAGTCATTAAGGTTTCGAGGCTGACGTTTGGCAACTCGAACCTTCAGCTCCCTCCACAGATTTTCTATGGGATTAAGGTCTGGAGACTGGCTAGGCCACTCCAGGACCTTAATGTGCTTCTTCTTGAGCCACTCCTTTGTTGCCTTGGCTGTGTGTTTTGGGTCATTGTCATGTTGGAATACCCATCCACGACCCATTTTCAATGCCCTGGCTGAGGGAAGGAGGTTCTCACCCAAGATTTGACGGTACATGGCCCCGTCCATCGTCCCTTTGATGCGGTGCAGTTGTCCTGTCCCCTTAGCAGAAAAACACCCCCAAAGCATAATGTTTCCACCTCCATGTTTGACAGTGGGGATGGTGTTCTTGGGGTCATTCCTCCTCCTCCAAACAAGGCGAGTTGAGTCGATGCCAAAGAGCTCGATTTTGGTCTCATCTGACCACAACACTTTCACCCAGTTCTCCTCTGAATCATTCAGATGTTCATTGGCAAACTTCAGACGGGCCTGTACATGTGCTTTCTTGAGCAGGGGGACCTTGCGAGCGCTGCAGGATTTCAGTCCTTCACGTCGTAGTGTGTTACCAATTGTTTTCTTGGTGACTATGGTCCCAGCTGCCTTGAGATCATTAACAAGATCCTCCTGTGTAGTTCTGGGCTGATTCCTCACCGTTCTCATGATCATTGAAAGTCCATGAGGTGAGATCTTGCATGGAGCCCCAGACCGAGGGAGACTGACAGTTATTTTGTGTTTCTTCCATTTGCGAATAATCACACCAACTGTTGTCACCTTCTCACCAAGCTGCTTGGCGATGGTCTTGTAGCCCATTCCAGCCTTGTGTAGGTCTACAATCTTGTCCCTGACATCCTTGGACAGCTCTTTGGTCTTGGCCATGGTGGAGAGTTTGGAATCTGATTGATTGATTGCTTCTGTGGACAGGTGTCTTATATACAGGTAACCAGCTGAGATTAGGAGCACTCCCTTTAAGAGAGTGCTCCTAATCTCAGCTCGTTACCTGTATAAAAGACACCTGGGAGCCAGAAATCTTGCTGATTGATAGGGGATCAAATACTTATTTCCCTCATTAACATGCAAATCAATTTATAACTTTTTTGAAATGCGTTTTTCTGGATTTTTTTGTTGTTATTCTGTCTCTCACTGTTAAAATACACCTACCATTAAAATTATAGACTGATCATTTCTTTGTCAGTGGGCAAACGTACAAAATCAGCAGGGGATTCAATACTTTTTTCCCTCACTGTATATATTTACTATACATTAAAGTATTGTATAACATAAGATGACAATTTCAGATCAGAGTCAGAATAATACAACTTTCTGAAAAGGAAACCATACTTTTCATGTATGAGTATTAAGACTTACTCTGAAACTTAGATTTTGAGTGATTAATTTTGCCCTATCATCACTCCGCCATTTACCCATATGACTGGTGGTAACGACTTTAATTTGCCAGTCTGTGGCGTGTTAGTGTTCAGTATATAAGTTTTCTGTTGTCTCAATTGAATAAAATTGAGAATTTTGAATAAAAATGATACTTTTCACATTATTTTTTAAGACTGTGTTCTCTAAGCATGTTACTTATTTGCTTCACATTTAAAAATATATGCAGACATAGCACTCTTATACAGGTGGTTTAATCATTTCCATGGTTCCCAACGCGATTGTTGCAGAAGCAATGCCACGGCCACAGAGCAAGTCGTATGTGGGTGTAATAGGTCAAATGCCTGGACATCTATCACTTCTCCCTAACATTTGAACTTTTGAAAAGTTACAAAACTGTGCAATTGTGCAGATCCGTCCCAGTTTTGCACATTTTACACAAGTCCTCCAAAGCTTATTACCACCACATAATAGAGGTTACATACAGGATACAGCAGGGCCTGCACTTAAGCCGATGACTTAACGAAATGGTTGGCCATTCAATTACAACGCAAAGGCTGTGGCAGTATATTGTGATGATAGCAACAAACACAGCAAATGCATGGCTTGTTTCAGAAATGAGGCGATTAGTCTGAAATCGATCATGCTGGGACTTTCATTGTGATGCATTTTAATTACCTACTGTTCTTTTACCTTTAGCGTGCTACTGTGTTCTTAATGACTCACGGAAAAGAGGTCTGTGCTCCAAATATCCTAATAATTTGTGTGCGTGTTTGTGTGTGTGTGCAGATATGAAGATTAGACAGCTGTTGTGGTAATTTCCTGGGTGATCAATGTATAATCAGTGTATAAAAGTAAATAAATCTAAAATTGTGATGCATTACACTGATGTAAGCCTTTGAATCATGTCTATTAATCAGACCTTTCATAACTGTTTCATGAATCATGCCTTGTGGACCATATTATATAGTGTGGATAGAGACACATACTAAATGCCAGTTATAAATAAATAAATACTTAAGTACCTACCCAAAATGGAAGTTAGCTGATTACTATATAGGGTCCCTCTCTTATTGTCTGATTTTGATAAGGGATAATGTCAATTGAGAAGAATACTTGTACTCAATGAGCAATCTCACAATTTAATCAGACACTCAAAAATAGTCCACAATAATTGAACTATTCTCAATCTTACTATGTCAATTTCTGTAATTTACTTCTACACAAGAAACACTAAATAAAGGGAAGGCCTATCTGAAAGTGTGTTACTGTAAGCCTTGGTCTGCCTGCCTTTTCATTACAGCATGGACTTCATCATCTCCTGTATGGAACTGATTGTACTCATGGATGGCGACTTGGTTCATCACTGAAGGTGCTGTTGTTAATATGGAGTTTGGGATCAGTTATTCTCCCCTTGACCAAGTTCTTTTGTCTGTACTAACGTTGAACAAACAAACACCATTTCCCTCTTTTTGCCTTGTGGTCTTAGCAGTGGTGGATTATCCATGCATTGCTGACCACAGAAAATGCCTTACCATTGAGCCAGCGAAACATCAAACCCACCTCAACCATTTATTCGTCTCTCTCAACCATTCATTAACTCTTGTTGTGCAAAGCTATTCATAAATGACCCCCAGAGGACATCTTATAGCCCCTTTTTTTGCTGCCCTGTGCCTTTTTGTTTTTGGGAAAGATGGATCCCCTGTTGAATCATGCAACTGGGAATGGGTTCACTGACAGATATTTTTTTCGTCTTGGCAAGACGCCATACTGTATATTCACATCCTTTCTGAGATTTTGAGATTATTATTTCTGGATTCTCAAACAGCTGTTTTTGACATGGCCATAACAGTCTCCCGCTTATTGCATCCTGTCTGGCAATATATTGTTATTTATTTGTTCAGCTCTTATTCACAACCTCTCGCAGTTCAAAAACGGAAATGAACAAAGATAGTGGAGTTATTTAACATAAATAACAATAATGTAACCAAAACTCAATGCAATAATTTAGTGAAAGAAAATTCAGTACAAAATCCTTTTAACTGTCTTAAATACAGTTCTTATCAAAAATCTCCACACTCTTTTATTGAAACAATGGTTGTCAGTAGGTTAATAGATTAAAGTATTCAATTCAATTCTAAACAATTTAAATACTGTACAATATATATTATGGAGGTGTCTTGTATTTCTCTCTCATCTTTGCAGTACCAATAGTGGTTATTGAAGGACTTAGTACAGTGTGCATATCATTGTATAACAATATACTGATTAAACAGGAGAAAAGTGAAGTGGAGGGTCATATGTTTACACTCTCAGAAACTGTATATTTGCTCCGACTGCAGCTACAGCAATGTGCTTTCACTAAGCTAATACATCACAGCAGGTATCCTTCCAATAGGCTAATTGATCTCAGCATGGGCCCGTCTTTCTGAGGTGAAAATCCCTTTGTAAGCTTTAAAAGTTCCCGAAATCATCTTACCTCAGAAGATTAAGCATGTGCCAAGTTTTTTTTTTTTTTTTTTTAATATAACTTTTGTCATACAATTTAATCTGCTTTCGTGTGATTTAGGAATACTGTTAAAAATCTCTGTTTTACAGCACTGTGAAAACCCTAATCTCGTACTTATTCTATTTTCATCTTGGTGAAAGGTCACCGTTATAAAAAAAAGTTCAAAAGGTAAAAGTATTTGACAGAATTAGCAGGCATTGAGAGATGTGACATGATTCTTCGAAAAGACATAGTAAATCTATAAACTATGTTTGACCTTGATGAAGTGCAATTAACATAGGACAAAACTTTGCAGTGTTGCTTCAAATAGCTTTAAGTTACATTAACTACAATAGTTTTAACATATACTTGTAATACTTCTCAGGTTCACAGAACATGATCAATTGTTAAGACTGAAAACAAGGCACTATGCGTATTTAGTATCTATATATATATATATAATTTTTTTTTTGCCTATTTGGTCTCGGTTCTAAGAGGTGAGAGATGGCAAATAATGCCAGAATTACACTCATTCTGAGAAAGAAATAATTGATGTTTGGATTTTGTTGCTATGGCAAATGGTTGCAGACTGCTAAACATTCAGAGCACACAGGCAGGGTAGCTGGGATTTATTTTAGTTTAACCTTCTTTGAGGGATTATTAATGCAATTTACTGTAAACAGTGCTTATTTACAACTGCAGGTAATTCTAAATCATTGCATATATTTTAGTGACACATTTATGTTTTTTCAATGCAAAACTGAGCTCAATTTCTTCATGTAATATGTTAGGGTATTGAGAGAGGGGGAAAAATGACAAAACTTTCTGCAAACAAGAATTGTTCATCACCTGAGGAATTTGAAGTCATTATATATTTGAAAGTTTAAGTATAACAACTCACGTAGGGAAACAAAACCAGTTGCCATAACAGACCTTTTAGAAAACACTTATCAATATAAAGGTGATACATGATTATTTCATAAAATGAGATCTAAACATGTACTCATGTTTTTTTAAACAATTAAACATGTGTTGGACTCTTCTGCAATCAATATTAATAAACATTAGCTTTATATATCCAACACTATTAATAGAGATGATCTAAGGGGATTCTTTTTTTTTAAGTTCTCCAGAGTCATCTTGCTTTCCCCTCTATTACTAGGCATAGCATATTGACATGCTAAGTCAGTCTTATCTAAATGTTATTTACTTGTAATTAACTATAAACAATGGAAAATCAATAGTTATCATGTATTTCCCTTTGAGTACCTACTCAGGATTTACCATAACAGATTAACTCCAGTGAATGGCTAAGCCCAAGCAGGCACATGATTGCCTTGCCAAAAGTTCAGGACAGCTTGGCAAAGCAATCAGCTATTACATGAAATATGGAACTGTACCAGAGTCCAAATATGTTCCAGAATGATAAGACTGTAAATTGACACACATCTGTTTTTCTAGGTATTCCACCTGCTCCAAAAATGGGTTGGTAGCTGGCGTCCAAAGCCAGTACTTCAGCGCAGTCCTGGATCGTGAGTGGCAGTTCTACTGCTGTAGATACAGTCGCAGGTGCCCTTATTCATGCTGGTGAGTATATGAATTTTCTTTCACAATCAGAAAATGGAAAACACATTTTGCTGGTTAGTTTCAGTACACTTACAAAGCCCACCTTGTGCTGAAAAAGTACTCGCCTTCTACTTAATCCTACACACCAGAAACTTGATCTGCTCAGTCTAACTAACTAACTAAACCAATTTCAAAAGAAGCCAGAACCTTAGTGTGTCAAAGCATTTTGTATTTTTTTGTTTCACAAAGGATGACCAATGAAGTCCCTACGTACTATCATGAAGAGGGAGATATGGTCGTTGAGAACTACGGCTATTTCATCAGGGGGGCAGGAACTACATTCAGCGGCGTTCTCAGGTAAGCTGAGTGCTTAGAATTGAGTTGTTTACCCCTTTTCCATTCCTACAATATTCAGGATGTGCACTGTCATGGAAAGCTCACCAAATGCATTGTTTTCCAAGCAATATATACTTTCCTTCAGTTAACTAAAGTGACAATTATAGCTCAATTGCTGTAACTAAATAAAACAAAGGCATGATTTATGCAAATTAGTAGATGTTATCCAGTGTAATCATCTATTGTATAGCTAGAGACTCTCAACATAATCAGCTGTCACCTGTAAGAATGGTTCTACTCCTACAATAACATAACTGCATATTAACAACCTCCTTGAACTCAACCCAGCTTTTGTCTTTAAGTTGTCTGGATGCCTTCCAAAGTATTTAAAACTCTGTTAGCTCCTGTCAGTCCTTTCTAACATTTAAAATATTAAATTTAATATGAATGACACAATTAATATTTCAAAAAGGCAACTCATCTCACCTGTAGCTTTGATTCCAGTATATGATAATTTAATTGTTTAAATTGCATTAAGGTATATGAGGTTGATGAATCCCATTTGTTATCAATGTCAAACAGAACAAAAGGTTTAAAGGACTCTTAATTAATACTTTGCTTTGTTTTGTTTTATTTCAGGGATCGCAAATGGAAGTATGTAATGTGCAGGATGACCGACTTTGACTGTGATTTTGAAAACCTTTAGAAACCTCTTGCGTCCAACTTGTTTTACAATAATGCAAAATAAAACAATGTTGGAGTAAGGCCTGATCCAAACAAATACATGACCCACCTGCCAATGGCAAATTAAAAAACCCTATATTCAATGTTGTAATCTGGTCTGCACCTTATTTTGGAAGCTAGTGGACATACAAAGTATTATTTCCATAACACCTTACAGTAATGGGCCCCAGTTCTTCACGAATTAATGTATGAATCCCACCACAACAACACATGAATGCACTTCCACCAAGTTCTGATGCTGGTGTATAAACCCTAACCTCTACCCTAGTCTGCCACCATCCCTAACCTTGTTACCCATGTGATTACTAGCAGAACTCAGGGTAAGTTTATAAGGTATTCACATGTTATTCCTGTGGTATTCATAGATCATGTTTTCAAGAAGTGGTGCCCATTATTGTTAAGTGTGGCCTTTATTTCATACTTAAATGGAGTGATGCCTCACATTTAAAATTACTAATGAAGTCCATCACATAACATTTCAAACAAACCCTACTTATGGTTTGTCCTTCCTCCTACACCCCCCCACACCCCTTGGTTTCCTAACCATCCAGATCTCATTGAGATGCTGGGCTGTGCCAAGTGACCACTCTTTAATGTCAGAGACATCTGATGCAGTCTCCCCCCCAAATAATGATCTCTTGGAGTGGAAACCATTAAAAACAAATTAACATAAACATCCCACCCTTCACAATAGGTCACATGGGGAAACTTTGTAGCTATGGTGTTCTGTTACACTCTCACTGTATATCTGCAATAATTTAGCATTGAGAATGTCGGCTGTATTTGCTGAAGTAGTTTGTTACAATAAATACAGTAAATAACCCATTACAAAACCACTAAAGTAAGTATATTTGTAATAGCATCTGCAATAACAGAGAAAAGAGGATTACATTCTGAATCGTGATATTTTTTGCATTATCAAATTTCAAGTTTTCTGTATCAATTGGCAATAAAAAGCTTACTGTAATTGCTGTATGCGTAATCATCTTTGTAAACTCATGGTTATTTCATTTTAATTGTAGTTGATTATTTTGGTGGACAGGTGAGGTGGGGGGCTGAAGTTATGAGAAAAATGAGAAATAAGTAAGAAAAGGTCAAAATGGTTATTTTCATCAACAGGATTTCATTATTCTCCAGAAGCCACGTATTAAAAATCATTTTTAATAACAGCACTGGAAACCCTTTCCTCTACGCGGTCACATGCACATTTATATACTGTTGATTTCATTGATCAGTTGGTGCTTTGCCAAATTTGTGGCATTGTTTATTGCAAATTATTGGCCTACTTGCTCTATTTTAGAGGTCAATTTTGAATACCTTTCTGAAAACTATGAATATGAACATTTGTATCTATATATCTAGAGGTCTTCTACTTTGATTATAAAATATATCTTTAATCATAAACTTTAAACTATGTTCGCATGTCCAAAGGCAAGTTAGGCTATTAGAAGCAGTTATACGATTTAAATGTTTTTAAATAACCTTGTATCAGTTTGACAATGCATTTATTTTTGACTGTACCTGGTTTTACAAATGAAAATTATGTATTACTGTTCAGAGAACATAACAGGATATGTTCTTTATTGTAATACTCACGGTAGAGAAAAAACAATAAACTGTTATAACCCTTATGAGAGTTTAAAACTGTAAATTGGCATGGTAAATTGGGATTTATTTTGTTTCACAGTTCTGCTTGCACTTTGCTTTGATAGTTGTCCATGATTTGGTTTCCTATACGTCTCCATTCTGTACCATGATTGCACTTTGCTTTCCTACACTTTGCTGTGACTTTACCACAGTATACTTACAGGTAATGTTTATAAGGAAAGAATGGTCACTTATTACATTTCCTAGAAGTTAAAGCAATGAAAGAAGGTGTCAGTATATCAGTCCAGCTGAAGAAAAACAATCCTGCTAAATAAGTTAATTAAATCTTAATATTGAACACAAACAAGACTCGTCAATTCATGATATCTGTTTTAATGTACAATGAAACATCACAGAGGAACAGGTCTACACAAACAACAAGGAAAAAAAAGTTTTGGAATGGATACAGATGTCATAAAAACAGATACATGTTACAACACACCTTTCAAGTCAATGACAAGTGGGCACAATTATGGGCACAATATAACCAATTGTTTATTTTTGATATAGCCTATGATTCCCATATGGTGGTAAATCCCAACTCAGATGTTCAGCTCTATCTTCCTTTGACTGAACTGAACTTAATCATCCACATGCACATTACACCCAGCAGCTTCATAAGTCATTCAGAGCGTCCATACTTACAGGTTGCTCCTGTGCAGGTTATTTATTCAGCCCTGTACTCCACACTGCACCACACAAACACACACATATATATTCAAGATTTTCACACACTGCATCTGTGTCAAAGGTAAACCATATATCCATTACAGGGATTACACTTGATTTGCAATAATTACAATACTGCCCCACTAGCTTCAGGCTGTAGGCAATATCTATAATCACTGGCTTTAGAATGTCTTCATAAAAAATAAGCCACAAAAACTAAACACCAGGCAAAAAGTGGCACACAAAAAGTTTGCATGAATAATAATGCAGGAGCTGCAAAGTATATCACGTGTGCACGGTGGCAGAAGAGTGACATAGTGAAAGTGCAACCACAAAGCAAGCATTGTGTTCAGAATCATTGGGACCGATGTTAAGCAACTCTGCTGCAACAGAGAGATTATGTTTATCTCTGTCTCTCTATACATGCACTGGAACAGTGAGTGTTTCCCACTGATTAAGCAAATGACTGTTTAAAGCTTCACTTTGCAAACAGACTTTTACACTTTGAGTTATTAATCTTATCAGTGTTTCACAGATAAAGATACAAAGGTTTTTCTATGGCAATTTTGAGAAAAGTTCTGAAGGTTATCTGAACCCCATGGCATTGAACAATGGGCCAACAATAGACAGTAATGGCATAAGTACAAATACTTACAATGCAGGTCAGAATCACCATTTCAGAGTCACAGAGAAAGCTCAAAGACAACACCAGCTTTATTTTAATCAATTTTAATTAATTGTCAAATGCTTTCAATAAACGCTTAACTGGGTTTTTCATTTCCATACCTCAAGTCTGACATTATTAACTCTGTTTTTATTAATCCAAGATGTACGTTTTGTTTCTAAAGCACTTTGATTGCATATAAGCCAGACATGCATTAATGTGTGAAAGAGACATTTAACAGCATAGGACTCCAGTGTCTGGGAGAGGCAGTGATAAATGCAGAAACTATGCCAGGTTGATGTCTGCCAATTCATTGTCAGTGATTGAATTGGAACTGGTTTTCAGCCTGTGATTGTGTCAGGTTTCTTTTTATAAAGTGAAATTACTCAAGAAATTACCATTACAAATGGTGTTCAGCCTTCAGCTCTTTAACATCTCTGTGCTTGTTGAGCTTATAAGAATACGGTGCACACTAGTGTACTTGTCACGTCACAGTGACCATTCATGGCGAGTGGGTTTGCTGTATTCTATACCAAAACATTTACCAGCTGCTTTCTGGCTTTCCAAAGTGTTCACCTTTGGGAAGGTACTGCCTTTTGAACTGATTATTGGGCTTGAAGACAGCTGTGTGTATGCCTGTGTATTCTTGAGGACAGGAAAGCTCACTGGGAAGATGTGGCCTACCTGCATGCACTGAAGTTGACCTTCCTGAGCAGGACTCCGGAGAAGCTTGCTGGGAATTGCTGGAGACAGCAGTGCTCAGGTCATCAGCTGTGAAGAGGATAAATACAGAGTTGTATCAGAAGACCTTTATTACTGATACAGATGTATCTACATTGCCAGAGAAACAGAAGGCAGTTCTATTGGATAAGTTCTTAATATTATATACTAATAATAATATCAATTGTACTTCGTCTGTTAAAACACATCACACTTTTGTCTTGAGCGAAGTTTCTTCTCATGGTAATGTTTATTTTATCAATGTTCGTGAATGTTTATAAGTCAGAACCACAGGTTCTAGTGAATGCTTAACTTGTGAAATATTAATTCCAAATTAGGTTTGGAAAACTCACAATAAATGAGGTGAATGGCTTCATTATTGTTTTACACAAAGACCATTAGCTATTGAAACACAATAAGATGAAAGGTCATGTTATCTGTATTGATCATTTGTGCACAGTGCAGTGGTTAGGACTTCCAGAGGAAGAAATTTATACAGACAGTTATATACATGTGTGGTTACTTACAAGGAGTCATTACATTAGCACTTACAAGTTATATATATATATATATATATATATATATATATATATATATATATATATATATATATAATCATTCCCTACCTCTCACTGAATTAAGCATTTCAGAAAACAAAGGACAGTTATCGTGCATAAACCTTAAGAACGAAAATCTCTCATTACAATCTAATGGTATAGATCAAATTTTTCTGATAAAACACAAATGGTTCTATACAGTCTACACACTGTATTTAGCCTTTGTAGCATAATAAATTACGCAATTGATGATCAGTGGCATTTTTTATTTTTTCTTATAAAGATTATAATTTTTTTAGCCTGCTCCATTTTCAGACACTGGTTTCCCTCAGCCAGCTGACTCTTAGCCAACTGCTCCTAGCCTTCCCTTTCAAAGTTTATTTATAACAACTGATGTCTTAAAGTACAGAGCCAAACATCACGGCCTCCAAGGGCCTAACAAACAGAAAATGGCACTGTGTGAGGTAACCCTTGGTAAAAGTAAAATGCCTTCCGCAGAATTACAAGATTAGAAAATAACTTGGGACAGCAGAATATACAACTGCTTCAAGGTTCAGCACTTGCACTTCGCAGCACATAGATCCTGAGATAATTTTTTTGTTTAATTATACAAGGTTTGGTTCTCACGTGTCCAAGATACAGTATTATAAGTACCCCCAGTGTGATTTAAACTGGAACAACCAGTAATTATGGTTTGTCTTAGTGAACATAAAACTGTAATGCTATTTTAAATACAATTTTAGTTTAAACCTGGAGACACCATATAATTAGGGGATGGGGGTGGGGGTGGGGGTGGGGGAGAGAGTGTGAGGGAGAGAAATAACATATGAATTTATGTCAAGCCAGACAGGAAGGAATTCTCAGACTGATTATGGTCTGCTGAATATAAACAATATACACCGTACTTTTTCTTGAAAATGGTAAGGCTTTTTCAGTTTTTTTCCTCAAAAACTTTATTTGCATTGTGACTATAATGTTATGCTCATCTATCATTTACTCTAAATGTTTCTTAGAGCCAGTCTTGCCATTCAGATCGTCTAGTATGCAGTAGATTGAGCAGTGAAGAAAAACATGGGTAAAGGGAACCTGAAGAGAAAAACATGTGACCTTCAGCAAATCCTTTCAAACGTGTAGCGTTCTTAGGTTAGGTGATCCAGTCGTCAAGATTAAGGGTTTGTACTTGTAATGTATGCAGGTCGGTGCACCCTGCTCAGGATTCAAACCACATCAACAGGCACTCCTCTCAGCTCTCCCCACTGCACAGCTCCACCCAGCAGAGCATAAATCTACGCCAAGAAAATGCTCTCCGGATGTGGGAGGTCTATATGCTCTACATCACCGTAAGGAGCTTGTGTACACAATGAACCCTGCTAAATTACCTTATAGATTAAAGATGGGTTACAGCTGCAGCTCTACCCTGAGGAAGATGTTTAACCTTCAGCTTCAGCCACGATACAAATCTAGGATCCTATAAGTCACTCTGCAGCAGCAATCCTTCAATGCATTGTAGACTCTCTGTAGACTTTTTTTTGGATAATAGCATCTTTAAAATTATGACAATATTTTATTTTTATAGCCTCAATTGTTGTTCCAATAGATAATGTAAGCATTAACTCCAGTTTCAATCTATCAGAGCAATTAATGGACACCTGTTCACATGAATCGGGCACCATCCCCTTTTGATATGAGCTTTAGAGTGTAAACAGCCTATGCATCCATGAGGAAATCTGTTTCTAAGGGTCTAAATGGCTTCAGTCTTGGAGTTTCATCAATGGGTTGTCTGATGATCAAATTCAGTCCACTCTTTTGCCTTTACGGTTGATGGTTCAGTTCTTGAGTTTTTCTCATGCTGCTCCGAGGTTTATTTACACTGCTTGTACAGTGCAGTCCAACAATGTGGCTACATTAACCTGAGGTGTTTTTCTTTTATATATTGAAACTTACTGAACTTAACAGGTTATAACGTAACAATGTTTTTATTGTAAGTACAGTAGACCATGACAATAGGGGGAAAAAATGAAAAACGTATCCTCTTAAAGGGAAATACATGTTGAGGTTTGATTGAGAAAAACCTCAAACGCTAATTGGGGATTAGTACACGGGCCTGGGATTAAAATCTTAAATTGCCTATGTGCCCATACTTAAACTCCTAATTATAAACAGATTAAATTATTAAGACCCATAGGTTGTTACGAAATGACCTTGTTTTTTATTTATTTTTATTTCCTTTAGTATGTATAACATTGTTTCTCAAACATTGTGTTAAACCCTTGTATTTTTATGAGTAGTCAAGCTTTTCAAAGACACATCCTTGTTTCTTTTTTCATTACTATGCTTTAGAGAGGTACCAGTGGTTTTAAAGTCCACATTACTAAGCTTTGGCTTCAGGATTACTGGTTGCTATTGTCTTTGTTACTGGGATGTTTTGTTTAAGTAAACCAGCTTCACACAACTACATTCCACTGGTGCCAAACAACAACATATTATATTGGGGTCTTTCAACACTTAAGTAGCTTGGGATCTTTAAAACCAAGTCTTAAATGTACATTGCGGCCTTGACATTTTTACATTAGAACATACACCGCAGTTCAGGAAGTTCTTTGGTTTTTCTCTCTAAAGTGGGACGTTCAAGTTAAATTCCTGGAATGATGATGACCTACATTCCACACAGTCCGGAGAGATCACTCATTTTAGGTTAGTTTGCTGAGCAAAGACAGGCTAAAGATGCAGCCACTGTTTTAATACCATTTGAATATGTTCCATTGGAAAAAACACTTGATGCAAAACTCCTCATTACAAAATCAAACTCACATGACTATAATCACCATAAAATTAGCAATGTAAAAGATTAATGTTACGCTCTACCTGGAGCTGTTTTTTAATTAGGAAAACAGGTGTGCACTTAGTGAGGTGGTAAATATTTGATGATGATGGCCTATAATTCCTTGCTCATTTGGCATATCTCTAGCAAAGGTTACATCATTAACAGTAGCTAGATCTGTCTAACCTTTTTTATCCACAGCTGTAGCCATATGCAGAATTGCATAGCCTTTGCTAGTGGCCGTGCTCTCTCAGTGCAGAGTGTTTTGATATCACGTAAAACAATCTCAGGAGATCAGGGAAAGAACAATGCATCCAAACAATATTCTTTATACAGGTGCGGACGAAGCTTCAATGCTTTTAACCAACACAGAGCAATCACATCACCCGAGAGGTATGTGCCAGGATGCAAGGGGAAGTGATGCTCAGAGATGCACCGAAAATCAATGATTCGGTGTGACAGGAGCACCACTACAGAGTGACATTGTTGCCTTGTTAACATGCAAATGTAGTAAGATCAAAGGATAATGATTTTGCTCCTGCAGTGCACTTAACAATCTATTACAATTTTAAACTGTTTCTCACCATCATTTGCCCTCATTTTCTCTGAAATATAAGGGATGTCCTAGCTTTTCTTTTTATATACACACACATTTTGGCATGTAGCATGTTTTGGATTGCGTCACAACAATACAAGTCGTGCACTTCAGACACTTATTCCATTTGAGGGTACAGCTTTAAAATGAGGTAATACATCAGTAACATATTCATGTGAGTTTCCATTCCCCATTACAAAAAATGAAATATTTAAAGAATGTTACATTGATCATTGTACTGGTACTTAAATAGTACTTAAACTGTAACAAGAGATACAAGCTATGATTACATTTACTAAAACAAAATCATAGCACCAGAAACACAATTAGCAAAATAATGTTTTCATGAATGTACTTTATATTAAGTAGTGAAAGCATAAATTGAACCACATTTCTTACATGGTAACAAAGTGTGATTTAAACTCTTTTGCATGATGAAATAAAAGTGAAGGAACTACAGGATATATATGATGACAACATGTAATGAATAAACAGCATCTTTTTACACAAAATCAACAAAATAATTAAAACATTACTACAATACTTTTACTCTAAACTAGTTTACATTTTAAGTTCTACAAAGGGAAATGCCTGGTTTGCAAACACCGATACAATAGTACTGTATCCTTTAGATCAGATTCACAGTAAGCATGAGAAGAGAGCAAGAAAAGCAAAAAACACAAAACAACCTGCTTCAAAATTAAAAAATTAAACTTTCCTCGTTATCATTAGACAGAATTAAGCGCAAAGCTGAACGGATAACGGGAACATTGGGAATAATCCAGATCTCCACAGATGCCTGAAGGGAGACTCCACTTAGTACGGTCTGAGGGGCCAGCTGGGAAAATACCAGACAGCACGCTTCAGAGAGGGTGACCCCTACAAAGGGTAAGAACGACCAACATCATGGAAGGACGGCTGGTTTATTTAAGGAGCCTCTAAGATGTTTTGTTCCTTTCACTTGGGGATGTGAACAGCTGCAGCGGCTCAATCCTGGCAGCCGGCGCAGCACGACAGACTGCCTGTGAGTAATGTGAAGGTCATATCCACACGCCGCTCTGCCAAGAATACATATCTCAACCAGGAGGGTTGTTCCAGCTGTACCGCTCAATGGCTGCACATGCATTCTTATGAAGTCGTTTAATGCAAATGATTAGTGGGGCCACCTTTGGCATCAGTCTGGGTATCTTGGCGTAGAGTCGGTATACTTTCTAACAATCTGGGGGATCTTTTTCTCCATTTCTTTTTCTTGTAAAAAACAGAGTGAGCCAAACCTACTGCACACTCTTATCTTCTGCGTCATTGGCATGTGTTCCTTCTCTTACACAGAGAGAAACGCTGCTGGAAAGAGGGATGGACGACTTGGCTAAAACTTATCTGGCCCAATTCTCAGTACAAAACCAGCTCATTCCAAGTGAAGATGTATAGCTATCATGATATCCTTCATTCCAGTTCTCCTCTCTGTTTCCCCTGAACCTCTCATTGGCCTAGTTTGAAGACTGAAAGCTAGCCAGACAATGATAAACAAGGGAATGCAAGCTCTCCCACTTAACATTTTGAATACTGTAAGAATCTGTGAATGAGTTTCAAACAACACAGGTCTAACAGTTTTAATTAAGGAATGACATTTTAAGTCTAATTCTGCTTGTCTTTTAAAGTACAAGGATAATGTTTAAGAGCAGCTACATAGTAAACATACAGAGGCTCCAATAAGATTTTTTGTATAATTGATCATTATATTTCTATGTACACTCTATTGGTAAATAATTGTTTTGAGCAACAACTGCTGTGACATATCTTGCTAACCTTGAAAGGCTCACAACACCCTGAATTGTGCACACACACACGCTCACACACTTTCACACACATTTCCTCAGTGTGCAAGTGTGATGTGTATTATCGTGCTTCCCAATTTCTAGAAGCTCCCGTGCTGAATCTACAGACATGACAAAGGATGTCTGTCATTTTCCCATTTGCCATTAAATTGAAGGCGAGGCAGACATCTGCGTTAAAAATGTGATTCATCTGAGTTCAGCCAGTTTGCGAATCTGAACTTTTCATGTGCATCTGTTTGTAAGTGCTTTACTTTCATTTAAGCAGGATTCGAATGAAAGGTGACAGGACTGTTACCTAGGATGCCTCTAGACTCCAAAATATGGTGCCTCAACTGATTAGGGATTCACAGAGTGTCCATGTTTCTTTATACAGCTCCCGAAACGCGCGTGTCCTGTTCTGCTGCCCATTAAATCTCGCAAAAACGATAGAACAAACACAATTTGACCTTTGCAATGACATGGGGAGGTGGGATTCCAAATACAATCTGAAGAAATGAGTAGACAACATATGAGTGTGCTTGTGTACTCCCCCTTCGCCATGTAAGCTATGCCAAACAAACAGGCATAGAGATGAGCTGTGAGGAGACAGCAGACAGCAAGCCATATACACCCCCTACACTTTTCTCCTCTACATTTTCTATTTCTCATTTACTATCTTCACAGATTTTTTCATATTGCAGCAAAGGAAAATGTTATTTATTTGTAGTTCTAAATAAATGTTTGTAAATAAGCAGCTTTAAGTCAAGTGGGATGCTCAATCGAACATCTGAAAATGTTACATTACCCTCCTGTTACTTAAGGGACTTTAAAATGCATAATAATATTCAGTGTTTCCCTTCAGCTATATTATGTTGTCAGATTTTTGAAGGCTGTTATTTCATTCCCTTCCTACTGTCTGTTTCCCTTGAAATAAGTGTCCCTAGACATTTTTTGCCCTTCATTTAACTGTCAAAAAACACATTGTGCAAAAGGGACATTTAAAAAAAAAATTATTACATTTTAAAATAATGTGGTTGGTGCACACAAAAAAAAAAAAAAAAAAAACCTTTCAATTTTCTTACGTTCTCCTGCCTCTTAAATACACAATCTATTTCTACAAATATTGTAAAGTGTGTTTATTTGTTTGTTGGCCTGCCCCCTCCCACTTGTCCTGCCTTCAGCCCCCCACCCTCAGCAAATTAAATACAGCTTTACACCCACATGGTCCATGGCTCTTTCGTACAGCCGGCCACAGCACTTTAAATACATGTTAAGGGCTGTCATTGTCTGGGGCTGTGGAGAGTGATAGAGAGCTCCGTGGGAGTGGGCCGCTGCTTGCTGAGAGGAGACACCAAGCTCTGTGCTTGAAGTGGAGCACTCTTGCTTTCTCACAGCTCTATGTTTATTGCAGGAGGCTCTGCCTGACTCCTAGCCACGTGTGCATATAATGATTAGTATTTTGTTCATGTTTGTTTAACTTGCTCAACAGCACAGCGCAGATACTTGGTGATAGGTGATACATGACCTGCTGTGTCCCACAAACACTAAACAAAGTATTTCTACCACGCTCATAAACTATAATGCACCTATTATTATTACTAGATGGCCTAGCACTGAAATTGCTGGACACCTACTGCTTTTGTTAGGATCCAACTTCCAAAGCCTCTAAAGCTCACACCTGTGCTTCAAATCTCATGAGACTTACAAAAACGTGCAAAAACCTACTCCAAAACCACTTGTGCTATACATCTGACACTTACAGTAGCTCACTGACATACCACTATGTAATAATTCATAATGCATAATAATAATAATAATAATAATAATAATAATAATAATAATAATAATAATAATAATGTATGCATTTGTCAGATGCCTTTATTCAAAGTGGCTTTTGAGGTTAACAAATGTTTATCGAATGATTCACTGCAGGGAAACAATCTGTAATGGGAAGTAAAAACAAAAGTCCTAGTCACTTTGATAGGTAACTGTAATGCATTGTACAGAGTATATTACAGAGACTGGGGTGTATCAGCTATGGATGTGGATAATCAGTTATTTTTAATAAATTATACTTTAAGGTTACTTGGACTCCACAATATTAGAAAAAATAAAAATACAATCATATACAAGCAACGAACCTTAACTTTCTCTTTTTATATACATTTTTGTTGTAACTTGAAATTTAGGTAACGGTATGTTATGTAATTATTCCTTGTTGGCGTAACTCAAAAGTGGTTGAGAAGGACTTCCATATGCACTAAATCTTTTACAGGTCTACATTTCCTTAGGTGTAATAAGATCGATGTAAATTAACGACCTTTAACTGGAATGATAGGAGGGTGTGCGAGCTCTTGTCCATGACAATAGCTGCCTTTTAAATAGAGCACTGAAGCGGAGCAAATCTGATAGGAGTCATTGTGCCGTAAAAATGTCAAGAGCAGTCCAGTCTAATCAAGTCTGCCTACTGTCCGCTGACCTGCCCCACAGGACAATCAAAGGAGTTTGACTTTGGTCTCCAATCCATGAATTCACCTTCCATCACAGAGTCCTGGGTTCATTGTCGTGCTGAAGTTTCATAACTTGTCCCGTCTATTTAGTGAGTATTTAAAAAATAACTAATCGCAGGATGGAAGAGAGTTAATCTCGTCTTCTGGCGTAAATCCTGGAGAATGAAAAGATATTCTTCTGCAAAAACTCCCCCTGATGATGAAGGTAAATTTAGTAACTCTTTAAATACAATACCTGAAGTGGAATCTGATACAAATTCAGTCTTCCAGCTCTCTCTCATATCACACTAAAGCCCTGTTTGTATTTGAAACATTGATGAAATACATATAAATATTACAGATTATACCCTTAAGGACTACTGAAGCATTTCAAAGAGTGATAAGTAAGTAACATTCTCGTTCAATAAAATAAAACAACTTCCAAAGATCGTACACTGATAATATTTTAACAACATATCCAATACATTACACTGCTTAAAATATCTTCCATAAATACTGGACAGGGGGTTACAATTCATATAAATACCAGACAGTCCGGCAACCCTAACTGTCACACACATCTTTAATGTACAATTTTCTACTTTTTCCATGTTTGAAAGGTTAAACAGATGTTCATGTTATTAATTATTTACACAAAAGAAGTTAAAAAAGAGTACATAAAACACTGAAGCTTTAAAAACAGATTACTGTATTCTTATGTATTTTATCATCTTAGAAAATGGATAGCAAAGCAACACAGCTTAAAAAAAACATAAATAATGATCCCATCCTAGTTTGCACTGTTTTGTGTGGAGATTAACTTCTGAAGCCACTCTGGGGCCGGAGCCGGAGCTGGAGCCAGAAACCCAGAGCACAGTCAACCCTACAGTCAAGAGTAATTTATCAGTAGTTAACAGATTACAGATCACATGGGTTTTTGATTCAAATTCAAATTAGTCCTATAATCAGTAAGTGGTGTGTAGTTCCTGACAGGATCCCATACAAACTGGAACTTGATATTGTGCCTCTCAAACAACCAACTTCCTCTTACAATACCTTAGCAGGCATAGGTGAGCTATTGAAGGCACTGCGGGTAACCTTTGGTAGCAAATGTGAACCAATGCAAAGAACTCTGCAATTATCTCCTATGCCTCAATTAAGTATTACTGAAGTGTAAAAATCCTAGTTTCAAAATGAAGACGTTTATAGACATGGCACCCTGGTAAACAAAATGCTTAATACATCTAATGGCTAAGCATATTATTTATTTTATGGTCTAACTGAACTAACTGGGTCTGTGTCTAACCGTCCTATCATTAATTAGGTATAAGTAAAAAAAAAAAAATACTTGGGTTATTTCTCTTTTTTAAAAGGAACAGCTTCCTCTCATCGTGACTCTCCCTCCCCCACTGTGTCACATGTGACCTCAGTGAAAAATCAGTGAATGCAGGCTGCCAGCGCTGCAGACACAATGACACTTTTGTATTCTAACCTTCAAGCACGCTCCCATCTTCTCTAGGTCGGTGCTGGATTGGTATTCCTAGTGAGGCTTGCTAATCTCCCCGCCTGTAAATGTATCATGTCTCGATTTCAGTTTCATGGAGGAAGCGAAAGCCAGAGTTTTGATTATGTGCAAGTGGAGGAATGCAGAAACGTCATTATAGCTGTCATCGGTGTATTGCAGTTGTCGTCAGAGGGAGACCTTTAAGTCAATATTCTCTCTCATTAAATATATATATGTGTATGTGTGTGATGTATATATGTTCAACTACATCTTTGATGACATTGGAAACCGGATTTGGAGTGGAGTTTGACTTTGGTTGAGTGGATACTGTATATAAATAGAAACAATAAATTAGGTCTCCTATTGCTGCGTTTGCATTTTTTTTGGCTAGCACATGAAAATAGAGAATACTTGCTAAAGTCATCATATCAACACATGGAAAATTACAACAGAAACATCTTGCTACACAGTGAACAAATGAAAGCTAGAAATTATTAGGCAATAAGAACATTTGAATGTTTCCGCGTTTAATTTTTGCCTTCTAACAGAGTCCCAAGGTTACTATAATCCCTTTCAGCCAAAGTAACATTTTCAGAGTTATTCCCTAAACTGGCATTTCATTCACAGATGCCAAACTTATTAGGAATTATAGTAAATATGCTGCAGCATTTGTCATTTACTTTCAAATTAATTAACCCATATACAAGAATAACTGATCAGGTCCTATTTTTAATAACTCATTTTACACTGCATGATACTCTAATTGTTCAGAAGGGGAAATTATGTAAAAGATGAAAGGGTTTAAAAAGTATTCTAACATTTTACAAAGAGAGGTTACCATACTGTTTGTGAATGATACCCCAGTCAATGGTAATGGTTGCATAATTCATGTTGAGGGACTGTGTTAACCAAATTAATACCACAGCACTAAAGCACTTACATAAAGTAGATGTTTTATGATTCTCTGGGCAACACTGTCTCAATAGGTCTTGGCACTGAAGTTTCATAGTTCATATTTAAGAAAGCATTAAGCTTTTTCATACTTCCTTCTAAAGCCGCTCTGGGATGTCCTACAGTGCTTAAAGGAGTGGAAGAGCAATTCATCTATCATTGTAGTTAAACTACTTTCTGATTTGTACTTAAATATGATCAATCTGCATTCCCTTAACTCTCATTCCTAGTTACAAATGTGTGCAAATGTACAATTCTAGTAACAATAACAAGGAAAACTGATTGGCTGAATTAGCCCCATGTCACAGGACAGTACCTGGCAGAGAGGAAAGCCTGCCCCCTACTTAGTCTTACGTGACATTACAAGTCATTCAGGGTCATACAAAGCAGCTTGAATACTTTTATACTCAAATACATCTTATACATTGTTTGTTGTTGTTTTAATATGATTTATGATTATAAATTATTAATAATTATTATTATTAGTAGTAGTAGTAAGGAAAATGTGCTGTATATAGAACACACCTCAAACCACACAAAGTATTGTTGAGCCAATGGCAGAACAGGCTTTACTGAAGAGTTATTGGCCTTCTTTTATAATGACACCTTGGATGTTTTGTAAAAGAAAATTATGAAGCTGAATAAATAAAACCCTCCAAACTAATCATATTTAAATGTAATACCAAATGCACTGTCATCTAGCCTAATTCTCACCTTGCCACCCTGAATGTGGCCCAGTTATATCCATTTAACTATCTAGGCCTGATCTTGTTTTAAAAAAAATGCTAAAAAAAAATCTATTTTTAGAATTGTCATTAATCATTCTTTTTTATTCTTTTCTCGTGGGTGATGAAGTGACTAAGGAGAAATTAAACAAATTTTTACCCTAAGGCTAGGAAACTTTATATAACCTTAATATAGATAGGAAATTATTGCCTTGGTCTGCTGTGTGATGAAGAGATGAAAGCAGCTGAGAGAGTTGCAAATTCTGTAAAGGGGAAAAACATCTAAAATGTATACTCTCCTTCAAGAAAGCTAAAAAGGAACAGTTTGATTCAATTTGCGTCTGATGAAGGCCAGATAATTGATCTCACACATTATATGACCCATTATGTTTGCACACACAAATGTACTGCAAATGTATTTGAAAACTTAAAACCTCCCGTGCAACTGAAAGGTACCCTTACAACCCTTAAACTGTGTAAAATATATGTGTTTAGTAAACAGCTGTTTGCATGTATAAACAGACATGTATGCCAAATTATAACATACACATAGTATTAAACACAATAATAACCACTAGATTGATAAGGGGGTAATGAGGGACATCTGGAAGTGCAACATCTCCTTTTTCTTTGTCGAAAGTATCATTCAGCAAAAAGAGCAGGAACAATTCAAGGTTACAGGAAAAATAGAGGACACTCTCGTGCACCTTTGCTAACCCTGCAGAGTCAGCTGTGTCCGGTCAGCCGTCACCAGTCTCCCTCTCACGCTCAATGACCTCTAATTGCCTCCCAGCCTGACTTCCAGTCTAAAGTGCGTGTTCGCCAATTTTACGAAATCTTATCCACTGACTGTAACTCAGAGGAGTCAACCGCTAACATATAGTTATCTGTATTTGTGGGCTGGTGTCTGGGGATCCAATCTAGATCATTTATTAAGGTGGGGTGGGACCAGCACTGTGAATAATAGTGAACTTTTGCTCCTATCATGTCCTTGTCTCTAACCTCATTTCTGCTCAGAAATAAATATTACTAAAATAACGTATACAATAACTGGAAGGGAAAAAAAGTAAAAGTTGCAGACAAATTATGGACGAGTCTCATTACTGCAAACACAAGGTAGGATATACCAGTATTACACAGAAAAATCATATTACTGACTCACATTAGTGGCATATTAGTGTTTTCAGACAATTCTTAGTGTGTGCAGCCCTCTTTCATCCATAAACAGCATATTTCCTGAGAAAGACTTCAAGATGACCTTTAGAAGTACCATCAGAGCTCAACGCCCGAAACTCCCTTTGAAAGTGTTTACAATCAACACAGATGGTCTGTGGAAGTTCCGAGTGGATGGTGGCACATCAAACATTACGACTGATAGTCAGGCCCTGCAAATAAGGGCTGTGCAATATTGCCTTATTTGATTTATAGTAAGCCTTGGTTTAAGATATAGAAATTAAACAAATATACAATGGATCTACAGTGTTTCATAGTAACCTGATTTCTGGGTATATTAGCTAAAAAATAAAAAATAAAATAGCAATGTTTTATAATCTCTGACATATTTTACAGAATATGATAACCACAACTTTATATTCTGTAGTGTATCCCATAGAGAGCCTGAAACACTGCCAGAAAAGATATGCTGCTATTCTCTCAAATAAAATACCCTATACACTCCTAAATCTCCTTTTCTTCACATTTTCTCAACGATTTTACGTATGATTAACTCAATCATGAAGATGAATGAATTGCTAGTGTCCTTGTCTCTAACCTCATTATTTTCATACATGAGGCCTGCTTATCCATTCACCAGAGCAGTGGGTTTCCACACCCATTTCAGCCTGGCATCTAATCGTGAAAAACAGGCAAGCTCTGAGAGATGGATGTAGGGAACATTTCAGATGTTATAAGTGCCTGGTGAAACTAAGTCACCCTGGATAAAAGCATTTGCCCAAAATTTAAATAATTTTCTTATTTTATTTCTAGTTCATATTTTACCTGTAGAAGTGTTTGTGAGGCAAAAAACAAAAACAAAAGGGAATGGCAGCATATCCAGGAGCTAATGTCGCACTATAATTTTACACGGTATTTTAAACAGGCTCTTCATTGAGCCTCGTATGTACACAGCATGTGTAGAGCCAAAAATATAAGCAAGGCAAAAATGATGTATAGCAAGTACAGTGTGGAGTAGACCATCTGACAAACAACTAAGCCCTTACTGCAATCCATTACGCTGAAAGTAGTT
Organism: Amia ocellicauda; assembly: GCF_036373705.1. Lineage (NCBI taxonomy): Eukaryota > Metazoa > Chordata > Actinopteri > Amiiformes > Amiidae > Amia > Amia ocellicauda. The sequence goes on from NC_089855.1 coordinate 11,036,055, forward strand.
CTATTTGAGCTTGTTCTTAGACAGATTGCTCACTGCATCATCTACATAACAAAGCCACAGGTAAGTCAGTATGATACAGCGGCTGTTACGCAACAAGATGGATTGCTAGGTCGTTTCTTCTTGTTCTGTAAGATATAGGCGGGCTACTGTGGAGGCCTCTGGAGTAAACTCCCAAATCCTAAACTTCTAATCTCTGCCGCTCCATCTCAGCAGCGAAGATAAGAATGTGTTCTCTTCCCGCACACTGTAACATAAACAGGAAGCTTGAGAAATGAGATTCTCGGTATGAATTATAAGCAGCTAGCTTAGGCGCCATTGGGAAAAGCTGTTAGCTCTGTGATCTAGGGTGTCCGCCTAACTGCCACTTTCTACGGCATACAACCCTCTTCTGGCCATTTAAGAGTATTGCCAGGGCTACGTACTTAGAGGGTGAAACTACAGAGAATATTAATTTTACAGCATCTGTAGACTGAATTGAAAATTGGTTTCGACAAACAGGTAAAAAAAAAAAAATCTTCCCTTGTAACTAAAAGGACTCAAAACTATTCTGATATTTGATTATACTGTTGTGCTTGTACATAGAAAAAATAAATGCATGTCATATGAACAATTAACTATTTTATTTTTACCTTTAACTGACACAAATTACATGTCCTGGAAGCTTGCCAGGGTGACTAGTTTCTAAAACAGCTGAGTCTATAAGTAGGTGCCAGCAGAATAAACCACAGTGCTCCTTGGGAAAAGGCAGAGATGAAGGGTAAGATTTGGGGTTAAGGAGCTGTAACCACAATAAATATTTACACCACACCAGTAGAGGATTCCACAAAAAATAAACAGAAGGAAATCCCATAAAGAATGGTTCAACAGTCAGTCTACTTGTTAATGTACATGTTGCTGTATTGTGTCAGCTAAATTCAATGGAATCCTCTGTAGCCCTAACCATTTGGAGTTACATTGTTCTGACGATACCATATTTTAAACGTAGTTCCTGTATATATGCCCTTATGAAACCCAAATCACTGGACTTGGTCTGGTTTCCTTATGGAGAAGAATGGGTGCTGTATTCATTTTCTATTACAGACAAGGATAATAGCCACTTTTACACACTGTTCAAGTAATATTCATAATGTAGCATCATGCTTTGGGAAAAGAGACAGAAAGAGACAGGTTTGAAGCCAGAATTGCACAGCCTGTTCTTATTTGTATTGTTGACAAATACATAAAACAAACATTTTTGAGAATTCCACACAAGACAAAATACCATTGCCTGTTAGCACTTACTTACAAGAAACTATTTAAACTTGGAGCCATTTAAAGAACCTTCTCATGATGAATTATTTTCTTGTAATGCACTGCTGCCCATAAATGACTGTTTATTTGTAATTGAACACTGTAAAATTACTCTGTATAAAAAGGAATGTTAAACTAAGAATACACAATTGCACCCAAGTTACCCCCGTGGGCTCTACCAACAGTAATTACTCATTAGGTATAAGCCCGATAGTGGGAAAACTCAAGTCAACTCCCACTATAAATAAGTGACCCAAAGACTGGCTGGGCCTCAGAATTGAAGTGTTATGTGATATACAAACTGTTAACTATCCTGAAACTTTTGACTATTCAAAGCACGATTATAGAAAAATAAAAACAGATGCTGACAATTCTCAGCTGACTATTAACTTCTTCAGTACTAAACATCTGGCTCAATTTGGTGCATTTGGGCTCCAAAAAGCATTGCCTCATTTATATGCTGAAGGAAAGAATTCAATTTCTTAATTAAATGAATACCAAGCACTAACAGTAACAGAAAAACAAACTGTTTTGCAGTACCAATAACTCTAGCTATAGCTAACTTATCACTATTGTAACTACTTGGTTAAATAAAAGTTACAAATATAATCTTCAACACATCAGATTGGATTTGTACCACATTTTGTAAGGAATATCATGTATGAAAAGCATTTCCTGTTTTTTAACTTAACCTGAGTGAAGGGACCAATTAGATAAAAAAAAAAAATGAAATAAACCAATATTTATTGCAGTTCTCTGAAGAAATACGAAGCATGCAATATATTTTCATCCAGAATTCCTCAAATTTTGGATGCAATCTGAAGATTTTGAGCCGTAATTTCCAAAGCTTTATGACTGATGTCTCTACAAACAAAAAACTGTGAAAAACTCCCAGATATAATTATTTCAACCATGTGGCCAAAATATGTTTCACTGAATTATGTTGACAAAAAAAATATTTATTTCCCTGCAGTGTACAGTACACTAAGTATTGGTGAGCTAAAGATAAATACCACGTTTATTTATTATTATCTAATTATTATAATTATTATTAGCAGTAGTAGTAGAACAATTTAACAGGCTGTTGGCTTCACTAGTACATCTAAGGCATACAATAATATCAAACAGTTGGAAGATCTTTGATCAATTGCTCATTTTATTCCCCATTATCCTTAATGAGCTACTAGCCTACTTATATTATAAATGCCTCAGGAAAGAAATAAGTAAAGTATCGTCTTTATTGCTTAAACACAAGTAAAAAGCACAATCATTCTATAATGATATATATGGGGAATGATATCCCCATGCCCATGTGAGCGCTAGGCATGGGGATATCATTCCTTACACAGGGAGGTTTCTGTAGTAAACCTGGGATTAGTGTGGTTGGTTTATTTTCTGCTGCCAATGCCCAATAACTAAGCTTTGCAGATGTTCTTCTGAACTGAATAGTGAATGAGATCTGTCAAAGTACTCTTTCATGTCTGATGTGAAAACCTATTCATAAGCCTGATTAATAATTGAAGGTCTTTGTGTAATTGTTACATAATTAAGACCAAAGGCTTTTGATGCTGAAGGATATGCACTGTTAAAATCATTGGCGGATGTCAGTCTCTCATTATATGGCTCTTTCCCAAGGACACACCTCACATACTAGTACTAACCCATGTGCTGTCTTAATTGGCAGCAATGAATATTTCTGAAGGGAATTTTAGAGTTTACCTTACAATAATGAAGGAACTATTCTTTCATGAGAAGGAAACAAAATTGAAAGCATAGCCTACACCTGGCTGTGTGGGAAAGCCACCATATATAACATGACATTAAAACAATTCAGTCACGCTTCAGACTGTGTAGCCCTATTTAATATTAAATAGATATTCAACTGATAATCAATTAACACTCAACTACTTACAAGTTCAGCAGAATGTTAATGTAAATTCGATTTATACCAAAAAACCCTGTCAGTGTGGAGAATAAACCACAACACTGGACATAACAAAAAACAAGACCTCCGTGAAGTTGGCACCCCATGTGTTCAGAATATGAATCAAAACATATGCATTCGTTTGTGCTGCATTTGTGGTGGTTTGTGCCGGTATGGTTCCCGAGATATTAAAGATTATATTTTATGAGCTGTGACGTCACTCAGCACCCCATCAACCTCCAAATCGCGCCAAAATAGTCTCTTTCGGTTGTGCTACATTGGTGCCGGTTTGTGCCGTTAAAAGAAACACTTGTGCTGTTTTATTTATCGAGTTATTAAGCGATACCCAGCTGGCAAAATACATTAGAAACAACGTTGTTTCAACGTCATATTTCAACGTTGAATATACATTGCAAATTGATTGGATTTGCAAATGGAATCAATGTTGAATTGTCAACATTCCTTCAACATCAATTTAATCAGCAAATGCAAACCTAGAACCTAGAATGAAAACTCCAAACATCGTGTTTTTGGCTGAAATTACTTTATTTTCATGTGTTAGAAGAAAGACAGTACTCTGCACATATTGTGTAGAAAATAACACAAAATGTGTCATAGGACTATTAACACATTATTTGTGTAGAATTTCTACACATGTATATTAAACCTGAAAAACAGATTTTAAAAATGCTATCAATCTTTTTTTAAACTAGTTCCATGCAAGTTATAGTTAGAGAGCACTTTTATACACACCCACAGTTTTTCCAATATGTGTTTTATACAGGTCTCCAGCTGAATTGAAGTTGAATGCACACATAATACAGTTTTGTTATCCTGCACTGAAATATTCTGCTAGTAAAATATTGAGCTAAACTAGCCGTTAATTACTTATTTAAATTAACGAAACTCACACATATTTTTCCTTTAGAGGAATGTGCTTAAATTCGAATTATATACCTTCATCATTTTCTACAGTATATAGCAGTTAAACATTTAAGCAGCAAAGACCCTTTCAATAGCCTATATATATATATATATATATATATATATATATATATATAATTAGTTTTATTTATTAAGGGGAATTTTGGGCATTTTTTACCGTGTCACTCAAAATACACCCATGAAAAAAGTACTGACTTGATTAATACATTTGTCTGAGAGGATATTGTGTTTGTTATCTGGGGTCTGTTTGATTGTTTTGACTGTCACGACGTCTATTCAACCTGAAAGCAACGTATATTTCGACGTTGATGAATCGTTGCCAAAACCACGTTGAATAGCAGTTGTATTCTTGTTGATCCACGTCGCAACTAGATTTCAACCACGAAATAACGTGGAAATGACGTTGAGTGCCTGCTGGGTACTTTTTTAATTGGTGAGGTCACTCATGGCTCAACTTGTTATTAAATAAAGGAGACCGATTTTAATGCAGTGCGATTGAAATAAAGTACAATGTGTGGATAGCATAGTAAGCAGTTGCCCTGGATAACTGATGTCTGGTGCAAGACAAAGTACCTTTTCAATTGTATGGTTTCGGAGTTATAGGCTACTTCCTTGCACCCAGAATGGAGCGGTGAACCTGTTGATAACAGGTAACGATTTGGGAACTGAAATGTTATTCATGGTGTCCTGGTTTCCAGTGTTTGTTTGCAGTTTCGTGGTAGGGGTTTAGGCTTAAACCTATACACAATGATGTAGTCCTAAACTAGGAAAACGATACATGGAGACTGATGACGTGTTTAATTAGTATTAAAGCAAAACATGGCTTGATGGGTGTTGTCTCAGTCCAAACCCGGCTCTCCTGCTTTGCTGTGTTCAGCCGAGTAAAGGCCCTGTTGTTTCATTGCACGGCCACGTCCGAGCAGAAGGACATTGAAGCCGGATATGGCCAACATAGCCTGTGCATTTTACAGCACAAATTGGCACCATCGTAGCATAAAGGACAGAGCCCACTGTTAAGTGATTAAAATATAATGTGTAATATCTCAAGAATCATGTCGGTACAAACAATTATTTTTGCTGCACAAACCAGCACACACGTAGCACAGACGAATGACATCACTTCGGATCGATTTGGAGTTTGATGGGGTGCTAGGTGACGTCATTGCTGATAATTAAAAAATGAATATCTAAAAAACTATAACTGCACTGATGAAAACAAATACGGCCCAAACCAGCACCAATGTAGCACAACCGAAAGAGACTATTTTGGCGCAATTTGGAGGTTGGTGGGGTGCTGAGTGACGTCACAGCTCATAAAATATAATCTTTTATATCTCGGGAACCATACCGGCACAAACCAGCACAAATGCAGCACAAACTAATGCATATGTTTTGATTCATATTCTGAACACATGGGGTGCCAACTTCACGGAGGTGATCGACCTCATCAAACCAGAGGAGCTTTTCCAGATCAGCAGGGACACACGCACCCGGGGACACAAATGGAAATTGGGCTTCAAGGCATTCAAGACAGAAAACAAGAGACACTTCTTCACACAGAGAGGCGTCACGATCTGGAACAAACTCCCCAGCGATGTGGCTGAAGAGACAATTTGGGAACATTTAAAAATAGACTGGATAGGATCCTTGGATCACTTGGTTATTAATGGACACCAAACGAGCACGATGGGGTGAATGGTCTCCTCTCATTTGTAAACTTTCTTATGTTCTTATGTTCTAATAGAAACAACCACTGTCAATAGAAAACACAATGCTGTAGGACATGCACATCCCACATATTAAACTGACTAATTGATACATATATTTAATCATTTATATATTCAGTAGCTTGGTACAACTACTGCTAAATGGGATATGGCATGTAGAATTGAATGTGAATCAAAGTAATGGGACATATTTGCAATAATGTGAGTTAGCTGATGTAAATGAATAGTTACATAGTTATACCTATGCAAATGTTTTAGTGCCCCTTGGTGACCACACCATGAATTAAGTTGCGACTAAATCGCCAACATTTTGAGCAGACATCTCCACTACCAAGTGGCAGAAAAATGTTCAATCTGACCAAAATGTGTATGAACACATTAAATTAAAGAGAAAGAGTGCAGGCTTTGAGAAGGTATGAACCCCACCATAAATGTCTGTAAATGTTCTATATAAAGAATGACACCATGCATCTAAATATCAAGTTTCAATACAATCCACTGAACAGTAATGGAGTTAAGGACTTGTACGTTTTAAATACAGCAACCTGTAAGCCACAGAAACCCCACATATTTTGTGAGGACCTACTGTTTTTCGTATGATATGACAGCAGAAGTAACAATAACAGCTCCTGACAGAGAAAATGCATCACAACTGATATTTCAGAATGTTAAGTCTGCAGAATCTCATCAATTAGCTATCACATTTGAATACAATCTAACAAATATGAAGCAAGATAATTGTTAAGATTTTATATTTGTCTCCCTAGCAGCCAAACTGTCATTGAAACTCAGACCCAAACCCATGTAGGTTCAACTTAATCTGTATGGGAACAGGAAGTGCAAGATAAGTGCACCAGAAACACTTAGCAGAAAAAACGAATTGTAGAAAATAATTGGTTTTCCACCAAGGTTTGGGAAAGACATCATACATCTGTAAAATTTACATTTTTTCAAGACATATTTGATTTCTGGAAATTAAACCTAAATGAAAGCTCTTTGCCAGTCATATCTCTCTCTCTCTCTCTCTCTCTCTCTCTCTCTCTCTCTCTCTCTCTCTCTCTCTCTCTCTCTCTCTCGTCCTGCCTTCAGGTTTCAGAGAACCTATTGATTGTGATCAGCAGAGCAGAACAGGTGAAGGTTAGATTGAAGTGTATATAAGAGGCCAATCATTACACCAATGTGCTTTCTCTTGAGGAGGTGGGTGGACCAGAATCACTGGAGGTAAGGGTTCAATAGTAAGAGGCAATAGGTAATGAGTGGTGGGGAGCCAATGTACACACTGAGTCCAGCTACTTTTCTGGCCTGATCAGGCTTTAGAAATACTCAGCAAAGTCCTTCATGCCTTCATCACACTTACCATAAAACACCACATTTCCTTCAGACTTCAGTTGTCCATGAATTCACATCAGATCTTTCACAGGACTGGCAGTCCTTTACAAGGTTGGCCGACATTATTCAAGAACTCTGTTCAGCTCACAACTAATCCTCAAGAAAAGAAACTACAACATAATGTGATAAAACATCTTGGATTACAGGCTTTTAAGAGATTAAGTGCATGAAAAAATAAATGCATAAATACGAGTCTTCATATGCATCAGTAACACCTAAATAATCTGATTGCTGTTGTTAAGTCTGTTGTGTCCACTTTAAGCACCTCTTTAATATAGTAGAAGATTTGGAGATTGTTGAATGAAACCCAAATATTGACTTCTTGTAGTAGTGCTATTCAAAAATATACTTGGAGAGAGAAGTTTCCAGTGAGCAATGTATTCCGCTGGCAACGAGGAGTGTGTACTTTAGCACTGGAAATCCATGTACAAAGCTGTGGTTGTAACTGGGCAAAACTTCTGAACACAGTGCGACTCAAGTAAGATACTGAGACTGACTGTCAGGACATAGGGATGGTCTAGGAAGCTGGAACACAAAATAAAGAATAAAGCACAGGGTGTAATTAAGATAAAGTAATAATAGCATTTAGTACTTAACCACCAATTACCGTACACTTATAGCAGCTTTAAGACAAGGCTTCTGGAGACTAGGTAAGAAAATAAGTGACTTAGACAGCCATCATTGTTAGGCATGCATTTGTCCTGCCTAATCTGACACAGGAAAACCAAAAGTTATACTGTGTTACAGAAGCTCTGAATAGACCATGGATATGTACACATCCCGCTAAATTAATATTGCATATGAATTAATATTGCAATAAAGTGAATACAAATATTTCTATAAATTATAAAAATGCATAATTTCATTCTAAAACAATGAAAATTGCATAGAGCACAGTTGTGCACCATCAGAACTATTCTAATAATTATCCCAGTGTTAACCATGAACGTCTATTTTTTAAAGATTTATTTTCCTTGACTTTTCCACGGGTCTCTTGACTCTATGACTAATAACTTAGAAACATTCTAGAACACCTGTTTTGGTTACTCTGTCTAGTGGTGTTTTTTCCATAAGCAAATTTGTGTAGATGCCCAACAAAAAAATACTGTTTAAAAAGTAAATGGATAATGGAAAAAGCCTTGAGTTAAAACTTTTTTTTTTCTCATTCAGATTAGTGTGACTTCTTCATCATCTTTTGTTATTGTACTATACCAAAGAAGTAAACATGGTTCTTACATTTCAATAGCCTTTGAAAACAAACCAGCAGAAATGGCTTAGAATGCAGTGTTCCCTATTTGGACATAGACACTTGAATAACTGACTGCTGTGGCTGCTCTTCTAGGGGTAATAAAGTTACCTTGGCATATTATGGAAGGGTTATGAAAAGGGTCTGTTGGTCTCTGTGATTAAAGCACTTGAGAAAGTTTTGTAAATACATTTAAGGCTGCAATTTTAATGCTGGCTAGAAACTGCCTTTGTTTATATTTCCTAATGAGAGATCATAACATTGAGTGTGAAGTTAGTGGATTTATGATGGCCATTTCTGGAAAACAATGACTTATGAACCATGCAGCTTTTAAAGTTATTTATACAGAATAGACTGAAATGTGTCCTTAGGTTTTCTTCTTCGTTTAATTGAAGCAGATATGTTGGCACGGAGGCTGAATTTCATTGTTCAAAAGCATATTGAAAACCCACAATCACTTAAGAATACAAATAAACACTATGGCCTGGAAATAAACCATTCCTCTGCATGCAGCAGGGGCATGATCTGCATCCATCATCAAGTATTCAAAAGCTTTTCACTTCACTAGCTAATAAATTAAAACCTTTACTCCACATACATGTTTACACAGATCTTGAAAACATCTGGAATAGGGTTATAATTTGGCTTCACAAACCCCAGGATATTCAGAGATAAATGCATTGAAATACAGTGAAAATCAGAAAAAACTGTTGCTGTTAATTACTTCTAGATGGTATTACAATGCACTTATATTTTATTAAAGAGAAAAACATCTCTAATTTATTTGTTACCAGTATTTTAAATCTGCTATTCCTTTGGTTTGTTCTAACTTGCACAAACTGTCCTCGAGGAGCCAAGCACTGATTGACTGAAGGAAACTAAAAAACTATTGTCACCAAAGAACGTTAAGCAGGTCGGTCTACGAAATGAACACTTTACATACATTTCTTGATTTTCAGTCACTGTGAGGTGAATCTAAATGCAAAAACATTTTGACAATGAATTCCAGATTAATAGTCATCTGGTAATTCTAATTATACTTATAATTGTAATGTCACCTCATTGTAATCAAGCATCATCATCAGTTTAGCCAAATTTAATGGTCAATTTACATTCAATTTTCTATCAAATTTTCTGGGGGGAGGGGGGGGTTTTTTCCCATCTCAAAGCTGATGAATAATTGTGGAACCAGATGGTAACCCCATCTTTGGAGAGCAAAACTCCATGCAAATATGATTGTGGAGACTGCAGAGGATTATTGCAAATAAATACAAACTTGTTTATAATCTCTATTCACATACAATAGATAATCATGTGGTTGCAACAGAAACATGGTTTGATTGAAGGGTACTGCACTGCCAAACAGATGTTCTCTTCACAAAATGAACCATGAAACTCTGAACTCACAGCGTCCGTTAATTTATGTATAACTTAAATAGGAAGAGCACATGCAAATTTTTCTGAATACAAAGTTTGGCAATCATCACTGTCCCAACAGTTATGCATGGGCTTCTTACTATTCATAGTCCTGATAGGGAAAAGGGATGAAAATGACAGGCAAGGAGCTCCTCATTGTAAAAATAGAAAACTGCACAGCTAGCCTTTATTTTCTGCAACCTATTAGCACAGCTTGTAGGTTAAAAGGACTCAAATGACATAGGATTGCTGGACAGTTGATATTGCTTCCAGGAAGAAATGTGTATAGTCCCTAGATGACATTGATGGGCTTCTGCTTAGCAAAGCTGCTAGGTAATCAGAGCTTGAAAATCCTGCCTGGTCATACCAGCTTCTCTGCAGTGAAAGCATGACTTCATTAAACGTTAACTCCCTCTCTATTTAAGAACTGTGTAAACATTGTTTGGGATTAAAGTTAATTAGTACACCATAAACAGAATCATTTCAAAGACTTTCTTTGAGATTGGGCAGAATGTAGACTAAACCTCATTCAAATATTCTGAAACACGTACATGTGAAAGTGATGTGACCAGAAACCTCTTCAGATGCAACCAGCATCACCCTGAACAGATAAGAACATAAGAAAGTTTACAATCGAGAGGAGGCCATTCAACCCATCATGCTTGTTTGGTGTCCATTAATAACCAAGTCATCCAAGGATCCTATCCAGTTTATTTTTAAATGTTCCCAAATTTTCAGGTTCAACCACATCGCTGGGGAGTTTGTTCCAGATTGTGACAACTCTCTGTGTAAAGAAGTGTCTACTGTTTTCCGTCTTCAATGCTTTGAAGCCCAATTTCCATTTGTGTCCCCGGGTGCGTGTGTCCCTGCTGATCTGGAAAAGCTCCTCTGGTTTGATATGGTCGATGCCTTTCATGATTTTGAAGACTTGAATCAAGTCCCCATATAGTCTCCTCTGTTCTAGGGTGAAAAGGTTCAGTTCCTCAGTCTCTCAGTAGGACATTCCCTTCAGACCTGGAATAAGTCTGGTTGCTCTCCTCTGAACTGCCTATAGAGCAGCGATATCTTTCTTGAAGTGTGGAGCCCAGAACTGTCCACAGTATCCAGATGAGCTCTAACTAGTGCATTGTACAGTCTGAACATTACTGCTACTGCTCAATTCTACACTTTTGACAATATACCCCTAACATTGTTTGCCTTTTCTTTGGCTTCCCCAAATTGTTTGGATGGAGAAAGTGAGGTGTCCACATAGACTCCCAGGTCTTTCTCATGCGTTACTTCATCTAGTTCTGTTCCTCCCATAGTGTAATTATAGTGGACATTTTTGTTAACTGCATGTAACAATGTCACTAAAGACCTCTTATCCCTTATTTCACTTATATTGGTACTCCAGGTGTAGCCATCTGAGGTCAGAGATCCCCACCTGGGATTTGAACTGCGCACCACTCCAGCGCAGCAGTGTTAAGCCCTCTATGCCAAAGGGCCTGTCCCACTACTGCAGGCTCAACACTGTAATAATTTTATTGAGGGATTATGTCACTTTGCAACATGCTCATTATGTACCGAATGAGCCCAATTACACAGACAGATCTCAAACATCTTTACAATATACATATACAATAAGACACTACTTGACCCTCTGCACTAAAACCATTACGTGTTGTATAGTACACCTAACGCCACAACATCCAACATGTGCCCATGTGCAATATTCTCCTTTTTGTGAAGAACAGGAACAATGGGGAAAGAGTATCACAGAGGAAGGAATAATAGGTCATTGTTCTGCAGCACATTGTAATTATACATTACAAAAGGGTCTTTTACAAATAGAGCCATACTGTAACAGGAATGTTTACTTCCCAATGGAAAGCTGCTTCATTAATATACATGAAAGGACCTCACATGACAAACAATTTACTCAGTTGCTTTTAGTAATGGACTTACAGTATTATTCCAGATTTTATGGTTTAATTCTAAGGTGTCTTCATTAGTTTTCATCTCATCTTCCACAGCTAGGGCAGAGAATACTGGATGTTCTTTTAGAAGTGGGGTCAACGTCAGTCAGGGTCATGTAGCAAGTCAATTTAAAAACAGTGTTCTTAGACAAGCAACAGTCAATTTCAGCCAGCAACAAAAAAGCCAAAACTCAGTTCTGCTCAAGTGACAAAATGAACTAAACCCAAAGACTTCCTTATCCACCCAACTCAATATACAGTGGGTGCTTTACCCTAATATTTGAGGGGCACCAGTGCAAGAGTGATCAAGAGGCATGTAGTGTTTTAAACATCCACCATTTAAAACAAACATGAAAACTTGCAAGTATTTTAAAGACACAAACCACCTCACCCTGGGTATGGGCTTCTGGGATGTTGTGCAGTGTTTGACCCCTTACCACCTGTACCAGGGTAGTGAGCGTTCCATAATCTAGGATCAATGCATCATATGCATGCAATTGGTTTAATATAGATGTTACCGCCTTAAATAGGGGCAACACACTACAAGACCATGCCACCTCTTGATTTATGAGAGGGGAACTCATACTATCCACTCTCTCCCACAGGCAGGCTTGACAGGATCCCAAGACAATCTCCACATGCACAGGTAAAAGGAATAACAGTTTATTACATTAAATTCCAGTCAGGGCACAAAGACTGTCCTGGATATCAAAAGTTGTACAGAAGCAAATTAAATCCTAGCTAAAACCACCTTTAATCCCCAAGCACTTAACACTAAAAACCCTACCCAAAAATATAAGAACTAGTAAATTATAAAACTACCATTTCCATACAACTAACAAACACGCAAGGACACCAATAACTTCCTCTTTCACAGGTGCGATTAGCCCTCGACCCGCACAGGTAAGTGAGGTGGCTCTCCCGTGCCCTCTTCCCAGGAGCCCAGCCAGCGCCCTGTTGGCCAAACGGACAACTAAATGATATAATAAGTGAAAGAATAATATAATAATTAATCAATTAAGTGATATATTGCCCGTCATTCCCCGCCTAGATTCATTCAGTTGTATTTAATAATCAGGAGAGTCTTTAGACTGCCAGTGAGAGAACAACTTCAATACTGGAATTAAAAATCTGAAGACACTTGTCTGCATATCACAAGACATTTTGTATAATATATGATTAACTATGTATTATTTTCTTTTATAGTATGCATGTTACTATCAGTGAAAGTGTGTGAGATATTTTAAGTAGTAGTGGTACTTGCGTTAATATAGATACGCTCAGATAAGCTAGGCGGAGCCAGGGCACACTAACTTCCCATAGGTTACGAGCCATGTCACCCTATCTTACATTATTGTAAGGGGAGATTGAATGGCTTTAGCAATTCGCTCAACATGACGCTTTTAATGGGCAAATGTCTGCCTAATTAGATAAAGACAAAATACGGTATGTGAAAGAGAAAAAACCCTCAGAATTTTAATTTTAAAAATCAAAATTTCCACATTTAAACTAGAAATGTTCACTTTAAAACTAAAATGCTGTAGCTCCAACAAAAATGAGGGGGTGCATTGTGCCTCACAATCTACAACATGCCTCGAATAACAGATCTTATAAGATTCTACTTTACACTTGCGTTTAGTAATAATGAGATGTTGGCAATATTAGCACATGGTCATTGTGTTATTATAATTTACAGAACTGTCTTTGAAGAGAGTTTGCTGAAAACAGCAGCATAAAAGGAGAAAACAGTATTGGGACTTGGTTTGAATTATAAAAATGATCCGATTATTGTGTAATGTTCTATAGTTTGAAAGAATGATGTATCAATTTAATAAATTAACAATCTGAGCCTTTTCCTCATTATTTTGTTCAGTATGTCAGGGAACAGAGCAGATTATTTTCCCCTTTTCCTGTACTGTTAAATTCAGTCTGAATTATGTATATATATATTTAAAAAACAACAATTGTTCATTATTTCCCTCTCCAATGGCATTTCAATCTGAAGAGAAGGGAATTGTGAATAAATGAAAGCAGAATGCATTCATGTATACATTAAATGGTGTTTGAGGGACTCCCCAAAAAAGTATCCTATTAAACAAATCCATTAGTTTTACACACACATATATTAAACGTTTTTATATATTTGTAATCTATTCCAAATAAGACTGAAATAGATCAACATAAAAATGTGAGTCCTTCCTATGGGCTTTAACGTAGCCTATTTGGTTGAAAAACAAAACTAATTGTCTTGCCATTACTCATTACGTCATGTTCCTACACCTCATAATTTTCTCAATCTCAGATTCCCAAAAGTCAGAGTTAACAATTCTGAATGGTAATATTCATGTCTGGAATAAGGCAAGACATCTGTCATTTTGTCCAGACCCATGAAAATAAGTGCTATTTTCATGACCTAGAGATATTTTTCAGTAACAGGGTGTTCTGTCTGGAATTGAAGTATGCTTTATTGGTCTCTTCACATACAAACCTTTCATTATTACAGCAGTGTGTTCAACGTTCACTGACTGTCCTTTAAATAACGTAGTTTTCTCTTATATTGACACAAATCAAACATATTGAATGTATTGGCTGTGACCAAGAAACTGACAAAAAAAAACACATTTATTTTAACACAAGGCATCCCCGTCCTCTTTTTATTGCTATATATATCAGGAAGTCCAGATGAAAAGGAGAAACAATAGTTCTTTGCGCCTCATTGAAGCACTGCATATAATCACCCACTCACAGTAATTATGGGTGCAATTTGTGATCAGTGTCTCTAGATCAAACTTATACTTGCAATAAATCTATCTGGTATATCTACACTCAGGATTTTTTTAAACTAAACCATTCAACATGTGTTGTTCTTTACACATTACACAGACTAAGCATTGTAATATTTAGGAAAGATGCCTTATTCTTTACAGTACATGCTAAAAGCTATACAGAATGTCAGTATTATTAACCCCTATTTTGTGTAGAATTTAAACACATTCTATTACAATTGCACTGAATCAACTGAGAGCACATGAATCTGACAAAATAAGATGGAAATGAAATAAATGTGATTGTTTTCTTAAGGGATCTATAATGAAAGCTGGTCAGTGCATATGATCCGCTTGCTTTCAGTAGTTACTCTACACATATACCTCTCTATAATCTCTCGAAAGTGGACCTGCTCTGCTTAGATGCTTAATGTAGGCTGAATTGCAGGGTGCCATGGCTGCTGGTTGCTGGATCAGCCCGGACTCTCCACCTGTACAGAGTGCTGCTGTGAATTACAATGTGTCGGCTCAGCGTTGCTATCTGCGGCTGACACAGTTGTTATTGTAACCAGCAAAGCATTGTAGCACAAGGAGCCATGTCTTCACAGAGCAGCAACCTCTAAAGAGCCATTTGGGAATGTGACTTATGTCTTTTAATGTTATTAAAAGCATGGATAAATACAAAACTAGCTGCATTAAGACAGCCCATGTTTCACTTATTCTCTATATGCTCATCTTATAAAACCTCATGCTTCGTTTCTTTCAAGCTGCTCTTCGGTAAATCCAGGCGCTTGTCTCAGGAGGGCTTTTAATGTAAATAGAGGTGAAATGAGAACCAGTTCTTTGTGCTAAATGTCAGGCAGCCTCTGAGACCAAAATGGCACGTGTATTTCTTATTTATATATTCATAAACACATTCAATAATATAAGCAGTGAACATATTTCAGATTCCAAATGTGCTTTTTACAAATGTGCTTTTGTCCTAATGAAATCAGGTCAGAGATGTGTAGTGGAATAACCCATTGTTACCATATTATGCAATGGTCAGTGTAACAAATGAAAAGATTCCCCATGCTTGTAATCTAAGATGGTCGCTAAGAAGAGCGTTCATGCTCTCTCCAGGACACAGAGGTCAAACTGAACAGCTGCAATCACTGGACCGTCGGTCTGTGTTCATCCTTCAGGTGTTCATTGTGTATTTGTATTAAGGCTAAAACCTGCAGTTTGTCAAAATTAAAACTACAAAAAAAAAAAAAAATATATATATATATATATATATATATATATATATATATATATATATATTAAACTATAGTGTAGAGTCTAATCTCTGTATGCTATACCTCATACCCTCTAGCCATTAGGTGGTGATACATTTATTAGACCTCATAGGTTTGTATCTGCAGATCAGGGCTGGACTGCTGTCACTCCGACACTTCTTCAGGGACACTGCAGTCGGCCCAACCAGTGTCCAGTGATCCCCAGCTCGCTGGCTCTTTTTCACACACCGGCAGAGGCTTACACAGAGTTGTTTTTCTTTAAACCCGCCCTCTTTGAAATTAATGAGACCTTTAGTGTAAAAGGCTTTGTGATGCCCTTCCCACAATCTCACTCTGTGCAAACACAATGTGTGATGCATGTGTTTTTCATATGCCACAACTGGTCCCCTTTTTTGTGTATTTAAAATATACAGGATGTATTTTAAATGTATATTAGTCTGCGATCTAAATATTTATTTTATAAGTTGACAATGTATGTTAAGGTTAATGTCTACAATTTATTTTCAACTTATAAAATAAATATATGCATTGCAGACTAAAACATATTTAAAATATATCCTATTTATTTAAAATATATACAAAATTTTTAATAAAGGATCACACATTTCTACTAGGTATTAAAAATGTGTTCCGTATCGGCCACTTTAAAATCAAAATGAAGAATTAACACACAAACAAGTTATTTCTATGTACAAAGACTTTAATCGGTTCCAAGTATCCTTGAATGCCTTGTAGAAAATCGAGTAATGCTCATGGAAAGCTTGTGATGCCCTTATCAGCTATAATGTATGGGTACTGAATCTGCAATGTTTTTGGGTGACAAATTTGAAATTGATTAGGTTGGCTGTCAATGTGCAGAACATCCACGCCGTTACTGTCACTCTAATGTTTCAAGAAATCCATTCCTAGGCCGGCTGATTTGATTGGTATTAACATCAGATCTGTGTGTGCTGTGTGAAGAAGAGCAATGCAGCTGACAGCCAACAGCAGGCATTATAAATGTGACGTTAGGAGCGATTTTGCAACCTGGCACTTTGGATGCTATTTCTGTACTCCCTCTCTGTAGCTCATTAATCACGTAGCCCTCTGTAAACGTGCATTCCCACGGGCACGGGCACCACACGCCTTTTGTACCTGCTGGCCAGGACACATCGTACATCATGAAGCACTGCAGAAAGGCATGGCGTGTGCGTGTGTGTGTGTGTGTGTGTGTGAGCGCCTGCCTGCCGTGCAATTGTACTAATTGTACTCATAGGCGTGTGTGTCATCTTGTGCCATTGTGGACAATCTCCAAAAAAGCTGCTAAACTGGGTCTTGTCATATGTTTCTTGTGTTGGGCAGTGGGACTTTGGATCCGATAGTGTTAGGGATTAAACAACTTTGAAATTGCTGCAGCACATACGCCTTGACAGTACAACTTATGATGAGTCATCCCTGTTCCCTAGGCAACCGCCACTGGAGGTTCGAGCTGCTAATTTAACCCAGTCGGGCTCCGGTCCACAGCAAGACAATAACAACTGCAATGGAGTCGTCTGTTTAACACTTCTTTTCCCCCTCTGGTTTCCTTCTTCTTAACACTTGGGGTTCCTGAGATTGAAAGAGCTGTTAATTTATCTTTTGGTTTCTATAAGAGGGATTCTGAATTTGAACTGGAGATAGTTATTATTGCATTAACCCCATGTATTATGCAATAATTGCACTACATGTATGCACGAATAACGTGCGTGTGTGTGTGTGAATACACGTATGAAATTCATAATACATTAATTTATTTCTAGGGATCACGAGTGCATTTTCTCAAGGGATGGCAAACTGGCTAATTTCTTATGTCTGCTAAACCTCCCAGAGCTTCCAGAGCAATCATTTCTCAAACCTCTACTTTGTTTCAGTTTATTTTTTATATGCAATGGAAAGCCATATACTATAGAATTAAACAATCAAAGAATCTGTAGACTTTATTTGTCTTATCTGCATGTAACCAGGCTCACAGTGATGAGCTTGTTATGGTGAGGTAATGCCTTTTTTCTAATAGTAATATATTTCCTTCTGACATAGTTAACAGTGATTGCATACTTTATCACTGATTAAGATGTAACTCTATGTATCAAATGCACTCAATATATTAATAGCTGCTTATGGTAAGTATTTTCCTGTTAACCAACACAGTGATGTTAAAAGGTTTCGACTTTGTATGCAAATTAAATGCTGCCATCCAATTATAATAAATTCAAATATTTAAATTATTCCACTTCTAATTATAAGTGATACATGGGCTATATCAGGCTGTCATATTTTGAAACATATAGTTCTTAGGTTATTGTGCTCCTCTGAAGGTTATTTATGGGCATTTACACTGACATTCCCTGTAATCTGCAGCCAAAAATGCAATTCCATTTTGTTCCAAAGATATGCGCCAAATAGGGAGAAATTTGAATATATATTAAATGCTTTTACTGGTCATGCTGACATGTTCTGGTATCATTCTGTGACTCAAATGCCTGCTCTTTATTTTCAGACCTTGGATACATCTAGTTGTATCTGGAAATTAGTTTGCAATGCATATTGGGAAAGATGTTGCAGATGTCAACACTAAGTGTCTAATTTCAATTACACATATCCACCAGCGCTTGAAATGTATCATGAGCTGAGGAAATTGCCTGCCAAACTGGAAAATAGAAAGTAACATAAAGAGAGACAGAGAGAGAGAGAGAAAGAGACTGGCAAATGAACAGGTAGAATTTAAAATGCATGACTGATGTATTGCTCCTTGCCTGCTTCCAATAGCTCTCTACCTACATGAATCACATAATTCACGTTGTCTGCCAGGAACAAGTAGAACAGAGTACAAGTACAAATTGCAATATGGTGCTTCTCCACTAGATGCTGCAACCCTCATATACTAACTGTAATCATGAACCCTCCTTTTATTCTTAAAATACATAGTATGTGAAATATTATAGCAGCGCCAGGAAGGTGATATGTTTGTAATTATTTGACAATTCTCTAGACACACACATGGTCCATTTGTGGGCTTAATGCTCCATAGAACTAATTTCACACTTTTCGCACCAAGGTTGGGATTCATGAGCATCGTTCTACCGTTTTAATGTAGAGAAGGTGGGAGATTGCAGTCTTACTGTAAAAAATCAATATTATCAACAGACAGGCAGCACTGGATACTAGTTCGCAGTGTCTACAAAAAAGGAAGTAATCCAAACCACTGTCAATATCCGGACATTCAGAATGATTTATTTTCAATGAAGGGGACCTTTTCTTATTAACAGATATACATTCTTGGTCCTTTCATTTGATTTTCGCCACCTTCTTACAGGTTGTAGGTCTACATCATCTAGAGAATCCAAAAGCAGCTTTTCACTCATTATAATTCAGCAGAAAGAAATAGAAAACTAGGAGAACAGAAGTGCTCTGTCATATGCCATAAATGTTAATTACAATTGTCATTGTAATAAAAATCCTTACCTTCTATCTACATGCTATAAAAGAGCTGAGGTGGGTGAGAACAGATCTGAACTAGACAGAGGTCTCGGTGGACAACAGTAAACCCCAAACATCATAATGTGTTTAAGGCCTACTAATCACATTAAATAATTTTTCTGTTGTCCTTATTCAAAATACATTGTTTCTGTGCCAACTGTGAAGAGCATGCATAGGCAACAAATTTGTGCTGCCTTTATAATATTTTATTTGTTTTGTTTATTGCTCATCCATTTTATTTCATATGGAAAGTGAAGGTGGCTGGTCCCAGATCCATTTTAATAGGCACAGTTTTATTGTTGTGGAGGATAATAACTTACTAGGATGAATACTCAGAACAAACCGATACATAAAAGATGAACATTAACAGAGTGCTGAGATACTGCGATGTAACTCCCTCAATAATTGATATTGCATTTCCAGAGAACATGCTGGGCTTCCTGCATGTTTACGATTCTCAGAACAGATAACTGCTCGTGGAAACATGGATATCTGGAAACATAGGAATCCGATTCATGGAAAGTTTGAAAAAAAAAAAAACAGTTTCTATAAACTGATATCCATCCTTTATATCTGAACTCCTGAATATTTACAATATCTTTTTATAGGACCTAACTTAAGCCATTTGTGTATGACATTGGACAAGTCCATTCATTTTGTAGGAACAACATCTAATTTTTTGGCCTTGTGGTAAAATATGTACCTGGTGAAAGTATATATTATTTGTCAAGTAGAAACCTTGTTCCTTAGAGTCAGCGTGATGCCTAGGCAGAATTTAGCTTGGATCGAAATTATAATATAAGAGCTCACTCAATTAGTGCATAGAAAATATAGATGGCACTGATATCACTGGTATTGATTTCTGTGCCAGGAGCAGCACAGGGAATTAAGTAACTTGTCATTCAAAGACTAAAAGATTTAAAGCTATCTTTAATGTACAGTATTTTCAGTAGCCTCCGTATTGCCTATGGTGGAGTCACTGCTCCACCTAGTGGGCCTCATTGGTAACAGCAAGCTCACAATGCAAAATGGATTCACATAAATAGGCTGTATTTCTTTTTAAACAATACATTTCTCTGGATGAATGTTCAGACTTAGACGTTAACTTTCAACAATGCGTTCCCTTTCTTTCCACATGATTTATATGCAGTCCCTTGCAAATTATTCAGACCATTCTTATTGTGTACCCTACCCTTCCCCAGTCTGCCAATAAATACATAAAAAAAATATATATATATATTTTCTCCTATAACCATCTGCCATCCAAATGAGTTTTAGTTTTTCTCTCCTCTGTGCCTAGTTTATCTTAAGGTTTAAGGTTGATGTATTTTATTGATTTACTTTGTTGTTGTATGTTTATCACCCTGTAAAGTGTTGGGTGGCTGGCTACCCTGCAAAGGGCGCTACACAAATTGTAGTTTCACAATTTTGTTGTAGTTTTTCATATTTTTTAACTGAATATTTTATTAAAAACTTGAATGCTCAACAGAAGAATTAAAAGGGTGAGATAAGCTACAGTAAATGTCAGCAAAAACTAAAGAGAAAAACAGAAATATGTTGATTGAATAAGTATTCAGAACCATCAACTCTATTTGACTCAAATCTCCACAATATTTGGTGGAAGCACCTTTGGCAGCAAGTCTTTTGGGGTGAGTCTCTACCGACTTTGCACAATGGCTTGGTGCAATTTGTGCCCATTCATTGTGGTAGATTTACTCAAACTCTCTCGTTTGCTTAAGGATTGCTTAAGGACCACAGCTCTCAAATCTTTCCACAGATTCTTCAAGTCAGGACTTTGACTTGGTCACTCTTATTCTTTAACCACTCCAATGTAGCTTTGGCCTTGCGTTTCAGATCATTGTCCTGCTGAAAGGTGAATCTTAAGTTTTAAGTCTTTCGCAGACTGTAACCAGTTTTCCTCTGGTATTTGCCTGCTTTGCATTGCTTTACTTTGCTCCATCCAATTTTCCATAAATCATAGCAAGCTTTCCAGTCCCCTCTGAGAAGCATCCCCATAGCATGATGCTGCCACCTTGAGCATAGGGATGGTATTGTCTGGTAGATATGCTTGCTGTGTTGGCTCTGCATCAAACATAACACTTAGTATCTACACCAAAACGTTCCAATTTGGTATCATCAATTTTGCAGGTCCTTCAGATGCTTTGTTGCAAACTCCAATACGGGCTTTGAGATGTGTTTGTTTTTAGTAATGGCTTCCTTCTTGCCACCCTGCCATATAGACTATTGTTGTGAAGTGTTCTGGATATTATGGACTGATGCACATTTTCTTCTATCTCAGCCATTGAACTGTGTAACTCTTTCAAAGTTTCATTGGGCTCACAGTGACACCATCACCAGTTACCTCCTGGCCCAGCTGCTCAGTTTGGAGTTACTGCCTGACATATATCTGGGTGGTACAATGCACCTTCCATTTCTAGATGATTAAGTAGACTGTGCTCACAGGGATACTCAGAGAATTTTACATTTTTGTACCTTTCTCCTGACCTGTTCTTTTCAATTATTTTATACCTGACTTGCTTTGAAAGCTCATGTTTGAGTATTTACTTGAAATTCACTACCTGACCAAAGAACCTCACAGAGTCAACTGTTTCTATTCTGAAATCATGAGAACCACAATTATGGCACACAGAAGGAGGCCTTTCAACTAATTGTGTGGCTTGTTAAGGTCATTTTGTGCACCTGAATTAATTTAGGTTTCCCACACAAAGGAGTTAGAATACTTACACAATCCACTAAATTTAGCTCAGTTTATTATGGGAATTGTTTGCCTCAGTTTTCACAGCACACAGAGTATCTGTGTGGTGGCCCTGCATCCCTGAAAGAGAGAATAGCAGTACACATTGAATAACTAGAATGTATTAATTATCCACTTTGAGATGTCAAGATTTACCAAAAAGAAACAGAAAAGATACTTTAGTGATATAGTCACTTTGTTTCAGTTTCCATGCAGAGGTCAGCAGGTTTTCATCAAGTTTTCTACTTTTCTCCATTCAGTTTCACATACACGTGCCCCAGCCCCTGCCAATGAGAAACATCCCCATAACATGATGCTGCCACCAGGATGCTTCACAGAAAGGAAGGTGTTCTTTGGTTGATGCGCTGTGTTGGGTTTAACTTAACGCTTTGCAAGTTCGTTTAGTTTTGGCAGACTGTCAGCCACAGATGGCTACAGAATTTACCCTGTTTTTTTTCATACTTCAAACAGGACTCAAGGTAAGCTTTTCTGAGTAACATACAGGCCAGATTTGTGGAGTGCTTGGGATATTGTTGTCATAGTCACACTTTGACAAGTCCTGGCCATAAAAGCCCATAACTCTAAGTTGCCATTGGCTTCTTCGTAGCCTCTCTGATCAGTCTCCTTCTGGCTTGGTCATCCAATTTGGAAGGACGGCCTGGTTTAGTGAAGGGTCTTGGTGGTGCCACACCTCCCACTTCTCAATAATCATCTTGACCGTGTTCCAAGGGATATTCAAGGCCTCTGATGGGTATAAAAAAATAAAACAAACACCGGTCTCCTGATCTGTACCTTTCAACAACTTTGTCCCCGAGTTCTTGTGAAAGCTCCTTGGTGCTCATGCTTGAGTCCTTGCTTTGAAATGCAGTACTCAGCAGAGGGAACCTACAGGAGCTGCTGCATTTATCCTGAAATCAATGAATCACTACAATTTAGCACAGATGGAGGCCACTTAACTTGGTGTGCGATTTTGAAGGTGATTGGTTACCCCTGAGCTAATTTAGGATTATTACAAAGGGCATAGACACTTATCCAAACAAGCCATTTCAGTTTTTATTTTTAAATCAATTTTCAACAAATATTCTAGAACGTTTTTCACTTGGAAGTTGTGGGGTAGGAAGCGTAGATAAATAAAAATATATTTAATTCCTGGCAATAAGACAACAGAAGATGAACATATTGGCACTTTATTATTAAATGCATATTTGTGAAGTGTGTGTCAGCTCCTAGTGAAACTATAAACTATCATAAAAGACAATAGAAAAATTAATTAAATCAACCCTCGCTAATAAAGCCTTTTTTGCTAATGTACAACCAAATAATCGGAGTGCAATTTCCCAGTAAAGAAAATAAAGGCTTGTGAGAGTTCATCGATCTTTCAGTGCATTTTATTACCAATGATAAAGGATCTGAGTAAAAAGTGTGTTTGAAATATCTTTGGTTTTAAAACAAATAATATGAGTAAGGTTTACAATATCAAGAGATGCATGAAATATTGCTTTACAGAGGACAAGCCATCTTTGGAATATCCAGAAAACGTATTAAAATACAAATCATCTTTCATTAAAATCTATACATATAAATAAATAATGACAGAGACTGTTTTAAAATTTATTGGGAGACATTCCTTATACAGTGTTCAAGACAATACCAGGCATTAATTAATAGAAAAAAATAGGGTGATGATGTAACTAAAAACAAAGCAACACCACCACATACAAACATTAAACTTCTACTCAGATTACTCTGACAAATATTAACAAAAAGGATATTTTTATGTCAGGAATAAGCAGCGATACAAATAAATGTCTCGAAATAGTCATTTTAAATACATTGCTATTTAGTTTTGTTTCATTTGTGCGTTGCGAGTGTACCGTTATGCAAGTGTTTTAAAAGTTTAAATGTGACACCGGCAATTTCTTCAACCCTGATAAGTTAAATGATCTCCATTTTAAAGCTAGATAATAAAAATCTTTTTTCGGCTGCTTTTCTCTTAACAAGAAAGGCACGGGACGATTATAATTTAGAAGCAGGAGACAGTAAACCCACTGGAGGGTTCCCTTTGAGTCTATGGGATCGGATTGCCTGGATTCAGTCTCAAGACTGTAGCGCTGCCTGTTCCTTCTCCTTAGCTTTGAGTTCCTGTTTGTACCTGTGGGAGAAGGGACAGAAAGAACCATCCTTAAGCACGGTCAGTTCATTAAAGAAAGAACATTACTACAGTCACTTGTAGAATAGCCTATTTATTCTTTTTTTTTTTACTTAAAATGTATGGTTTCCATTCAAATACCATCACTGATTGAAATGGGAATATTTTTCTCCCCCTTTAATGCTGTAGAGATACAAGAGAGCTCTGTGGTGAATGGAAATGCATGACCTGCAAGTTTTCAGAAGCCGAGACATCCTGTATTTCCTAACTGTGCGAACCTCATGCTTATAAAATCACAGTGCATCTAGGAAACCGATAAGGGAAGCTTACTTAGAACAAGATATGGCCGTTTAAAGACAAAAAAGAAGCAGAAGCAGAAATATAGTCAGGACAAAGTCAAGTACCACAGTATTTTTACAGATTGTTTAAACAGATCACCTGACCTCTTTTTACCAATATGGAATTTGTGTTATACGTACATGTATATTTTAAAGCGAGATCTCCAGTAACTAAAATGTGTCGGACAATGCCGAGATTACAACAATGATTTAATACATTTAAATGTAATTCATGTTTTTGCATGGTGAACACACTTTTCTACTGATTTTCTGAGCTCCCAATTCAAAATATACCATTTAAATACCATTATGAGGTGGTTTCACTGACTCGTCATAGCAGAAGTCTTGAAGTATCCAATTTTACATAGAGTCTCATCAAGGTTGGTGAAACCAATAAAATGAACATTTACTTTGATCCCTGCTGCTTTCGCCTATTTATTAAAGCCACCGAAGCGATCTTACCCTCTGTAGGAGACATTTTTTATATTTTAGCAAATTATGTTCATACACTTTCACCCCTGGATGACTAAAGGTCAACCTTCTAACAACAACAAAAAACAGCTTTTCCTTTCTTTTCCAATTCAGCTGTATATACTGCATTTTTCTAATTATTATAACCTGTTTCACCAGTATGCGTAGGAAAGTGAAATGTCTGACCCACATTGAATCTTGGACAGACAAATATCAAATAATTGAGTTGAATGCCTTTCTAGAAGTTAGATATTTATAAAAACTGACATGACTATGTGAAAGATGCACAATCTGAGAGGCAGGATCCGTCTGGTCTCGATATAGTGTTGGCATTTTCTATGGAAAGAGTGACACTTACTTCCAGATTCGGTAGAGCTGAGAGCTGCCAGCACAACCTACAAAGAAGTTAACAGCAAAGAGGTTCCAGTTTTTGGGAATAATCACCAAAGAATATCTGGACCATATTAAACCTGTAGAGAAAGGGGAAAAAAGTAAGGTCTTAATACATTTTATTCTCACTGAAATATACAATCATACCTGTGCTGAAGATTCCAACTTCCAACCAATTAGATAATGAAGATATTTTGCACACTTCTCACATATATCCACCCGTGTGCTTACTGTATGTGCAATACAAAAATAACACTTAATCGCACAGGACATGATCATAAATCCAGCGCTGGTTGTAATGCCTGCAGAATATCACTCTAGAAAAAGTTAACCATACTTGGACACCAAGTGTACACCCATCCAGATGTATGCGTGTGTGTGTGTGTGTGTGTGTGTGTGTGTGTGTGTGTGTGTGTGCGTGGTGGAGGGGTCTTGCTAAGAGCAATGCATCGGTTGTAACAGAGTACATAGCACTTTACAGATAGCTCTTTAGGTTGAGATGTATTTTATGAAAGCAGGGCACATCCACAGGGTATACTGCACACCACACAGAGACCTTATTTTGTACTTCCTGCATTTAATGCTGCAGTAGGGATGGTCAAAGATAGACAAGCCAACAAGAGAGCAGAGAGTGTAGGCTGTATAAAGATTTACACCTGCACTTTATAACATTTCATCAGCTGGGTTTGGAAACTAACCGCTTTATAAACTAAACCAGTCAGTCATAAAACCTGAAATGTGTACAGTGCCCTGAACTCTACCCAGTTTGAGAGCTTCAAGAATAACCAGATAACTAGTCTTGATTTTTAGATGGCAGCAAAGAATGATAGTTCATTTTTCATTTTGGTGATGCCACTTCGAGTAAACTGCCACATCTGGATCCAAGCAATGCAGCCTCCATGTTATAGGTACAGCATACAAACCGACAATTGGTGAGATATTAAGACTGGGGGAAACTCAGCAGCCTTTAGAGATTCTTGCTCTTGTGTTGGGGTTTAACAGTGGAGTGAGACAAAGCTTCAGAAACAAATGCATATGTTAGAGGTTCATATGCACATCAATATAATATTAAATCAGCGTGGTTAGAATTCAAGGTGATTTTCTTATAATAAGATTTGCCTAACATTTTCCAGCTCTTCAGCTAGCATGACCAAATAAAGTTGTAATTGGCTGAACCCCACCCATATAATGAATACAAAATGTAAATTATTACCTGTGGCTGTCAGTACGCAGGACTGAGAGGTACTGAGTTTTTCTGCAGGTCGGGTCATATCTGCCAGGCCAGCAGCTACCAAACCCTGGAAACAGAGTATCAGTTAGAGCCTACTCCCACCAACTGATCAGGACACCACACAGGCCCCGGGGTTGTGCAACAGATAGAAGTCATTTTGAAACAATTTCTGTAAAACAGAGAACATCGTCCTTTCTGACTTGTGAAATTTGAAGTAGCAATATTTCAGGTAAACAAACAAACAAAAACATACAGCCCAATAACAGATTATACTTATTTTATAAACCGTAAAAAGACACTTACCCATTTAAATACTGGTGCCCAGAAGAAAACTGTTTTTGGCCCTGTGGATAAGAGATAGATAAAAATGTATCAAATCAATTAAGTTGTACAACTAGAAGAAAACATAAATAATCTCTTAACTCATACTATGACATGCAGTAAAGTAAGAGATGAATGTAAAATTACTTTCATTTGAACAGAAGCGTTCATATTGTAAACATTTCATGTAGGGCTGGTTTCACAGACCCAAATTAGCACTAGTCATGGGCTTCCCAATGTTATTTTAGGTAGAGTAGGTCCTAGACTAGTGCTAAACGTGGTCTGTGAAACCAGCCATTAGTGTTTAGAAGATAATCCTAGATCAAGACGTTAACCTTTCCACAGAGGGGTGCTAGCTCTTACTAAGCGTGATGCTCATTTTAAGAAGATAACTGCTGACAAACGTAATGTCAATTACAGATCACTGAACAGATCAAATACAACCAAAAACATCACAAAGCGCATTATACTGCTGTGTCAATCTCATTGTGTACAGTTTCTTAGAGGTACTTAATGCCCTAATTCAGTCAAATAAATGATGCATACATAGAACCTAAAAATACTAGGCCTAATATATAATATAAATGTGCAAAACAGATTTGTTTCTAAAATAACAAATACCTTTTGAATATCAGCAAAATACAGAGAAAAATGTGACTCAGTAGATGCCGGTTACTTTCATGTTAACAGCACTTAATACATTTCAGATTATATTTTTGCTCTAAAAGACAGTCGTGCCCTTCAATCCAAAGCCTCAAGACCAATTCCTTTCTTTTAGAGGAAGTATTCCACATTTTAAATTGATGGAGTGAGCCTAGAGCCCTCAGCCAATCAGTGTGGGGGGAGTTGGCCCAGTCCCGCCTACTCAGTCACATGCAAGGAATGTCCTCAGTCAACTTTGTTCAAGGGAGACAATATTAACTGTTGGTTTAGGATCACAAGTGAAGGGAAACGGTTTCATCAGATTATGCAGTGATAACCCCATACAAATAGATCACCGGCCCTGGAATTGGGTAAGGGGTCAAGCATGTTTTGCAGTGATTCATCCTATTAATAGTGTAACTTGCTTAGAATTTCAAAATACACAACATTAAGAACAAAAACAGACAACAGGTGCACTAGCCTATATATCCACTACAAGCACAAACAAATATATCGTGCAATAATAGTAATAATAATAGTACTACTCCAAACCCCCTCCCCAGATGCTAAAAACACATCTAGAGCAGCAGAATTTGCCTTACAAGTGAAAGGTATGAGAATACACTACCTATGCTCAGAGTGTAGGCCGAGTTCTAGACTGGCCTGATCGAAAGAACAGATGGTGAAAGTATCAAATTATATTATGGATATCAAAAGCAAAGAATCGGTTCTATGATAGATGTTTCGGGGCAACGATAATTTGTGTCTTTGTTTTCTCCCAGAATCTGAGGATTGCTTTCCTCAATACTTCATCCTGTACAAAAAGTGCATAAATTCAAATATTAGGGTGTCCTTTTTGCTTGATTGAAAGTGCATGTGTGTTTGTAATATTGAGACAATGTAGTTACAGCAGACATGCAAAACGAATAAAACAGTGACATTTACAACTTGGGATGAGTAGAAGGAAGGGAGTGTTTACAGGTTTTACTTTCAGCCCCTAATTGTGTTGTGTCCGACTTTGAAGCAGACTTATTACTGAAAAACAGGTTTCACTGCATTATTTAAACAACTATTTTATTATGGTAATATATATTTGACACTTTTTTTTCAATCCAGTATGGTTCTATAAAAAGTCTAACTCTATACCTGTACAGCAAATTCTAGGACACACAATGCTGCTCATAATACACCATCTAGCAATTAAAATATTTGTGTATAATAACGATTGTATAAATTGAAGAACACTTTTTCCATGGTATGCAGATAGAAGGCCTTGCTGCTTTTCCTTAAATGCAGCTTGGCCATTTGACACAACATTATATATCTGCAAGGTGGCATAAAGGTCTTGTGGACAGATTTCAACAAAACTATAAACACTGACATGTGAGCTACCTGAAGGATGAAGTATTCTGTGTCCTAGTGTATATTTTCACCTTCTGGATGACGCATCTTATGCAATATAGCAAATGTGTGCATCTTAAAAGAAACTTAAATGAATGTAAACAAGATAACATTAAAATCACAGTTCACTTCTGACTGTGCCTGACACCTAACTTTGTCTTGGTTAACCACAGATTATTCACCTACAGTAGACGTTTATATTCTACACTATCGAGTAACGTTATTCAATATACAGATTCCTGCAAACAAAGTTGTAGACAGCTGGTTCTGAATTAAATCCACTGATTTCAATTATGCATCATGTAAAAGAGCATGCGTAAACAGTTCACTGAAACGGAAACACACCAAAGACGTTGATCTTTTTCAAAAGCAGGCCGTGTAATATGAATTGCAACCCAGCTATATTTGCACCAACCAAATTAGGATTATTCATGTGATGAATACAATAATAATTTGAGATTATATTAGGCAGACTTTAAAAAGGATCCTCCTAATATCAATTTGGTGTCAAAGTGCCTGCAACCTTATTGAGTGGCATAAACTGAAACCACACAAGAGCAGCTATTGTTTGACACGGTCACTCCTAGATACATAGGCAGCTCAACAATAATAAGGTCAAACAAATGGCGTGACTTAAAAATCCCAACATAACATTGTTGCAATACATTAAAAACATGATGTCAATCTGTATTGGCCAATGCATGAGTCAATAAAAAACATCCCAGTATTGATCCTACCCCCCAAAGTACCTAATTCCCTTACATTTGTTTATATTAATACATGTCAGAAGATTGAGTTGACAAATCTGAGCTCACTGGCTTTACTGGACCAATCAACGTGCACACAGTGTGTGAAGTGTCCCGATTCAGTCTTAAGACTAAACATAGTGAGCAGGACGACATATATCAATATACCACAGTATTTTCATAGAAGCAAATATCCGGTGTCAAAAAGCAACACGTTATGCTATTTCGACAGAGCCGTAGTGTTAAAACGCGCCACCATTACCTGCTGGATGGTTGTAAATGGGTCTCAGTTTAGCCGGCAAAATATGCTCGATTTTGTCCAGCATCCTGTGGTAGGAAGCTCGGAGCCCGATCGCAGCCATTTCTGGTACTGAAGTGAACGAAAAAAGCCACTAGACTGAAGAGCACTATGGAGGGTAGAGCAACCTTACTGGTACTGTAGTAGAGACCTAAGGCAAATAACAATCACACAACAATGGTCCCTATCTATGGCTTATTTTCCCCCAGCTGATGCCCTACTTTCGACCTTCCAGTGTAAGCCCTTTATATTGTCCTTTACGCTCCCTCCTACTGACAGGAGGCAGTACAGACTAGCATCACGGGAGAGACGGTGGTGTTTTAGGAAGTCGGAGCAAGAATCACTAAAGCGCGGTGCAACCGAACCCCCAACAAGCGCGTCTCTGATTGGCCAAGTCCAGCCCAACCCCCCAGCTGATTGGTCCATCGTTTACGGACAGGACTGGACTTGATGCTGTAGGAAATCCACATTCTTTTTCGACTCCTCACTTTTCACGTCAAATTAGTTTTATTATATATATATATATATATATATATATATATATATATATATATAATACAAATCTGGCACATAATTGGATGACTTTGAATATAAACCGAGCTGCAATAAGTAGTACACACACAACTATGGCCAATGTTTTAAACCTCAAAAAAACATGTCCTTTCTATAGCTCTGAAAAATATTGATATTCTTTCAGAACACTGGTTTCTTTGAATCGTCTTGCATCTTGTGTTTTGATAGTGATTGCTGAACTTAGAAAGTGTTTGAACCAACATGGCGACACAACAACAGTTTCTTCAGCGGCCCGGATTTCAAAGCAGTATTCTCGAAACCCACTAATAAAAAATCAGGTTCGCGATCCATTTGTTAGCGAAGCACGTTACGCTAGTAGCGTGAAGAACTTCTCAAGCTTAGACCTTACGTCATCGAAAATAAAAAAAACATCCTCCCGTCCCCCTTCCGAGATCTCGCGTTGTTGTGTGGACGCCGCTCATTGGCTGTTAGATTCGCTGGGGCTGGAGGAAGGAGAGAAGTAAATAACAAACACAGTCGGGGACACCGAGGCTGTGATGTGGGACGGAGACGGAGACTCGGGGTGATTTAACACACGACACAACGGATTGAAAGACCAGCAACGACACCTGAGGAAAAACGACCCCCGGGGGGAATGGATTCCTAGTTATTTCAATGTTATGTTTACAAGGAAGAGGTTTTGAGCACCATGTCCTGCTCCGGTAACCTGCTTTGGGACGTGAGAAAGCGCTCTATCGGGTTTGATCAACCTAATGCCGTCAGGATTAACTACCTAGGTAAGAAACACGGAGGTGGCGAAACTCACCCCGCTGCTCTAATGCTAATGCGATTCCCGTTCACATGACAGCTGTCAAGCCGAGCCATTGGCCAAGTCTTGCCTTTTCTGCAGACCTTTTCCTTTTCGGTGGGTCTATTTAACGTGAAAACAAACGCTGATCGATATTGCTGTGCGTTCGAGTAACTGCGGTGAAGTTGGGCAGCCAGAGCCGCGCAGGGGGCGAGAGAAAGCCGGGCTCGCTGCGGATCTGCAGGCACTGTTTCTGGGCTGTTTTTAGGAGGCGTTTGGCATTTCCGCAGTTCGTCAGCACTACGGCTCTGTACTAGTATAACTCCTGCGAGGATTGACGTGCAAGTCCTGACTTGACACTGTGTAGCCCAGCTGTGGTCATCTTCATTACCCCTTGCATGGTTTTGCTACTTTACTGTACAGCACTTGCACCTTTATAGCATTGGAGCAATAACAACACTGCACCTGTTTTGTAGTGTGCATGGCAGCCAGCAAGGTTGGTGTGTTATTTATGACGAACATGTATAGTTGGTTGAACTTCAAATGCGTATTAGATTTTCCTATAGTTGAGTGAGTAGCTGTCCGTTAAATGGAAATGTATTCTGCAGTGGAGGATTTAAAATGTTCCCATAGTAGAAGTTATTCAGCATATGGTTAAGAAAAAAGCAACCCATACATCCCTGCATTATGATGCTTCCATGTTTCTGAATGCTAAACCTCACAAACCTTAAAATAACTCGCTTTGATATTAATTGAAAGACAAGAACACCTGTATAATATTTTAGCTTGATGCAATTTCCCACCATCAGTTCATTCAGGGATGTACCATTTTGTGGTAGGAGACCATCTCAAAACATCAATGAATACAATTGCATCAATCGCAAACGAAGACATGTTTTTCTTTAAAGAAACCCCAGAGAAATCCATGCATCACCCCACACCCCCTCACATTTTCTCTTTATGAATTGTGACAGGCAGAATCGCTTCATGTGAATTATGGACAAGTTTAGGTTACACCGAATTGCATGTCATATCATATCATATCATATCATGATATCGTTCATGTGTTACCTTTCTTTCTCCTGTTTTCGTAATCTTTCTCGGAAAAAAATAGAATAACACGAAATAAATACCCCATTACCTACTCCTCTTATACAGTTGTATTCATAACTTGCACAAGTGCTTTAGTTTGATGATATCCAGTGTATAATGAATGGAGGATTGGAGGAGCACATAAAATCATAAAATCCAGGGTTGTCACAAAGGGCTGAAATCTATCCATTATTCTGCAATGGAGGGTTTAAGATGCTCAAATAATAGAAGTTGGCCAGCATATGTGCCCAAAAAAACATAACATGTTCTCAGAAACACCTGCACTCTTTAATAACATGTTTCCACCCTGCATCTGAAAAGGTCTGGTTTAGTAGGTGTTTCAGAGCACTGGATCTACTTCATGACATAAGCTACCTACTCTTCAAAGTCTACTTGAGATAACATTTATGAAGTCATACTGCTTCTTATAGTGTAGTGGCACTGAATTTGTACTATACATGTACATTTTGCAATAATAATGATGATCTATACAGAAAACCCAATTTGTCTTATTTTAAGAATGGTCACCATTAGAAAGCATGATATACACATTTTCACTGTTCTTAGAATTTATTTATTTTGTGTATTTTTATTAGGAAAATGAAGATGAATTGAGTGTTTGCAGATATTTCTGGAGGGAAGTTTAAAAAATAATCCGCAAGCAATATTCTCTGGACTGCACTTCCACATAAATACAAATAACTATCTTAAGTTAAACTTATAGTCATTTCAACAGGCTGTGCCACTGTAATCAACACTGAATACCAGACCTGCATTCTTAGACAATTATACTATTTTCATGTAACTGATCATAATACAGAACTTTTTTGTATTATCAAAAATATAGTTCTGTGCAGAAAAATCACAATCTTTTAACCAATGGAAGAAAATATCATGTTTAGAATACTTTTTCAGTTCAGGTCCATAAGGTTTTTGTGCTAGGAGCATTCATTTCATAAATATCTGTCTCAATGTGTGTTCAGTATTTATTTGTTTAATTTTACGCATTTCGAATTTAGCCTTGCCACTATTACAGTATAAATGGGATAGACTTTGGGAACACATGATTATGAAAAATAATCCACTTCTCAGTGGCAGTGCCTGCATGGCCGATTTGTATTTATCTCATAGGGTGTGTGGCTTGTTGCCAAAGGATGAATAATTTATCATAATCCAGAGCTCCCCACTGTATATCGTGTACTTATCTCCATAGCTGTCTCTGAAGGATAAGCACCAAATTCCTATGCGCCATCACTAGCTGAAAGTTGGATAGAATCTGGCACTTTTCTAAAGTCTGTGTATTTACAAATGCTCATTTGATTGTCGAGTTATTGAGAAATAAATGAAATAACTGACTAAGATCATTTTGGGAGCATTGTTTTGTATGATATAATATTAGGAGCTTTATATTTCTTTTTTTTACCCAACACATTTTTAACAACTGTCATTGTGGAGAAAACTTACTAGTCTGATCATTGGTGTTTAAAATATTGTACAATCCAAAAGTAATGAGTTGAAATGGCCACATTCAAATTTAATTTGTGTTGTATGCTTTAAATAAAATATGAAGTGAATTATTATTGTAATATATCTCTTAGCATTGATTATTGTATAGTCTGGGTTTCCTAAGGTAATTCTAGACATATTTTTTATTTTAAAATATAAAAAAAGTTTAAAAGCAATTGATAAAAAAAATATTCCTTCAATTAGAATTAGAATTGACCATTTGCATTAAGGATGTTTTTATGCCTCTTTGGATGTGGTTCTTCTAATAACGGTTCTTAATATTATAATACATTTCCTATAGTTAAACCAGTGGATTATGCTATTGCATGTTTTCTTTACATTGTAAAGATGTAGACTTGACAAATTTAGAGTTTGAAATTTGTTCTCCACTTGGATGTGGGCACAACAGTGTGCTTAGATAGTAAATTGTGCTTAACAGGCATGTGTCCCAGGCAAACCTGAATTTGTGTCCTGTGACAGAACAGCGACCTCTCATTCAAAAAGGCCTTTGTTTGCAAACAGACTTGGGTCATAATGCCACACTGTTATGCAAAGGATGTCTTTGGAGTGGTTCTCATTTGAAATTCATGACAGACTTTTCTAAGCGTTTTTCTAAGTAGTTCCCTGTGGAACAGGTCCCAGTCATGCCTGTGCTGTCAAACAAAGATAATAGTATGTTTTCAATGACATTGGAAAGAGACTTTTACTTTCCATGTTCTCTCATATAGACTATTAATAATAATACAAGTTTTCAAAAAACAAAAACATGTAAATGGTGTACAAGAAGTGGCGATGTGTCAGCACTGAAGTGGATGTAATCACATATGGGTAGGATTGCAACATGAATATGGCCTGGCTGGTGTGTTATTTCAGGACGTCCTATTTTTCGGATGGTGTGGTAATTTATTGTTTAATAATTATTAATGTAATCTCATATTGTATTTGACACACAACCATGTTATTGAGCGTGAGTTTGAGTGTGGATTTGAACATCAGATACGCTCCCTTCACAAGCCTGGTCCCGTCTCGATTGCTGTCGCAGCTGTTGTGAGCTGTAAGCATAAACCCTCTATAGTATTGAAAGGGAAGGGTGGAGCGAAGTAGTTACGTTTCCATTGAGGAACTTGCTTTGGAAATGGGTTTTTTGTTATTTTCAGAAATGAACTAGAAGATGTACTATTTTAACAGTCAGTAGAAAATGGGTGTCAAAATATGTTTGGGATAAAGCACTGGTCCGTTGTAGAAATTGTGGAAATAAGAGATTATCCATGGAAATAGTTAGGACTGCTGTAATGTTTCTTAAGATAACTGGGAGTGACTGTTGTTGCTCCTTTTGCAGTTATTATTTTTTGTTTATGTTGTGGGAATCTGTCAATATATGGGCATGTGGCATGAGGCCATGTTTTTTTTATTTAGTTTTTTGTACTACCTCTTATGGCTTTTTTTTGGCTTTCCCCTACAACAGTACGATGATACTGCCATTCTGTCTGTTGCAAAGGGATGGTAAATCCCCGGCGTCCCACACCACAAATGGAATCGCCCTATGTATAGTGTTTTCTTCTTCATTCTGACAAAACTGAGGTAATTGACACTTCTTATGCCACTTGAAGTGATTTATTCATCACACTATGATAATTATTGCTACAATAGGATGTTGGGGTCTATAATTAGTTGTCTGACATAATTACATTTTTGATTACAAGATTGGGGATCCAACATTATTTAATTTGTTTCATATGGTGCTTTATTTAGATTAACAAAACCTCTTTGGGAAGTGGCCAGCAGAACGATTGATTCAGCTTCTTTGTCTTCCTGTACCTCTGTGACATACTGCTTTACTGTGTACAATTAATCTGTTACAGCCTTTAAACTAACGTCTTTGTGGAAATTATTTCACACTATAGAATGCCTTCCTCTGAACATTTTAAATGCAGTTGAATAACTGGAAAAACTTTGCATCAACTAAATGGGTCTATGCTAATTTGTTTTCACTAGATGAAACAAAGAAAATAGTTCTACAGTGCATGAATACACAAACATCTTTGCACATCATGCTTGTCTTGACATGTAAGGTGTACAGTATTACACATTACCTGTTTAGCATATTAAGCTATACTCATGATACAAAGCAGGAGGCACAGATTAGTGGTAATCTACTTTTGTAACACTACGTTGTACCGCTGGCACAAATGTGTTTGTTTTGGTTTGCTTGTTTTCTTTTTCTGGTAGGAACTTTTCTGCTTCACTTAATTTGCACTTAGGCAGAAAGCAACACTGATAGGGTATCTTTGGCAACAACAACAACAACAAAAAAGTTTTTGTTTTTTAATGTATTGTTTATTATTTTTTTATTATTATTATTAATAATTTTATTTTATATACAAGTATATTGTATAATTGTATTACTACTCTTCAGAGGCAAATTGATTGGAATCAATTGGTTCAGAACAGTAACTCCTCCGAAAGTGTAGTAAAATTGGCTTAGATCATTTTTGACAACCGCTGTGAAACATGCACCAGTGCTTCTCAACCCAAGTTCTGGGCACCAATAGTCCTGCTGGTATTTATTTACTTAACTGGCATCTTAACTGAACTAATAATATGCTTAAGTTGACTTTTTCAATCGAGAAGAATTAAAGTGCTTTGTATAATGAATGTATTAAACTTGAATCTATTTATAACTTAATTTGGCACACTAGCTAACAATCCTAATTTCAAATGATGTACATTAATTATTTTTGTCCATTTCTGATGTTAACAATGTAGTGTACGGCTTTTGCTGCCCTTTTCTCAAGTAAGTGAAAATGGTTTGGCATAGGCAAAGTGTAGCAAAGATGTTTCTTTGTAATGAGAATGTAAACCATGTGGCAAATAATTATCATCCATGCAATATCAATAACACTATGGTAATCTTATCAAATGCAATTCCATAACAATAGGCCTACTTACTGAAGCATTAACTTAAGTCACATCATACATTTTTATTTTTTTTATTTTTTTTCCCCCAATCGATGATAGTGTGGTCTGACATTTTCATAACTGTACATAACAATTTAAACCATAGCGTATGAGGCTTCAGGAGTGCTATTGTACTTTGCAATATCATTCCCAGTCAGTGTTGGAAGATCTCTCTGTAGACTGGAGCGTTGGTTTGCGGGGGACTGTCGGGAGAAGTGACACGCAGTCACTGAAATGCCATGCTGTTGTTCATCAAACGTAGTCTATTTTTAATAGCCCTGTCCAAGGTTATTTTAAGAACATATCTTCTCTTGTTAGCTGCAGCATTTAGAGTAACTTTATGTACTGAAAGATACATTGCATGAAAGGATGACTCTTTACTTTCTTAGTATTGTAATAAGATAGATATTTAACTTTGGTGGATCAATTTGTTATTTATAATTTTATGAACAGGAAAAAAACAGATTGTGTTAGACATTCTTGATTTAAATTACAGTTTAGACCCATCTATACACAATTCTGTACATAATTACTATAATGGGTGTAGGTGTAGAATAAGACCACAGAACAGATGGGAAGATGAAATAAGACATTTTGCAGGTGCTGGAAAAGGAGGACATAGATCAAAGCAAGTGAAAACATCTTGGGGAGGCCTTCATCCCACAGTGGATTAATAATGATGAGATAAAATACACACACACATATAGTACTTTAATTTATATAGACGGTACTTCAACTCTTTCTGGCTTAATCTACTAGTGATCATACATTGAGAATTTCTTGCCCCAAAGGTCAGGTCAGGCCAGGTTTCTAGCTATCAGTGTTCTTCTTTGGTGTGTCTGTTTTCACTCTTCCAACTCTTGGTAGGAAAAGTCACGTTCTGCTAGGCATTGAGCTTTGTATTATAGCATGTTGTTAGGAGCTGTCAGTGTTAATAGAGAGTGAATACACACAAAAGTGCTTGTAACCAGATCAGGGAGACAGGCTGCTGGGGAATCTAAATATAGATGTGGACTTGCCTGGAGTCAGGGTTTGTGGTATGTAAACCCCGATGAAGGTTAAAAAAGATTTACCTAACTAAGGCAGACAGCAGGTCTGTGTTGGTAGCACTGCAGTGCATTCCATGGCAGGACCAGGCTTTTTGTCCTTGGGTTGCTTTTAACTGCTATTCTGTTGTGTAAATTGTCCGGTTGCAATCTCGAGTTGACACTCCAGGAGACTGATTCTGCCGGGGAAAGGGGGCCTTGGAATTCCACTGACCTAACGGTGACATGAAGTGAGTGATGATGACGTGTCTGTTTAGCAGCATCAGGTTCATAAACAGCAGTGACATTTCAGAAACTCACAGCCCAGTCAGAATCACTTTTCATCTCTTGCCCCACATTTTATTTCACAACTGCTTTCCTGCTTCTCCCACGCATGTGGGCATTTTTAGTATCTAAACTATATGCTGCTGTGCTGAATTGTGGATAGTATGTACTCGGTAATTAAAACAATCACACTAAGATGGTGAAACTTGAATTGGGGAGATGGAGAATGACACTGTCAGTTGTATAAGACGGGCCAAATTAAGTTTAGCTCTTTGCAGAAGTAAAACTAATACCTAATACACACATGATGATACAATATTCACATTTTCTTTCATAACAAATAAATACAATTATTAAACATAAGGAAAGGAATTAAAAAATATATTTTTGCAATGGATGATACATGATAGATGTGGTGGAGATTAAAGCCTAATGAAACTCAGAAATGTAATCTTATACCAGTAAACCAAATTATATGAAAAAATCAAGGAATATACATATTTTATTATATATATATATACAGTTAGGTCCATAAATATTTGAACATTGACACAATTGTCATCATTTTGGTTCTATACGCCACCACAGTGGATTTGAGGAAACAATCAAGATGTGCTTTAAGTGAAGACTTTCATCTTTAATTTGAGAGTAATTCCATCCAAACTGGGTGAACGGTGTAGGAAATACACCAAAGCTGCAGTCCAGGCCTGGCAGAGCATCACCAGGGAAGAAACCCAGCATCTGGTGATGTCTATGGGTTGCAGACTTCAGGCAGTTATTGACTGCAAAGGATTTGCAACCAAGTATTGAAACTCACCATTTAATTCATGATTATGTTAGTTCATCCAAATACTTTTGAGCCCCTAAATTAGGGGGATCACACATACAAATGGGTGTAATGCCTATACCGTTCACTCAATTTGGATGTAACTACCCTCAAATTAAAGATGAAAGTCTACACTTCAAGCACATCTTGATTGTTTCCTTTCAAATCCATTGTGGTGGCATACAGAGCCAAAATGATGACAATTGTGTCACTGTCCAAATATTTATGGACCTAACTGTGTGTGGGTGTGTGTAATATATATGTATATAAATATAATTTTATATATATTGTTATGATATTCAGGGAAATGCTTCTCTTTCAAAAGACCAAGAAATTCACGAGCTGCACCAGACTGTGATTGTGCTGGTTGAGAGAAACGGATGCTGATAAGACAACACGAGATTTGCTTACAAAGTTCATGATGTGATATAAATGTGCTTTGTGAGTGGTATTTTTTCCATTCATTTTGGTGATGTGTCTTAAGAACAGAACTGTATGAGAACTGTGCAGGCAGTCAACATTATGAATGTAATGGGAACTCTTCTCTGGAGAAAACAACATGATGTGGAATTGAAAACGATTGCTTATTTCTGCTGGGAAATCGTTCCATTACTGAGCTTCAAATGGCCTTTTTTCTTGGCTGTTATTGATGAGCCTCACTCTAAAGCGCCTAATGAACTGCCTGCAGGATAGCCATCACCAAAGCACTGTTATTTCTCAACCTGGTAGCCAAAGCCATTGATATTTTGTTTTGTTTGGTTTCTTATTTAAGCCACTACATTCATGGTGATTTTCAGGTAAATATGGAATTTCATGTTCTTAGGGTGTATTACAGTCCTAACCTTGCCATAATCCTCAACTACCAAATGCTTTTTTCTGCCTTGTTTCGTCCTGCCACTGAGATTAAATTGGACAATACTATTAAGTGTTGGTTTGTGACCTCATTCCAGGTCACGGTGTCTGTTTGCACTTCTTAGCTCCTCTGTTTTTTGAGGCAGATGATGCTATAGTTTAGCTGTTTTTTATATGTAAGGATTATCTTCATTGGTAACACGTTTTACATTCAGATCACTCCTCTATTGTTAGCCAGTGTTTATAGTAGTCCTGCTATGACTTTGAGGTGCATGGAGATGAGATTTACATCCCTTTCATTTTGTTACTGTTAATAAACTGAAACATAAAAGTAAACTGAGACGAGCAGTTAAGATTCTTCAAGCTAAGATTCTTCTTAAGCTTTTTTTAATTTTTTTATTCAATCTCTATTATTTTTCAAATTAAATAATTAGTGTACATTTATAATTCAAGCTACGGCTACGTATGATAATCCATATATAAATACAATACAATATAATACAATGTAATTATTTAATTGCTAATAACTAATTATTTAAATATACTTTGTTTTAAAGGAGTTTGTGTTTTTAAAAAAATCAAAGGTATAACCTCTTTATTGTGATGAGAAACGATCTTAATATGAAAAGCCAATTATTTTTTTATAAGAAGCATATGAAAGACCATATGAACTGAAAAAGTGGTCCGGCAATATAATTTATGAGGATTCCTGTGCCCTATTGCTGAGAGTCCTCTCTTTTCAGTGTTCATAACTTTGGTATTCAGTTGTACATAAGGTAAGTGCATTTTGTACCGTGTGTGTTACTGTATTAGTTGGTGGCTGTAATCTCCATTTGTCAAATGATGTTAACAGTGTTTAACAAAAAGTTTGTTACAGGGAGTGTCAGCTCTTTCTACCAGTTTGTTTAATTACTCGTCATAGTCATTCATTCCAAATTACATTAGTCCTTTAAAACCAGAAACTGTTATTACACTTGCACAGCTGATAACCCGTCAGGTGAACAAGTACAGAGTGCAGCAGCTGTCTCTCCAACAAATGCAGCACCCAAAGAACAGCTGGTTACACGTTTCCTCTTGTGAACAATCTGCCATGCTTCATGTTCACGGGATTGGAGCTATTCATTACAGTGCTATAAATCAACAATTATTGATTTGAAATGCGGAGGTGGTATTTATCAGAGACTCTTTAAATAAATGTTTAGGCCATACCTAAAGAATACTGTATCTGGCCTGTCCGATTTCAGTCTGACCGGTGTTTGTTGTAAACGCATGACAGACAGGTGAGAAGAGGAATTATTTTATGTAGCTTCAAAAGACAATGGAGAATAAAATCCTACATTGCTTTAATCGTCAGGGGTTGCCATGTTGTAACCCAGAGGTACCTGATTGATTTGTCTAAGGTGCGCTGTCCCCGGTGTCTCGGCACATGTCCATAATTGACACTATCCTATATTCCTTCCTATACACCTTGTGACAAAAATGTTTGAGAACCTTATGGTTTAGTACTGATGTGTCAGGCTGTAAACTTCTTGGAACAACTGTCATTTCTAATTTAAATCACAATTTGATAGAAGTCTGACCTAGACATTTTTCATAATAGGTGTAACAAAACACCAATGCAGAGGGAAGTTTGTTTGGAAACTTTAAGATTCATTCTTGGGAATGGAAAATGAAATAGCCTGTGTAAATACGTTAGAAAAACCAAAAATATTTCTGTACATTAATCATGTGCAGCAACATGTTAGGGCAATCTAAAATCACTTTAAACACAATTGAGTGATTATAACAGGCTTACAGGCTTTATGTAACTTGAACATCAAATCCTTTAACAAAGTGCAACTGTAGCTTGCCAGTAGCTTTGTTGCATTGCATTCTCAAAAGGATAACGGACTGACAAATCATTATGGTCAAGATATGTGTTTCAGGACGGAAAGGCTGACTTTGACAAATATTATTTTCATGCACTGTACCTGAATATTAGAAAATTACATGTTTAACGGCATTTTTTGTTGTTGTTCTTATCTCAGGAAGAAGAGAATTTGTCCAAAGATTAAAACTTGAAGCAACCCTTAATGTGCATGATGGTTGTGTAAGTATAAATGCATTTGTGTGCTGTAATACTTGCAACAAGATAAGAAAATCTCTGCTGCCTCCAGTATGGTTCCAGTATAGATGGTGAAATAGGAAAATTAAGTTAGTCTGTCCTTTGTTTTATGGGCAGCATTGTCTGGAATTATAATAGTGTCTCTGTTTCTACTTATTTAAAATAAAGGTCATAAGATCATTTCAGTACATTCTGTAAGTGTTTTTCTTTTTTTTTTGGGGGGGGGTAAATCATGGGAATTGTTTCACTGTTCGTGGGAATTAAATTCTGTACTACCGTTCAAAGGTTTGGGGTCACTTAGAAATGTCCTTGTTTTCCATGAAAACATACATGAAATTAGTTTGAATAGGAAATAAAGCAAAATGAATGGCAAGGTTAGAAATTATGATTTTTAATTGAAATAATAATTGTGTCCTTCAAACTTTGCAAGAATTATCCATTTGTGGCAATTACAGCCTTGCAGACCTTTGGCATTCTAGTTGTCAATTTGTTGAGGTAATCTGAAGAGATTTCACCCCATGCTTCCTGAAGCACCTCCCACAAGTTGGATTGGCTTGATGGGCACTTCTTATGTACCATACGGTCAAGCTGCTCCCACAACAGCTCAATAGTGTGCTGTCCACTCCATTATAGAATAGACAGAATACCAGCTGACTGCTTCTTCCCTAAATAGTTCTTACATAGCTTGGAGCTGTGCTTTGGGTCATTGTCCTGTTGTAGGAGGAAATTGGCTCCAATCAAGCACCATCCACAGGGTATGGCATGGCATTGCAAAATGGAGTGATAGCCTTCCTCCTTCAAGATCCCTTTTACCCTGTACAAATCTCCCACTTTACCACCACCAAAGCACCCCCAGACCATCACACTGCCTTCACCATGCTTCACAGATGGCGTCAAGCACTCCTCCAGCATCTTTTCATTTGGTCTGCATCTCATGAATGTTCTTCATTGTGATCCGAACACCTCGGACTTAGATTCGTCTG
Source organism: Amia ocellicauda (assembly GCF_036373705.1). Taxonomy (NCBI): domain Eukaryota; kingdom Metazoa; phylum Chordata; class Actinopteri; order Amiiformes; family Amiidae; genus Amia; species Amia ocellicauda. The sequence continues at coordinate 11,079,181 of NC_089855.1, forward strand.
TCCATAACACTAAATTCCAGTCTTCCTCTGTCCAGTGTCTGTGTTATTTTGCCCATCTTAATCTTTTCTTTTTATTGGCCAGTCTGAGATATGGCTTTCTCTTTGCAACTCTGCCTAGGAGGCCAGCATCCCAGAGTCGCCTCTTCACTGTTGACGTTGAGACTGGTGTTTTGCGGTTTCTTGGCAATTTCTCGCATTGGAATAGCCTTCATTTCTCAGAACAAGAATACACTGACAAGTTTCAGAAGAAAGTTCTTTGTTTCTGGCCATTTTGAGCCTGTAATCGAACTCACAGTGCTTCAGATACTCAACTAGTCTAAGGAACGCCAGTTGCTTCTTTAATCAACACAACAGTTTTCAGCTGTGCAAACATAATTGCAAAATGGTTTTCTAATGATCAATTAACCTTTTAAAATGATAAACTTGGATTAGCAAACAACGTGCCATTGGAACACAGGACTGATGGTTGTTGATAATGGGAATCTGTGCACCTATGTATATATTCCATTACAAATCAGCCATTTCCAGCTTCAATAGTCATTAACAATATCTACACTGTATTTCTGATCAATTTGATGTTATTTTAATGGACATAAAATTTGCTTTTCTTTCGAAAACAAGGACATTTCTAAGTGACCCCAAACTTTTGAAGCATAGTGTATATTGTAGATCAAAATAAATTCTTAATCTGAAGAGATTTTAAATTATTTAAATTAAATTAGATTTTCACTGTTATTATTACTGTTGAGCTCCTTTAGTGCAAGTATCCAAGTGTTCTTTACATGGGGACAACAGTAAATTAAGAATACATTGAGAATCCTTAAGACCAATTTGCTACATTAATGTAGAAACACTGAACATTGAACAGAAAGTAATGTTTGTGTATATGTAGGTGTGCCGTGTGCCGTGTGCCGTGTGCCGTGTGCCCAAGGTTCTGTAGTTGTGAAATATCTGCCTCAATTAGGAACTGTCAGTTTCACCTGCTCTACCACAGCAAACATAAGAGCCATGCTATGTGTTTATAGTTGTGGTTGAAAGCATTCACACATTGATTTAATTTTTTAAACCCAAATAACTCAAATAGTATTATGTCAAATAGTACGGCAGATTTGTTTCCTGTATAGTAAAGAGTGCAGATTTGTTCTTCTTTTTAGTATTTTAACTTTCTACAGCTGGATTTCCTTTAATTACAAACAGTCTTGGCTAAATAGTCCATGTTTGCCTAATAACCCAATAAAAAATTGTCATCCTTCAATCTTTTCTTTAAAAAAATCAGAACAACAACGTGCTTGACTTGCATTGCTTATGCTATAGGTTTAGATGAAGCATCCAAAAAACCCTTTCACTTGACGCAATTTAGACGCAACTCGCCGTATATCCCTGCAAAAACATGACATTGCCGAGGTGCTAGTTGCCTACGACTGGTGATATTTTTGTTAATGATAAATCCGCACTGATCAGACAGCCACGACGAGACCATCCTGATTGTTATGATGGAGCAGCAGAATTTTTACAGTGCAGGCTGTAGTGTTCACTGATTCACTGTGGCTGCACTTTCAGGCGCAGACGCAGGGTATATGAAGTCAGATTGTGTTAGCGTACACTGAAGGAAAAGAAGGCGTTCAGCTCAGGACAGACTCTTGCTGGATGAATAGGGCAGTATTTGCGTTTATGTAGAGTTATACAGCTCTATGGGATGTGTCACTGTCGCAGACATCGCTGAGGCGTACATTAGGCACGGTTGTTCGGAGTAAACAAATCCCTGCACAAAATGGAAAGACTAGAGGGAAGAGAGCAATTTAATGTGGTGTGCATCACATAGGGAACACACTTGGACACTGTCAATCAGCCCTATGAGTCAAAGAATGTATAGAAATTATTTTCCATTAACTCAAACGCACACGTGTATTTTGCAAAGTGACATGTTTTTCCACAGTGCATTATAAGGAGAGCTCTCCTACCTTCTAGATATGGAGATACTAAATTAAACATTTATATAGATACATTGCTTTAATCCTTTTTATATTCCGAGGCCTGACCACTGAGCTGGTTTTTCATAGCCGTATTCATGAGACATCTTTTTATTGAACTAATCGTAGAACAGTACAATTGTCCCATTGTCGGGAGCAGACTCCATAATGGTGTCCACTGTGCATTTCAGCTGAAGTTCAGTTTCTATTCAGAAACATGTAGGCTACAATATGTATTTAATCTTTACATTGTAGTGAAATTAAATTTTTAAGGGTTTGAAATGCGTTATACCCAAAATATATTTAACACATTTCTGCTCTTCACTTAACTTCTATCTTTTTGGAGAATGGTGATAGTTATTCTTTAAATAAAACCGGTTTCCACTAATTTATTTTTAGATACGTAAAGTTCTTTGTTTTTATTTTAACAATATTTATGTGTATTCTTCAAAATAGAATACCGAATTGGAGCTGAACACAGAGGCATTTTAGGCAGAGAAAGGAGTGTACATATTGCTTTGTATGAAAGGAGTGGCACAGAAGACTAAAAATAGGAAAAAAATAAGCTTTGCTAACGGCTGCCGCAGTTTGGGTTAATGAAATATTGACTGATCAGACTCTTAAAGGCTAAGATGATACTGTCTCACACTAGAAGATAATTCAATAGCCACTACAGCAACCTTTCTTTTTTTAAGAAAATGGTAAAGAACTGTTATATTTACCAGTTTTAATTTCTCTCTCAGTTGCACATAATTTCATAGTAGGTAAACCAGATAAGATATGAAGTATGGGATTTGATCAAATCAGCATGCATTCACAAGTCCCTGGTTATTACAGTTAGGTATGATTCCTGAAGTAAACTAAAATAGATTTGGTTAAGCAGCCAGCATTTTATGTGTCTGCATAAAATATTTTTTTTAACTTAAAATATACTGCAAATTTTACATTTCGTGGTATGGGCTGGAGGCAATGTTTTGTTGAGCTTTTGCACAGCCTTAAATGTTAAGATTTTTGTTTGAAGTTTCAGAATTCCAGGAATAGTATTACAGTGTTCGTTTTGCATGTCTTTATTTCTTAACCTTGACCTTTTTAATATAGATAAATCAGTAAATAGTTCTCTTGTGATGATTGGATTGCATTGTTTTTTTTAACAGGTAAATACAATATGCTGGAATGATACGGGAGAATACATTTTATCAGGATCTGATGATACCAACCTGGTTATAACCAACCCCTACAGCAGAAAGGTAGGTTAATAATAGGGCAGCAGTGTGGAGTAGTGATTAGGGCTCTGGACTCCTGAGTGGAGGTTCGTGGGCTCAATCCCAGGTGGGGCACTGCTGTTGTCCCCTTGCTCCAGTAAAATGCCAGCTGTATAAATGGATTATTGTATGTAAAAATAATTTGATATATTGTAGCAATTGTAAGTCGCCTTGAGATACAATTGTCTGCTAAGAAATATAATAATAATAAATGCATTATGTACAATCATTTATACCATGTATATTTGGTATTAAAATAAAAAAGTCATACACGGCACTAACAAAATATGAATTTGGTTGTTTATAAATATCAAATATATCTTGCATATTCTTTCTTTTGTGTCATTAAATCTTGGTGGCATCAACCTTTGTCTTTTATAAGGCAGCCCCAAGCTCACAGACTGTGTAACCCCATTTACATCGATCAGCCATAACATTATGACCACTGACAGGTGAAGTGAATAACACTGATAATGTCATTATCATATCACCTGTCAGTGGGTGGGATATATTAGACAGCAAGTGAACATTTTGTCCTCAAAGTTGATGTGTTAGAAGCAGGAAAAATGGGCAAGCGTAAGGATCTGAGCGGCCCCACCTCACAACTTACAGGACTTAAAGGATCTGCTGCTAACGTCTTGGTGCCAGATACCACAGCACACCTTCAGAGGTCTAGTGGAGTCCATGCCTCGACGGGTCAGGGCTGTTTTGGCGGCAAAAGGGGGACCTACACAATATTAGGCAGGTGGTCATATGTTATGGCTGATCGGTGTATATTTTGGTAGGGTTATGGATACAGAATTAATGTGTTTGTTTCTAAACTCGGGCACCCATTTATCTCTGTCTAACCTAGGGAATGTGTCACTGTTACAATTGTATTCAAGGCTCACCTTGTCAGGTGTATATATATATATATATATATATATATGGTTATGGCAAAAGGAGCTTTTAAGGTTACTTTTCATACTTTTTTCTTCCTCAGAAGGGGATATGGAAAACGACAAAAAAATGTGAAGCTTCTCTATGTTGAAACCCATCTCAGTCTTGTCACTCTCCTATCTGCAGGTCAAAGCCACCATTCGTTCAGGGCACAGGGCAAACATATTCAGTGCCAAGTTTATGCCACACACCAATGATCAACAGATTATTTCCTGCTCAGGAGATGGAATCATATTCTATACAAACACAGAAAAGAGCCCAGAGGTCAACAGACAGTGCCAGTTCACCTGCCACTATGGGACAGCCTATGAGGTAAGAGAACAGGCAAACCACAAAAGCAAAATATTAAAAAAAAATACAAATGCTGTGTCTAATAATTTAAAAGTGTGATGGTGTCCTGTGATTATGAAAAGTATCCCTTTTATATTTTTTGATATCAAATAATAAATATACCAAGTTAAATGATTGCCCTTGGCCTCTGTATTATTCGTTTTCTTGTATGTCCTGTCTGCAGTAATATTTCACTAGATATATTTCTGTGTGCATTTAGACCATTAAGGCACTAATATACAGAACATAACATGCTGAAGGAACAGTACATTAATCATTAAAATAAGTGGCATTGAATCAATTACTCTGAAAGAAATTGATGTGACATTCCTGATCAAATGTGTGGTGATAATTTGCATAATAATAATAAAACAGTATCAGCATTCCTATCTATGTGGTGACTACCATCAGAGTTGCATATTCTGCAATGCTAAATAATATATGAAACACAAGAATACATTTTGGATAAAATCATTTTTTTTTACCACTTTCCAATTGCAAATTTCAAACCATCTTATTTCTACAAAACGGAAACCCACCATCAAACACAGAGATGTCTGTGATTGACAAATTGTAAAAAGATTAAATTGAGTCTGGGTCTTGCTCCATAACTGAGGCTGTATAATAATAATGTATTCATATATTTGTCAACTTTTATGTTAATTTGTTTTTACCACATGTTTTTAATAGTGAGCAACAGAAACTGATAGCATGCTGCTTTGAAAATAAGTCTTGGTCAGTGAGTGCATAGATGTGACTGGATTTGTTTCCTCTGTTGGCAGATCATGACAGTCCCAAATGACCCCTATACTTTCCTGTCTTGTGGAGAGGATGGGACTGTTCGGTGGTTCGATGTCCGAATGAAAACCAGCTGCACAAAAGAAGAATGTAAAGATGTAAGAAATTTATTTTAGTTTATTTCAATGCCTTTAAATCCGTGCACGTCCCATTTTCTTTTTAAATGTATTTAATATACCAGCAGTAAAAAATGTATTGGTTTCCCAAACTCTCACACTACACAATTCCACCTGTTATCTGAAGCTGAGCAGCGTGGGATGAAATCTTAATATTAAAGCACATCCAGGTAAAGTATTCTGGAGAAATAAAGAATGCTTCATGTATTTTTTGTCTTCCTGTCAAGGGGATTAGCCTCCAAAAGTTTCTTTATTATTTCTCATGCAGAACTTTTGTTTTTCTCATTTCGTTTTCAGACCACACATGTTCAAATACGTCTCTTCTTGTTAATGTAAAAAAATGGGTGACAAGCCATTATTATGTTGTTGTTGTTTTCTCTACCCTTGTGGCTGAGCATTTAGTTGGGAATGGGATTGCTGTAATGCAGGTTTCTGTTAACCTCATCACAGACATTTTCTCTTTCTCTCTTTTTTTTTTTTTTTTTTGCAAAATCAATTAAATGCCCTGTTCTGAACCATGATGAGCCTTTCATGCAAGGCTGCATTTTGATTAGTTGTTGAAATATGTGGTGACTATGTGCTACGTGCATTTTGAAGCCAGAAACACTTTTGTGGAAAAGTCCCATTGAAAAGCAATGCTGTATTCGCATTGTGCATAATCAGCATTATAATGTTTTTGAAATCCTTGTTAGAACTCATTAATTATTTTTATGGGAATGATTTTGCTTCATTGTACATACATTATTGATTAAATACTTATTCCTGTCTTCCTTGGATTTTCTGTTGATGCCATCCTCATCTTCCCTTAGGCTGCCTAAAATATCTATCTACAAATACATTATATACCCCCTACAAACAGATCGATTTAGACCAGCATTCCTCAAATTTGCAGCTATTACACGTTTGATTTTGGGATATGTAGGCTACTCCTTTGTTGTTACCACTCTGTCTGATTTAAACAGGCTTTTGAATAATGTTTGTTTTCCTCTTTTTGATCAGGACATTCTTATTAATTGTCGGCGTGCTGCTACCTCGATCTCAATCTGTCCTTTGGTCCCCTATTACCTAGCAGTGGGTTGTTCAGACAGCTCTGTTAGAATATATGACCGGAGAATGCTAGGCACAAGAGCAACAGGTGAGCACAATTGTTTTGATCTGAAAGCCCTTTGTGAAAAGTCCCAGGTGGTGATAGTGTTTTACTTAATTCAAGGTGTATCAAGTTCAAGTTCTTATCAGTCACCAGCATATATGACTCAAAAATGCAAACTTAATTTCTATCCTTTCTACATCAGCATCCTTTTTTGACAGAGAACTGCTACTTTCAATATGGCACCATGAGAGTCATAAAGGCTCTGAACATAATGTGCTGTAAAGCCCAGAAGAGGCAGTTTCAAAGGCATTTGTGTGGTGCCAGTATAACAATTAGTATGAATAATGTAATAGTGACATGCCACAAATCAAACTGCAATATGAACTACTTGCACTACTTGCTACTTTCCCTCTAATTATTGATTTCAAAAAGATGAGAACAAGCTAATAGTTAATTTAATTTCTGAATCTGATGTATCATGATTCAACCAATAAGATGCACCCTTTTCTTCTCAGACAGAGATTTGTCTCCCCGCCCCTTTATTAGATTACTGTTATGCTCTATCTTTGTAGATACTCGAGGTGCAGTACAGTCTGCATTGTAGGGGCTGAGGAGCTTCTGGCCCAGGAAGTTGGATTGATTGTACCTTACTTTTTCAGACATGCTTATTATTATTTCAATTTAAGTACACTATTAAGTTGGTATTTTTTAGCTCCCACTAGAGGGCAACAAATTACAATACATTTTGAATAATACTAGAATTACAAGACCATCAAGTTTATTGTAATTTGTATTCATCAGAGTGATTTGTAGAGAGATTGTTTATAGCAGAAATTCATTGTTGTCGTCCCCCACATCTTTAAAAACATAAACTACTGACACTTATTTTGTGATATTTTGTGTCGACTACTTTCACACTTTCCAGAATAATTTAATTTAGACACCTTCAGCAGAGAAATTCAAGGTTTAGCAAATACTGACTGTAAAGACTTTACTAGGGTTTCTGTTGATGTGACTGGTTTGTTTTTCATTTTAGGCTGTTACCTTGCATCCACCCACTGTATTTGCATTTCACGGTACTGAACCACGCAATATGCCCACATAGGCTGCGTCAGTGTCCCTAGTGGGCTGTTTCTTTTGTGTCTTTTTCTGCACATCAGACAAATAAAGTAATGGGAAAGGACAGGCACTTTCATTTGCCCGGTGGCCCTTCCCTGCCACTGTCATTCCCTGCTAGAGTGATTTCAATCTTAGAGATTTAATTTCACCACTGAATACAGAAGTGACCCGGGATTGGAAAATGTTTGTCTGTGTACACAACCTCTCTTCGGGATTGTCTTAACCTAGTTTGTTTAGGAAGTAAGTATTGGCCAATAAAAGATTAATGCAAAAGCAGTTTTAAACATTCATCTTGCTGCAGTTTGAAGAAGCGGTTTGGTTCTTCCTCGAAAGACCAGTGACCAAAGAAGCCAAAGTACAATTTCAGTGAGAAAGCTTTCTGTAGAGCCTGAGAGGTTGTAAGGACTTTAACTTAACCATGAGTTTCCAGGTGTGTGATTCCTTTGAGCTTTTTCTGCAGAAGAATAAGAAAAACAACCCGGCAATTTAGAGTGTATTGTTTGGGTTGTTTTCTTTGGTATTTCACTGTATTGAACAAACTTTGTACGGAAGTGTTTTGCTACGTGAGTTTGAAGTTTCTTTCGTTGATTCTGCTTGGGTAGGCAACTACATGGGCCGAGGCACGACAGGGATGTGTGTGCGCTTTGTCCCGGCTCACCTCTCCAACAAGTCTTGTCGTGTGACGTCCCTGTGCTACAGTGGAGACGGCCAGGAGATCCTGGTCAGCTACTCTTCGGACTACATCTATCTGTTTGACCCCAAAGATGACCAGGCACGCGAGCTGAAGGGGCCTTCAGAGGAGAGGAGGGAAGAGGTCAGTCGTGAGAGTCATGCCACCGATTACCTACTGTTTGCCAACTTACTGAGTCTATGGCATTTGTGTCTTAGACCTACACCAAACAAGAATTCTGCTCTGTCCACGATTTGGAAATTACAAACTTGTACCCTTTTGGAATTAAAATTATTGTCAGAGGTCACATTCTACTAAGATACGTCTCTTTAAGATAGTCCTTGAAACTACTTTAAATACGTTTTTTGTCATTTTGTATATCGCATATACAAAGAAAAAGTACAAATACAAACAAATATTCAGACCAGGCAGAGTCACTGAGTTACATTAGCTCAACTGAATATACAGTTGCAGTAGCACGGGACTTGCACATCTCCTACTGGTCAGAAGGATAGAAGGGGAACTTAGTCATCAACTTATTAGTTAACTATTTTGGAGTTTTAACACTTTGAAGAACCTGCCTTACCATTTCTGATTGAAACTTATTTTTAATGTGTAAATATTATTTAGGATAGGATATTATTTCGAATATTTTTAGGCCTTCAAATTTTCAGCTTTTCATTTTGAATTATGTCCCTCTAACTATATTTTGAAGCAATTCACTTTGAAATATTCAGAGTTTAAGTTAATTTAATAATGACCAATTATGTCTCCTAGTCAGGATGCAGGTTACTGACAACCAATTAAAATGAAGTAATGATAGTAATGAAAATCGGAACAGAGAAGTTCGGTCCCCAAATATTTTGTATAGTTTCAATTTATTATGCTTTTCGGTGCATTGTGCTTGTTTCCATAACTTAGGCATCGATTGTAGAAAGAAAGAGAGTGAATAGTCTAGAACACCTTTTCAGCGGGGAGAAAATCAGATTCCTCTTCCGAGTATTCAGTGAAGAATGGGACCTCAATGCACCCTTTCAGATGTGATCTATGTTTAAACATGAGCCGTCAAAAGAAGCTTTTATACCCATCAATCCTCGTTCAGGAAGTGTCGATGCCAACAATGAGAGCGCAGCCACAGTCGACAGAGGCTTCTCTGAGATTACTACTGGGCTCTTATCAGCCTGTCACAAATACTCTTCGTCTGAGAAGCAGAGACAGTGAGCACTAACGTTAAGAATGCATCAGAAACGCATTGTTCGCTAAAGTGTCTTTGGAGAGCAGAATGACCCTGGTGACAGAAACCAGAGACGGCCGCACCAGTGGCCAAGTGGCTCTCTGTTGAGCGTCACAAATGTGACGAGTCCTTAGCAGAAATACTCTGTGGGCTTATGCTCTGAAGACGGCCCTGGGAAGCGACAGCATTGGTTGTATAAGAAGGTTTGGAGTATATGTATCTGAAAAGTGTATGATTATGTTATCAAAACATTCAAATAAGGTCTAATTTTTATTTAATAGCCTTTTGTCATGCTCCTTAACACCCAAGTTTTTAGTTTTGAAATCCATGCTTAAAGCTGAGGTCTATTTGAAACTAGTCTGCCTTTATTTACAAATTTGTACCCCTCTTTGCTAGTGTTGATGGTGCAGTGTTGTATGATCAGGCATCTCTGGATGAAATGTGCTCAATCATATGCCTTGTCCCTCAGCTGTGCCTGCATGTGTTCAGCTGCGTCTGCTTTTACTAATATCAGATTCCTTTCCAAATACAGCAACAGGCATCTGTGATGTTAGTGTTGACAGAAATAGCTTTGGAGATCGAGCACAATGTGAACCAGAGAAATGTGTCTCCCTTTTTTCCTTCCCCTTGAATAACCCATGCATTTTTACAAGGATAAACAGATTGTGTTTTTGATCCTTACAAAACAGTGAGCTTTTTATCACATTCTTGGTGTGAGGGCTATGAAAAATGTAGGATTTTTGCAGGACATTTTAAGAGTAGATTTTTTTTGGCAGGAATGTATGAATATCCCATATACAATAAGTGAATCATGAGAAGAACCTCAGAATCTTAGAAGAATGAGAGAACAAATGATTTTCGAATTGGTATGTTTTTTGGTTGTTGTTGATGTTCTATTCTAAAGGTATGCTGAAGTTATGCATTGCTTTCTTACATACTGTATTTTGTAAGCAGTTTAGAAAACGCACTGTTCTGGTGAAAGCACAGAGAAAAGTCATATTTCAAAGTGATAAGGTTTCTCTAAAGTATGCCTTATAGAGAGAACCTTTTTTTAACTGCCATTACACATGTTTTCGGTTAAATTGGTTGTGTGTGTTTGCAGATTTGGGTGGACAGGTAATGAATCTGCTGAGATAAGCAAATAAATTCAGAACACGCACAACAAAATTGCTTTGTAATATTTCATGTGCGATACAGAAGACCCTAATAAAAAATAAAAAAAAATAAAAAAAAGCTTGATTCATTTTGCGGCTTAATGTTGCTATCTCATAAACACCTAGTGTTAACTGACTGCAGATCATAAATATGCCATCTTTACCATCTCTTTCATTTTGAATTTATTTCATTATTAAATATATATGAAATAATTTACGTCAAGCTGCCTTTCTATAATACTGGAGCCGTGTGACATTCCATTAACTTTCAAGGCATTAATATTGTGTGAAAAGGAAATATAAAAATGATTTTAAATGTACTAGTCATTTTCGACATGATTTCAGTTTCTGTCTCTTAGCCTAGTCACAGCTTTCACTCAGAGAGCCAAAGTGGATCCCTATACACCTTGACAGTGTGCTGTCTTGTGTGTTGGTAGCTGCGGCAGCCTCCGGTGAAGCGACTGAGACTACGGGGGGACTGGTCAGACACGGGGCCGAGGGCGCGCCCCGAGAGCGAGCGCGAGAGAGACGGTAAGATGGCACAGACACTCGCACAGGCTGAACACAAGAGGGATTCAGGCTTAATCTGGAGGTTTAGGAGGAAAATAAAAATGGGAATGGCAATAAGATTCTCCTAGTGACCCCTAGAGTCCCTCCTACATAGTTGTTTCAAACATGCTGGAAAATACTTGTGTTTATTAAAAGGCTCAAGATCTGCTAAAAAAAGAGGGATGTGATTTAAAATGCAATCTCCTAATCCAATGCAGGCACTCGATGTTCCTTCAAGAAAAAGTGCTTTGTAGCAATCTCATCTCCTTAACAGTAATAGTCTTAGCTGTTTAATCAGTCTTTACAACACACCAATAATCTGTCGCTTGAGTAGTTACAGATACAGTCTGATCGGTTAGTCTGAGGTCTCCTGATCATTGGCTACCGTGAAGATCATAACGTAATAATCATAATCTTACTACGCGTTCCTTGTAGCCCTTTCAGATTTTTTTTTTAGATTTATGCCTTTTATTAGCAATATCAGCAAGGTCATTAATGAGAACGATTGGCTTTTTCAGGAGAGCAGAGTCCCAATGTGTCCCTGATGCAGAGGATGTCAGACATGCTGTCTCGATGGTTTGAGGAGGCCAGTGAAGTGGCCCAGAGCAGCAGGGGTCGCCCACAGCCACGGCCTCGGGGTAAACCACTTCCTCCTTTGATAGAACTTGCACTTCCTGTGGCTGGCAGCTGCTTACAGTCCTGTGTGTCTGGTACCTTTTTACTTGAAATGTGTAATCTCCCGTTTTTTTTTTTTTCTCTCCCCCAGGCACCACAGCTCGCCCCGAAGTGGCCTCGGCCAACCCGGAGCCAGCCGCCCAGGAGCAGAGGTCGTCGGAGGGGTCAATGGAGGTCGAGGCTGCGGCTGAAGCGCTCCCCAAGTCCGCCTCTTCGTCCTCGTCCTCTGGCTCCTCTTCCACATTGACTGCTCCTGCCCCCTCTACCTCCTCGTCCACTGAGAGTCCCCCCTCCTCGTCCCTCCTCTCGTCCCCTGACGCCGAGCAGCGGAGCCAGCCTGCGGCCCCCTCGCAGCCAGAGACGGCACAGTCTGGTAAGGCCAAGGAAAATGGTCACCCGAACACCGCACTTCGCACACGACATGCGCTATGACCTCACTGGATACCTGGGCTGGTTACAGCCTTTTCTTTATTTGTGATTTAATATCACTGTCACGGCAGCTCTCAGAGGTAGGAATTTTATTGTAGGAACATGGGGCCACATAATAGTACATGGGTGAAATTAGGTTATTTTAATTCACAAGGTAGTGCTTAGTTTGAGCATTTTAGGGAAAGCAGTAATGTTTTATGACCTTACCCTTTCGCCTTCATCGTCATGACCATATCTGTCCTGCAATACCCTGCTCTTTAGTGCCACCCAGCAGTAAATTATATATAATTGATAATACCTCAGGTTTTCTCTTTCCTTGAATACAAGTCTGGGGAGAACAACATAAATATGCAACATAAAAATCAATGCAAAGGTTCATGAGTTTATAACTGTGGTGTTATGCTTCAGAAAGTATTCAAAGAAAATCCAGGACTCCCAAAACATTCCCCCAACTTTTCTGAACGTGCTTCATAGGGGATCCCCCGTAAAGCAGCAGCCACATAGTTCTTTTCTTTGCATCGTGATATTTCTCTCCTCCTCCTTGCTTTGCCTACCCCCCCCATTCACTCTTCCTCTATTTTCTGCCCTGTCAGAGCCCAGGCGTCGTGGGGTACCGGTAAGTGTAGTGTGTAGGCGTTTACAGCGGCTGCTTCTGATGCCTGACCCTCCGGGACGGAACGAGCGCCCGCCCCCCCGCCCCGCCCCCGAGCGACCCTCTCCGGGGGCAGACGCACAGCCCACCCCCCCTGCAGGTTACCATTTTTCTGAAGGGGCTGCCAAAGCTCCTGTCAGAGTTCCCTAACATCCTACTGGCTGCTTAATAAACCAGGCTTTTTGGAGTGATGCACACGTTGCCCCACAGCTGCCCTTGCACTGCTTTTGACAGCCACACACCCTCACCTTGAGCACCTGGGATGCACTGTGTACGCATACAACCTCGAGGGCCGTCTGCCGGGCTTCATAACCACGTTCTCTTAAGGAACAGAGTCATAGACCTTGAACTCTACCCGTGACATTAAAGTGGGTTGTGTCATTAATTGTGTAGTTTCTCTTGGCGGGCAGGACCTGTTCCACAAATTCTGATGCAGAAGTTAATGCTCTGCAAAGTTTGCTTTCTTTTTTTTTTTTTTTTTTACTTACAAAAAATAAGTAACAAGTTTTACCAGATATAAAAAGAAAAAAAACGAAATTTATAAAGATGTTCACGCCCAATATCAGGATTATATGAGACATTATCAACTTTATTATTTCAGTCTTGCCTTTTTTTTAATACTGTACACTTGTCTGTTGTTTCTGATCTGGAGAGTATTTTAGAATTTGAAATTCTTAACAAATAAGTTAATGAATTCCTCTTTTTTTATGTTTACCTATTTCTTATGATGATAAACAATATTTTGTAGATGTAATGTTTATAGATTAATCTGAGTGGTATCATTTAAAGCTGCTTATTTGTGGCTCTTATCAGTAACAAGTGCCAAATGCTCAGTTTAGCAAGTCTTCTTTATATTGAAGACTACTCTGCAGATTTGATTTCAGCCGAGTAAACTCCAACTCCTGAAATCTGCCCAAGAAGTAGTGAGTCTTTAGAGAAGATGTACTGCATATAATTGGAAATCAAATTATATTTATTACTCTAAGTGGCACAGTGTATTAATATATTAATGTGAATGTATAGACATAGATTCTGATGATGACAGTTAATTGTAGGACCAAACCACAAAGCATTTGAAAGCACATAAATTTGAATGAACGTAAAAAAAGATTCATAACTTTCAGGCAAACGATGTGTAATTCTGTGCTTGGATTGCTCTCTGCTGGGACATTTTCACACTTTTTCTAAAATGAAAACTCTTGGTTGCCCGAGTTGGTCTCTCTTTGGTAGTCATGTTTTCTAAAGATCATTAGGCAGGTTATAACAAATTTTGTGAAGGTTACTTACTAGTTAAGTATTTATTGTTAGAGTTCCATTCATATCTATATTTTAAATGGTTTCGCCTCTCATTACAGTCCTGGATAATTAAGAAATTGACTTTTCAAACCATGTATAAGTTCTCCAGTTTAGAATCTGTTCTGTTATGCTCTAACGTAGACAATCCAAGTTAATGGAAAAAACATACATTTTTTAATATAAATTAAAAAAGCAAATGTGCATCATGGTCATGTGAATTCTGATTGGATAGCTAGTCTAAGATATTCTTTGTAGGCCTATCAGTGTATTGTGCTGGTCTTGTCATTTCCCTGATTTGATTTGTTTCACTAGATTCCTTTGGGTAGCTGCAGGGAGTTTTACCATACAGAAAATGTTTTGATAGCACAACTATGATAAGTGCACTCGTGCTTCATGATTTTATTTATTAGAAAAAGCCATTTGAGTTATGTTGATGGTGGCTTCTGAACAACAGAAAGAACTAAGTTTGGAATAGTTACATTGCATGTGAGAAGCCAGGTCTGAAGCAGTATGATTGATGTCTGATATGTAATCTAAGCTCCTCAGAGCTCCCTGCGAAACAAGATCCTCGCCCAAATCAGTTGACTTTGCAGGTGTTGCTGGGTAGCATTGCAAAGCAGGACAGAGTTTCTCTGCCGGTGTCCTCACTCTTTATCTGTTGAGTAATGAATATGACAGCCTTATTTTTTTGCCGGATATTTTGTCGGGTTTCTGAACTTGCAAACTACAATGATAATTACAGACACCACAATGATAAGCATATCTATAAGGAAATACTATGGGTCTACACTTTCAGTGAATTGTGTGTTGCAGCTTCAGTGTGCTATGTCATACTGCTGTGATCTTCACTCCATCGCACCCCAATTTCATGATTTGCTTCGAATGTCAAATCTTAAACTGAAAGAAAAAGAGTATTTTACCTGTTTGACCAGTTTATCATTTTAATAATTTGAATGATTTTACTACACAAATTCCTCGTGCTTCATGGTTGTATTGTCGGCACACTTGGTGTTCCTGCTGTTTTTGTCTTGTGCTGGTGTGACCCCAGCATGCTTGAGTGTACAACAGTGCATGCAGTGACTGAAGGGAGTGAATACAGTGGAATAGAAATGCATGTTTACAAAATTCTTCCAATTATATTATTATGGAAACATTTTTTTTTTTTAATTTAGGAAAGGTAATCTCCTTTTAAAGTAAGTGAGAAGAGGGGGGGTGGGGGCAAGGGCTGGGCAGAAGGTTTGAATAGAAGCTGGAAATGTCATTATAAAACGTGGAATGTAATTGGGTATTCTCACATGCCGTTGGATGCTCTGTTTTTAGTGTGCAATTGAACTGTCTCTTGGCCCTAATCTAATTAAAGGTGAACTACTTCGGTTTTGTATATTTAAGGCAAAGTCAATACAAGAGAGTATACCGTAGAGAGTGAGTACTGTAGTCACAGGACTGGCATTGAACCTGTTTTTTTATGTCCTTTTCCACGACTGGCTGATCTTGCTGCTTTTACACCTCTCATGACTCGACATTCTTTGCAAAGTTCTTCTGCTTCCATTTTTTTTTTCCTTACTCTTTTTTTTTTAAGTTTTTTAGTTAAAGTCTCATTTTTGTTACAGATTCTCCCTCCTCTGTGGTTAACAAACAGCTCGGATCCATGTCTCTCGATGAGCAACAGGGTGCGTTCAGCCAGAGTTCTGGCGAGCCCGTCACATCTCTCCTTACGTTTGCAAAGCTTTCTCTCTCTCCATCCCATTCCATGCAAGTAGAAATGCCTGTTTGCTGCCGTGTGGTTCGCTGTGCACAAGATCGTCTCACCTCGCTGCACAGATCAAAGATACTGCATGTGTTGGCTTCATCGTTTTTTTTTTTTTTTTTTTCCTTTTTTCCTTCCATCTGTGGGTTTTTCCCTCTGTCTCCAGCCCTCCCCTCTCCTTTTAAAAGAATGAAGGAAGTCATTTTAGAAATCATGGTGTGTTTCAGAACATTGATGCTCAATTATAGATCAATAGTTTTCGTTTTTTTTGTGTGTTAATTGTGAGCTTTTTTCTTATTATTTGGAGATTGATGTGCTTTTTTCATTTTGCTTTTAATTTCGAAATTTGATGGAAGCATGAAAAGCAAAAAAGCCTGTTGATTTTTCTGTGTATCCATTACAGACATACGGTGTGTGTATACAGTGTACAGTGTAGAGTTATACGTTGTGTGTATGTGCATCTATATATGCGTGTGTTTAATTTAGTATTTCTCAGTCCATTTTGTTGTCAAGCTTTTTACTTCTAGACTAGCTTAATCCAGATTTCTTCTGTCCTTTGCTTTTTAACCACTTGACATTTAGAATTGCAAGTGAAATTTATTTTCAAATACCCTGCTAATTAATTAAAAAAAAAAAAATCTAGTGTTTTGAGCCCATTGCCTTTATCATCACTGTAAAAATATACACAGGTCCATTTGCCTCTTTGTTTGTGCACCACTGACTTTTATTGGCCCTGCAAGTCAGTAGTAAAAGCACTATATTTCTCTGGTCTTATTTTTTCTGCTAGGGTTCTTTGTCCCACCATCCAGACAGGCAAACTAGCACAGAAAGGTTTAATTGTCCCTAGATTTGCCCCTTGACTGAGCCATCATCAGTGTCTTTGAGCTGCTTGTGTTTCATGTAAAACTAGACATAACCTCTCTTTCATTTATCTCTTACCATTTTCATTATGCTTTTCATCTTTTTGTGCTCAGATCAGTTCAAAACCTTCAACATAAAAATACAGATATGCCTTAAATTCAAATAAATAAAAATACAATAAAAACAGAGGCAATACAAATATTGTCCTGCAGTTTTGAACTGATGTGAGATTTGTAATCAATAGTAAATATAAATATAGATGAAGCTAGAAGAGAAGTAAAAGACAAGCTCAGTCTTGTTTCCTGAAGTGTTATTTGTGTACATTCCTTCAATTTGGTCATAAAAAGAGGAGTCATTTGACAGGGTTATAACTGTAAGTGATGTTTATCTGTAAGGGATTTGGTATGAAACCACAGTGCTGTCCCGTGATGCTGTTTATTGCTCATCTGTCTTTGTAAACCTAATTTTTGTGATCAAACGCTTTTGTCAATTAACATACTCCTTATTAATTCACCATGACACGCACTGCATGCCTCCCCCGATATAAATATATGCGTGCATATGCGTGTGTGTGTGTGTGTGTGTGTGTGTGTGTGTGTGTGTGTGTGTGTGTGTGTGTGTGTCACCTGTGTGTACATCTATGTGTGTTTTTTCAAGCAAAAATAGGGTAAAAGTGTAAAGAAGTGTAAAGAAAGATTAATTCAATTCAATTACAACAGGCCCTTTATTTTGAAACCGAAAACGGCACACACAGTTTGTTAATATTATTTGAATTAAAATTAGTCTCTGAATTTCTTATCAATATCTAATATGTGACTTTGTATCCTGTATTCACTTGGACCAAAATGCTGACAGCATACTCAGACCGGATAAATATTAGTTAAGAAGTAACGCTGAGCTCAAGAAACATTTCCTTATATTTATAATTTATACTTCAGTCTTGGAGATCTAGGCTGTGTTGTCTTCTCGTGTATGTAATGCATGATGTTTCAGAGGGGCCTAGGTGTAGGAGAAATTTAAGAGGGACTATATGAGATTCAGTAAAACTCCAACAAAAACCCAAAGTGTTTGAAATCAGCTAGCTGGTGTAGGGGGTGAGGTTAAAAATGTTTACTGCAGCAGCTGTAATATTTTAAAACTGTATTAGAAACTATTGTGTTCTGGTGACTCACCTAAACAGAAATATAGTACAATGTTGATGTTCATTTTTACAAGATCACGCACTCATAGTTTGTACATTGTGAAGTCATAATGGTCTTGATTTTCCATTGATTTGTTACTATTGTAACAGAAGTTGTTTTACAGTTGCAGGCAAATACTGAGGCAAAGTGCTTTCCTATGGAAACCTTTAGGGGGTTCCACTTTCACTTTAAATCTCCATGAAAAAATAATTTAAACATCATACCTTTGTATTTTGTGAATATTGTAAATTATCTTCATACTGGTATTTAGCAGTAGAAGAATTTGACTTGAATAAAATAGCCTAGGTTTGGTTTTATATTCACTACTGCATGGTTTACTTATTTGATTTCATATGACCTAAATTTGCAGCTCCAGTGACATTCCTGCCTCTGCAGAAAACAGACATTGAATTGTTTGTAATGAGAATTGGGATTAGATTTCATCAGACCCATAACGTATGCTTGGCTGAAGAAGATTTACTCTGGCTGAGCTGTAAGGCTTGGCAGAAATTACAGAATTAAATTTTTCTTCTCAATGTTGTAGCCCTTCTGTAAACAGCCCTAATTGTCCTTATGGTAGTCTATCATTTATCATAAGCATGTTAAAGGAATTCAAAGTGTGGACTTAAAAGGACATACAACATTTGCTGTTTTCGTTAGTTATTTGACAGGAGAGTAGAGATTTGGGCCCCCTCTTGGCTCCAGTATGTTAATTCCCCTTCCACCCCTGCGATTGTTTCAGGCAGTTCAGAAGGTGCCAGTCCCCGCACTGGGACAGGGGAGCCAGTTCTGAGTTTGCACTATAGCACCAAGGGCACCACGACCAGCACCATTAAACTGGACTTCACGGACGAGTGGTAAGAGCCAGCACAAAGCACATATCCCCAGTCTGGCTGGGAGATCGAATTAAATGTATCTAGATTTGATATTTCTTTCTTTCTTCTGGGGGTGGTATTGGATTCTCACAGTGGCCGTATTTTGTCAAAAGTCACAACATTTATTCTCCTGTGTTCTGAAGAGAGAAGTTATTAGAAGATCTCAAAACAATTGACCATGAAACTCAAGTAAATCGAACTGAACTATTTACTGCAAGTAAAAATACACTTGTTTATAAGGCAGTACTATTATTTTGCATAGAGACTCGGAAAATCTGTAATTAATTCCATAAGGATGATAAGCTTGGTGATTAAATTAAATATTAATGCTAATTCTGATTGGTTTATTAACGGTTATCTATACATATCATTTATTGCACAGAAAATTCTTTCCTCCATCTGCATAGCCTGTGCCAGACCAGTGTTTCTAGGTTAAGAGGTTAACCGAGAGTATGTTGGAAAAGTAAACAATGTTGGGGCCAGCCATGGTGGCACAGTGGTGGTGTGAAGAGCTTCTGGCCTGTCCTCCCATGGGGCTGTGTGCTTGCTGGGTGACTGTTTCCTCTCTGCCTCCTGATAGGAGCAGCACTGCCTCCAGCTCCAGAGGTAGTGGTGGCCACAGCAAGCCCGCAGAGCAAGAGGACTCCACGAAGATGCAGAGAAGAGAGGAGTCGGCACCGGAGAGCATGGAGGCAGGTAGGACTGGCTGTTGGTGTCTTGTTTGGTTATTGATTATACCGTAGAGACTTCAGGCATTGAAAAACAACAATTTCTCTTTGAGTTTAGACATAGACTGAAAGTATTGGTGAAATTCAGTTTCATGAGAACTTTGATCTAAAATCCTTTCAGATCATGTAGGCTTACACAGTTATCAGTTTTACATATCGCCCAAATCACATCTTCACTTGAGCTCTCATTTGCCGCGACCTCTGCATGATGATGCAATCACTGTTAAAATAGGAAAAAAGACAATCGAAATTCGTATCCTTCATTTGTACCTACTTTGTAAAAATGTCAGGAATTTAGGACACTGTTCATATAGTGCCATGTAGTGGCACTGTTCAGCTCTTATATGCGTTTCCAAATGGTGACTGCCAGACTAAAATGCATTGTCCTCTGTCTGATCTCAGCGTCTGCGCTGGCCGTACAGCCCGAGCCACAGGAAACTGGCAGTGTGGAGCAGGCTGGCGACCGCAGCACAGAAAAGGCCTCCTCCAGCACTCGGGACAGTCCTGTGACCGAGCCCCCCGCAGAACCACTCCCGGCTGGAGAGAGCGCCTCTTCCCCAGTGCTGGAGGCGCAGCAGGGGGCGGCTGTGGAAAACCCCAGCCAGTCGTGCCGGCGAACCGAACCGGCGGGAGAAAGCAGCGGGGAGCAGCCCTCGCGCAGCTACCAGGACTCGGATGACAGCGACGACGACCCCATTTTAATACCTTCAGCAAGGTATCGTGCAGGACAGGGGCAGAGGTATGTTACGCACTATGTTCTCGCAGCAAGTACTGCAAACCACGCTCCTCTGTTGGAGTATTTTGAAGGGCTCTTACTTGAGATGTTTGTGTCCCGAGTGCAATAGTAAGTTCGTGAGAGCTGCTGTTGTGGAGGGAAGTTTGAACACCTTATGATTGTTGAATATGCAAAACATGTTGCTTTTGATTTAGTTAGTCAGCTTTATAGATGATATACTACAGTGTCATCAATAATATATTGCTTCACAACTTTTAGTTTTCTGGCTGTAGTTGTGTTCAGACATTAACGGGTGTGTCTATGCAAACCGTGATATGGATGCATTGTATGTTTCTGTGTTTCTTCCTCCTCAGTTTTTAAAAGTCTATTAAAATAAACATTCGGATTCACATTATATTGACACATGCAATGAATAAACGAACAAAGGAAGCTTAATTAAAAGCAGTCTACTGAGCAGGGCTAGGCATTTAACCAAGTACTAAATAAAAACTCCAGAGGAAAATGTTTTTCTGCTTTGTTCCACCCAGTCAGAGAAGCTGTTCTTCCTCACGGCTGCCTTCCCAGTTTTCTCCGTGTTTGAATTAGGTCCCTGATGACATTTTCTTGCCAACCAGATTTTGAGATGTGTACAATAAGTCCTTTGAAGGAAGAGTGAAAGGGACATGCTTGTTCATGTCTCGACTGCCCTGCTTTACATAATTTGGTTGCGTACCACCTTGACCTTTGTAGATACTGTATGTTGTTCTAAGTGGGGAGAATTAAGTGTGGTTGGCTTCTCTTAGTGTACCCAAGGGACTCGTGAGCAGAGGGAACAAACGCTTAACTCTATCCTACAAGCTTGACTAGAAAATTCTCAAATGATTTAAGTTTTTAGGAGGTTGCTCTTTATTATTAACTTCAGTTAAATGTCTTTTAGACCATGGAATGAAATGGTTAATTAGGCCTCTCTACTATGTATGTGTGATAAAGTATCATGTCAATACAATTACATTTATGTGTCCTTGACGTAATGGATTATAAAGGGAAAATAAGCATCTAAACACATCTTCTCAATTGGTAGGGCTTCTGGCCTTTGCTTGTTGTTGCCCTGTCAGCAAACTTCTGAATTAAAGTGCTCTTGGCCCTCATAGGGACTGTGCAAATCTTCAGGATGGGGATTTCCCTATAGAGGCCCACATAAGTTTGATGTAAGTGCTGGAGCTGAGAGTTACAGTAGAAGCCTAGCAGATCTGAAGTGTCCTATGCTTTCTGAGAGCAGTCTCAAGCACAGCCTGCCAATCCCTGAATGTGCTAATGTATCCTGCGTTCAGTGGCATGTTGAGCAGCCTGGGCGCGTTGTGTGAAGGCTACCTTTCTTGACCTGACCTGGCGATGCAGTCTTAATGTGATGGGTCAACTCAAGCTTGATGTATTCAGCATGGGTAGCAACTAGGTTATTTTTCTGAAACAAATTAAGTTTCATTTATGATGATCATTTATTGTTATTATGATTGGCTGCAGCAGTGTCTCTGCTTATTATACGTTTCATTGGCTTTTCAAAAAAATGAGGTACAGCACTGACACCAGTGCTGGGGCTGATGAATGTGCCTCTTGTTTACACAGACAAAACCTTTTAAAAACTGAAGGTCAGTTTCACTCCTTATGCAGCAGACTTCAAAGGCGAAGACCAATGGAAAAGCACAAGAACAAGGAAACTAATTTGTCATAGATGTGCTTTTTAAAAATCAATGGCTGTTGTTCCCTTAATGCTCAACAAAACAGAGTTTCCAATATGACCAGTTCACGTTGGAAATCTAATCGCATTTGGACAGCTTGTTACTGTTGTACATGAGACATGTGGCATTGCTTTAGTGAAAGAGAAAACATACCAGTGTGAATATCCAATATCCAATATTCTCATCTGAATATATTAGTTTATATCACCTGCCTTTTCACATTATAGCATCTTTCTTGTTGCAAGCTGTGTGTCTTCTGCACAATTATCTTGTTGTATTAGCTGCTTTTATTATTTGCCATTCTAGCAAAGGGCAGAATTGATCAATTTCTGCACTTCTTTAGCCATGGCAAGTAACGCCCTGAGCAGAACGAATATCAGAGAATCAATCCAATCATAAACACTATGGTGTTTGACCAGCAAGAAATGAAAGCGATATGTATGAGGATATATTACTCGTGTAAGGCCGTGAGAAATCAAGCTAAACAATGTGTAACCTGAAACGTGGCTCAAAGCCTAACTTTTGATGCCTAACCTTTGATGCACAACAGAAAATTGCTTCATCCTGAAAGTGTTTTACAGATTTGTGTCTAAATGATTTGCCCTTGGTGGGATCGTAATCAATTTCTAAATAAGACATGTCTTACTCTTTGGAGAGATGTTTGAGTGTATGATGTAATTGTTCATATAGAGGTGGATGACCGAGATCCTTACATTCCTTACTTACTTTTATGCACATATATTCATTATATTTTATCATTAGCTGTTGTAGCCAAAAGTGACTGTACAGTTTGTAAATATATATGTGCATTGTTCTGTTCTGAAAACAGATTACTTTCTGTAGTTAGTTTCCTAAGTAAAGTTTGTAAATATTGTGTTCCCTCCAATAGATTTAATTTCAGAGGATCAGCAGTAGGTGATAGAATGATAAGGTAATTTAATATATTTCTTTCTTACTAAAGTGATGTTGATCTGCTTAGAATGATTCTTTTAACTTTTTAAATATTACAAAAATAGAAAAATAAACCTCCAGGGTTAATTTGATCTATTTGCTATGCATCAATGTGTCTCACTAGAGCTGCAATGTAAAACTAACCTGTAGAGTGTGTGGTGTGAAAAGACACTGTTTGTGTGCCACTGCATGTGTGCATGTATTAGTTTAATGCACTACCATTCAAAACAAACTGCAAAGGAGGCTGGGGTTTGCAGTTTTTCTCCCGATTCATGCACCAATAAAAGCATACAAAGTAGGTAAGCAGCAATGACAGGTCTGCTAGGTTGATAAGGACAGCAACACATTTAAATTGCGTGCCCAAGGGCATGCCGTCAGCTTCTTCAGCTTTAGGCTAAAGTAGGGTCACGTGACTCTTACACTCAGCCTTCTGTTCTCCAATACTTTTAAATCCTGTTGGCACAGCACCATATTGCCTGGGCTTGCAAGTGTATCGTAGATATATTTCCTTCAAAGTGTACCACCTGTAGGACTTGAATCAGTTGCTAATAAAATGTCAGCACAACTCGATCCCATACAGTTGAATAGCTCATTAAAACAGCTTTGTAAATTTTGGAGAAAACAATGACAACAATATAAGAATATGTATATAAGAATTAATTGAGGTCCTAAATCATGAAATTATACCCAGGCCATGTATTCTAGGTAAAATTAAATTATTGTGTCTGTTTAGATCAATGCAATTTAAGCATCTGCTTCAAACTAGTTTGGGCCGGACTGCAGATTCCTCCGGGCCCTAGACTTTTGATTAGATGATTTCATCAAACCAGCATACTGCAGGGGCAGTCACAGCATTTGTGAGAGCAGTCTGGGTCATAAATTATGTGTAATTCAGAAGGATTAATCTGTAATTAAACACATCAGATAAATAAAGCAGTTTCATGCTTGTTTACTATAGCTTTTGGGAGTATAAATTTGCTAACCTTTTATTAAAATAATCCAAATGGTTTGTATGATAAAGGTATGCATACCTTATACACAGTTTAAAAAAAAAAAGAAGGACCGGTATCCGTCTAAAATAGAATCAAACGGTGATCAAGCTCTTACTCACAATGTGTAATAATAAGCTTGATGTTTCTCAAATTAAAGGCACTTGCAGTTCAGATGGCCAGCCTATTTTGTTCCTCAGAGTTTGGTCACCAAGAGCACTGCCTCCCCTGTTTAAGAGAACCAGAACCAGAACAAAAATGGAAGTGCTATTTTCGATCTCTCTACAAGTAATTGAAATAGAATTCAAAACAGCTGAAGCTTCAGTCATATAAACATCAGCTACAGAAATGAATCATACTTCTCAGAATTTTCCTTCCAAAATACACAAATATAACTATTACACATCTTAAAACTGAACCACGAATCCATGATTTACTATAATGTTTCACTGGACACACTGAAGTTCATGATAATATCATTAACCTCTGATCGGGGATCTGTAACTTACAGATGTAGAATTGACAAGTGAAAACTGTGGCTGTTTTCGGTGTCACCTGAGCAAACTCGTACAGTCCGCCCCTTTACCCACCGCCTTCAGAAGAAGCGTCTCGGCTTGAGGGAGAGAGGGTGACGCGTGGTCGGTTTGGGAAGGATAACAGCTGCCGCTTCTTCCCCGCAGGCGCTCCGCTGCTGCCCGCATCCAGGAGCTCTTCAGGAGGAGGAAGGAGAGGCGCGAGATGGAGGAGAGCGAGACCCAGAACATCAGGAAGCCCACCGTCAAGATGGTCTACAAAGGCCATCGCAACTCCAGAACAATGGTACAGTAGGATATCGTCTCTCGCGTCTCTCGCCATGTACACTCCTAACTCACCGGCCATTTCTGCAGTTATTTATTGAGACTAAGGTACCCTAACATCTCATTTTACATTTACCTAAAGGAAGAGAAGACTGAAAAGTAAATACAATAATTTCGTTCTTAACTTTCATACTTTTAAAGGAAATCTGGGAATTGTAAACCAGATTCGGTCTGTAAAGGTACATAGCCATATGTTTTAGATTATTTGCACAAAATAACAAACAAACAAATAGTCACACTGGATCAGAGAGGAATGCATGTGATATAAAGAGGATTTAGCTGGCAGGCGTGTAGAAATTGCTTGAAGGATTTTCAGATGCTGCTGTTGTTTGTTTGTCTGTCTGTGGGAATATATGCGTTTGTTTGTTTACTCGTCTTCTCTTTTTTCTTCCATCTCCTTTTTGTTTTAGATAAAAGAGTCCAGTTTCTGGGGGAATAACTTTGTGATGAGTGGCTCTGACTGTGGGCACATCTTTATCTGGGATCGGCACACAGCTGAGCATCTGATGCTGCTGGAGGCTGACAATCATGTGGTGAACTGCCTTCAGCCCCACCCCTTTGACCCCAGTAAGTGTGTCCAACTAGCATGAATTCTGTATAGCGCCTTTCACCTTGACAACGCAGTCCCAGTCTCCAATGCTACATTCAGACATACAAACCTTTAAAGTGCACTAGTGTAGCTAAAGGGCCTCCTGCTCACATCCCAGACAGCTTTACTCTTGTAAAGTCCGTAAATTGGGAGCTTTTGTGGCATTCCTAGTTTCAGAATTTGTGGAAAATGCCTTGTTGTGTTTTAAGACGACATTGTGAAAATGTCACTAATAAATAGTGCTGTCAGCTGTTTTACGGAGCAACACCCTGGGGTTGGATTCTGCCACATGTGCTTTAACTGCGAGACATAACTTCTACAAGCATGTCTGTGTGAAGTCCGTCTAAGCCTGGCTGTATTTTCCAGTTCTGGCTTCATCCGGAATAGACTATGATATCAAGATCTGGTCACCCCTGGAAGAGTCTCCAGCTTTCAACCGGAAGCTCGCCAAGGAGGTAGGCTATGTTTCGCTCTTCTTTTTCCTTGCATCTCAACAGGAGAGATTCAAATATTCAAACTTCTGTGCGTAGAGGCCTGCGTCTTATAAATAATACAAATAAATAAATAATGGGAGCTGGAGTGTAAAGGGTAAATATTTCACTCAGCTCTTAGTTTTCATGGTTGTTACTTCCCTTTATCTGTACAGTTATAGTTACGTCTGCATTTTGGACCACTGAGACCTTTTTTCAATCTTTTTCTTTACCATAACTTACAAGAGCCCTTCCCTCCTCTGTCTCCTGTACATGCCTAAGAGAACAGCTTGGTTCATGCTGTTAGAAAGTCAGTTCTCCCATACATCTCTCACTGGCAGCGCAGGCACGAGCTCCCAGAGGTGTGGGTGTGTCACCTGTGGGGCGGGTTTGCTTGGTCTAGCCGTAGGCAGCCGAACGCTAATGAACTAATGGAAGCGCTGACTCCTCTGGCCCTGAAGAATGAGGCCTTTATTCATCAGCCTGGTCCAGCACTGGCTCTGAACTGCTGCAAGGCCTGAAAAAACACTACTGGCTTGAGAACACATGCGTCTCTGCAAGTCATACTTCTGTATTTCACTTCATTGCAGTGGGTTGTTACAGGAGAATTTGTATTTTGCCTTTCCAGTACACATTTTAAAATCTACATGGTTTGATGGGTATTTCCCATTCTTGCTCCCACTGCAGAGCGGTGTAAAGGCTTGGGTTGTAACATTAAGCATGCAAAGCCATTTTTAGACCTGCTTTCTGTCCCTTAGCTTCCACTTCAGTTTAATGAAATCTGGAGGAGGGGGAGAAATTGTAAACCTGTCATGTTTATCATTATATCACTGCAGGAAGAGAACATGTCTGCCTTGTCCATGTATGTTTCATATTGCATTCTTATACAACCTTTTGGCATAGAGTATTGACAATATGAAAGTAATCTTGCCTGAGTCCGAGACCAGATAATTGTATGTTTAGCATTTTATATTGTCTGTACGAACAATACCATATCATAAAATAAAATAAACTTCTCTGTATTTAGTCTGCCAACTCTAACTAATTCTATTCCCAACAATTGCCTTTCTGTAGGTAATCACCCGTAACGAGCTGATGCTTGAAGAGACGAGAAACACAATCACAGTCCCGGCCTCTTTCATGCTGCGGATGCTGGCTTCACTAAATCACATTAGAGCAGGTGAGCGCACACTTCACACGAGCAGGATTACTGCAGTATTTTTCAGAAAATCGTTATTGGAATTCATGTAAACACTGTTTTCACAAAATATAGCAGCTAGTTCTAAAAGTGAGATTCATGATTCACCTCGAACATGGGTTTTCAAATCGGTCCTGGAGTTCTCCTGCCCCGGCTGGTTTTTGTTCCAACCGAGGTCTTAATTGAACCCTTAATTGAACTAATAAAAAGCAATATACTGGTCAATTAAGTAACTGACATCGGTTGGAACAAAAACCAGCAGGGCAGGAGACCGGTTTGAAAAACACTGCCCTAGAATTTCAAAAGTCTTTTAAAAGAAATTCCCAAAAACTGTACAACCTTTATTATACTTAGCCTACTCCTTGAAATTTGAAATCTCGTCTAGTTTCCCCTTTTTTGTTATATACAGGTCACTGATCAAAATAATTCAGCTTCACATCCCAGACATGGAAAAAATTTGAATACCTTTCAGAAAAATGTACTGCACTACCAAATATAAATGGAAAACAAATCGTGCCATGGGATCCAGAAAACAGTGGGGTTTAAAAAAAAGTTAGTTTTTTTTTTTTTTTTTAACAGATGTATGAAACAAGGAAACTACTGTATGAGCTCATTAACTGCCACGCTTGGCATTTTAATCCATTCGGCCCACTTGCTACAGCCTAAACAAACCTTTCTTGTGAAACCTCCTGTATCGTCTACATACTATTAAACGTGTTCTATTGAACATTGGTTCATTTACCAGGTGTGGGAAGTTGTAGGCTTTAAGGCTTGCATGTACTTGGATGGCAGGTTTTTTGGTATCGGGGGATGAATCTGTAACCCTTTAATAGACATGTTACCGGTCAGTGGCTAAGCAGCTGATGGCAGAATCTGGCCACTAAATATGGTCTGACTGTTCTTTCAGATTTATTTGTACAGGAAAGGAAAAAAGGTAAATTGTGCAGTAGGAAAATGCATTTACAAAGTGCTAGCAAAATCCATATATAAATGATTGACCAAAACCCTTGTCATTTTATTCCCCCCACAGACCATTCGGAGGGCGATCGCTCAGAAGGTTCTGGTCAAGAAAATGAGAACGAGGACGAAGAGTAGCCATTTTGATTTTTGCTACAAAGCACTTGAACATTGAGATTTGTACAAGTAAACTAGAATATTTTCCTTACAGAGCATTAGTGCAATTTTTAGCTTTATTTCTTTTCTTTTTTTCCTTTTTTCTTTTTTTAAGAACATAACTTTATTACTAATGTTTCCTTGTGGACGAATTGCATTTGGAGAAAGAGAGAAAAAAAAAAAAAAAAAAAGGTGTGAATGCAAGCTGTGGCAATCTAACAGTGGAAATGAAAAAAGATTTGGATGACCGGCGCTGGCGGATATAAAGTGCAATATTCTTTTTCAAGAGAAAATGTTTGAGCTTGGATCAATGTTAAAGAGTGAGTTTTCATTAATGTAGCGAAGGGAAAAGAAATCAAAACTTTGTATACTTGCTGTTGTGCATGCAGATTTAAAAAAAGGATAAATATGATGCTTTTCAAGTAAACAATTTTGTTGTTTAAAGAGTTAGTGACGTTTCATTATCAAGGATAATCAAGGATTCCCTCAGATGGGTCAGATCTCCCTGTCCGAAAAAAAACAGAGAACCAAAGATCAAAGATGAACTGTTACGTTCAGCTATTGAATGCCTTATTCACACTACAACACCACCTGTCAGCAAAGGAAGGTATCCTTTCTTTTGTGGCCTACAATTAAACCATTTGAAAGAGTGATATCCAACCACAATTTTCAAAATGGTCTTGTTCTGTTAGCATTCTCCTACTACTAGTAGAATCCTCTAAGGAGTTTCCTCTAAACTTCACAGGAGTTACACAACAAAAAAAGGCACAAATGATTTGAGTATTTTTTAATACAATATAAAAAAATGAGGGGAAAACAGACTAACAATATTAAAATACTGCTTTTAAAAGCACAAAACTAGAATAGTTTACATGACCTACTTGATTGAAGCCTCTCACTGCTTCCGTTTCTCAGTCCCAAGATGCAGTAACATTTCATTTCAGCAGTTTCCAGAAAAAACAAATGTTTAATAAATCCGATGAATACTATATTACTCAAATACAGTACTTTACAGCATGTGGCATCAGTAACCACGATAGGACAAGACCCCAATGGAGTCTTCTACGCCTAGTAAGATACCGGTTTGCACACAGGATCCAGGAAACTTATTTTAAAACCGAAAACACTGTGGTTATTAAAGCTTAAACAGTAATCATTTGTTGGGAACCGTAAATGGAAAGAAGTACAAATTCCCAATATTTTGGTCGGCCTTTGAAGAATTTGGAATGCTGACCTGCTTCCTTTCGAATTCCTGGATGAACTGATGACCTCGGCTCTATGAGGCAATTGAAAGTGTCCGAAGGAGCAAAACGCTGAATACTGCATCCTCAAGTGCAAACGTACCGACACACTTCACAGGTTCTACAGATAAAATTCAACTTGGTCTTACATTTTCAACACCACTGCATGGATAATATATTTCCTTATATATTCATGGCAACCGTACTAATTTGTGGTTTAAAATGGTAGTACCTTATGCTCTACTTTAAGCTTCAATATACACATGATGTAGTTGCATATTTCACTTGAACACTTGTTGTTCTGGAAGTTAAAAATACTGCATATGATTCTCCAAAATAGAAACTTCTACCACATGTATGAATACATGAAAGTACTTTCATGTATGAATACATGAAAGTACTTTGTTCAATAGTAAGATCTGCACTTACTGATTTTATGAGTGGAGGGCGAGAATTTCACACACATTTTCACACACGGGCTTACATCACGTCCAACTATAGTCTCGGTTTCAAATGTTTTATTTTCCTCATGTAACAAAACTACAAAGATGATTCAGGATCTGAGCACCTCTACAGCACACGGAAATCTCCACAGAGGAAACTCATAATAGTGATTAATTTCAGGCACAGATTTCTTCGATTTCATCTTCGTCCTCCTCATTCCCGTCATTTACTATTCCTTCATCGATGCTCTCCAGCCTCAGTCTCTGCCCATTGAGGTACCTGGGCCCTCTCTGCGTGCCCCCTGTGATGCCCGGAGCGGTCCGCAACGCAAACAGGCTGCCCGGCAGGGTCTCGTCCCCAAACAACAGGAGCTTGGCATCAGTCTCGATGGCTTTGGCAAGGCAGGAGGCGTAGCTGTCCAGGGACTTATGAATCTCTGCCTTCACTTGGACTGTGGAAGGAGTGGAATTTTCTAAAAAAAAAAAAAGAAATTAGCTTTAGAATTCAGATTGAGTAGCTGACATATTTATTATTAAATCGCTTAAAAAGGAAATTTTCTATAGCCATAACATGAATAATTATTTGACACACATGTATAAGGCAGACAGTAACAGCTCTGCCTTCATCTGAAATGCCTCTGGTATGAATTTCCACACAGGAATATCCATATTTCTTGAATCGTGAGTAGAGGGTGTCTTCAGGCAGTCGGGCAACTAATGGAGATACCTTTGGAGTGTTGCTCCAGCTGGTCCTCAAAGGTCACCGAGCTCCGCCGCTTGCCGGAGGCCCCCCCGTGGTGCGAGGCATGCGTGCCGTCTGACGTGAAGTCATCCAGCAACATGAGGTCGGTACCTGCAAGAAATACACTCTTTAGATGAGACCAGACACCAGAGCCTGTTTATTCAGGTGCCAGTGAAAGGTGCCGACACATTCATTCTGGTTTACTCATAATCACAGGTAGCCATTTTCCTTAAAGTTAATAGCAAGGCTACACATTCTCCACATCCCATTTACAGTCATAAACCCGACCCTACTATTTACACATTCTTCAGCATGATCTGTACAGATTGATTCTGAATGAATTCTGCTCAAAACAGAATACAGTGAACACTGCAGTATCACAATACAGGAGAGGACTGCAGCATTGAAGCAGTGAGGCTGACAAATGACCTCCGATAGCCAAGCATAACAAAGGCCCCGAGGCTACTGCCATGAAACCGACAAGTCTGAGCTCCTGCAGTGATTCAAAGAAATGTTTGCCTTAACAAGCATAGATGCATGAGAGTTGTGATGAAGTGGATTCGAAGGTCACAGTTTTCAGATTCCCTAAAGGGGAGGATCCCTTTTGCATAACTAAGTGTTCTGACAACCAAGAACCTTTATACTCTGTAAAGATATATTTTGAAATGTCTCATTGCTATAACTTCATCAATAAAAGAAATTACATGATAGTATCATACATTATTCAGTTGTTTTTCTGTCCAATTTTGCTTTAGGATAAAACAGTGTAACGTCAATTATAAATGTGCACATTTGTCTATTCCCTCAGCAACATACTGAGCAGCATTACTGCCAAGAGACTTTTGTGCCACCTTTAATGTCACTTGCAGAGCTCTGATGTTGTGATCAACAATCCAGGTTACTGTTCTGAATAATTACCTGGGAACCAATTAGAACCCTGAGATGCAGAGGTGAAAGGCCAAGAAGCTTAATTAACTCATCAACTGACAGAAGACCGACACTGTCCAGAGGACCCATTCAGGCCCCTCACCTGAGTCTTGAGAAAAGCTGAAGCCGGTGTCTCCAGTGCTGCTGCCGTGTCCCAGGATCTGTCCTCCTCCTGCCAGTATTGCGGTCAGATGTGGAGACATCCCCAGATCTGCGATACACAACACCATCAGCACGGCAAACACTGCACTGCCCTCTGCACCAGAATCTGTGCAGAACAACTAGGGACTAATGCTTCAAGTTCCGTCTTACTTAGTACCATGTTGAATCAACAAAAGGTTAGTTGTTTATGGGAAAGTAAGATTAACCAAATTTATTTTTGACAGGTGAGGGATTATTAAATATACACGTCAATGTCTGTTTGACATCTTCATCGTGTGTGTTGATAAAACTAAAACAGAACCCATACACACACACACTTCTACAGCACACAATTCAGAGGAGCTCAAAACACACAGAAACCACACAGATATTACTCCAATAATGCAGTGGTCAAGCTGGGACAACAAAACAAGGCCGTAATCTGGATTTATTTAATCTGTGAATTGGTTTTGGGAATCATGAAACAAAGTTAATATGGAAATCCTATTATTTAGAACATTCTCCTTACAAAATAAGTTAATTCTGGATTAACTGACATACATCGACTGTATTAGATTGTATTAGATTGAATGCATGACTGAAGGCCCATGTTTTCATGTTGTTGTCTTTTGGTTTTGGTTT
Organism: Amia ocellicauda; assembly: GCF_036373705.1. NCBI lineage: Eukaryota > Metazoa > Chordata > Actinopteri > Amiiformes > Amiidae > Amia > Amia ocellicauda. Next base: position 11,111,610 of record NC_089855.1, read on the forward strand.
TTTGGGAGAGGGTTAGTTCAAAGTCATATCCACATGACCTGAAATAATTATACATTTAAATTTAACTAAAATTAAAATACTAAATTAACTCTGGAGAAAAACAAGCGAAGCATGTTCATAGGCACTATTATATTAACACTTGTAGTCAAGTTCGAACAAGATCTATACAAAGAGTGAGGCTTAACCCTATATCCTAGAAGTGAAGAGAAAAAAAGTGAAATACATCGGGGGGCTGGCAACTCAGGACCCTATAGCAGAGGCTTAATACAAGAATACGTAGTGGTTTCCTGCCTCGCACCTCAACCTGGCCCTGGTCTCCTGCCTAGAACAGACAGAAAGCAGATGCTCACCAGTGATGCGGGTCGAGATGCTGACCAGCCTCGAGGTCCTGTGGCGAGTGACGAAGGACTCCCTGTAATAGCGGTCTCCGAAGCACATCCCCAGCAGCTCTTTGCGCACAGTCTTGTTCCACAGTCCATAGATGAGAGGGTGGCAGATGGCACTTGTGAAGGATAGCCAGGTCACCAGGGTCTCCAGGCCAGGAGAGACGCTACCTTTCCCCCACAGGGTTTCAGTGCTGATGACGGCCACATAGGGGCCCCAGGTCACCACGAAGGCCCCCAGTACCACCAGAATAGTCACGAAGGCCTTGCACTGGTTTCCCGAATAGACCAGGCCGCTGCTTCTGCGACTGCCGTTGGAAGAGGTAGAAGTGTTGGAGTTCTTACGGCCGTTCTTCTGCGAAGAGGTCTCTTCCTGGGCCACGACCACCGTCCTGCAGTGGATCTTACGGGCTTTGATCCGTGCCACCCTGAAGATAAATCCGTAGCAGACTGTCATGGCCAAGAAGGGGAGCAACGTGCACCAGGAGATCCAGAAAGCCGTGTAGCTCACATCCTTGTGCCAGGCAGCTGTGCACATCCATTTGTATTGATCAAACTCAAAGGTGGACCAGCCAAAGAAGGGCGGCAGGCAGCCCAACAGGGCATGTAGCCACACGTAGACAATAGCCACCACTGCACGGTTGCCAGTGATCTTCATGGGGTAAACCATGGGGTAGAGAACAGCATAATACCTGCAGGAACAGAAGAAGGTTCAGGTAAAGGTCTCTTCCCCAGTTGAGTTATTATAACAAAAGTCAGGGATGGTGGGACAGTGAATCATCCAATCCACTCATGTCCAGGTCTTTGATAAAGCTAGCTCCTAAATTGTGTAATTGAATTAACTAAATCAAAACCATTAACTTGCTGATTGTGCCAAAATCATGCAGCAGAACGAATCAGAAGATCCAATATTTGACAACCAGGCAGCTGACTTCTGCCACAGGGCTGCCAGACAAACAATGAGGATTTTCATCTGAATTTCTGACTGCTACGAGTACTATTTGGAAGACGAATGTTACTCTCTTTCTCCACGTATCTCAGAAACAAAATCATTACGATGTTCTAGTGGTGAGAGTGGGGTCAGTCTAGGGTAGCTGACTCAAAACATTGTGCACTCTCTTTCAGGACTCTTCCCCAAAACAAAAATATGAAAGCATGATCATACAATTTTAGCCTGGCTGCCACGGACGCTATTTTAAAACAACTCCAGCTGAGACGCAGTACATACATCGGTCATCAAGAATGCAAAAAGCAACACTTTGAAAGGGAGCCAATTCAAGGTATTTTGCATTGTTTTACATTCAACCGTTTAAGTGAAAGCTGAGATTTTTTATGGTGATCCTAAATGTGCGACTGCCAAGGACAAAGTTAATGTTGCGGTTTACAGCAGTAGAGGCAGTGTTTATCTGATGGTGCTCTCTGCTCCTGGTGATCATCCAAAATCCTCATGAGGAAGGCTGCAGGCTTATAACACTGAGGGTAGGCAGTGAGGGCAGCTTTAAACAAACAGCCTCCAGAGACAGTCCATGCAGAATATTTTAGCCACTTGAAGAATGTAGCCTGCCAATGATCTTTGGGTAAATCTGCCTCTATAGGCCTGCCAAGCCAAACAAACATCAATCATTTTGTGTGCTTGTAAAGTAAAAGCACTTGGAATGGTGGGAAATGTGTCATTTCTTATGAGTGATGAAAATAACCCCTCATCTTCCACCCTAACTTCAGTCCCTTCACTATTAGAAGCCTTTTCAAAAATCATATCTTACCTGTCAATGGCGATGGCGCCCAGGGTGAGCATGCTGGCAGAGCTGATGAGCAGGTACAGCAGGGCGGTGAAGTTGCACCACACCACCCCGAAGATCCACTCGCGCCGCACCGAGCTGGCAACGACGAAGGGCAGCACCAGCACGGACAGCAGCAGGTTCGACAGAGTCAGGCTGAAGACAAACTTGTTGCTGGGCGTCAGCAGATAGGGCTTCTTGTACAACGTCACCACGATCAGCAGGTTGCCGAAGAAGACGAGCAGGGTGATGGCGACGGCAAAGATGGACTCGACCACCACGACCCCACTGCCACCCCCGGCCGTGTCGTTCGTGGGAGACGTCCCATTGCTGCAGCTGTTCATTGTGGGAGACGGAGAAGTGGAGCAAGGGGAGACATGCTTGGCAACTGCAGGAAGGAAGGAAGAAAAATAATTAAAAACAAGATGTAAGCCGACATCAACTGCCACAGGGTTGCCCGAGAGACGCACAGCAGCTCAAGAGCGGGAGTCAGGGCTGAACAACTGAAAAACTTGCTAATTTTAATCTGAAACTGTATGGTACACATTTCTATAAAATGTAAAAATGCTGCCTTTTTTACATATGAGTGAGTCTATATTTTTGTTCTGGCAGTGAACAGCCCATTGTGAAAATCATGAAAGGCACCTTTTCCTTGCCTGAGCATTGCCAGTCAACGTCAGCACCTACTAAAAACAACTGGAAAATGGAGAAACATGCCAGTTCTGAAGTGAAAAAAAAACAAAAACTGTACACACTTTTGGGAAATACTGAGAAATTGTACATCTGCAGATCATTTGGATGCACAAAAATTGAGAATATGCACTATGAAAAATCATCATCAACAAATGTATATATGCATTTAACAAAACAACAAACACGATTCTCCCTTTTCGGAATATTTGAACACTAGAACTATACAGGCTGCAAGCCTTTCTTCTCTCTTGCAGATACAGCTGTAGTTTTAATAGAAACCCCTGTTTGATCAATCTGAATAATTTACACCTCATGTAGATTTAATTGGGGAACATAAAAGAGAGACTTCAATGATAATTTTGATACAGAGCTCTGTTTCAAACTACTGGAGCATTTCAGACCCACAGGTGTATATTTCTTGGGAATACCCTGAACTTCTAGTAGTTTTCACTGATTTGAATACATCAGTGATGATGCTGACTTATTTTACTTTCTATTATTGTTTTCAAAAGCTGTATATAAGCTGTATATATCAAATTGAACAGTTCTCATTGTAAATCTAAACATACTTATATATTAATCAGCTATTTCAAAATGTCACAAAACAGTCCTAATGCCAATGGGGTAACACATAAAGACTTATTTTTGTGTTTGGACACGCATTCTAGATGACCTTTCTGCCTGAATTGCCAATTACAGAGGGAGCTATATCAACACACTCTGTGGCTAGCAATTTAACCTGTCCAATGTGCTAGTTTGTATTTATTATCATCATTATTTAAAACTAGTAGATTTAGACTAGGGGTGAATGGAAGATTAGTTTTACATTATACTTTGCACAGAAAACCTCCCTCACTTTTTAACATTTAGGGCCTAGAGCACATGAGTAGCAGTCAATTCAATCTGGATGCAGAATTCTCCACAACAAAGTATTTTTGACTTATTATTGCATTTTTATAGGGATACACCAACGATAATATAATAACTAGCAATTCTACTTGACTGTACTTAAAGTAAAAAGCTTTGCAATCTGTAAAGAATGGATAATGAAACAAGGCCACGGATCAATAATTACTTAATAGGGGAAATTATAGGTCATTTTTGTGCTGACGACGTCTCACAACCGGCTGCCGCACTACTGGAGTCGCGTCTCTATTTGGACACATGAGTCTCCCTTAAAACAACTGTCGGCCTCATTATTTTAATGGATTTCCTCTCGTCTAGCCATTCGTTTCCCCTGTAAGGAAACAATGTGACATCCTTTAAAAAAATAATAATACTAATAGACAGACATCAAAGCACTCATTGTATCGATTACTGAAGACATACTAACAAAAAATAATAATTAGTAGATTAAACGTCTGAAGTTTATAACCATGCATTTTTACACACACAGATAGATATACATAATATACAAACAGATAAGCATACTTCTGTGTATGCACAAGTTTCCACATGACTTTGCAAACAAAGATCATTTTATATATACACATCACAGATTTGCAAACACACACACACACACACACATATATATATATATATATATATATATGCAAACAACTATCATTTGTTTAGAATTTATAGTGAACCTTTGTGGCCACAATTTGCCTGGGATGGAGCCTAAAGGTCATCAAACATGTCTAAGCCCAATGAAAACTTGAATGAACACCCTGCACCCAAAACATAAAATGCAAACAAGAACAAAAAACGCATGCATTTGATGTAGATTTACCTGATCTAAAACCCCTGTCTCACGCCGACTTCCAGCCATGGGACGCAGATAAAACACTGCCCGATCCCTTTGTGTGCACCGGAGCCTCCCGGTCTCTGCTTTAAAAGTTCCTACCTCCGCTTCACTCCCATCCCCTGAGACGAGAAGAAAAGGGCGAGAAAACACGCAAAGAAGAGCCCGGTGCTTTCGCGGGGTCACAGTGGCAACTTTCCATGTTTCCTCATTGCAAAGTTTTTTTTCCTTTATCAGCTGATTCAAATCCAGCCCAGCAGTCCCGGCTGCAATGGCGCCCGCCTCTGCTCCTCTCTCTCTCTCTTTTTCCCTCTCCCCCCTCTCTCTCTCTCTCTCTCTCTCTCTGTGGGTGGTCTGCTCCGGCCCTGGCCTTAACCCGACATGTGTGATTCAGAAAGACATGCATGCACCTCTTTCCTCGGGTTTCATTAACTTTTCTTACAAGCAAACTATTTTTTAATGTAATTATTTAAATTGCATACATTTAATTTTAGCCCCCGCTACATAAATAATGCATACAGAGTGTTTCTGTCGAGTGAACAGTGCAAGTAATATTGTGGCTTATATTTCTTAATTGTGATGTACATGACCATCAGAATTATGAGTATAGTCGATACTACTAGTATTAATAATTATATATACATGAACATATTTATATATTACGGCACTCCAGGTTGCGCAACTCGTCCGTACAGTTTCAGCACTCTGGACCACCAAGGAAGATCAAACATTCCCGCAGCGCCGCTCACCCGCGTCACATGGGCGGCTTGTAACCTATCAGAGGGAACCACACTGAAGCCAACATGGAGGCGGCCATGGTTAAAGCCTGCAGCGGTGCCTGTGTGGAAATGTTCAAATGTGAGGTTGAGATTGCAGATTAGCGTCAAATTTGGATATTTAGTCAATGGCTGCTCGGATGTATTAAACAGGAATCAAAACATCTGCCCATAATCTTATTTAAGATCAGACAATGAAATGGCCATACAATTAAAAAGATTGCACTAAGCATAATGTGGTCCAATCATATGTTGAACATTTACGTCTACTATAATGTACGGTTATCTTTTGTTGTTCCTTGCAATTACCTCTACGTGGTTTTGGTCGTGTATGCTGTGCTTTTATACTTAATTTTAATTCAGAAAACTGTTGATGTAGTGGCTGACAGTGTGGTATTTGTAAGCAGAGCGTGTGTGTTTGGAAAGAACGAGTTTTTATTTTTCTGGCGATTAATTTCCTTCTCAGCTAAATTATGTAAAGCACAAAGGTGAAGAAAAGCTAGCGAGGAACTCCACCAAGTGGCCACTTTTCAAAGCGTTTCTTACTTTACATCCATGTCTGAGTTGTTCACTGGACAGTCAGATGCAACGTGTGTTATATATGGTTATTTATATCAATCTCATCATCACCATTAGCTTATATACATTACTGCTGGATGAAGGCCTCAAGATTTTCCATTTCCATTCTGTATCACACCTTAAAAAAGTTTATTTCTTCTTCCCATTTTTTTATGTGGTCATCTTTGTCATCTCTTGGGATCCATTTGATCGCATCCTTTTTCCACCTCTGATCTGTTCTTCTTGCAACATGTCCAGCCCATATTAACATTTTTACTCTTTCAATGTTACATTTGTTTGTTCTCCAATCCATTGAATTATTTCCCCTCTTTTTGTTATTCCACGCATATATCTTTCCATGCTTCTTTGTCACCTGCAGGTTCTGTAAGCTTTTTGCAATTAGTGACCATAAGTGAGCACTGGTAGTATGCATTGATCAAACAGGTAGATTTCATTTCCACAGTGTGCGGTTTCTTCCAAATGCACTCACATTTTTATTCTTTATTTATTCCATAATATCTGTCTGTGCTGATTTGTTGTCCAAGGTAAATTAAAACTGAAGTGCCTGGTTTTGGGATAATTGGGCTCAGTGCAGCACATTAACTATACTATCGAGAGCCAAATATCTTAGAGGACATTGATTACTGTGAAAACGAAACCGTATCTCGGGTTGTAGGTGGTTTTATAATTAAAATAATGAGTTTAAGAACTCGGCTGTTTCTAAGGGGAGTTGCTTTCCTATCATGCAGGAATCAAACAATAATAATGGTAATACTTAGATGAATTTACTACACGTGGGCTAGGCGTCCACAGTGTTGTAAAAATGGGTCAGTTTGCTTCTATCCATCTCAAGATGCTCATCTCACTTGAGCATTAGCTGCATCACTGTTCTCCCTCCTACCTGCAGTCTGTCCAACTCTTCTCATCCTCCCCTGCTGGTTGCCTGCTGGTGCCTTCCCCTTGCTCTCTTGCTCCCACTCCAGCTCCTTCTCCTGCCCATGGTGGAGTCAGCCGACCGCAGACATCGGGGCCGCATCACTGCCACTTCACACACACGCAGGCAGCACTTGCACCGCAGATCCTGCAACCTGCTTCTGCCCACGGCTACGCTGTCCCACTGCTCCACAACAACGTGGTCTCGTTTCACTGCACACATGACCTGGATTGTATTTTCTGTCTATTAACTTCTGCTCTGTATTCTATACTGTACCACTTTTTTAATTAGTCTTTTACACAATGTCACTTCTTACATGTCTGAGATTTTTGCTTTTATAGAAAGCTTGGCATTATGCCACCCTTGTACAATGCCTGGATAAAGGTGTGATCCAACTAAAACAGTCAATTAATAAATACATCATGTAACTAGAAGTGCTTGAAGTTCTTACAATAGTTGCAGATGTAACACTGGCCTAATCCACTACACAATTGGAAATAGTGGCAGGAGAATGTAGTCATGAGTTCTTTTGGATTACATATACTAGTAGTGAAAAGACTAGAAACTACACCTTACTTTGGGACTACTCAATTAGAAATATTAATTTCTTTACAGTGTGACTAATACATCTAATACATTTGAAAGTTATACTTGGAAAGAAACTAAAAAAAGATTAATATGCAGTAAGGAGGACACAATTACTGCCACATTCACATTCATTGGTGTCATACTTTTAAAAGCAGTTGAACATTAAATACACATTTTTAAATGAAGAGGAAGTTTATCAGGACATTTTTCCTTACTGGTTCCCTCTTTTGAATTCACTATCCCTCTGCCAATTGGTTGTCCAAATGTATTTAACACATTAAACAATTGTGAAATATAACAATTTTCACATATGTCTATGCCATTTACATTGGTGGGAAGACTGGCTATAGAGAAAACCAGTTTACACATGTAGTCCATCCTTACTGTACTGTAAAAGGGTTTTCACAGCTTATTACCACAGAAAGGGTGCAACTCTTCCCCTGGAATTAAATAATGTAGTTCTCGTTTTTAATATACAAGAGATTATGTCTTAGTTTATTACCATCTATTAGTTGTAGTATTCTCTACTACAGTGTTCATACTTTGGGGATTGTAGAAGAATTCCCAGTGGTAATTATCTCTTGCTGTAAGAAACAGATGTGCTTTCAGTAGTATACACCAAATATACAGAGCATATCAGAAGACACACATTGTATTATTATTATATTATAAGTAGATTATAATATTAAGAATATTAATAACTTCAACAATACTCATTTGAGGCACTATAACATGTACAAGTGAGTATATAAACCATTTCTGCCTCATAATGTAGTCTTTATTTATCTTTCTACAGGTGTGGTGATTAAGAGTTCCCAAAGAAGTTATGGATGACCAAAGAAATAACAATTCACTAGAAGTCGTAAGATATTACTGTCAGTTCATTTAATTACTTAAGTTATTGAGGAAAGCACGGGGGTGGGGGGGGGGGGTTGAAAAGCACATTTTTACAGCAAACCTATATCTAAAAACATCTGCTGTGAGTTTAGCAAAACATAAAAATGTTTAATACAGTACAAAGAAATAAATAAAAAATAAAATCCAATGCATAAAACTTGGCAAACGGCATAAATCTTGAATTATACAGTGTTTATAGTTAAGGAACGTGAACTAAATAAAAATTTAACTTTAGGTACTATAACAAAATAAAAGAAAAAAAATGTATGGTTCTTAATATTTTACAATAAAATGTGTTGGGGAAAAAAGTAAAATAAGAAAATACTGAAGTGTACACAGTACAATTAGACAATACAAATTGCATTTCACAGTAGTTCTTATTAATAGGACCCTTTTAAGCAGTACATAAGTACCTTTAAAGTACATTTATATGTTAAGCTTTGCTACATGCATTTAAAGTAAGACACTTTCCATTCGTAGTAAATACAAAATGCTAATAACTTGGTGCTCTCATCAGTTCTGCAGGCCAGTGAATTTCACACACTTTTTGTGTAGACAAGACAGAATAGAAAGTAGTTAGTTTAAGGGATTTCAATGCTTAAGTCACAACAGACGGATATGCTAACTACTGGTTGCAGTGGCATCCATCACCTTTAAATACCTAATTGGGTGAAACATGTCCAAGCAAATTATTTGGGGGAAAATGTACTGCAATTGCCTGTATTGAACTGTTATTTTCCCTCAATGAACAGCACTGTGAAACACACTAGATTCAATATACACTAAGGATAACCATGAATGTTGAAGAGGATTTTCCTTAACCGTACATATCTGTGCAGCGATTGTCTAAATGGTTTGTCTAGTAAGTGAATTTGAACCAAATATAAAGCAGATATTTGAAATACATCTAAAAGTTATTTTTTTCCCCTTCCTCTTAGTACATCTACATCTTTGTCTTTCAGTGAAAATGTATTTAACTGAGGAATGAAGGTTAATTTGGCTGATGCTATGTGAGAAAAGGTTCCTTCATTGTGCCAAAGCAGTGCTGTACACTGCAAAAAATAAAATCATACAATAACATTTTCTGGATTAAAAGGTTGAGTCCTTTAAAATAAATTAAATAGATAGTGAATTTCAAAGGCACTGTATTTCGAAGCAACTGTGGTGGATAATGCATCATTGTGAAGGACTGAACTGAAACAAAACAAACTTTCAGTACATGCCTAAGTGTGAAATGTAAACACTTTCAGTAATATCCAATATTAAAATGAACAGGTGCATATGGAATGTATAATTATCATAAAGGAAGTGACAGGTTTTTTTTATAGTCTTTTGAGAGCAGTGTAGTAATCAACAACTGTAATTAGTGCCATCACACATATAACATACCGAAAATAACAAAATCACTGTATCAATGGGACTGACACAGCAGAACTCTCCATAAAAGCACATTTACTTCTGAATGCACTGATAAGGCAGTTGTCTTATATATATATATATATTCCCATTTTCTATATATTGCCATTCTTTAGCATTTTGTGGTTCTACCAAGCTAGAGTGTCTCTCAGTCTCTTTCCCAACGGTGATATACATGTGAAGGCAAAGCTTTAATCAGCAGCTAGGCATTCAAGATATTATTTATTTCTCTCCCTAACCCCCACCCCCAGAACATTTGCTTGGTATTCTGCTGTGGTATTCTGTTGTGCAATTTGAGGTTGTAATAATCTAGTGTCTGCCTTCCACCCCAGTACTGTCAGAGCCGCCCACTTGTAGGTAAGGGAATTTCATAAACCCACAACATGAATCATGTCATGCCTCTTACTATGCCTAGATGATCTATCATTATAATAATTACTATAATAATAAACAACATCATTTAAATTAATTTAATAAACTCCCAAAATGGAATAGGCAGTGTTCTTTAATCACTGGAAACAAAGGGTATTGTTTGGTAGGCAGACACTTGGTATTCTAACCCTGAATTGTTCATGCTCCACCAGTAGTCCTGATTTGCATTGCATTGTCCTTGGGCAGCCAAGGATTGTACAGTGTACGTGGATTCCACTGTATTGGGAAAGCCGTGTCCCATATGGCACAGGCAGATATAATGTAAGCAGCAAAGCTCCATGAGAGAGGGTGACATGGTCATCAATTCAAGCAGCTGCACATGAACAGTAATGGTAACAGAAAACAAAAAGCCAAAATGGCTGTGCTATGTTTTGCACTTTTGCTGTAATTTTGTTTATTTTTATTTGTTTTATTATTTAGTTTTGTGCAAATTTGTTGAGACACAAGAACACAGCACACCCAAGAGCATAGCAAAGCATATTCCAGGGGAAATTGGGTTTTGGGACTTTGGGGGCACGCAGCTATAAAAATCAAAGAGCAGATAAAATCTTAAGCAGATATGCAGTCCATAACAAGCTCAGAGACTTCCTAGTTAAGTACAGTACTGATAGCAAAACTGTTTTTTTTCAACTAATGCATTTGCTGGATGGGATTGGTTTAATATTAAGTTAAGGATATGAATGATTGAAAAGTCATTTTCAATTATTAAAACCATTATTGCACAGGGTCTCTGCTATTTTAAAACATTTTAATTTCTAACCTTCGGGTCTGATTTTCTCAGAACACGTGGACTGCATTTCACTATGAAATCACTTCCTGGACTGTTCCAGCCCTGAACATCTTTAAAATCTCACACTGAAGAGTTCCCAGACCACAGTCTGCAAATTGTCACCCTCCATGTCAGTGACATATGAAACAAAGCAGAATATAAAAGAGCCTTGACATTTTAACATACAAGTCTCATTATGTTGTTTGGGTTGCCTGAATATTCAAACATTTTAGATAAAACAAATATCTGTGTATAATTTATATATATATATATATATATATATATATATATATATATATATATATATATATATATATATATATATATATATATATATATATATACATACACACACATATACATATATATACACACACACACACACACACATACACATACACATACACATATATACACACAAATACACAGAAATATTCTCATTAATTGTATTTGGATATATTGGACACTACACGTTACTGCATCTACCAAAATGAAAGCAGCTTACGTACAAAAGTATCCATAACTATTAACCTGAAATAGTTGCACTGCATGTACTTTACAGACGGTGGTGTGTAAACTCTCAATGATAATTGATGCAAAACCCTGTGATATGATTGTGCTGCTAATCTCAGTGCGATCCTAGATCTTCATACATAAAGCATTGTTTCTGCAGAGCTACCCAAGCATTCGATATGTTAGCATTCGATATGTCTATGATTATCCACTAATGTGGGTGCATTGTCATGAATGTGTTTTCCTCGACAACCACAATGCTGGTTTCTTTTTCTTATGAAAGGACTGTTGTGTCAATGTGCGAACATACACTAAACTGGTATTCAGTCAAGGGTTATTTTTTGTCCTCTAAATCTGAGAAAGCATGCTCTACCTACAGTATATTCTTCCATGGACAGTGGAATGACTTATTGTGTTGAGACCTTAAAACAGACTTGCTGATATGTTTCTACTGGTCTTGTTGAGTTGCAGGTGAGTGTGGTTGTATTTAAATTATATATACAGTATATATAGATCACAGAACTTTCACACCTATCATTTTAACAGTGAACTGCATTTCACAAACGGGCATTTGTTGCTTTTAAAATGTGTCTGAGGCGTCCTATCAAGTCTCAACCTTCCCATAGGTTCCCTCCGGAGGCCTGTAATGTTTTGGAAAAGCCTTCAACTGCAGAGTGTTAAAAGCATACTTGCGACATCCCACATTCTTCATGGTGTTTTCCCGCCGACAACCCTCACTGGGGGGAGAACAAGTACAGAGAATGACAGCAGTGAAGAAACAAAAAGGCTGTTAAGACAATGAGAAACTGAACAACCTTCTAACAAGCGCTAATAGCAATGGCTGATGGCAAGAGAGGGTGAAAAATGGACTGCAGTCAGCTTTAGAAAACCATTTTCACAGAACAGAACCTAACAAAGCAAAACAAAATCAGAATTTAACCAAAACATACAAGATTGATGCAGATAATCCTTTCACCATAAGTAAATGGATTGTTTAAATAGGCCATACACACACAGTATTGGTTGAGTTCCATCACCGTACAAATTAAAACATTGTTCAAGAGATTGAGACAACACCCCACGACCTAATACAGATAAGGGATTCTGATATGCAAGTGTGGATCTGATTACAGACATTCTTTGGCTAAATCCCGTTTGGCTGAGGGGCGGCAGGCATGCCATGGGGCAATGCTGCCACAGCCCCTCCAAATGAAGCAAGCCAAGGGGCACGGACTCATGAGGGGGAGGAATACAAGCAGCACACTCTAGCGAAATAAGAGCTTTTCTTGTATCTACAGGAGGACAGGACGTAAAGTGTGATTTTGGGGGTTGTCTTCACTTCCTAACTTAAATGGTTTTACTATGGCTTATTTAATTGCAACACTGGGTAAGGGGTTTAGCAAGTTATATGTGAAAGCAAACTCAGTTTAACTACTGAGAGGTTGTAATTCGTGTACAACAAAAACAACATCATGATACTGCGGAGAGAACTTCATGTGTGTAGAAACAATGGAGATTTGACATTGAATTTCCATACATTTCCACATTGCAGAACTTTAGTTCAGTCCTTCCTGATTCAAAAAGGTTATGCAATTTTTAATACTGTCTGCATGATGGGTGTGCTTGCCTTATCACAATCAGTTTTAAAATAACTAGTATTAAAAAGTCTACTTCGATTTTATTTATTTTGTAACAATGCATTGACTTCATATACAATAAAAAGGAATGCCACATGCTAATGATATAAAAGTTATTTTGTATATTAATGTATTCTCTTAAGACAGAATACTATGAAAAACAAATATAAAGTAAAAAACAAGAACCTATTCCCTTTGCCATGGACACTGTAAGCATTTAATATTTTCTATAAACAAGACCGAAATGTTCTGCTTCAATACCATATGTTGCCCTACAGATAAATAGACATTCACTTCACAAGACCTTGTGTCATGGATTACAAATGTATTTTTATTTATCAGTATTTAACCTTGTCTTTCACTTTATGTGTCATGTCAACATGTCTGTATGTCCTGCTGAGGAGATCAGTGCAACTTACTCCTGGAGCAAGCCGGTGACAGAGTTAAAATCTGTATATGAAGTACACACATCAGTGTCAGATCTCATCTGGCATCTGTGTTACACCACCGTGTCTGGGCTGCCTTTCCACATTTGCATTGCCCAAGTATTGTAAGGCTTTGTCTTTGAAAGCTGTATCCTGTGCTTAACACAGACTGTACAGAATAATACATTATGATGGGCTGATATACTATGGACACCTGGCAGAATCTGGGCAGACCACCAGCTGTAACTGACCAGCTGTCAAAAGCTCAACATCATGTACCCATACCCTGGGCAATCACCTGTTCTGAAACCTGTTAAGCTTGTTTGTTCTTCCAGGACTTTCCTCTAAAGTCAATTTCAGATTAAACTAGAGACCTCCGAAGAAGGTCCTGTAAAGGAAATGGGCTGCACTTGCACAACATTCGAAATGATTCAATGAGTGCTCCTTTACCCATGACAATGATGACAATTACAATTAGTAAAAGTCTCCATTTTCCCTTTATACAGTTCTCAATTTTACCTTATAGGGAAGTGTATTTGTGTTTCATTTCTCCTTGGAATTTTCTGTCTTGCAGAAAGGTGTTACTTTCTTCTTCAAAGACAGAAGAAGGTTAGTTATAAAACAGATGGTATAAAATAAATAATTCAATTCTTGTAACATTTACACTGTGCCACAAAATATACTGCTTGTATATATTCTTAGGTATGTTTAGTTAAAATGTAAACAGTAAGAAGGAGGTGTTATATATTACAGATCATCTAATTTAATTTCACTTCAGATGTGATATGTTAGAGGCTTTTAAACTTATTTGTGATGGAGAGAGGTATAATCTGAACAGAGCATGTTTTTGACTAATCAATGTGGACAATAATCAGGTTTATTTTTGTTAGTGTTATTCACACTTGTCTTTGTGGTTGGTTTCCTTATCATTATGACCTCCATACCTGTAATGGCTACTCAACATTTGAAAACAGTTTAGGTTCATAGATTCATGCTCATCTGTACATCCAACTGCATAGTCATTATATCAATTTCATGGATATCTTATGGGTACAAAGTGGCCCTTATGAAGCTTCACAGGTGAAGATCAAACACTTTATATCATGTCAAAACTGCTATTGATTTCCTGGACGTGGAACTAGTTGAATTAATTGTGAACAGACATAGTTCCTTTTCTCAGGTAAATCCTAAATTGTTCAGTTCTTACAATTATGAAGATAAATAACTGAAACCAAAGTAGTTACTCTCGATTACAATGAATGGTCCACATTTAAAACTATTTTACCATTTTAAGCAGGGTGAATCACTTAATGTCAAAGATCGGAGGATAAGGCTTTAGTTTTAGTGTTGAAGAAGATGTGTGTGATACAGAAATCCCCCTTGTTTGTGGTGTGTACAGGTATCTACATCATCTTTACTAAGGTTTTGAAATGCATATAAATGCTGAATGAAAATCAAGGCGTGTCACATCCAGTCTAATTTTGTACCACATGTTATTGATGTAGAAAAATGCATCTTTTATATAGTGGATAGAGATTGTATGTGGGTGGTGCAGTAATTAGTTCACTTATTACTTCTCTCCATCATATCGGAGAAGAATACTTAAATCTGTTGGATTTTGGTAGCCTATATAGAAACCTCAAATCTCAAATGTAAACCGATATAGCTTTTGGGAACTTATATATATATATATAAAAAAATGTATTATTAGATATTATAATTATCATCATTATTGTCAATAAAAACAACAAATACTTTTGTATATGACACAGGAAACGTCGCAGTTCTGTAGAATGACTACCATTAACTTGCTTTCGTTTCAGAAGAATATCCACCCTAACTCATTATGCTTCCTTAACTGAGCCTAAAGAGTTATTATCTACAGAGTTTTGTTTAGTAAGATCTCTGAAGGATTTATAACCATTACAAATATTTGAAAAAAATAGCAAATTTTATCAGCTCATTCACACACAAAGTACAGGGACACCAATTCTGCATCCTTAAGCACGTCCTCCTGAAATACATTCCTCGAAAATAGTAGCTAATTTAATCGATCCTAACTTAGCAAGTTAATCCATTTTTCACATAAAATAGTAATAAAAGTGCATTAGTTTAACTAAAGCAGACACAATCTCCCTGCTAAAGAATGGGAAGACCTGATCTGGACAGCAAATATCAACATCAGTATTGTCCAAAAACTGGCAAATGTAGAAAGTCAGCTAATTAAAAATAGTAGTACTAGCTCAGTTTTGGCTCTTGCCATAAGAAATAAGATATATAAGGAAGACTTGAAAAAACCAAGCAGACAGCGACAAAAAGGTCTAGAAACAGTAGGACAGAAAAATGGACTGTATAAGAAACCCTTTGTATTTATTAGAACTATGAGGTACTGGGAAACTGTGATAAAGGATATCTTTAGTGTTTAATATAACTTTTTTTATAATTTCTGCTAAAATAATTTAATGTGTATTTACATCAAGGTATGTTACAAAACTCTTCTTTCTTGTAAGATAAAGTTTCTTTGAAATAAAAGTAAGGCATAATTTTGAAATGGCAGGGGCCTGGGCCACACATTGCCCTGTGTCTCTTTGCGAACGGGCTGTTACAGGGTCTTGGGACTGCTGTCTTCACTTGCAACGCATTTTAGCCAGTAGGTACGCTACACTCAGAAACAGCCAAACAACAAGTAAGTTGGGGCTCAGGGCTAGTAAAGGGATAGAGTAGAGAAGGCTGGGGTCTAGCCTGCAATCACGGATGGGCAACAGGCCACTCAAGTTCTTCTGTGTGACCACTTCCCGTGTTCCAATGCTGTGAAAAGGGAGAAGTCGGAGGGAAGGGGAGCGAAAGAGGAGGTATGGAACAAAGACATGCAAGGGGGGCAAGATTGCCATGGAAATAAAAAAAATATATATAATAATTCATAATAATAATAATAATAATAATAATAATAATAATAATAATAATAAAATGGAGACCAAACAAATGAAACAGATACAGGGGAGGAAAGCCCGGTGAAATGGTATAGAGGCCAAAATATATGAAAACAAGGAAAAGGAAGGAAAATAATAATTGTGAACCCAAGGTGGAAACAAATTACAAGAATTAAAAAAAAAACATCACCAAAATCATATTATTAAAAATAACCATCAAAATAAAAGAGAGAGAGAGAGGATAAAAAAAGAAGAGAAAAATAAGAGATTTTCTGTAGACTTTTGGAAAGAAAAGAAAAGACAGGTAAGAAGTGGTGATGGTTTTTCATGTTCAGTCTTCGGGGAGGCCAAGCGGAGGGCCATGCAGCATGGTCATGCTTGTGCATGCGGCGGTCAGTGGGCGGCTGGGCAGGAAGGCAGGTGAACATGAACAACCATCTTGGATTTCACCCTCACTCCTCCAGAGAAACTCTGATGACATTGCAAGGCTGGATATTTGGATGTTTTTCCTATGTTTAGTACCATGTTTATGAGTCTGTCAGTTTAAAAGCTTTATGCCTAGTGAAACATCAATGCTGGTTCAGGATTTTTGTTTTTTTTCCTAGAGACTGATCAGCTAAAGTGTTGGTCTTCAGAATGTACTAGCATTGTAGTCGTTTATGAGTGCCATCAGGAAAGGCCTGCATGGTTGGCACTGAAGCAAGATTTATTATCAATGCAGCATCGGTACTTAAACCACTAAGACAAAGGAATATATCCAGTGACACAAACCAATGTGTCAGAAAAAAAAAAAAAATCACAAATAAGGTTCATTTTTAACCCCCTTGCTTCCCAATACTGACATTTTTTCCCATTAAGGTTAAACATGTCCAATTTCAAGGCCCGTTAAGTAACAGACTTTGCAGTAGTCTCTTGTAAGAGGACAGCAAAAAGTGTTTTGGTGTTAGAACCTGGTCAGATCCTCTTAAAGTATGGTCCCATGTTTCCATGAGAACTCTTACACAGTCATCTTAACCCACTGTTTTACTGACCAGTCACTAAAAAGCATTAGGAACACTAGGAATAAATCTCCTAAAGGACGAGATTTTAGTTTTTGTATGGTAGCTCCCTGCACGCCATGTTAGTTAGTTCAGATGAATCAGGGTCAAATCACAGAGAAATGTAGAAAGGATAAGAAAACTGAATGCCAGGAAATTTATGACAGTACACACAGAGGTATGTAAGAATGAAGGCAAGCAAGGACCAAACAGCATTGAACTACTACAGCAAAGGGTTTAGGGTCTTATCCTTTCTTTTTTTGGGTGTACTTTATAAAAGTAATCATGAGACGATTTAGACAGCATCATAGCTTGGATCGCACTTTGATTATCCTTTAGGAAGCAGTGTCTCAGCAAACAGGTAGTTATGAATGAGATATGAGCGATGAAAAATGCATATGAACAGGTATGAACTCCATCTGTAGTTTGATGAAACATTCTTGTTGGCAATTTGCTGGACAAATAACAAGCAAGTGTTATTGCTGAAAAAAAATATTAAGCATAAGGAACAAGTGCCAACTGCAGAGAGAATGGGTTCAGAACGGTTCTCATATTTGTAGAGGATGTGTTGCACTCTTTTTGCTTTGGCTCAACAAATTCTATATTTTTAATGAATAAACCACAGAATGGGAAAAAGCCAATTGTATGTCTGTTTATTTTCATCCTATAAAAACATAGAAAAACTAGAAAAACTGTCCCCTCTTGACGTGACATCTTACTTTGTCCAGAAGGGAATTGTATTAGATATTGCTCACTCACTTCTGATGGTTATGTCCCCAGATCTTCCACCATTCCCACCTGCAAAGACCTGATCTCCTGTATTAATGAACAACTGGTCTGCCACAGTCTCAACATAATGTCTAATTCCTTAATAGGCAATACGTATATATACAAAGCAGCAAACTAAATATAAACCCGATCCCTTATGGAATTGCAATTCGTTCCTTCTTCCAGACAAATCACAGTTAAAGTTTGGCTCTACAAAATGAATCAATTAAAATGTCCACTTTTTACTGCATTGCATTGATTTAATATCTCTCGCTCACTGGCTCAGCTATGGATTCAATGTGTTAATCACGGTTCTCTTTGTAAATCATTCCTTTTAGGTGCATGCACATAAGAAAGCCATTATTCTATTTTTACGAATGTGTCTTGTGATTAAAATTAGGGAACTAAAAAAGTGCAAAACAGTAAATCATTAACCACACAGGAAGAATACCTCAGACTGCTAAACTATAAGATACTTTCCTCGCTTTAATCTTTCAACATTCACTGCCACAGACACCCCAATTAGAAATACCATTACATAAGGTTGTTATTTTCTCTCCATAGGTAAACCAATTAAAAAAAAAAATATATATATTTGTTTGCCAATTCTGTCCTTAAAAATAAATGCAAGGCACGTGACTATTGAAATAGATCAAAACCCCCAGAGTATTCCTTGTTAGATGAATTTGTCCAATTTCTGTAAAATGCCAATTATCCTGAATTAGCTAGATCAATATTGTATGCATAGATAGAAAGAGAAATAGGCAGAAGATCAAAAAGAGGAAAAAAAAACATACAAAGGGAGCCTAGAAAGATTGTGAGGAAAATGTGCAAATATATACATTTCATCTAGTGATGAGAGGTAGATATCGCTCAAGGCTTTTTTACGATCATTACTGAAATTGGCGATAGTTCCATCTGTAGTTTGCACTGTCCCATGTTAGGAGCGCCAGGCAGTGGGATACCTACCTCCGCATGCAGTCCAGCGCCTGTGTGAAGACCTGGGGGGCCATGCCGTGCTCATGCTGCAGAATGAGACACTGCTCCAGGGTCACAGACATGGCCGTCCTGTCCTTGGCACTTTTACAACTCGTGAAGCGAACCCCATTTAGGCGACGGCAGATCTGACAAAAAACAGGAAGACGCTTCTATCAGGGCCATTCACTCAATAATCATTTGAAGGACATCCCTGCCATGGACCCCACTGTTTTCCAAGCCCCTAGATAGTGAAAGCCATTGCTGAAGGTCCCTTAGTGGACAGTGGGACATGCAAACCTGTCTTAAACTAAAGGCCAGTTTTCATCCACAGACTGGGATCCAAATCAGTTTGGATACATTCACAACTCTGCAGGAAAGAATTATGCTTCTGTATGTAACACGTGACTGACTAATCCTGGCGTGAATGGGTTAGGCAGGAAGACTTACTCCAACTGGAGGAAAGCATACGGCAGTGCCACCTGCTTCACTGTATTCTTTCTGTGCCAATAACAATATCAAGATACAGTGAGGGAAAAAAGTATTTGATCCCCTGCTGATTTTGTACGTTTGCCCACTGACAAAGAAATGATCAGTCTATAATTTTAATGGTAGGTGTATTTTAACAGTGAGAGACAGAATAACAACAAAAAAATCCAGAAAAACGCATTTCAAAAAAGTTATCAATTGATTTGCATGTTAATGAGGGAAATAAGTATTTGACCCCTTCGACTTAGTACTTGGTGGCAAAACCCTTGTTGGCAATCACAGAGGTCAGACATTTCTTGTAGTTGGCCACCAGGTTTGCACACATCTCAGGAGGGCTTTTGTCCCACTCCTCTTTGCAGATCCTCTCCAAGTCATTAAGGTTTCGAGGCTGACGTTTGGCAACTCGAACCTTCAGCTCCCTCCACAGATTTTCGATGGGATTAAGGTCTGGAGACTGGCCAGGTCACTCCAGGACCTTAATGTGCTTCTTCTTTAGCCACTCCTTTGTTGCCTTGGCTGTGTGTTTTGGGTCATTGTCATGCTGGAATACCCATCCAAGACCCATTTTCAATGCCCTGGCTGAGGGAAGGAGGTTCTCACCCAAGATTTGACGGTACATGGCCCCATCCATCGTCCCTTTGATGCGGTGAAGTTGTCCTCTCCCCTTAGCAGAAAAACACCCCCAAAGCATAATGTTTCCACCTCCATGTTTGACGGTGGGGATGGTGTTCTTGGGGTCATTCCTCCTCCTCCAAACACGGCGAGTTGAGTTGATGCCAAAGAGCTTGAATTTGGTCTCATCTGACCACAACACTTTCACCCAGTTCTCCTCTGAATCATTCAGATGTTCATTGGCAAACTTCAGATGGGCCTGTACATGTGCTTTCTTGAGCAGGGGGACCATGCGGGCGCTGCAGGATTTCAGTCCTTCACGGTGTAGTGTGTTACCAATTGTTTTCTTGGTGACTATGGTCCCAGCTGCCTTGAGATCATTAACAAGATCCTCCCGTGTAGTTCTGGGCTGATTCCTCACCGTTCTCATGATCATTGAAACTCCACGAGGTGAGATCTTGCATGGAGCCCCAGACCGAGGGAGACTGACAGTTATTTTGTGTTTCTTCCATTTGCGAATAATCGCACCAACTGTTGTCACCTTCTCACCAAGCTGCTTGGCGATGGTTTTGTAGCCCATTCCAGCCTTGTGTAGGTCTACAATCCTTGGAGAGCTATTTGGTCTTGGCCATGGTGGAGAGTTTGGAATCTGATTGATTGATTGCTTCTGTGGACGGGTGTCTTTTATACAGGTAACGAGATGAGATTAGGAGCGCTCCCTTTAAGAGAGTGCTCCTAATCTCAGCTCGTTACCTGTATAAAAGACACCTGGGAGCCAGAAATCTTGCTGATTGATAGGGGATCAAATACTTATTTCCCTCATTAACATGCAAATCAATGTATAACTTTTTTGAAATGCGTTTTTCTGGATTTTTTTGTTGTTATTCTGTCTCTCACTGTTAAAATACACCTACCATTAAAATTATAGACTGATCATTTCTTTGTCAGTGGGCAAACGTACAAAATCAGCAGGGGATCAAATACTTTTTTCCCTCACTGTACATCTCTGCAAAGAGCTGGGTTTCCAGTACCTCTGCAGCTTGCCACAGGATGTCCACATTTTTGTTTTTTCTCACATGGACATTCTGGCCCAGGAATCTCAGTAGTTCAGGCAAGCACGTCTGACTGCGTGATCGAGGTAGACCTGCAAAGACAATCACAGGACGAAACACAGTTCAAACTATTGGGATACATTATTTAAAAGTATTTCACCCATTTGTTCGATTTTCTAGAGATAAACGTGCCGTCACGGGCAGAAAGACAACAGGTAAAATGACCACGTTTCTTATTTCCTATTTTTGTAAAACAAGAATCTGAATTGTAGATGATTCTCTTCAGCATGCTCTTTGAAATGTATGTATAATGATTTGTAATAAAAATGTAAAGATATACATTATATTATATATATTAAGTAGCCATAACTCCATTAAATGGGACACTATAATCGCGGGACACAATAGATTACTGCACTTGGTGAAATAGTTGACTTAGACATTTGAAGTTGCACAATATTTATGGTCATTGTATCTTACGTTGAGGACAAAACTAAAGTGTACTTACAATCTTCAGGTAAAACTTCTTTGAACTGTTCGTAATAGGAATTCAGGCGAGCCAGGCTCTCCATGTTAATGATTTCTTGCAATGACGTGTCTCCAAACCTTTTAAATAAAGAAGTTGATAATGAATAAATTACAGCAGCTGATATAAATATTTCAAAAACACACAAAAGCACATCCTACACAAGCTCAGGAATTAAAGTGTTCTCCATCCAAAAGGCATCATCACACTACAGTTCTCAGTTCAGTACACCTGCCCCTTAATGTCAGGAACATATTATGCCAATATGAAACTATAACTACTGTGATGCCAATGCGTAGACGTTGTATATATGGTACATCACAAAGTGCCTTATTTTATAAAGTGCTTCAAGGTCATATCAAGACTCGACAGATTCTAAAAATAAGTCCACTTTCTCAGACAAGGTGGTCTTACTTCTCAGCGAGGGTTTGCTGTTCGTTGATTCCCACGTTAAAGAGCACGGGCTGGACTCTCAGCAGCATCCCATTCTGGATCTCCCGTGGCAGCGCATCAAACATGGTCCCCGGCAGAGGAATCCTCACATTAAACCCGTCTCTGAAATCAAAGGCACATAGAAGTCTGAGGTTATCAAGTTGATTCGGCCCTGACTGAACTGATTCAGTGTGGGCTTCTGCTTTGTTTTACTTTTGTCTTCCGGGCGGAGACACAAAAATGTACTGAAATCACGGCTATTAATTTCTATGAACCCCAAAGAAGGGAGAACAGTCTTGACTTCCGATTTGCACAGTACAACTTCACTGCAGAAAACCCCACAGAAAGCATGTATCTGTCCTGCCTAATGATCATTATGTGGATAAAGGTCAGCTGCAAAATCATCAATCTGAAAATAATATTTTCTGCATTTCCTACGGTTTTCATTATGAAATATTTTCCAACATTTTAATCAGAAAATACAATTCTAGAATACTCATCAATCTGCACCAATACAGAAAGCTATGGTTGTTTTTCTATCACATTTATTGAGTTTATTGACTGTCTTTCAGTATGAATCTCTTTTAGTCATATCTACTTGCAGGAATGTGATGTCATAACTAATTATAGCAGACACAGACTGACTCTGTGAGCTGCTGTCTGTGACAATATACCTGTTCCCTGTGATGACTGGCAACATGTCCATCGAGGAGCTGGAGGTAGCCTGGGTCACCTTGAACGTCACATTTCTCAGGTCCAAGATTCCGACGCTCATGTCCTCCAGCATGGCCAGTTCCTCCCCTTAAACAGAATTACCACAGGGAAAGTGCATGAAGGAAACCGGCCTCATACGTTAAAGTATTATTGAGGCTGCACTTCATCAGTCAATCATACAATCAAGCAGGCAATTCCAGTGAACGCTTAACATCCCATTCTCTAGGAAGGATCAGCTTCTCATATTGTTGGGCCCAGCATTGTAATCTGTAACGTTATGATGCATCTGAAATGTGGGTGTTGACTTAAATAAGCAATATGGGTGTGTTTATCTGCTTCTTCTTCCAGCCCTCATTACCAAGGGTAGTTCACTTTCGGTAATGTATGGTCCTTTTCCTTGATTTAGCAGACAATATCGATACTACCTAGTATAAAGAATGGACTATGTACTATGGGAAGAAAGTTTGTTTAAATGATTATCACCTACATTAGTTTGCTTTAATGTTTCTTCATAGTAGCTTAATGCATGTCAAGTGAAGGCCTTCAAAGACATTAAATGCATTTGATAAAAAAAAAAAAAGTCTTCCATTAGCCGGATTAGTCTCTCAGCAAAAGCTTTTTCTCCAATTATTTATAGTATTACATATGTATAAAAATATTTTTATTTTTACCATAGGTACTTAGTAGACTCTCAAACTGCGCAAGGAGGCCAATGGTATAAAGTTGACGTAAGAAGCCATCGTCACGAAGGCAATTTCTCAGCTTGATGATAAATCCGCAAATAAGGGCAGTCAGCTGAAATGAAAAAGTATATATATATTCATATTTGGATTTAGATAAGCACATCACAAGTTAAAAATAAAAGACCTGAAGAAGAAACTGCAACATAATTTTGTGAAAATGTTTTGACATGGAAAGTGCCTTTATTATATGAATATAAAGCAGAACAAAAGTTCTATCTGAGCATGATTACATATATTCTGTGACCAAATAATCAAGCCAAATAAAGCCACTCTGTCGAATAAAACTGCAGTTTTTTTTAGCGAGCTTCCAATCAGATCTGGTCGTATCTTTAGGCGCTGCTGGTAATCCACTTATAAACAAATAAGGTCAAAGATGGCATCTTATTTATTTGGTTTTATCCTCTCTAACATTCTCCTTCTCTCTGTTGGAAAAATAATTAAAATAACATTAATATAGGAGATGGAACACAGCAAAACCCCGGAGACCAAAGCAGTTTTTTCTTTCAGAAGCAGGTTAACTGCAGCGCAGGCACATTACTTGTGTAATGACAACAAAACTTTATTTTTGTAGACTGTTAATTGACTAATGAGCTGACCATGTATTTCTATCTAGATTTTTCTTCACACTTACATTACAATAGATTTGTGACATGTACAGCTATTTAATTATCCTTATAGAATGATGATGCATAACTGCACTGTGTCATGAAGAGATTCATTATGGTCCTGGCAGAAGTTACAGTAGCAGAGTTGCTGCTACACTAGGAGTTGTGTTGTGTCCGCACACTAGACTTATTAGCGGCAGCTGACCAATGTCAGTGATTCGAATCCTGGGGCGTAGCTGATCAAGAGAAAGTGTGTTTCATAACACAGTAGGGAAGCTCATTTACTCACCGTCTGACAGAAGACCACATCCCTGCGATACTGCAGGCTGAGGTCCATCGCGATGGTTGGTGCGGTATCTTGCATTAGCAGGAACACCATCGATTTCTTAGCTTTATCGCTCATCATAGCTACACATTCGGTGAGAGTTGTGAGCAAAGGATACAAGGCTTCACTCCACTCCCCTGAAACAACAAGGCCAGGGCAGTTAAACAGACTGTCTTTTAAAAAAAAACCACACACATTTCAGTCTTTAAACCCCGAGGTGAAGTAAAAATCCTCTTAAAAATTGGAGTTAATCAAAAGTGAATCACCGTAAACTCAATAAATACTCTCTATTATTCACAATTCACCATACTAAAGCAGTAGGAATATCAATGATCAGAACATGACAGTATAGGTGTTGGGTCAGTGTGGTCAAATAAAAAACAGCATGGTGTGTCTGCAGCATTGTGCCCACAGTGGCAGTGTGAATCCAGGCAGAGATTACACTGATGGTGCCATCTTCCGGCTTTCCATGGGTAATAAATAACTATAGACTAGGATCACTGTCTGTCAAGCAAATCATCTGGTGAGACTTGAAAGCAATAACTGATACACAATTACTCAGGAAGAAATAAATCAGGACAAAAAAAGATTTGCGTCTACACCCTGCCCCACCCCAGAAAGAGACACTTTCTTGTCACTCGATGCTGTAACTATATTATATATATAACTTGAGAGACTTTGTCTTCAGCCATTAGGTCTCTTTCCGGTCACAGCTCTTCAGAAACAGGAAACCTCAACACAAATATTCTTTATTTAGAATGTTGCGTATATATTTGTGAGCTATCATTGTAAACTGTGGCATTTAGAAAAAAAAAAAAAATGAATTTCACTGCACTGCTACAGATTGGTGTCTTATCTAAAAGCATGTTAAAGAAAGAAAGAAGTAAATCACAATTTGAAACTAAGGTTCTCTTAAAATATCAAATTCTTTTGTTTCAGAATTCATTTATGATGTACGTTCACTTCAATGCCTTATTTACAAGGGTGGGGGGGTATTGGAACAGGAAATTACTTAAAACTAGCGGAAGCACTGCGTTGCAGCAACAGAAGAAGAGATGTTGTCAAGCAGCAGCACTGCATGGAAGGAGCACATACCTGGGGTGGCCTCCTCAGCGGGGGAGCTGCAATCTAGACAGAAATGGAGGTGCAACATGCATGGTTAGGAAGCAGCACAGTCAACACGGCTAGCTCTCAGACACTGGCTTCATTCACTGGCTAAACTAGGCTTAAAGCAGTCAGAAAAAGGCGATCATGAAGCGAGGAGCAGGCTGCTATATTCAAATCAAAACGGATATACCTAGGTCTTGAGTCAGCAGCAAGGAAATTAAATAATAATAGTAACAGAGCAAATCATCAATCAATACAAATAAACAACAGGATTTAGCTAAAGGCACAGTGGCATCGGATTGCCATCTGAAAGCTTCTGAAGAAAATGTTCTTATCTAGGGTTGTTTGGTCAAAATGTGTTTGTTGATTCATCATGAATCCTTTCTGTATTTTCTGCCCATTGTCAGCCTACCCAAACTAGGATTAATATAATCAAGAGAAGCATGTGCACCTTATGTCGAAAGGAAACAGGTGTGTTTGAACTTGCTCCTTGAATAAGAGTACATTAAAAGTGTTGTATACATAATTAACCTTTCAAGGGTCCTTAGGGTAGAACCAAGCTTAGCTGAATAATTCCTAACCTCCAGGATCCAGCCATGCAACACGCAATGTTGGGCTTATAGTGAAGAAATCCTCTCTTCATGAACTAAAGTTACTTCTGTATTTATTGTGCACACTTGCACTTTTTTCAACATCTGCTATAAGGGGAAAATGGCAGTGAGAGTCAGTGAGCAGCAGGAAAGCCCAATTGTGAAATAAAGGATCTTAATCAGATTTTTAAAACTAATTTTGAGAAGTAAAAAAAAAAGTTACTGTAGTACAGATATTCCGTTAATCCAGCTGTTGATATAAAAAGGGTTGTGAATCTGAAATATTTAAAAATAAATTAAAGTTCAGTTTTATCTTGAATCCACCTGACATCTACTGCATTGCAGCTGGGCATCAGAAAAAGTGTGTGTGAACATTAGTCTTTCACCTGCTTTGTGTCTAATGTAAAATAACCAAACAATTCTCACGTATGTTTTCAAAACAGTGGCTGTAGCCATTTTTGATCGACTGCCTTTTAGAAATAAATGCAAATTAAATAAAAACACTGAGCAGATTGCATGGCATACAGGACAAAGTGCTTTTTGTAGTACTTTAGATAAAACCTTACATTTTCTTTTTAGGGGGAAGTTGATAACATAGAAGCTTTTGTGTGACACATAAAGAAAATGTCAGATATTAATTCCAGTATGAATACATTAGCAGGAAGTGAGTGACATATATTGTCTAACCAACAAGAGGGCCAAAATGTCTGCTTAAGTGCTTAATAGTAACATTGGACCAAACCCAGATACGAGAGGAGTAAATCAGAAAAAGGCTGGAACAGCAATATACAGCAAAGCAAGGCAGTTTGCCAGTCAGTTTGCCAGTCGCAGGGATTGTTACGCACACTGAGAAATGGGAAGAAACATTGTGGAGCAGCAGCAACCAAGCTTGCATGGAGTTACACATGCATTTCTTAGCAGACTATTACATTTTTACCTTTAGATATATTAGATTGCTGGACAAACTAAGCACATTGTTTCTGTGTTGACCCACAAATACAGTTGTACTCAAGGTATTCACACTCTTCATTTAAAATAATGTTATATGGTCCTTAATTTAGAGTAATAATTACTGTTAAACTATACTTATTGATCAATATTATATTTCCATCCACTCAAGTAGGCTCTTTGAGGTAGAAATGCTAGTGGAGCCCAGGTACAATACTATAATAACAATATTAAATAGAGATGCAGAGGACAGGGATTTAATATAACCAAATTTAAAAAAGAATAATAAATAAACACACTTAAGTTTTTCATATGCCTTTAACAAACTATGTGAAAATATCTTATCCCCCCAAAACAAAACACCTGGATAGCCAATAGTGGCCAACAATGAACAAACACAGGATCAGACCTTCATGAATATACAGCTAGTAGGACAACATACAAGATCTTAATTTTGGAGTGAATGCTTTTACTGTAATTTAACCATATTCACAATATCAACAATTTGAAAGATGGAATGTAAACTTACACACACACACACAGCCAAATAAACACACGCAACAAGGGAAGGAAAGGTCAGAGGAATAAAAATGCATACTTTTCAGATGTTAAGCCACATGTTTTGGAACCAAAGGTCTGAGTAACAAAACAAATGTGGAGAATTAGCCATTT
Source organism: Amia ocellicauda (assembly GCF_036373705.1). Lineage (NCBI taxonomy): Eukaryota > Metazoa > Chordata > Actinopteri > Amiiformes > Amiidae > Amia > Amia ocellicauda. Next base: position 11,139,678 of record NC_089855.1, read on the forward strand.
ACAAAATAATGGTCTTAGCAGAGAAAGAAAGAAAGAAAGAAAGAAATAAAGAAAGAAAGAAAGAAAGCCATAAATCAGCCCTTGTACTCCCACAACACACCATGAAAACAAATTAAGTAAAAATGACATGCAGATAGAAGTAATAATAATCTGAAGACTGGGAATGTGATGAAAGTGTGCCTTTGTGCCACAGAGAGAGAGCATAGGCAAACCTTTTGTATGTTAAACTGGTTAAAACAAGAAGAGCATATGTTACAATTTTTATTTTTTATTTATTTTGCTAACAAGACATACCAAAGTTGCATGTGATGAGCTTGGCATACACCCAAACTTTTCTTTCCTATTTCCCTTGCCTTTGTATTCTGTCTAGGTCACCATTGTCTGCATGGCTATCATGTACTTCTGTACTCATTGAATGTAAATGATGATGTGTGCTTAAAACAGAGCTAACAGGAATACAATGTTTTGAATGGCTAGATGAAATGTCCAGGGTTTTGAAACCTAACACCTAGAACTAAACTGCCATAACTCATAAGTGCCATAAGTGAGGCAAATATTGTGTTTAAAGCTGCTGAAGGCCTTGGAAGATGAAGAAGATGCAATTCACATCAAGTCTTAAAAGCACATTTTGTTGCAGATGTAAATACGTCTCAGTCAGATGAGTCTAGCATGGATTCTAGAACTATCAAAGAAAAACTACTAAAGAGAAAAAGAAAAAAACAAAGAGGTTCACCCATACGCACTTGTATCACAGGGAGAATGGCATGCAGAGAGGGCTGGAGATGATGAGGGTGATGGTGAAGATGAAGATGAGTTAGTTTCTTCCATGCAACCTGGATTTATCCAGTATGCTCTGCTCTCCAGGTTACCTTTCTTGCTGGAGCTGCTGAGGTCGCACTGGAACACGTCCTCACAGCTGTCACTCTGCAGCCGGTCTTTCTGCAGCAGCTTGTCCACACGCTGAATGATGCACTCCAGGCTCTTGTCAACATTGAGCCACACTTTCTCCTACAGGAAGAAGCAGCATTATAGTCATAGAAGAAAATAAAAACAAAACAATTTCTAAAGGCCTAAAATGAGAAATTCCTTTCTTTGAAGCTCACTCTACAGGGGAAGCTGGGAATTTCCTTGGCCTTGCTAGTTTAGCCACTGATGCTTCATAATGTTGACTTTGTATACAGACCAAAGTAAATGGACCAGAAAAGCGTAAATTATAAACTTTTACCGTATCATGTTTTAGTTGTAGTAGACAGTGGCTTCTGTCATCAAATTAAAAAGATACAGGTTTGTACTTTGCAATTTGCAGATAGATAGTTTTGATTTGGTTTAGCCCACTGTCTTGATGATCAACTGAAAACATCCAACATCTTTTAGTGGAAAATACCAAACAGCTGTAATGGAGTCACTTGGAGAATGCCCTCCCAGATGGTGCGCCCTGCTCCCTGCTGTCATCTGCTAACGTACCCATTCCTCCTCGTGCCAGTTGACATGCAATGACGAGCGGCTGTTCTTCCCAGTCCACTTGGCCACCAGCGTGTCCTGGTCATTCCGCAGCATCACCTGATCGACGTCCCCAGCCGTGGGTGAAGCTTTCGAGGCGATGTACTCCGGTCGAGCCGCGTTCAAGGCCTGGATCGCATTTGCCAGAAGCTTGCAGTCGCACACTGTAACCAGCTGCCTGGTCTGTGTTTCAGAACAGGGCATAAATGTGAGGAAAAAAAAAAAAATAATCACAAAATGGGAAGTCCACCATCCTGAAAATAGATTTGATAATATTTGATATTCACTCCTCTGCAGATCTAGAGGCACTCCAATGAAGTTCACCCCAGGCTCTGCCTTCATGTACCTTCAGCCAAGCTCACCTTGTCTGCCAGGATGGCAAGGGTCCTCTCCAGCCCATTGGCAGAGCGATCCTTGGCTGCTCTGGAGAGCCTCTCGGCGTAGTAGCTGACCTGTGTCTTCAGGGTGTTGATGTGTGCGATGATCTCCTTGGCTCTGACAATGTCCTGAGGGATGTAGACAATGGACTGCGAGCTGGACACAGCGCTGCTGGAGATGGGAAAGCTCGTGTCAACCTTGGGCAAGGTCTTTAAGGTGAGCTGGATTTACATGGTATGGGGGTAATGATGCAAGGGGCAAGATTGTGGTGGGTACCCTTTTTGACAGACAAAATGCTAAACAAGTAAGAGCTTTAGGCATTTAGAATCATCCTTTTGGCTTTTCTTGGCAACAGTTTGAGTTTCCTTTCACAAAGCATGGCACAAATTACTTTCTAGTAAAATTATCATAATAAATTACACACAGTTGCTCTTCTTGTCCAAATTACACATCTGTTTTTATACAATTCTAACACCAACAAAAAAACAATGTTACATCCTCAACTTGGGAAAAAAAAAAACAGTCACCTGTGTTTTGCCGTAATTTAAATTATGTTCTACATCCTTCTAATGTGTACACCTGATCCCCAGTTTCTGCTCATTAAAAAAAAAAAAAAGTTTTAATGCTAATGTGTCCTCTACCCATCTTCTGGTATTAAGCTTTGGGATATATTGTACTGTAATGTTGCTGCTTTGTTAATAACTAATTAAGGCAATAGCACTTCTAGTAAAGATTAAAATAAAATCCGGAATAAAACTATCTTATTCCACTTAATGTCTATCAAACCTCTGAGCTGACACCATTGCGTAAAACGAATGTAAAACTGTATTTAAAATAAAACTAAAAAGTACACTAACAGTAAAACTATAAGATAGTCAGAGCTGAAGTGTCATTTGCCCCATGTTTTGTAAAAGAAAATCCAGAAATGCAGAACTGCAGAAGCATGGGGCTAAGGTTCTTATTGAGTCCTTACTGAGCCGTTTTTCCAGCCCACGGGCAAAATGCATCCGAGTTGTGCATCAGCCCTGAAAATCCAATATGCGGATAGTAAAGGTTACAGATACTAGAAGGCCATGCAGCCAATCTTGCCTGTCTGGTTGCTAATAACTCTTTAATCCTCATCAAGCTGCTTCTTGAAGGACATCATTGAATTAGCATTTACGTGCTCATTTCGCATGCCCAATCAAGACCAATGCACCGGTTCACGATTCAACTGTAAATCCTGGCCTTGGTTATTTCTCTCAGATAGCTAGGGTGATTTAAGAACAACAGTTTCTTGTTGTGTGTAGTAGGAGAGAAAGTGTTTTTTTTAAGTTCCCATATGCATAATGCAATAAGATAAACGTGCCATTAAAGCAGTGAACAGAGGTGAACTGAATCAAACCATGCATCTCTCATAAGAGTTCCTCCACAAATGGTGATGCCTGTTCTTTCAGTTTTTTAAAACAAATTATATTCTAATTTCAATGTCAAAGGGAATTTGCTTCAGTAAAAAGAAGATTTAGTGAAAATGTTTTTCAAACTTTTTCTACAGGGAAGTAGCATTTCTATTGAAACTTAACCTGACTTGCTTGCGTCAAAGCCAGTAACTGGAACAAAATAATGACTTACAGACACACAGACTTACAGATGTACATAGATGTATACACTGTATAAATGTACATTGTTTTCATTATTTGTAAAGGGGTTCCAAAATGTTAAGTTACTAGATTTTTAGTTTACTAGAGTAATGAACAAATACAAAACAGTTCAAATCAGAATAATTTAAACCCACTGACAGATTAAAATAAATCATTGTTATAAACTCATGACCTATGTATTCCTTAAATTATTGCTGCTTTAAAAAAAAAAAAAAACGTTTTTACTTCTTTGTCTTAGGTGAAGAACGAGAGGTAGACATTGTTTATTGTATTGCACTAACATACAATCTACGTCTTTATGCTTTATATCAGATATTCTGCTAACACACCCAGCTAATCCTTTGAGTGAGTGCATGCACAGTAATAATAATAAAAATAATAATAACGATTATTATTTTATTCTTAATCGTTAAATAAAGGTTTGTTAACTTAAGTATCAACAGTGATGCAGGTGATTCAGACTGCAAGATGCTGAGTTATAGTTGCTCTGTTGCCTCTGTCAGATGTTTTGCATACTGTATTATCAGGTGCTGTATGCTGCTTACGTCTGATCTAGGGAATTCAGGTCACTTTCATACCTCAAGCATTTGGGTTACATAATGTCTGAGTAAACAAACCTGTGACCGTATATAAGGTCTTCAACCATTAGTGGCCATAAAGTAACTGAGCATTAGTTTTCTGAATTGTGTGTTAAATAATGGCCAGTATATATATATATATATATATATATATATATATATATATATTTTTTTTTTTTTTTTTTACTACCCAGAAACTTAACATATATGAATACACCCCCATGTCATTGCTTAATTAAAACATGGCGATTTTGATCTGTCACAATGTATGAAGATTTAATCAGAAATAATAAATGATAAAATAAATAAAAATTCACAGTTACACACTCATCCTTTAAGAACACAATGTTGCAGTTTTCACTGTGCCATCACATATATTTCCTTTTTTGGAGCACTGATGGATTTCCAGAGCACAGTACGAAATCTGTTAAAGAAACCCCCCACAGGAGCTTTCAAAGCAATTTGATTCAGATACGTCTGACCACACAAAAACTGGGGTTTCCAAACAAGCAGCACCATGGCAGGAAAATAACACATAACAGTTAAAGACAGTCAAGGTCAGACATCTTCGAGTCACAACAGACAGGACACATGAATAAAGACTGCTTAAGATTTGCATAAAAAACATTCATTGTTTCATGCAGACTGACAAGGGAAAATTAACTGAAGAAAAAATAATTTAAATACTAGAAACTCACCAACCCTCCTCATAAACGCTGATTAGAAAACAAACAAGCAATTAAAAAGCAATCAAATAATAAACCTTTTTAGACAGAATGTTGCTTTTTAGGCAGCATTGCAGAACAGGCAGGCAAATCAAACGCAATTTAAAGCACATAAATAACTAGCTTTGCAAAGGAAGAAAAATATCCGTACAATATATAGCCAGGCAATTATAGGAGAATTGAGAAAACACATTTTAAATTAAACACTTCTGAAACATAGCTAAGATACTCTTTATGTATAAATATCTTTCGTATAAGTAACTTTATGTTAATAGAATACGTAGTTAAATAGACTCAATAACATGAATTGCTTACAGGTAATGTCTTAATGATAGTTCTGGGACAATAAGGGATGCAATGGCTTCCACAAAGTCCACAAATGTATACAATATTTGCTTTAAAAATGTATTTAAATATTGGTGATGATATATGTTTATAGACAGTTTGCCTCACTCTAAAAAAAGCAAAAAAAAAGTCAAGAAATAATGCAAATAATGTAGAAGGCATTCTAGATTTATGATAGAAACATTGTTAATTTAGGTTTTTTTAAAGCAAGGCATTCTATTTAAATTTAATTGTTGAATAAATCATAATTAAAGTAGGAATGAACAGCATGCTTGGCTGAATTTATGCCTGCATTATGTCAAATGGTTATAATTATGACTTACAGAAATCAAGAAAATTAAGCGATTTCATTATAAGTAATAAATACCCCTGGCATGGTCATATGATCTGGTTCTCATGCAAATTAGTTCATGTTAATTGGTTAAGTTAGGGAAATAAAACAGAATAACAGCCAATCACAAGTGTGAACTGACTTTCTCCCGTTTTATGCATCTGAGAAGGCATCTCTATTTTCATACAGATTATAATTTTAAAATACAAAATAGACAGTGCAGATGTATGCTTTCAAATTCATGTAAAAATTAAATAAAACCTTTCACAGTAAGCGTAAAAATAAATTAAAAGCTGGGAAGCAAAATGAGTCAGAAAGCACAGACAGAAAGGCAAACACTGCACATTTATACAAGCATTTTTTACAGTCATGTCACTGAGATCATGATTTCCCTGCTGGACTTACTGCTTTTTGGCCTCTTCAAACTTGTGGATGAGCTTCCGGAGGCCACTGTTTTTGAAGCCCTGGCAGTGTGCGGCTGGAGCTCCGATCGTCACAATGTCATATGTGTGATCTGGAGAATAAAGACACAGAAATACCATATATAATTCACAGGCTTCAACATTTAGTGATTTCTGATCCAGAAATAGGACAATCACTCAATCACTGACCCTGTTATCATAATGTATTAACCATGCTCTTCACGGAAACACTGTAGACATAAAATGCATCTACTTAGACTCATTAACATCCTTGTTTATGTCTTCTGCTTTACTAATGGGTTCCCCTGAAGCCTATGCAAACATTTTGCTTCAACTCTTTAATGGCACTCAGCATGAGAGATGTATGGTATATGTAATGGGGTTGTGAAACATTATCATTGACAGTTTAATCATCATAGATTATGGAGGGAGGAGTCAACTTAATGTGCTTGACTCCTGTCGCGCTGCCCCTGAAGCAAAAACTAAATACTCAAACGTGAAAAAAAAAAAAAAGTGATTTTGTTGTTCGTCCCTTCATCTCAGAAGAAACTGAGCATTACCCGAGCCAGATTCATCCTGCACTCTCATCCTCTGGATATGGAGGTTTGTTGGCATGAATTCTAGCTTCTTTTCTGCTTTCAGATTGCTGGCTTTGAAGGAGGGCCCTGTGGAGACAGAGTGATAAACTGCTAAAACTTTGAGATAATTCAACAACTCGTTCAAAATCTATGATTAGCTCTGAGGCAACCGAGCTGCTTTCCAGATATCCAGACACAGATTCAAGAAGGCATGCATTTATTTTTAACTATCAAACCAAAACACAGTCCACAACCGGTTATCATGATTTATGAATTTAAAACAATCCTCCCAGTAATAAATGGGTCTAAACATTGAAAAGAATTATGAATCCCACATGAAACATTTCAAAACACATCTACAAGTACAGCTTCTGGTTACATTTTAAGTGAATTGTTTTCCTTTTTTGAAATAACACATCCTTGGCCTTGTTTGGTCCTTGTTTTTAGTCCATCATTCAGTGAACCTTGATAAAATGAGTTCATTCAACAGGTGCCTTGCACCATGTCTGAGTAGCTAAGCTCTTCCTAAAAACACACTCATATCACAAAGTGCGTTCACTGTATTGAAGCAATACAGATCCATACAGTGTCAAGTCATTTAATTCTACTACTTGTACTACTAGTACTACCACTATAAATAATAAGACTACAAATCTTCTCTTCTGTAGACCTCTCTCATATGTATGAACGTACTTTGAATACTGTATTTCTTGGGTACATAGTATAACCACAATGTTCTGTATATCTATATACAAAGGCATTATCTATATATAAAAGGCATTCTCATAACATGCTAGGCTATATATTACATTATGCATTCTGATAACATGAAATATATACTTCTCCAACTACATGTTGCTGTAAAATAAAAAACTTTACTTAATTAATATTTCCGGTAGAAAACTTTGCTTCATTAATAGCATAAAGGCACTAAAACAGGTGGAATCATTTCTTCCTGCAGTATATCATTTTTCATAGGGTTACTTTACAACCACAACCACATTTCTCTTACCCCTTGCTGAGAAGTAGCCTAGGCAAGGGTCAATAATAGCAACACACTGAAACACACGTCACAATGTTAACCACCAGTAGATTATGAAGGAAATGAGCTGCATGCATCTGTAAGCACTGTTCAATAATTTTCTACAATTTGAAATTTATGTGGGGGTGTGTGTGTGTATTTCTTCAATGACAATGTCTTTTTAAATTGCTTTACAGCTCAACAATCTCACGGACATGACAGAAACATGCATTTCCCTTCTTAACCAAGGATCAAAATTGACATATGATCAAGATCGGCCTTCTTCCTGATATGAAAAAATAAGACATTTCAAATTAGAGTGGGCAATAATTTTAGGTTTGAGCAATAAGCAGACCGTTCCACCTTAATTGGTGGAATACTTAATTGGTTTATACTTGTCAAATCCTGTATGGCTACAAAATGGGCAGAGAAATGACTAGATATTATTAAATTCCTTGGTGGTTCAGATATGATGAACTACAGTGAGCTGAAGCCCCAGGTAAAATATATCAAAGGTGTTAAAAATAAAAAGATGCCAAGGAATAATTCGTTTTTTTGAATGCCAGAGTACACAGGTTCAGTAAGAATACAGACTCAATCTTCAGGAATAGAGACAGCATGTCACACAGCGTGGCTGGGGAGAACCGAGGGAGTACTGACCTTTGTACTGGTGGAGGTCTGTCAGGGTCTCCTGGTAGGTGAGGATGATGGTTTGGTATTGAGTGACAATCTGCCGCCGCAAGCTCTCCCAGCAGGGAGACAGTTCCCCCAGCTCCTCCAGCTCACAGACTCTGAGAAACACAGCAGCATTACAGTGGACAGTCCTTGTCCTTGCAGTGCCACAGAAGTGACTGTACTACAGACATAGTGGACAGCTCTCCTAGTGCAGTTTTTGTAGAGAATCATGTAAATATGGGAAAATTGGGAGGGAGTGATCTTTTCACAGACAATAAAAAACAACAACAACACATCCCTCATAAATAAATGAATCCCCCCTTTACCTAGCAGCGTCTTCCTCGAGAAGGAGCTTGACAAACTGGCGAGGTATATTCAGAGAAAGCACGCTCTCCGCCATCTGCTCCAGGATGCGCAGGTGATTGCCGTCCGTGGTGGGGAAGCGATACATTCGGCTCATGGTGCCCCCGAACACTGGGAGCACAGGACAGGACACACTTATTTCAGTAAGGCTTCAGACATGGAAAGAAGCCTTTGTGGCAAAAAATTGGCAGTGCGCTGCTGTCCATTTTCCTTGTTGGCCTCGTATATAACTCGGGTAGGAACATTATTACTGAAGAGGAGTCACAGACCAGCGGGAGATCTGTACCAGTGGGGCAAGACGGCCCATGCTGCAAGACAGGTTTGAAGCGGTCTGGCTGAGACATGCATTTCCACGTTTATTCAAAACCGAACTTCAGAGAGTGAGATTACATCAGAAACAAATCTTGTCTGATGATGCAGCTGACAGATAATTGATGACAAATACTGTTGGAGATGTGGACATTTCATCTTCACAATTAGTGGTTATACACTTCAAGAAACTAAAATAAACCAGGTCATTTTTTCAATAATAAAAATAATAATTATTATAATAATCATCATCATCGCCACATTACATTTCACCTAATGTACCGGAATATATTTTGTGCAGAAGCAACAGATCACATATTCAATAAATGTTTCCAAAAATAAATTAAAATGTATCTGTGATTAATTACATCCTTGCCAATATTTTATCTCTGCTTACAAACAGTTTTTTTAGGTTCTCTCTCACACTATTTATAACTGTGCTGCAGTGACCATCCACAGGGAAAAAAAAAAAAAAAAAAAATCTACAACACCCACAGTATTCAAACTGGACTGATGGAGGGAGTTGTTGAAAAGAGACCAGCTGTGCTTCTTTATATCTCAGCTTGCAGTGTTTATTAGCGGCCATCTGCTCTAATGGTATTTCACAACACGCCAGAGCCGTCTGCCACAGGTACGATCCTCAGAGCACAGACACTTGTGCCAGTTTAAGGTTTGATTTATAATTATGAAAGCAAGGGGTGCAATAAAGATGTAAGCCCATTTTTGCTTTAAAATTCATTTTAGACGTGTTGTGTGGTGAACGTGTCTCCCTCACACTGCACTGCAGTTCAGTTCAGTTCATTTGAACACGTCCACAGTGAACAGTTTGGGAAATGTTTTTGTGGCTATAAATCCTGTGAAAGAGACAGTCTCTGATGTATTTTATTCCCCCCTTGTTAATCTGCATTCACTTATCACTGCAAAGCAGCACAGGAATTTTAATGTTTTATTTAAGCATGTAAAAGGTACTTAGACATTTCCATTTTCATCTTAAGTCTTTGAAAGAGATTCTTCCGCTTCAGGCTAGAAGAGGACACGTGTCTTAGGACTGTTTTGTTTTTTTGTACTTTGGCTGCACTATGGTTTTGACAAAATGGTGTGAGACAACTATTGCAGAATTAATTACCAAGAGTATCGATACAGATTGAATTAAGGCAATTTAAAGTGCAAGATCTAATAAGAAACATTTCAATTGCCTCAAAAGGGGAGAGCAATTCTAGATTCAATTTTATTGGTACAGAATACCCAAACTAAAACAAAAACTGAAATAATTATCTTTAGAACATGAATTACCACAATGTTTGTGACTGCTTAGTTAAGGAACTGGTTATTTGCAGATAGTCTTACTGAAGTGGAAGTGCCCCACCTTGCTAAGTGTGAAGTCTGAGGCTGAGCATGTAAACACATATATGAAGATTTTACTCCAACATAAGGAGCGTCATGTTGCGTTCTGCAGCAGTCTCCGAAAATTGATTCTAGGTTATTATGTTGATCAGTTAGGAATACATTATGCAGGACATGTGAATTAGGAGTACACAGGCATATATTTGAGGCAGTAAATAGAGGTGAAGATATAGAAAATCTAAATATATGGGATTCGTGAGTTTATAATGGTGTGATTATTTAACTCACTCTCTGCTTTAATAAAAGCATATTGCACAAATTGCAGGGTAAACTACAACCACTGGCAAGGTGAAAGAAAATGTGACGTACATGTACTCATAGTTATTCTTTCTGGAACTTCTTACAGAAGCTAATTGTGGCCTTGTTATATAACAAAATGGCTGATATGATTCATCATGCTAGTGCCCACGACAAAATGATAAAGCTTACACAACTCAATATACCATTAAAAACAAAATAACTTTTTAATTATGCCAACTGTGTCTCCCGTACACAGATTTTATATGGCCTACTAATTTCTCTGTGTTGATCATTAAGTGCAATTACTGTCTTACAGAAGCTATTTTCTGCCGACGTAAGCAGACACCTTGAAGGTCGTTTTTATCGGTCTTGAATTTAGTTCATATATTCAGTGGGAATTGACTCCACAGATAGCTTACTTAATCGATATTTCCCTGCCTGAAGTGCAGCAGCTGGTGTCAGGCCTGTTTTTCCTCAGTTTCACTCACTAAACCCAAATACAAGATCCACTGATCTAACAGTTAAACAAATACAGATTTACAACCATTTCCCACACATGCAAAATAAACCTGTTATTCAAACCAAACCATCTTTACCCGTGGGCCATGGTGTAATTCCATATGATCGTGTATTTCCCGGTTTGTTGCCGTGCCAATTGTTAATCAACTATGCTTAGTACTAAAAGCCCACAAAATACAGCACAGAAATAAGAGAAGAAAGGGAAAACATCTCTAGGCCTCACCTGATTTCAATAATGTATCCTTGCACAAAGACGCATATTTTGCTCTGATTCCTAAAGACTCTGTCAGGCTTTCATCAACCGGGAGTACCATCTGAAACAAAACATAGCAATCCTGATATAGTAGGCACTGCAAAACTAATTTAATTAGCACGGGGCATTACCAAATCAGATGAAAGGAATGGCAGACCTGAAGTAGAATAAATAATCAACCCTGGTGTCTATTCATTGTGGCCGATGAGCTAGTGGGTACAGACAGAGCCCATGTCCTTGGAAAATAAACCTCTCAAAGAATGTGTGCCTTTCATATTTTTACAATTTCAATACTCAAACAGATCAGTGTGCTATTTTAACTTCATGAAAATATGTATTTACATATTCTGCTACTTCTGCTAGAGTCATAATCTCAAAGCTTTTGATCTCTGTATAAAGCAGCCTAAGTTGCCTACTGAAAAGGAAGTCATTTTTTCTCCATTTAATATAAACACTGTCTGCACTGGAGGCACAACAGTGTACGCCGAATACTGAAGGAGGCACCTAGATACTATTCTGATCTTAGTTTAACTTTAAAAGCAATACACCTCAAAGTCCAATCTAAATGAATGTAATAATATATAACTGTGGAAATTAGATAATGTTATGTGATGTCAAGGAAGGCTTTGCTCTAGTCTGTTACCAAGGAGATGGTAACATATGCGCAGTGAACACCTGAGAGTGTTTCGAATTCAACAAAACAAATGTACACAAAAAATCTGAATCCAAGGCTTGTTTCATGGGTCACTTCGGGTGTCATAACATTTTCATCACTGTATAAAAGGTTTAGCTGCTATGGTGACAGTTTATAATGAAATATACCACGCTTACTTTTGCACACAGTGGAATACAAACACAGAGAGACATTGTTTACCCTTCCATTGATGGTATCAGGCAGCCTTGGCACCGGAGCCCTTTGGTCTCTTTTCTCCTCCATCTGCCAGGCTATGATGGTGATGTTGCCCACTCGCTCATTCTCAGCAGATCTGCAGGGGCAGGGAATCCCTGGTTGTTACTGTATAGCTCTTGACAGTCATTGTGTGTTGATTTGGGAACAGCCCAACAGGAATCTATGCATTGCACTAGTGTAATTACAAAATAATTGAAGGAGAACTATGACTTTGCTCTCATGCTGCTTAGTTGAACAAATGCACCAATGCCATACCAAACCTTACAAAACACATACATAAAATAACTTAAAACTGGAGGGAAATCATCAGCAGTGAGTTGTTTGTGGGGACAAGCTGCCCTTATAATGCATCATCATTTACCTTAGCATTAAGTGTAGCCGGTGTTGCTTCTCTTGCAATAGTTCTTTCACTGGGAACATGGCAGACCCCAGCAAATACATCTGGTGAGAGACACAGAATGGTAGTTTACTTCAAAAGGAAGACCCAAGGTTGAACACACATACTTCATCAGACACAAATATGTGCTACTCATAGAACCTAAAGTACCAGAATGTTTTATTTTTTTCCCCAGATGAGAAACGTAATGTTCTCTGTGCTCCTTTAGCAAATGACATGTGAAAAGTCATTGTACTGCACTGAATATTTCAACTCATGTGAAAACTTAAACTATTATTTGAGTATCTGTTGGTTCACATAGATATATGGCTTAAGCTTGAATCGACCGATATCAGACAGAAGAACAATGTACAAGTGTTAATACAAATGGAGAGAAATGCACACGCAAGGTGAAAATAGCCGCCAGGTCTCCGCTCCAGTTTGCTGAGCTGTACGAATCACCAGGACGATTGCAGCGTGTTAGTGCGTCACATTGGGCAGTGTGGGGCGGGCTGCTCTCATCTGTCAGTGACCAGTGAATCAGTATCTAACCACGGCCCATTTATTTAAAATAGAGAACGCCCACTTCAGTCACGGAGCGGTACTTGTTCATGAATTAATCAAGAAATTGACCGCTGAGCAAGTGTGGGAAGTCAAAAGGCAGCGTAGACTTAATGGGGAAGAATGAGGAGAATGATAACACTATATAACACAATTTTTATTCCTAGGTAGTAAATGTTATTTCCTAATTGCTTATGCCTCAAAAGTATCGAAAATGGCTATTATTCCCCACAAACTTTGATTTTGTGACCAGGACATTGATATTTTGAAATGTAACTATATCCAATGAGGAAACGGGCGACTGTGTCTTTTCGGTCACATGAAGTCAGGAAAAAACAACATATGAATCCAAATTAACTAAAGTAATACAAAAATGACTACAAAAGATTTAGAAGCGAGTAGTTTTTCGAGATTAAAGTAGGATTGAGGTGCCCTTATATAAACACCAGCACAAACAAAAAAACATGCAACCCCAGGATCATCCCGTGGGACGAGTATTCCCAAACCTCCTCGCACACTCGCACCCCAATGGGAATAATTTTCACAAAGGCCGAGCCTCTCCTTACCGTGCCCTGAGACCGGTCCTTGACATCATACACAGAGAGCTTCACCTGGGTCTGCTGGTTGATGAGCGAGTCCTGGAAGAAGGCAATGCTGCTCAGGAATATGGGGTTACTTGTGCCCTGTGAGGAGAGAAACAAAATGTCAACAGGGTCTCAAAGTGTTCATTTCCTTTGTGTGTAAACATACAAGAGCTTTAACTTGATCCCCATTTCATCCTCACAATGTCTTACTTAGACACATGCATGTGGTGGAACAGATAACTGCAAAACAGCATTGGATTTTGCAAGTACAAAATAATCTATATAAGGCATTGTTTTTTGTAAATATTTGTATACAAATATAAATCTACAAACAGGGATTATATGTGTTCTAAATTACATTTAACCCCCTATGTCTTGTATAGCATATTCAAATATCTATGACAAAAGTAGACAACCCTCCATTTAAAAAAGGAATACAACTATTTATTTTGATAAGGATTTTCTCACCTCTATTATCTCTGTCTGGGCATGTTTTGTCCAGAATGCTTGGGGTGGTGTAGTGACACTGACTGCAACAAAACTATTTGGTTTTCGATCCAGTGCTGGTGTGATTAATTCACTGCAAGCTGGGGAAATAAATCACAAAGCACTAAATTAACTACAGAAAGAAAAAAAAAATATTGCATGAATGCAGTTGGTCACGCCTTCCAGATTTTTTCCGAACTTTCAAAATATGAGCCATGTAGTTTCCCACCACGTGAAAAAGAGTGAACCTGTCTCCTACTAGAGGTTTACAACATGACTGTGAGGTCATCTATTGTTACATATACTAAAAAAAAAAAAAATACAGTTCAATAAACATGCTGATGTTATGACAATAATAAACACCTTCACAAGATGTAAACTTGTCATTTTCTTTCTGTGACACTGTACTGAAGCAACTACAGTTCACATTATATAATTTAAACCTGTCTAGTATCTCACTACTAAGCATGTTTACACTGGTCTGTTTTTCATCCAAGCAAAAGGTTACTCTTTGAATTATCTTTATTTAATTTGGTCTGGCAGCTAGGCAAGACTTGGGAGTTAATTTATATACCTGGGACTTACACATAGTACAGTCTTATCAAGCAACGAAATGTTACCATCATATGATAGCAAAGCATTATAAAACTATGCATCCATCTTCGAAACTGCTTATCCTGGTGAGGGTCACAAGGCAGGTATACACCCAGGATGGGACGCCAGTCCATCACTGGGCAACAGACAGAGACGCACACACACACACACATACACACAATTTAGAGAGACCAAATCAACCTAACCCACATGTCTTTGGACAGTGGGAGGACACCGGAGTACCCACGCAGACACAGAGAGAACATGCAAACTCCACACAGAGCGGGGACTCAAACCCAGGTCCCCGGAGCTGTGAGGCAGCAGCGCTAGCCACCGCACCGCCCCGAAGCAATACATGTAAAAACAAAATCTGCATCTAGTCATTTAAAAGAAAACATTTTCCATTCTGTCCACACACATTCCTGCCGGATTATGTCTACTCACCAACACTAAACTCTAAAACTGGCTCGTCTGGATCTTGGCTGTTGCCTAAAAGAGAAGAGCAAACATGTATTAATTGATGTGACAGTGTCAAACAAAAAAATAATGCAGACCAGGGGCTAGACTAAATGAAAACTAAACCTATATCCTATCGCTTTGTAATTTATTGTCAGAAGCCACATTCTTCCGTTTCCGAGTTCAACTCGATTCATGAGGAGGTCAAAGTTTTCATTTGGTCTAGCCCTAGCAGTCAACAAACCAGATATACAACTCCTGTGCAAGAGCTTAAAATATAAAGTATTCATGAGGAACTAACTGCCATAGCACCAGATAAAACCTCTCGTCTATTTCCCAATCGTAAAGAAAATATGCCCGCTTAGATTACAAAGCTATTTATTTTCAAATTCTGACTTGTTTTAGACTGTAGGATGATGTTCAAGGTCAGACTCCTACAGAGAGATTTTCAGTGAGCTGCTTTTTATCAATTATCAGTGAGTCTGGGTATTTTAAGCCTCATGGGCCTAAACATGAGGTGTGGAGGCTCAGCTATGCCACCACAGCACCCCAAGAAGCACAGCGTCTTCACACCTGCCAGAGTGAGGCCCAGCATCTCTGAGGAGAGGTCGAAGGTGTTGGCGCGGTACACGGACCATGGCCGGTGGCGGGGGCTGCGCTCTCTTACGGACATCTTGTCATGAGGGGGGCCAGCTCCGGTAGCGGGCAGACCTTCACGGGAGCTGGGGGATGCCGTGCCTGCCGGTCCTCTTCAGTCTCTGCTGTCAATCTACGCCGAGGCATAGAAGAAGAGAGATGAGGTGAAGAAAAGAAAACAAACCCAAAGAACACTGCATTTACATGCAAGTGAAGGACAACCAGACATCTCTGCAAGACAGGGAGTGACAGAATTATTTGGGTCATATTTATTGTTAAATTAAAGGCTTGAAACGATGTTTAAATATTATTGAGTTTGGAGAAAAAGGTAATGTGCAGTATATGGTACATTTTAAGTCAAAATAAGGCGTGAAGTGCTGTATATTCGTGTCCTACTTCTGCATTAATTTTTTCGGGGTTATAAATAGTTGTTTCACCTGGCTGAGATACATTTCAATACAATCTAACTATTGCAGGAAGTTCATTTTATTGGAATGAAAACAACTATGATAGGACCTTTACAAAATCTTTGACATAACATGGTATCCCGTCTCACTTTATTTGTGCAATGCAAATTGTCTCCATTGCATACTTATTGGCCATATTTCCTTCTCTGATATTTTTCATGCCATAATTAGTCATGGTGGATTATAATATCAATAAATAACAATAGGAGGGGTAAGACAAGAGCACAGGCTATGCAACAAATAATATCTCGGATAATAGGAAATTACAATGTGCAATTGCCCTTAATTGGATTACTGTGTGTTGGTGACATTTTACTGATGCTCTTCATCTGTTATTACACTTCACATTTGCTGCAGGAGTACTGCAGACAAACAGGGCAATGTGGAAAACAACTCCACAGGGTAAATATGGTCCAGATTCAGTGAGTAGATTGAAAGTGTTGATTTGCTTTTTCTAGCAGAGAAGAAAACCAAACGCAGCTGCAGCTTGGTTAAATATGAAACCCGTTTGTATATATACATGTCTGTAGGTTACAACCTATGAAAATATTTGCTGCATCACTTTAAAAAAAAAACAAATCTCAGACATTGCAGTTCATAAAACTTCTTCATATTAATATTTATTTTAATGTATCAATTTATTTCAACAAAACCTGCATAATAACACTGTATGATGACCATGCCATTTAGGACATTATGTTTAAAACACATCTCTGTGATTGATTCTAAAAGATAAAGTCATTTTATGTAAAGGAATTATAAGACCGATCTTGAGGAATGCTCTAATGCGCAATGTGAACAGTACCGTACCCACGCAAGCCTATCATCACTGCCTGAAACACTCAGGGGGAGCAGACGCTTCCTGATCATTAAGCATGCACATCAAACGTAATGAACATGGCTGAAAAAGACAGGATACTGTTCCGACAGTCATTGAGTGCAATTCGAGCCTCAGTGTTTCGAGACCACTCATGAGCAACCCACATGTTGGTGCTGAATTGACAAATTAATAATTATTATTGAGCAGCGGTGGTAGTCGTATTATTTAAATTACAAAGCACGTAAAACATGAATTGCTGATTTCAAATGCCTATAGTGTCTATCTCATTAACCACACGATCTAACAAAGATGGAACAGCTAACAGCTTCGACTGTGAAGACCCAAGTTTGTTCTAGCCGGCTTCTGTCCACAGTCCCGTGGCAGCGATTGGTCAGTTGTGCACTGACCTCTGGGAACTCCAGCCAAATAGCCAATAATGGCAAATAGCTTATAGGACAAGCCCTGTCCTATGGTGGAGCTCCGTTACTGGATAAGCCACTCAGGGGAGTCAACCTGCTCAGTTCATAGATGGAAAAATACATTACCCTCACAATGTATTTTAATTCACGTTTGTGCTCAATTTCACCTCAAGTTAGTTCAATCAAAGATTATTATTATTATTAATAATAATAAATAGAAATTGTTCAAAATCCAATTGACCCTCTGGTTAGTCACCCCTGCACTTTGTAAATGAGTATGACTGCCCAAAGCAATACAGTGTAAACAAGCTAGAAGTGAGGAATATGCAAATAAAAGCATCAAGTCTTTTTCTCCTTCACTCTCAAATAATGAGAAATTATTCAGCTTTTCTCTCAGTTGGAGCCTTCAAATTCACCGGATTTTTCTTTATATTAAAATTAGTTTAAAAAACACAAAATTATTTACTCTACTGTAACCCAACTGTTTCACAATTGAGTGTTTAATCCACAATACAGATACAGAGAACCTGAATACCACAAACACGTTAAAAGCAATTTATGCTACTAACACATTTGCTTATAATATTCAGTATTTAAAAACAAAGAAAGAGGAAGTTTGCATCACTGGTATATGCTGACAATTTAAAAAGCACACAGTTTATTTGTTTTAATGATTAATGAACCCTGATTCTGACAAGTTTGACAGTTCTCTTCTGGTTATTGCTCAAACCTCCTTTAACTTATACTTCATCTGCAGAGAGACTGCTGTTCTCCTGCCACCTGGGACACACGCTCTCTCTCCCCCTGCACCTTCAATTTAGAAGTGCTTCTCATTATGTTTGAAATTAGCAATTAACCCATTTAAATCTAAACCAAGAGCCTCCCAACAGGAGACCTAGGGGCTCCTACAGAGACCAAACCACGTGTTTCAATACAAAACTCCCAATATACAAAAGCTTTGAATTGCTACTGCAAAATATTACAGAAATTGTGTGTTTTGGGTTCAAACGAACAACTACAATATTACTAGTTTATAAACTCATATTTTTTTTGCTATTAATACCGTGGTACCCTCGTCACTGTCCTGATGTAGTCTGAAGGTGAAAATGACGTGACAAAAAGCCAACTCCATTTCTGCTTGATGAATTCATTTTGATATCTATAAATCAATTTAAATCACA
Source organism: Amia ocellicauda (assembly GCF_036373705.1). Classification (NCBI taxonomy): domain Eukaryota; kingdom Metazoa; phylum Chordata; class Actinopteri; order Amiiformes; family Amiidae; genus Amia; species Amia ocellicauda. Next base: position 11,158,449 of record NC_089855.1, read on the forward strand.
CTTCAGAAAAAAGTGGACAATCCAGCAATAAAATATATTTTAAATCTGGTTTAGGTTTGTGTGTATTTAGGAAAAATAGAGTACATAATTACCAAAAGCCTATTGAATTTATTCATAAACTAAAAATTGATTTCTGGAGGATAAACTCAACAAGTACTTCAACAGTTACCTACAGCTGTTCTTATCGATTTATGTCTCAGGTTAAAACAGACTGTAGTTTGTGTAAGTACTGCAAATGACAGGCTCGGGGGTGCTCTTTTAAATGTATATCCTACACTTGACATCTCCTTGTTGTCTGTTAGAAAACAATGGAGAAAAATACTTTTTTCTCAGTAAAACTGATGCATAAAATTAAACTAGTAATAATAATGGGCAGAATTTTCATATTATGCTGAAAACTTCAACTCAGTCAAATGAATAACATAATAACATAATAGTATATGTTTAATAGTCAATGACAATAGTCATAAGGATTGTTTCATTTTTAAATTTGTACATTTTCTTGTTTTTATTTTTTTTCCTTATGAGCAAACCATGAGCACATAATTCTTGGATCCTGGTTTATTAATTTGTACTTCACTACATTGTCCACACAAATGAATAAACTATGTGCCCAAATTAATGAAGCATGTACACAAATGGATACACAAATGCATGTGCATAAATTGATCTCATGTTTGATTTTTTCAACCTTGTCACCCAGGGGATTGAAATGCATGGAAACATGGAGTTCTTCTTCACAAGGTCACAACAAATAACATTCAGATAGACCTAATTTGTAAGATTTAGCCTGAAATGGGCTGCTGATATATAGAAGGGGTGTCCTCGTTATAATTGGAAGATAATTATCTCTACATCTCTAGGGGGGACCTACGTGCATAACCTACCTCAAAAGCTCATTTTTTGTAATAAAGAAAAGTTCCAAACTAATTGAGATGTAATAGTTGAATAAGCAATAACTTTAAAACTGTGCTGGAAATTATTTTTGGGAATTACAATAATTTATTGTGTGCATTTTAATTAAAATAAGACTAAATACAAAAAGGGTCGATGGTGTTAGGGTGTTCAACTAAAGACTGATTTTATCATTCGTAAGGACTGTGTTTTGATCACTGACTGTCTAGTGCAGTACACAGGATATAATAACAGGAGGAAATGTGCCTCTAGCTTCCCAGCACTTGGCTAGTTGCTTGTAAGAGTGAACTGGAGAATGGGGTCATTCAAAAATAGTTGCATTCAAACTACAGTATTGAGGATGATGTGAAAGAACACAAACAAATGAATGACATAACTAATTGCTTGTTTATAACAAAATAAATACATGTTGAAGGGCATATGAAATGAACTTGGGGATCAAAATTTTCCTCCAGTCTTGTTTATTCTGTTTATTATTTCATTACTCGAACATGGGTTGCTGCTAACAATCACTTTACAAAGCAGACACAACAGCATTTCCCTGCCAAGTGCAAAACAAAAATCAATTTCAAATCGTGTTAGATTTATGTGGAAAAAGTGCTTGAATATATTTTGCAATAACCAGATATCTTTTATGCCATTCACAATATAGATTTTTTATGAGAATATCTGCACAGCCTTTTAATTCCAAACACACTGAGCAACATTTGACTTTCAAGCAGGAGTGAGAAAAAACTAAATAACACCATTTACTGAAAAGAAACTATAAAAAGTTGATAAACTGATACAAATTATTTAAAAATGCGCCCAGTAGGATTTTATATGAAATAGCTAATTTATTTTCTGAATTGTTTAACTATCTTTGAACTGCATTAACATGGAGGGTTGAAGACATATTCTAGGATGTATATATATACACATATATATTAAACATGGACAGGATCGACATAATTCCTCACACCAGGTGATTCCTCTCTGTGCTACAGTAGAAACCCTGAAAGGTACACTTCCTCCTCCCAGTTAAAATATACTGTGATCCTGCAGGGCTGTAAAACAAAGCCACTGTTTGTTTTTACATTCCAAAAGCATAATTAACAATTGGAAACTAGCCAGCACCTGCCTTTAATGACTACTGTAAGGGGACATATAACAGCAAACCTTTTTGATGAGTAATCAAAGTATTGTGCATCAAGGAGATGGCCATAAAGTTGCACTCATTTGCATTTTTATAAACCTGGAGAGGATCTACAGGGAAGCATACAATTCATATGACTTAGCATTTGGATTGATGTGAGGTTCTACTAGCAGCAAGCTCTTATATTAATCTCGAATGAGAGAGATGTAATTTCAAGATGTTTATTAAAAATTGGAAGGTGTATGGCACCACCAAGACCCTGCCTAGATTTGGCAATCCTTCCCAACTGGATGACTGACTGACCAGACAGGGTGCTATGAGGCCAATGGCAACTTTGCAAGAGCTACAAAGGATCATGGCCAAGACTGGTCAAAGTGTGTATGCGACAACTGTATTCCAAGCACTCCACAAATCTGGCCTGTATGGTAGGGTGGCAAGAAGGACCCAAACCCAACACAGCCCATTTGTGAGGCATGGTGGTGGCAGTATCATGTTGTGGGGTGTTTCTTATTGGCAGGGACTGGGGCACTTGTCGGGATAGAAGAGAAAAATCAATTAAACAAAGTACAGAAATGTCTTTGAGGAAAACTTGCCCTGAGCAAGAAAGCTGAAACTGGGACAGAAGTTCAGCTTTCAGCAGTGGCTAAGGAACAAAAAGGTAAATTTTCCTGAGTGGCTCAGGTAGAGCCCTGACCTAAATCCAAATGAAATATTGTGGCATGAATTGAAAATTGCTGTTCAACAACGCTCCCCAAGGAACTTGACAGAGCTTGAACAGTTTTGTAAAGAAGAATAGTAAAATATTACCAAATCTACGTGTGGAAGAGACCAATCCCAACAGACTCACAGCTGTATTTGCTCCCAAAGGTGCATCCACCAAGTTTAAAGTGAGGGGGTTGGAAACCTTTCCAATTATAATATATTTCAGTTCTATATGTGCAATATATATTTCTAAAATACATTTTTTTTTCCACTGAACAGTGTGGAGTATGGTGTATAAGTGGACAAAAATCTAAATTTAAATTCATGAAACTTTGAGGCACTAACAGCAAAATCTGAAAATGTTCAAGGGGGTGTAGACTTTCTATAGGCACTGTGTACAAACCATAATGGGAACTATGGGAACAGGGGGGAATTAGGGGGGAAATTTTGCATTTTTAGTGCAGCAGCCTTATACAGACATAACAGATATGTTGGGTAATGCTGTGAACATTAGTGCTCATTTACACTAGCCATGCCCCACTTCTGACGCATAAGTGTTTTGGAACATATGACTAACTTTGAAGATATCTCATAGCTTGCATTTTTCCTACAGCTTTGCCAAACCTGTCCATCCTCAAATATGATTAGGGAGACGGGGTGTTTGAACGGTGTCTATTAACTGCATGATTACTTGTATCCCATTTCCACCTGTGTATGTGTTCCAGTTTGCTTTCTGATTTATTCTGTGTTGTTTATATTCATTTTTAATTTTCCACACTAATTCCCCAAATCTGTGGGGCACATCCTCCATCTGCCTCACAAAGCTACAGATGTAGCTTGTTCTTACAGCAAGCAGAGACAGTTATTGTTCAGATTACTAGTCTTTCTGTGTGTCCTCTTCTAATGAAATCAGTTTATGATCATGAACATCAAGCCATATAGCTTGACAGATAGCCCAACTAAAAAAATGGTGTCCCAAATTCATTTGCACAGAAGACCTCTTGCTGTAATATTTGACCTTCAGCTAACCCAAAACCTGAGATTTGGCATTTAATGAACAAACAATACTTTCTTTTTTAATGGAGTTTATAAATTCAGGTGGAAGACAACACCCATCTCGTGCCTGACTTCTGCCCAGCCAAGCATAAGTAACGGGCAACACACTCACTTTTCCAACATTCATTGATTTGCACATCTTGTCATATGATAGGTACTATAACATAGCAAATCATAAACATGGCCCATGCGGTTTATCGTGTCCTTAATCGTCCTATTACTGCCCATTTGGACACAATTCTACATTCTACTATCACTGCCTTCTCAACTCCCAATTCCCCTGTTTCACTAAAAAGATATTTAAGCAAATTAATACACTCCAGTCAGTGTCATACTCCTAATCTAGGCCTGCACCTCTGAACCCATGCAATAGCCAGGTACAGAGCTTTAGTTAGAGATTTGCATTGCTCACAGAGATTAGTTATACTACATTACCTTCTAAATCAATTCCCAAGCCTAAGTGTTTTGGTTTTATTTTCAGGCTCCATTGCTGTAGAAGTAGTCTGAGATTTTGATGCCCAAAAAAGGACAAATCCAACATTTTGACAGCTCTGGCTGCTGTACAGGGGCTGAGGAAAACATGAACTCCTCGGCCAAGATACAGAGATTATTTTGAGATATGGGCAACGTGCTGATGAAACAGTGAAGAATGGGACAGAAGGACACCAGCTTTGATCAGAGTAATAAATCTATGCACAAACCACATCATTTTTTATTTTAAAATTGGTGTCAGAACTGGTGGATAGCTGATAAGATCGCATTAAATATAGAAAGAACATTTGCAAATAACACATGCTTTAAATAAAAACGTAAAGAAAAATCCAATTACCAATGTCTCATCTGGCAGATACTTACAGATATGTGCTGTGCTTTTTTTTATATATATATATATATATACTGAACGCAACAGATATTCTTCAAATAATATAAAAAAATGTATTATAATAAAAAGTGATGCATCAGTGGGAGCTGCTAATTATAATGCCAAAACTAGGCTACATCTCATTTGCGCAGTTCTGGCCATTCACAGTGACAGACTTCTCACTATGCTGCCACTACTGTGTATGTAGTGAACAAAATAGATCAAACACAAATAACACTATTATTTGTCTACCAAAATGTGAAGCTTACTTTTTCATTTACAAATCAATGCATCACTGTAGCGTTCAAGCACTGGTATCCCAATGTGACAGGTGTTCGTTAAGCAAAAACAATTATTCCGCTCACGTCAGAGTCACAGACATTTAAACAGCCGTAAACAGTAAGGGGGGTACAGATTTCATTCTCTAACAACTTCACTTCAGAGAAAGAAATAGAAATGTCACAAGGTCAAAATAAAAGAATACGCATCACCCTCTGCTGTAACAAAAACACTTGAGAACCACAGCTCCCTTAACTGCAGGTCTAAAAACAGCAATCTGAACTCCCCAAAGCACGGAAATAAACAAACAAGTGTGCCGAAGAGATGTGCATGGCAGTACATTGAAAATGAACAGAAATACCAAGATCAATTGAACAATGTAGTAGAGTATTATCACTCTGGAATTATGCCACTGTGATCTCCAGTGGGCGTCAAAACCGTCGATTCACTTACTCGCTCTGCTCGGAGGGAGTGGTGTCTGTGTGTGTAGGGAGGCGTGAACAGCTCCTGACAGCGAGGCCGATTCGTTGAGTGCGAATAGTGAAAGCCACGCGGAGGTACTGAGGAAGATAGAGGCAAATGGCAAAATGAGGCAAAAACACTCCAAGGCTAAAAGCTTCACTTTGATTTGAATAGGCATAATAAAGTAATGTCAGTGAAGCATCAGAAGACCAACGTTAAAAAAAGTTAATTAAGTAGTTTCTTTAGATTCACTGTAGGCCTATATGAAGCAGTGTACACTCTAGCCACTTTATTAAATGAATTTTATATTTTATATTGTTGTTCCCCCAGGACAGCACAGTTTACCCCTTGTTGTGCAGTCCCACTGAGGAAACTTCAGCCAGGTATATGGAAAAAGTAAATACGAAATAGAAAAGTATAATTAATGTATAATCTGAATAGATTCTATGAAACTTGAATTACTTTGGAATTTGGAAAGCAAATTACATTTCTTATATATGGAAATGGAAATGGTTTTGGAAAACACTTTGCCAATGCAGAATAAAACTCCTGATACGTCCGCATATCACTCACAGGAAAACATTGAGTGACCTCAAATACCAAGAGAATAAATTGTGTAGCTCCTGCTAATTCATAAATAATGTTTAAGTTACATGCAAAGCAGTCACTTAACAGTGCATTTATTTAGGTTCCAAAAAAATCTAATTTTCCCAAAAGCCAGGACCACTCGCCCTCGAGCAATTAAAGCATAAAAATGACCTTCGGCTATTGCAGGAGCCTGATTTCCAGGAATTGTCTCCACACAAGTTTCACATGGCAAGTACTAACTCATGCTCATTTAAGTAGGCTTCTTATTTAACCCTTACTCACAGAAACAAAGAAAATACTTTAACTGAACTCATGTTGTTGTTGTGTAACTGCCACTTTAAGGCAGAGAGCCTATTGTGGATGTTTACATCTGTACGTCATGCTCCAGTATCCACGTGGTCCATTTGTAAGAGCAAGTATGCCATTGAGGCTGTCCAGATGGTTTAATGAAGTCATTTAATGCATCAATATGAATACAGATCAATGGGCTACAATATCGTGGGTTACATTTCATTTTAAATAACTTATCTAAAACCAGAAAATAATCATAATTTACATGTCATGTTGATGAAATGTATTCAAAGTTATCAGATCAAAATACTTCTGGTTCTCCACATTATTGTGGTTTATATAAGAACCATATATATTTAATTCCATTATGTTCTATTAGCAGAATAATTTGGAAAACAAACAAGAAATCAAAAGTCTTAAAGCTATTAAAAAACAGCAGTTGTATGTAAATCACTTAAGTAAATTCATAGAAAAGTTGTGATGATGCTGGTCATGACACATGTAAATATTCTTTCAAAATGGCACTAGCTAATTCAAGCACAGTTCTCATACAAGAACATGTCCTGAATATTTCACACTGAGGCCTGTAGCTGTACAAAAATACACAAAAGAGGAACCGTTGAGTACTGCAACAGAAACAGAAAATGTAAGCACTTGCTAAGACACACACAAGACAGTAAAATGGGGCATATCCATATCACGATCCATATTAAAATTTTACATCATAACCAAAGATCATGTCACTATATTCATACACAAACAAACAAATTCATAAATAAAATTAATTCTGCTCAGATGTGAAGTTGGTGAACAATTGTGCTATAAATATATTCACACACTTCAAGATATTAAAAGAAAATTATTTCAGTTTCTATCTAAACATACACTATTCACGTTATGCATCTCAAATGTGGTCTTAATACCACAGAAAATGCTAAACTATACTTTAAATGTAATGTAATAGTCAACCTAAAATATAACAAAGAGTATTAAACACCTTTTAGCAGAAGAAAGGCAGTATTGATATATTTAAGCTATACGTCTATATAAACATGATGTAAGGTAGGCAAAATTAAATGAGAAAAAGTTCCGTATGAAAATCACCTATTGAGAGCAACCTTACACATAAAAGATCTGTTACATTTACATTTAGACTGTCTTCAGATGTTCAGCAAATCTGTAAAACAGTTTTGTTTTGTAACCATGTATAAAGTGACAAAGACATTACTGAAGTATGGCTGCCTATATTTCTTATAATCTATATTTCCATGCGAGAGGAAGATGTCATTCACTCAAAGTAATGTATTACTTAATAGACCTAGTGATGTACCAAAGGGATTAGTAATTACACCTGAACACCCTTCGAGCTTTACCAGTTAATGTGTCTTGTTGTCTGTGCTTGTCTTTGCACATAACATGCATAATTATTCACTTACCACTGCAGCCAGAAACCCTTTTGAGCAAGTTTTCCCAGCTTAACAAAGTAGAGCTAAGCAGCTGGTTAGGCTGTCAAAAGGAAGGAAATGCATGCAGATACGTTCATTTCAAGGTTCACTGAATTTTCACAAAAATAAACAACCAACCAACCTTAGGCTAAAAAATGAAGAAAGTCAGCTTTGTATTTTTCCCATATACGTATATGGAATATATATATTCCATATGTTTGCTTTTTATTATTTTAAAAAGCACAAAATATTTGAATTACCTTAATTTTAAAACTAACAAAACTGTAGCTACATTTAAATGATTTTCAAGGTCTGCTGAAGTGACTTCAAAAATACAACTCACCTCAAAACAAGGAACTGTAATCTTCCTTGTTGAAACACACTGGTTTCAAAATGCACATATCAACACATCCCAGAATCACACAGACAAATCACCTCCACTAGGCACAATTACAGACCTTGTGGTTTTGATTCTTTACTCATTCCTGTCAGAGCCGTCAAACGTGTAACAGTCACATCCACTTCTGCCATTTTTTGCTTTCATAAGACAAGTTCTCCAGCAAATATAAATAAACGATATACCATTTGCAAATGAGATCACCCGTTGGCCAGTTAAGACAAGAATGTGAGTGGTGTCAAAATTGTATATCCTTTTTGTTCTGTGTGTTGTTTTGAGGTCTATTTTTAAAATAATGGCTGTGAAAGTAAAAAATGACACATTTCAGTTGGTGTGATGTCAATATCAACAGGAAGAACATGTTTCCGAGTCACATCAGGGCCATATAATAATAACTTGATCTCAGCCACTCTCTCTCTGTCTCTCGGCTCCCATTCTATTCCACGTTGCCACCACACATTAAAAATACAGCATAAGATAAGATCATGATAACACTGATTGCAACATAAAATAAAAACACTTTCAGAAAAAGAACAAAAAATAGCATCTATTTTAAAAGGGATAAAGGATAGGTTTCCTTTATTTTCTTCAGGTTTATGTTTTTTTCTAAAGATAAAAAAAGGTCAGAAGAAAATCATAGAAGATCGTACAGCATGTGGGTATGTTGTGTTCATACAGACTGTAAATCTCAGCACAAGCATAAAACATTTACCAGGCCAAGAATGCTGCAGTGCTCTATGATGTATGTGCGGCACTCTTTGCCAAGGACAAACACACCAAAAGCTCCTCTCTGCTACACTCAGGCTAAGAGCTGCCCCTTGCAAAGAAGACCTCTAAGGACCTCCTAACATGGCTGCCTCTTATCATGTTATATGGCATATTCGATCATACAGCGCACTCCCTTCACTCACAATTTCCCACATTTATTTTCCCACTATTGATTAGCCTCTCTCTGCATCTTGAAAGAGACAACCCACAGAATGAAAGACAACAATTACATCTCAGTTGGCATCTTATTAAAATCAAATGAATGGGATTCAAAGAGAAGGGGTCTTCATAAAAGTCGGGTTCCTCCTGTTAATGTAATGCATTAAGATCCCACCCCACACCCCTGCCATTCAGTGAATCATACCTCATATCCGTATGCACTGAAGCATCGTTTCAAGCGATCGGTAGGAGGAAAAAGGGCTAAAGCTATAAATCCAAGCTACGGAGCCCGACTGCTTTTTTCTGCAGCAGCAGCAGCAGCAGCAACAGATAATCAATAGGAGTCTGCTAGAGCTCCATTCAGGGTACTGTTATACTGAAAGCAGGCTGCCGTGACTGCTGGTCCGTGTGACTAAGAGCTGTGAGTCACAGACACACAGGAGGAGCCTCGTTTTACTACTGGCAGCTGGAGTGCTAGGCAATGCTCCTTGAAAGACAGACCTCAGGACAAGAGGGTTCAAACATGAGGCTTGCCTGTTCACCTCTGAGATGTCCAAACACTACTCTCGTTGGTTCTCTGAAACCCAGACCTCAAGAGCACAATGAGAAAAACATGAATATCCTCCGTTAGAAGAAACAAAAACCTAGAATTTTGCATGAATCAATGATAATATACTTTGGAGATCTTTCGGTATATGCAGTTTAAGATTAGAGACGTCAGTCATGGATTAACTATAAAAATATATAGCCGGTGGCTCCTCGATACCTCAAAAAATGAAGAAGGGCAGATGTACAGTTTTAAATGATTACTGCCAACCTCCAGCTACCACTGTGCAAAAACATCACAAGGTCACACAATGTCCAACCAGTCACTAGACAAGATGGCTAGAGAAGATATTGAAATTCACACTAAGCAGTGTTGAAAACCTAAAAACTTGTTTGCAGTGAATTGCAATCTTCAACAACTGAGGCAACCACCAATAAAATATGTCTTTCACTTCTAAGGAGTGAAGCCTTGTTCCATTTCTGTAATTAGCCACAAGAAAATGTATTTACAAATTGTATAATTAGATATGACATACAAGGACACAAAAAGTGACCCAACACATAGAACACATTATGGGTTACAGCATATGCAGGAAGGGAAAGTATGTACAATAGTCCTTTCAGCAATCGTGGCTCTTTATTCTTTTTTTTGTCATAGTAAACCAGAGGCACAACTTTTTCTACCCAAGTGGATTCATACTCTGTTTCCCAGTGTCAATAAATGATTTAGTGCGGTTACGCAAAAGAAGCAAGCAGTTTTCATCCAGTTGCCCGTCAATGTGCAATGCCATTCATGTTTAATGAAGAGCTATGTTCTGGAAATTATTGGTGAGAATAGATTCAGGATGTGAAATAGGATTAGCCTTTATGCTTTTCATTAATTACAGCAACATAAGGTACACTTAAAGGCCCAGCAGTGAGTCATACCCAGGAACCAGGATTCATTACAGATAAAATGGGTAAACAGATCCAATATTGGTAATGCCCAGCTGACTGTCTAACAGAGGGAACAAGAATTTAAATTGATGCAAATGCATTATCACAGAGAGTGCAAGTACACTCCTTAGTCTGCAAAAGACTTTGCCAGCTATAGAATAATTTGAAAGGATACTAAAACAGGGGCAAAAAACAGGTTATATTTAAATTATTAATCACTGGCTCCACTCCAAAAGAACATACATGATGAAAGGCAGCAAGATACACATTGTGAATCTACGTCATACTCTTTACTGTAATAATACAGCGCATCATAATTAAGATGAACTGCAATGATGGGTACTGATTTGAAACAATCACAGAGCTGATCCATAAATCAGAGCAGGGTAACTGCCATTCACAAGTTAGAGCAGTACTGGTACTGGTACTGGGGGACCACATGCCCTGCTGTTTTTCATTCCAACTGATCTCTCAATTACTTTATTACTAGTAGAGTACTTAATTGAGCCATAATTTAACTAATAATTTGCGTAATCTGAGATCTTAAATTATTTTAAACAGCGAGTGAGTTAGAGTAATGCTTATTGACCAGGCTCCCACAGAAGCAGCCCGAGAGGATTGAACGCTGCCCCTGTGTGTTGCGTTCAATGGCTAAGAAGGTGATCGCATGGATTGTGTACATGGAGAACATCCATTTATCTCCAATTCTCCAAGGAAAGAAATACTCTAAACATGGTTAAATAAGTTTAACTGGACACAACAGATTATTAAAGAAAGAGACATATTCTTTTGTATGTGTCACACAGCTCATTGCATGTGTGAGCTAGTTAGGGTGACATAACTCCTCTTGGTTGTCAGGCTCATACAAATCCCCTGGGTTCAGGGACTGGTCGCTTGGCATGGAGGGTTTGCCATTTGTTTGGGCTGCCTGGCTCGAAGTGCTTGGAGCCATGCCTGTGAAAATTAATTCAAATAAAGCAACCAACAACATAAGCTGCACATTCACGCTTAAGATTCCCAGCTCTGAAAATGACAATTGGATTCTGCTGAACATAGATGCTTGGAGGAGGAACACTACTATACCTTAACATTTCAGAATTATTTATAAATTGATTAATAAGATTTGATGTTTGCTCTTTCAGAAATGAAATCTATAGATGTGCATCCCCTGATAATAAACAAACAAACAAACAAACAAACAAACAGATCCTCTGGAGATGCCCAGTGCAGACACATTTGCCTGATGAATGTCATTCATGTATGCAGTAGTGGGAGAACGCACTGAGTCAGTGTAAAGCTGGCCTCCTACACAGCATCCTCCCTCTGCCGAAAGAGTTCTAGGCAACATCACTTAAAATGCACCTTTTATTTCCACTTTTACAATTCACTTTCAACACCGAAATAACTCTCATAAAAGCAGAACCAATCAAGACATATAGCAATAGGCACAATCTTATAGCAAAGAACTGAAAGGGATGGAAACAACACTCTGGATGCAAATCAGCATTTTTTGTTAATTACGTTTTCAGATTCTGTAAAACACATTTATTTGAAACTGACTTAGTATTTTGTAAATTACAAAAACTATACAAAAAAATAAAATAACAAAACAGCTAGACATAAGTGCAAGACAACCCAAATAAATAGCTTTCATTGTTGATTTAGGTATTTTTCATAATTTAATGAGGTGATAATTAGTTTACAGTGAATTACCAAATACTTTCATAATTTAAGGGCTCATAAACACAGATGAAGCCCATGAGGAAAAGTAGCAAAAGATATAGTCCTAGTGGGGGCTGGATTTCTTAATTAACTAAGTGACAGAGAGGTTTCCATCAATACACTCTGAAGCGTAGTCTTATTTAATCCCCATGATCATATATCACTCTGGAGGTCAAAAGGTGAAATACGTCTGCAGTCCAAATCCACATATCAAAATGGTCTTGTTCTAAATGAAGCTCATTAATCATTTGCTAACCAGCAGAGAGGTAAAGCTGGACAGATAGCACATGACATACCATGTTTCGACAATCAGACAATATTTCCATTCCAATAAAATGAACTAGGGTTTTCAAAACTCAAACTACAACAGGCATCCTGATTTGAGAATACAAAAATGAGAGCAAGACAGCTTTCAGTGGTTGATATATTTAAATATGTTGTTTAAAGTCTTTGTTCTTGATTCAAGACAATGTCTGTAAAGTTCTCAACCTTGTATTCGCAGAGAGTTTTACCAGCCCCAGGACCCCAAACTATAGTGGAAATTTATGTTAATTACGTCAAAGATGTTCCTCGCAGACCAGCAACTGGTAAATTCATTTTTTTTTCTGTTATTAATGATCTTTCAATGTGAATGCAGGAATCTGATTCTAAAAGGCCATCATTTAAGTTCGTGTTTTTAATTACAAACTGGTAATTTGTGGAAATGCAAAGTTAACAGCAGGATTTCCTGAGTAGTGTAAATACTCTATGGATTATTATGTAACACTTAACATTGACAGAATAATATTACAACAAAAATGTGTTAATTTAACTGAGCCTCAGAAACTCATCTTTAACTATAATTTGGACACTACCGTAAAACTTGGAGAAATCTTCTGGGTTTTGGCAGAATGTTTATAGCAAGATAATTATTAATTATTGTTGCCAGATTATTTATGTATTTACTTATTGTTAAAATAACCTAATGCAGTGGATTTCCTGTATCAAAATATCATGGATTAATACTAAGCTGTGGCACCAATACAAACTATTACACAATGCTGTCAGCTTTAAAGTTACCTTATTTTGCTCAGATAATGGGAGGCAGTTGCTTAAATCGCACCAGCTTATTTGTTAAGAGCTGTGTCCCCAGGGATTTTTAGTTCCTAAAATACCTAAATAATGGAGCAAGACCACCACTTTTGAACATTCTGCACCCAGAACTGAGAAACCACAAATTTTCAAGCATGACACTGTAACTATGCTGTTTCTGCCACTGGACATGCAGTGTTATATGAAACTAAGGCCTTCTGAAATAGTTTCAAAATAAATAGGCGACATTCAACATCAAGTTTTGCAGAGTTTTCTTGTTGGTTGCTTAGTAACATTCTGTTATTGCTCAGTTTCGTTTTAAATCTGCTTGAAATGTTTGGCAACAAGTAGTAAGTATTTAAAGTTTATAATGAAGATAAAAGTGGATCCGTTTTCTCTATTATCTTTGTTCCAAAATAAAACAATTCCAACAAGTCTTGAAAGATTCTGTATCTTCATTATGAAAAAGATTTCTCACTATCTATTTCCTGAAAGTAATAAACTAAAACTGTTTTTTTAAATAGCATGAGTAAACATAACTATGGAAAGGGGAAATTAAATTTATATTTTTCAGTCTTTTTTTTTTTTTTTTTTGTAATTGCTAGCTAGAGCTTCCTTGAAGTTAAAAAGAACGGATTCAGTTTTTATGCTCAAGAAACAGATCTGTGAGTCAGTTCATTTTACAGGTGCTGGCAGGATGTTTTGTTCAGTCTTTGGTGTTTTTGTTCGCTCAGAGAATGCAAATATTTTACTCACATATTTGGAACAAAACAAATGTAGACACAAAGTGGATAAAAAAACTGCCTGATAACTGCACAGCACAATTCACTTCCAGCTTAATTACTTTCTGCTCAAATGTATATTTTAATGGACAAATTAAACTATTTTTATTAAACAAAACCTAAAAACATATTAACGATTTGACTCTGAATTAGCATGGAGTAGCCAATGTCTTTTGTGAGACACTGGCTATATAGAAGAGACTGAAGAACAATTGATAAATGTTTCAGTTGTTCTTCCAGTCAAAACACTGTTCCTCTCTTAGCTTCACAATGAACTGCTCTTAAATTTATTGCCAAAAGAAAAGCAGTTCATCTACTGTCAAGTTCTGAGAGAGAGCTAAATGATATACATTTGCACACAGAGACACACAGTGTAGAATCTATACACAGCACTACAGTCTGTATATGACATGGATACTTAATTAGGATACATGTGATGTCCGCAGTATTACAGAGCAGATTTGATCAAATGGGAATTTATCAAGCAGTATACCTTAAAAGATGTAAAGTGCTGATAAGGATCTACAAAGGCACATGGAGAGTGTGATGCAGCATGATGCTTTATTTAAAGCCACCTGCAGAAACTATGTGGAGACCTGTGCATGTACAACTTACAAGTGGACTTTAGTCTGTTGACTCAACAAAAAGGAGGAGCACAACAAGCTAATCTGTATCGGTTTCTCAAGTTGACTGCTCCGAGTGTAGGTTTGACAAAAAGCAGCCTAACAGTTTTGGTGGTATGATCAATGGCATTTGTATTCCTGTGGGACATGGTAATCATTTCACGGAGTCAATCATAATAATAGTACCCCTAATCCCGTTGAGCCGTCCCCATGGTCAGACTGACTGGTGCCATATAACACGATTATAGCTGCATACACCATTTCATGGGATTCTTGTTTGTAACAAATAGTTTACTCATGTATTATTATTATTATTATTATTATTTCTATAATTTAAGAACTCCTGATCACTCATCATCCTGAAACCTCTAGCCCATTCTGACACCTGTGTTTTCCTACATTAGTAACCTGATTCATGTTTTCCTCATTGCATTACTGTACAATGTATCACCTACACTGCCAAGCATTATATAACAAGCATGTACTCACTGCCTTCTACATTGCACTGCTATTTTGTGTAGCCAAACAGCATGACCACTCTTCAAAAGCATTAGCTAAACAACACACAGATTTGAGATGTACACTAGAATAAGGTCAGAATAAGGTCGAGGCAGTTAAATCATGGTCCAGGCTGGACACGCATGTTATTTTTGCACAGCACACTGATACCCCCATGTGTGATGGGAATGCACTAGTGCAGTAGGTCGATCTGGGTCCATTGCATCGGAGGATCCTGCTACGTACTCGGCACTCACTGGAGCTTATTTTGAAAATGGCTTCATGCAAATCCCCGACACAGACAGCACTGCACAACACGCAGGATATGAATCAATAATTCAGTTTGCCCTGACGATTTGATCAGCTACACGAAAGTTTATATCCTCTGCAGGCGTATTGGGTCCTGCAAGTCTGCCTACATGGTGCCTACATCTCACAATGGGGACCGGCGCTACAGAGTAACCCTTTCAATTCCAGACATGCGCTTATTTCACTCATGTTTGCAAGCTAAAACAGGTGTATAATCGGTGTTATAAATCTAATATCACACATGTGCATCATTCTTGACATGTCGGTTTAGAACAAATAAAGAAACATATCAACCGAATGCTTATTTCCACATTGCACTGGATCTAGCGAAAATTACCATAATTGAAATCAGTGTAGCATCCTCATCCTCATCCTCCTCCTCATCATAAGATGCTGTTGTTTTTTCTGCAGTTGTTTATCACGCCACTTCAAACCAAATACACTAACTTCTCATCTGACGTTCAATTGAATCGGGAAACAAAGCTAACAGAGGCTAAATCATACAAACACCTTCTCGCAGCCTATTCTTTTCTATGGGTGTGCAGATATAAAAAGCGAGTGCATTAACAGACTATACAGACTTGCACTTACATTGACACGACACATGAAAGGGGTCCTTCCTGGTTGACAGTCGCTGTTTCACTTCATTTTAAAGCCATTCTGCTCAATTCCTTGTCTGCTCGTCTCTGCAGTCGCCCCAGCGCGCACCGCCTCTCCGTGACGCACAGTGACGTCACGCCGCCGTCTCCCACTTCCTCTCGCACTGGGCCAGCACTGGCGCAATGGTGCTTTCATGGTAATACCCGTAAGGAGTTCAACCAGTGCCGCTATTTGAAAGCCATATTGTAATTGCATCATAGTTACAGCAACCATTTGGCAGTATACAACACTCGTCTCAGCTCTAGTGTGGCAATCAGATTATAATATAATATCAAGCACTTAATTGTGTTCATGGTATTCTTTCAGCTAATCAGAGACATTGTGGTTTACTGGGAATCGTGCTCCAATGATATGCAATCACCTGTCATGCTCTCATTCACATGGTCCAGTTATTAGCTAATGTACACTTCGCCACTACAATATATCATGTTACTGACCTGAACTAAAACACTGCGAACATCTCACTATTATTTTAAAACCTGCACAAGTTTTTCATTTAGTGCCTGCCTTATACTCAGATGACACAATAACTATGTAGGGCATCAGCAGTGGATATTGGAAGCAGTTTCCTAATATAATTCATTTATTGTCCTTCTGGAGTTTCATTAATCTAGGTAAATCCTCAGGTGGGAAAATAAGGAGATTGGGCTCAGCCTCTGTAGAAAATGAGAGTCTGGCATGACCTAATAATTGTGGAATAGCAGTGGTCTTATTTTACTGCCCATTTAAAAGGTGACAAATGCATTTTTCTCCTAAAATCAACCCTTTCTATTACTAACTCAGGCAGTGTTTCACCCTGCTCTAAAAATGTCTTCAGGTTGTTGAACAATTGTTCTTCCCCCCCCTGCCCTCAGTGGCTGAAGATAATTGAACAGCTGCTGGAAATCCAAATGGTCACATGATTTACTGTTAATGTTGTCTCCCCTTACCTTGCTCATTAGTTTGGTTGTAAAAGTAAACCAGAATCAGTTGATATTTAACACACACACACACACACACACACACACACACACACACACACACACACACATTTCAACTGGCCTCCTTTATTAAAGTCACTGTATCCTTCTGAAACATTGTATCCAAACACATGGACTGTTATACTTTCACTCTTATATGATGGCAGACAAATCTTCAATCTGAGGTGTGTATTAGAGGCTGTCAAGCTATTTTACAAATAAATGCTGTTCTTTTTAAATGCAGCATCTGTAATTCTAGTTGGTATTCACACCATTAACCTGAAACAATATTATTCGAGATGTATCTAGTTTAATACATATTAATTTAACTGTGTATCATTGATGATATCTTTTCATTACTGAACACATGATTCAGCCTAGAGACAATTGTAGAGAACCCAGTTGAATGAATGAAGACAGGGCGTGTGGAAGCTTTGGACCGCCACTAATATTTACCTGTCATTAAGCTACAACCGTAAATAATTTCAACTTCTTATACACTTCACATGTTCCTATGATTCATCTAAAATATGTCTTAGCATATTATATTTTGGATATGCTAAACTTTGATCTTCAGTAGTGGTTTGTGTAAAATATTGAAATAATACTCTATTAAACTAAACAAATCTCTAAATTAAATTCATTCAAATAAAGGATGTTAATATTTCTGAGAATACAAGATTATATATGTGTAAAAATTCTTTTTTTATTATTATTATTTTGACCAGCTTCCTTTGAATATTACATCCATGCATAAACATAGAACTGCTTCCATCTAGCGGTTTAATATCATATTGCAGTGAATCTTAATGACCCATTTGGTTTAACCACACAATGGGCATTTTTGTGCTTACAATTATAAAGTTAAAGCTGTCTGATCATCAATCTGTCATCTTGTTTTCTGCCATTAGTGGGCCCTTTACATTAGTTTATATTTTGTATAATTTGTAGGGGTAGCAATGAAAAGAAGAATGCCACAGATTCAGAACAGCACAGGCACAGAACAGGTGACATTGCCAACGTGATTGTAAGATATGATGGTTTAAGATGTGAAAGAAAACGAGAGGTAGACATGTTAGAGGTGGATGACGAGTTTTGTCGTATAATCTTTTTCTGAATAACGAAGGAATTTTTCAATGATAATATCATTTTTGCCAGGGTCGTGGCATCTTTGCCAGTGGATGTTCCTTCGATAATTTCTTGCTGCCCGATGGACGCACATTCTTCCCAGGCCAAGGCATCGATGTCTGTGTTCCCAGGTGTGGCTCTGGGGGGAACAGCCTGCAGCTTGCACCACATCTCTGATGACATCTCCCTCACCACTGCAGAGGTACAGCCCTCTCTGCTCACCTCTCTATTTTAATACCTTGTTTTTGTTTTTAATCACACAAAGTCACATTAGTTTGAGGTGGCGGAAATTGGGTGAAGAAAAGATCTGCACTTACTCATGGCACCATGCATATGAAAGTATGTTACTGTTTTAGAAATGAAATGCTAAAGATGGACAGGAGTGTTGAGTATTTTGTGGCTTTCTAAGTCCCAGTGGTTTAGTTATTTAGTTCAAAAACTTTGCAAATCAGTACATTTCAGTTCTTAAATAATGTGTTTGATATTGATGGTAACAAAAAGCAAGGTGCCATGTTGTTGGATGTTGGACTGTCCACAGTTGGTGAAGCAGCAGGACTTCCCACACTGGTTCAGACCTGGACCAAGAAACAATACCAAACAGGCCTCAGGAGACAGACTCAGGCTGGGATGACATCAAAACTCTGCTCAGAGGCCACTTCATTTTTATCTTAAGAAGTGTCTTTCTTCTCCTCCTAAATGTAACTGCTGAGAAGCCCACGTCTGTAGTTTGCTGATAGCAAGTGACTCAGTTTTGATCTTTTATCTTAATGTCACATGGGGAGATGAGGTTCTTTATTATTTATATTCTTATAGTGTGTTATTTTTGCTTTGCTTATGTTTCTTTATCCTGTTCTTGATTGGTGTGGGTGTTATTATGATTACTTGTTCCTATTTATTATCTTCGTTTCACATGTGCTTTTAATGTATTGCTTTATGGTTTTATTATTTAATAAATTAATCATGGGCAGACGGAGACAGTGAGTGCACTGAGTCTTGAGAGAAAGACTTTGTGGACCTGCGTGAATGAGAGATTCGAAGCCGGGGACGGAAAATCCCAGATTGGAGTGCGTGAGAGACTGCTAAGGGGATGAGGACGTATCCAATAGACGAGAAGTGCCAGAGACTGCATTTAAATCTTAAAAACAGCATGGGCTGAAAAGAGGTGAACTCTCCATATATAAGTAGGAAACTACATTGATATATTTTATTCAATATTAACTATTATTATTATTTATTTCTTAGCAGACACCCTTATCCAGGGCAACTTACAAAATATAAGAGAATTATAAAAGTGCAATACAGTCTAGAATTACAGATGAAAGCATAGCACAAACTACAAATTCAAAATTACAGTTAATACAAGTCCTACATCCTAGATTTTTGAGCTAATAATTGCAGCCTAAAGGGTTTGTATGTGTTCTCACGTTATGTAGCAACAGGTTTCCAAAATGAACATGATACACGTGCTCTAGAAAAGTGAATGTTGCACCTGATTCAAAGTTTGGGGAATGTGCTGAAAACTAAGATGTGATGGATTGTCTTGTTGTGAAAAACTGTGCTCTTCTGCATGAGGGGGGAGTTTATATGGGTATAAGTAATATGATTTTGTTGTCTCTTCTTTGTACGAAAAGCCCATAAGTGATTTGTCTGGTTTCCCAAGCTCTGTGTAGTGCTGCTTGCCTTCTGTACACTCTCTGGCTGGATGCTGGGTAGGTATCATTCATTTTCTCTGCCTGTTTTAACGATAATTAATCTACTGGCTTGGGCCTGGGTGTGCACTGAGCTGAACTCTCCTCTTTCAGGGCACATTTATATTAGTAGACCTCATTAGGAATGTAACCACGAACATAACTTCCCAAGTTTACAAACTAGATGAATAACGTCAGCAGATGGCATTGTAATAAACTTTTTTAAAGGAATGTTCCTTAGAATATGATTCGAGATGTCAGTGCATTAACTCTTTGACAGTCTGTTCAGATAACAACTAATTTGTTTCTCTTTATAAGCAGAGTGAGGTAAACTATCCTGAAGGTGCCAGTGGTGGGTAAGAGACAGGTTTCTAATTCTCCTGCCTCCTGCCTCCTCCTCTCCAACTACATATTATTTTGCACGCACACCACCCTATTGGCACTGGTACGCACCTGTCCTGCACGGTCATGGCCGGTACATTCAGAGCCCAAGGGGATGGGAGGACTGGACACCAGTGTATGTGCCTTCTGCTCCAGCTGAGGGACATGACACTGAGATGAGCCGGGTCTCCGTCTGGAGAAAGGAGAAGGATTTTAACAAAAAAACACACACCCTATACCAATCAATTAAATTCTGCCAATTTATAGACTACTCTTGCACTGAAAATACTGGGAATTCAATTTCATCCCAGTGCCGGTAAAGGGACAGGTGGACAAATGTAACTTAGTCATGGCTGCTCACTCCGTGTCCCACAGGTGGCTACTGCATGTTTAAGGGGCCTGTTTGGGCCCTAGTGGTTCGGACGCCTCTCCCTTTCTGTGGGACAATGGGGTGTGTTGAGTAAAGCTCAGGCAGACACTTCAGGAGCACAATTAGTGACTTCTGGCCAGAGCAGCAGGAAAGTGACAACAGTGTGTTGGTGAAGACTGTTAAGTAGAGAGTCCAAAGAATAGAAATGTGAATGAGTCACTAAAATAATTTTAAAAAAGGTGATCACTTAGAAATCCTTTCATCCCTCATAATCAGTTTGTTTGCATTACTTACCCTTTGCCTGCCTGCCTCCCTCGTGCTGAGATCAGGCATTCTCAACAACCAGACTTTCCTGTGTTTTATACACACGACAGTCAATTCTGCTCAAGCACTGAATTAAATCTGATCAGAGAAACGGGACTTATGAGTGTGTGTGAGTCCCGACCTGATTGTGGTCAATTACACAGAACAGCCATTTCTTTGGAGGCCAACGTGAAACAAACTAATCTCATTGTGTGTGGTTCCTCCAAAATATGTGGACATTTGAATAGACAAAACAATTGAATTGACCTACAGTGCCATTCAGGCTATAAGCTTTAACTTAAAAGTAAGCAGGATCTATCTGGAAGGGACTGGTCATTCACCACCATAGCCCTGCGTCTCCGTCACAGTTGGCTTCTGGCTTCGGGGGTCTGGGATAGGCGACTCCAGCGGGGGGCTTGTGCTCCTCCTTCTCCACAGACACTCACTCCTCTGTGTCCATGGCATCCAGGAACTCCTTCTGGGGTTCATCTGGGTGCTGCCATGGCAGAGGGACAGCACGCCAATACCGTGGAAGGTGAAGTGGAGAGGAGGCAAACTTAATCTTCTGGCGCAGGAAGACCAGAGAGGTCTGGAGAGGATGTACAGAGAGATGAGATGAGGGTCTGAATGTAGCTTGGTGCAGTCTGGTTGAGACAACGGTTCAAACAGAAATATACAAACACTCTAAGTACATAAAATACACATATATATTATTCATGTTTAAACATTCCACATTTATTTAAAATAAAAACAACATACCCCCAACACAAAAGTAAATTAAGTGCACCTGTAGGTTTAAAACACGTGCAGATAAAATGTTATGCCTACATAAAAGGGCCTGTATATTGCTTGGTCTGTTCTAAATACATTTTTAAGTTTAATTGTAAAATATGTGCTGTAAGGCATTGTTAATGTGTCTTTCTATTCAAAATCTCATCAGGGCAGAGAAAAGGCACTCATCCCTACATAGGCACTTGCAGTTATTCTACGGTAGACAAAATACAAAACATTACTGCAAACATTCCATATGGGCACATGAGTGTGAAGGGAAGTGGAAATTTCTGCTGCTTAGTCAATCTCTGCTATGTTTCTGGCAGTGATATGGCATTAATATCAAGTTATTTATGTGGACGTAGTACATATATAAACCACCCTCAACCTTAACCCTTCTTGTCTTGAATTATTTGTATTTAAGAGTGCGTATATTATTTGCTTACAGTTAGAGCAGCCATTATTAAAGAAGTAGCTTTCCTAACTTTGTGTATTCCTTTGTTTACCCTTCAGTGATGGTTTGTATTTCATATTCGAAAGGGAACGTAAGGATATCTGTCATAACCCTGGTTCCCTGAACTAGAAATATTAACCAACACTCCTTGTGGTCGCTGCGGTGCCGCACTGGCTTGAAGTAAAAAAGAGGAATAGCATCTGTTCCTACATAGTTTTATGTTTTCTGTTACATAGGAGTCAGTATCGTGAGATTTAGCATAGATGCTCAGAATTCTGAGTTCTTAAGGGGAATCATCCATTAGTGATGGTTCATATTTTGTACTTGAAAAGGAACTATCTAAAGGTTTTATTTTGTTATCAATTCATGTTATAATATCAGTCTAAATTCTGAATATAAATTCTGTATATTTTTGTTTCAGAAACAAAATTTGCAATTTCCATGGATACAGGATAACTGCTGTAACACCCTGGTATAGCACTATCATTCCTAAAACCACTATGAAGATTCCAAAGCTATTCATTTGATATTTCTAAGTAAAGGTCATGATGACCACAAGTGATTGTAAGATATTTAACCACAACACACCCAGTTTTAGCCTTTAAATCAGATGTGTATTCTTCCAAAAAGCAAAAGGTGTCCCCTAAAGAACTCCTCACTGTACTAACATCCCACTAAGGTTTCTATTATAAGAGGGCACATGCCTTTATTAAAAATTTTCAAGCATCCTGCTCCCTTCAGTATGAGACCTTTTTTTTTTTTATCCCAAATTTAAATGCCAGTACCAGCACCATAACTTAACAAAAAGGGCTCTACATGTTCATGGTTGTAGGTCTGCTTTGATACTAACATTAAAAGCAGGAGCTGAAGTCATACAATTTTTAGAACTGTCACAATAATAGTATGAAATCAGTAAATGTTAAGACCTGAAAATACATATTTTGGATGGCCACTAGGAGGGCTCCTAGATCTCAGAAACTAAATGCACCTGAAATATTATATTATATGGTTAATCATAGTTCCTCATAACTATCCTAAATACAAAATATGGAGGAATTTTGCTGACCTCCATTTTCCTGGTTTTCCAGATTGTGCCTGGTTTCTCATGCAGTAATACTTAATATTTACTCCATAGTAGGCCACTACTCCCACAAAAGATCTGTTATAAAAAGGAACCAATTTGTAAGACAAACAGTTTTTGAGAACAACGGAAAAAAGCAAGAGCACGATTAATAAACGAGTGAATTAAACAAATAAGTCATGAACAAATACGTAAAAAAACATAACTGAAACGAACACTGACACATTGCTGAACAAAACATCATATAAAATGGCATTCAATATGAACATATTTTCTCTCTGTGCACGAACAATAGCAACAAAAACAGTCTAAATGCCATAAAAACCGAGAAATAGATCAAAGGGGACACACTGTCCTGTGTTCAGTCCTGAGAGACAAGGTGTGTTTCTGATGGCACAGTCTGGGTGTGGTGGCCTGGAGAACACTTTGATCCTCAGTTTATCGTCTCCATTGTTCAGTCTAGAGGCAGTCAGTGCTGTTTGGGGTCTGAATAAAGGCTGTTTTTTTGTTTGTGAATGGCACTTAAACCACCACTAGGCCTATAAGGTGTTGACATTCTGGTGAGCACTGTCCTGCCTGTATCAGCACTGATGAAGTTTGATGGTGTACGCCTGTATGTCTGCATCACACCATGAGTTGGGGGTGTAACACAATGGTTCAAAGAGAACAGACCAGAAAAACATGCCATGACCTTTTCAGTGTTCAGGCCACAATCCCCTAGAACATCTCCAGCCTGCTGTTGAAAGGTACTGGAGAGTATCCATTCAATAATTACAAAAGCCACTAACGCCAAAAGCATGGCCTATATCCTGTTAAATAGGCTATGCTGGGTGAATAGCTACTTTTTGTGAATTTAATATATATTGCCAGATCTGGTAACAGACAGGTAGATATTTTATTATCTTATTATCTTTATTATTATAGAACAAATAAATATTACAGTACAGTAATTAGTCCTACATGATCTAATGAAGTATACCTTACATACCCTAGTCTATTTCAACTAAAGTATTTCAAGACTTTTACCTTGGGGTGGACAATAATAAAAAGTAATTTGTCAACATGATGTTAATGTGCTATAAATTGACAGGCCATCTATGTAGTGTATTATCACCTGCAGCAAATAAGCTGGAATCCCTAAAGAGAACAGCGCTGATTGCCTCCAAACCTTGTGTATTATAACCAGACCTGGGTCAAATACTATTTGATGCATTTTCAATTACTTATAAATATATATTTGAAAAGGTTTTTGAATTATTTCCCCATTTACAATTACAGTATTTGACAATGTTAAAGTATTTGGAAATACTTTGGAAAAGTGACGGTATGTAAACTAACATTTAGAAGCATGTAGCCAATACAGTGTCAGGTTTGCAGAATGATTGCCTTCCTGGATTAACTCATCCAAGAAGGTTTAATTTGTGAACGTTGTCAACAGGTTGAAATCCTAGAGATCAAGGTTCGTGATCTTGAGGCTCAACTTGTCGATCTGTGCTGTATTAGGGATATACACTCACCTAAAGGATTATTAGGAACACCTGTTCAATTTCTCATGAATGCAATTATCTAACCAACCAATCACATGGCAGTTGCTTCAATGCATTTAGGGGTGTGGTCCTGGTCAAGACAATCTCCTGAACTCCAAACTGAATGTCTGAATGGGAAAGAAAGGTGATTTAAGCAATTTTGAGCGTGGCATGGTTGTTGGTGCCAGACGGGCCGGTCTGAGTATTTCACAATCTGCTCAGTTACTGGGATTTTCACGCACAACCATTTCTAGGGTTTACAAAGAATGGTGTGAAAAGGGAAAAACATCCAGTATGCGGCAGTCCTGTGGGCGAAAATGCCTTGTTGATGCTAGAGGTCAGAGGAGAATGGGCCGACTGATTCAAGCTGATTACAACTGAGGTATGCAGCAAAGCATTTGTGAAGCCACAACACGTACAACCTTGAGGCGGATGGGCTACAACAGCAGAAGACCCCACCGGGTACCACTCATCTCCACTACAAATAGGAAAAAGAGGCTACAATTTGCACAAGCTCACCAAAATTGGACAGTTGAAGACTGGAAAAATGTTGCCTGGTCTGATGAGTCTCGATTTCTGTTGAGACATTCAGATGGTAGAGTCAGAATTTGGCGTAAACAGAATGAGAACATGGATCCATCATGCCTGTGCAGGCTGGTGGTGGTGGTGTAATGGTGTGGGGGATGTTTTCTTGGCACACTTTAGGCCCCTTAGTGCCAATTGGGCATCGTTTAAATGCCACGGCCTACCTGAGCATTGTTTCTGACCATGTCCATCCCTTTATGACCACCATGTACCCATCCTCTGATGGCTACTTCCAGCAGGATAATGCACCATGTCACAAAGGTCCAATCATTTCAAATTGGTTTCTTGAACATGACAATGAGTTCACTGTACTAAACTGGCCCCCACAGTCACCAGATCTCAACCCAATAGAGCATCTTTGGGATGTGGTGGAACGGGAGCTTCGTGCCCTGGATGTGCATCCCACAAATCTCCATCAACTGCAAGATGCTATCCTATCAATATGGGCCAACATTTCTAAAGAATGCTTTCAGCACCTTGTTGAATCAATGCCACGTAGAATGAAGGCAGTTCTGAAGGCGAAAGGGGGTCAAACACAGTATTAGTATGGTGTTCCTAATAATCCTTTAGGTGAGTGTAGAAGAATTGGTCAATCAGACCATGAGAGAGATGATGTGCATGCCAAAACCTAGGAGAGTTGAGACCTTAGAGCAGGACAGCGTAGAGAACTGCTGGGTTACAGTAGGTCGTAACCGCAGAAAAGGGCGTGCACAACCCCTAGAGACACCCCAAGAGCTAGAATTGCCCAACAGGTACCAACTGCTGGACACCGAGTTGGACAGTGACAGCTCAGAGGGTGATGGGGGGGCAGTTGAGCACCAGAGCACCATGGTGCCCACTCCCCCCCAGAAGAGGGAGGTAGTTATAGTAGGAAACTCAATGCTTAGAGTTGTAGATCACACAGTGTGTTCTAGTGACAAGGAGACCCTCATGATATCTTGCCTGCCTGGTCCTCAGGTTGCAGATCTCCCTAAACTAGTAGACGGGCTACTGGCCAAAGCCGGGGGGAATCCACTGGTCATGATCCACATTGTAACCAATGACATAGGAAAAGGTAGGACAGAGGTTCTGCAAGACAAATTTAAAGAGTTAGGAACAAAACTAAAGAGCAGAACCTCCATGGTACTTTTCTCTGAAACACTTCCGGTACCATGTGCCAGGCCAGGGAGACAGGCAGAGATTAGAAAGTTTAACACGTGGTTGAAAGCTTGGTGTAGGGAAGAGGGGTTTAGGTTTATGGAGCATTGGTCTTTCTTCTGGGATAGATGGGACCTGTACAAACCGGACGGTCTACATCTAAACAGAAGGGTGGCTAATGCATTGGGAGAGCTTATGTGCAGTGAAATTGAGAATCATTTAAACTAGGAACCAAGGAAAGAAAACCAAGGGAAACTGCTAGTAGGAAAGTCCTGAAATGTGTGTAGCTCAATGCCAGGAGTACAAGGAACAAGATGTTGGACTTGGAAGCCACAGTGCTAGCATGTGGCTATGATATTGTACGAGTGACAGAAACATGGCTTACAGAAAATGATAGAGATGAATACAAGTTGGAAGGATACACACAGTTTAGGAGAGACAGGCAAAATCGAAGAGGGGGTGGGGTAGCAATATATGTGAAAAATGACATTGAGGCAGAAGAACTCATATTAGATCCCAGTAATGAAATAGAATCTTTGTGGATGAAACTTCTGAACAAGAGATCTGGAGGATTAGTGGTAGGAGTGTGTTACAGACCACCCAACTCAGATATACAGAAAGATGTTGCATTGTACAATGTAATCAGGACTGCATGTAGCAAGGATGTGGCTGTTATCATGGGGGGTTTCAATTTCCCAAACATAGACTGGGAAAGCCCAGTGGGGACTACAGAAGCAGAAATAGAAATGGTTGAGATGGTAAATGACTGCTATCTAACTCAATTTGTCAGGGAATCAACCAGGGAGAGTGCATGTATTGACTTGATCTTTTCAAATGACCAAGATAGAGTCAGGGGGACAGTAGTTAGAGAACCAATGGCAAATTGTGATCACAATATGGTTAGCTTTGAGGCATTCTTTCAAAAAACAAGTTCCAAGTCTAAAACAATGGTCTACAATTTTAGAAAAGCAAACCAAAGGTATGAGGCATCACTTAGAAGAGGTAGACTGGAGCACATTGGATACAGAGTCAGTTGAAAATGGGTATATTTTAAGAATATACTACTTGAGGCTCAGGAGAAATTTGTACCAACATTTAGCAAATTGAGGACCAAAAAACAGTGGCCAAAATGGTTTAATAGAGGTATGCAAAAAATATATAAAGAGGAAGAAAATGTTGTATAGCACATAATAAAGGGATGGAGATGAAACAAAATACATAGAATATGTTGAGCTGCAAAGAGATCTTAAGAAAGGGATCAGGAAAGCACAGAGGGCAATGGAAAGAAACATAGCTCTTGGAGCTTAAACTAATGCAAAGAGCTTTTTTCAATATTACAGCAAGCGGTCAATAAAGGAGGAAGTGAAACAGATAAAGGGCAAAAATGGAGGTATCTTGGAAAACAAACAAGATGTGGCAAATGTTCTAAATGAGTATTTCACAGAGGTTTTTACAAAAGAAAAAACAGATAACATGCCACAGGTTAACAATCAGTCCAGTCAAATCCTAAGGGAGATCAGGATAAATGAGGAGGAGGTACTAAAGGGACTAGCAGAATTAAAAACCAACAAATCACCTGGGCCAGATGGGATATTTCCAACAGTACTTAAAGAAAAGAGGGTGTCGATTAGAGTAGTCGCTTCTAACTGGAGTGAGGTTGTTAGTGGAGTTCCACAGGGATCAGTACAAGGGCCTTTGCTTTTTCTAATCTATATTAATGATCTGGACTCTGGGATAGTTAGCAACTTGTTAAATTTGCAGATGGTACTAAAATAGGTAGCTCAGCAGATACAATCTTGGCAGCACAGGCTATTCAGAGGGACTTAAATAATATTCAGTTGTGGGCCGACACCTGGCAGATGAAATTCAATGTGGACAAGTGCAAGGTAATACATGCAGGTAACAAAAATGTCCACTATAATTACACTATGGGAGGTACAGATCTAGATGAAGTAACGCATGAGAAAGACCTAGGAGTCTATGTGGACTCCTCACTTTCTCCATCCAAACAGTGTGGGGAAGCAATAAAAAAGGCAAACAGAATGTTAGGGTATATTGTCAAAAGTGCAGAATTGAGAACAAGGGCAGTAATGTTCAGACTGTACAATGCACTAGTTAGAGCTCATCTGGATACTGTGGACAGTTCTGGGCTCCACACTTCAAGAAAGATATCGCTGCTCTAGAGGCAGTTCAGAGGAGAGCAACCAGACTTATTCCAGGTCTGAAGGGAAAGTCCTACTGAGAGACTGAGGAACTGAACCTTTTCACCCTGGAACAGAGGAGACTACATGGGGACTTGATCCAAGTCTTCAAAATCATGAAAGGCATTGACCACATCAAACCAGAGGAGCTTTTCCAGATCAGCAGGGACACAAATGGAAATTGGGCTTCAAGGCAATCAAAATGGAAAACAGGAGACACTTCTTTACACAGAGAGGCGTCACAATCTGGAATAAACTCCCCAGCGATGTGGCTGAAGCTGAAAGTTTGGGAACATTTAAAAATAGACTGGATAGGATCCTTGGATCACTTAGATATTAATGGACACCAAACGAGCACAATAGGTCGAATGGCCTCCTCTCATTTGTAAACTTTCTTATGTTCTAATGTTCTTATGTATTTGTAGCAAATACAAAATACGTTTATCGTGGATAAATAGGTTAACCGGCTAAATTTCAGGTTAACTTGCCATCAACACAGGATTTTCCGTCTCCGAGCGAGTTTAAAGTTCAGCCAGCTGTTATCACAGCAGCATGTCTAGCATCTCACACCTGCTGCCTGCCAGGTTAATTGAGCTGGATAAGACTCAATGTGTTTCATCTGCCCAATGAAATGACAGACACCGCCCAAGAATGACGGCACCGTTCTAGTTGTTAATAAGACAATTTCCATCAATCATTAATTCTGACTGATTAAATATTCTTTAAATCACACAGATTATTAAACCAACCAAGACCAGACCCCACATGCTTTGCTCGTGTAATAATAAGTGTAATACATGTAAAGGGCTGATATTGGCCCCGCTGCCCTTTGAAAAGTGCTTTTTGAGCAGCGCTTATCACACGCACGAATTGTCACGCTGTTATATATGCAGTGCAGCTCCAGGTGCTCCCGGCTGTGCTCTGTCGTGTTAATAAAAGAGACGCTGCTGGCGGTGATGCCCGGAATCGAACCAGGGCCCAGTGAGCTTGAGGCACGCGCTCTGCCACTGAGCTACGTCACCGGACATGTGAGTGGCGCCGCGCGGCCTGATAACTGTCACCGCTCTGACTTCCGGGTTCGGCCTCACCGCCTCGGAGATGGACACTGCAGTTGAGACTGTAACACTGCTAGCTTTAAGACACATTCAGATTAAATAGATCACGTAGCTGCATGATTCATCTGGCAAACTACACCAATAGAGTCATCAGGAGTTGCAGACAATGGCATTATCTACGACGAGAGGACAGGCCGTATAGAAATGTCCCCCAGAGTTCAGTAGAGATGAAGTCAAGTGTTGTCAGTGTTGAGAAATGTGTATTTTACAATACATGCACATAAATATCACCTTCTTATTTCAGCCATAGACTACAGGGAGTGAGACGGTGATTTTAATGTGGTATTTTCGTGTAATCCGTGCTAGTTCATTAGAATTGATTAAAACATTTACAATCAAAAGTATTAAAATTTGTTTTTATCCTTGTGAATGTTACATACTTAATAAAAACAGTATAACATCTTAATTGATTTTTATAAAGAAATATTTTATATAAATGAGAGAGAAAAAAGCTAATGTGCCCTACAAACACACTACCTGTCCAGGTAATTTGTTTTTAAATGTAGTCACCCAGTATAAATAATATGGGGAATACTCTGGGGTCTTGTATAGTATTTACAAATGTTTTGGCAAATAACTTGCTAGGTGTGGCCATAATCATAACCCTATATAAAGCAATTCAGAAATGTATATAGAGGTGGATTTTTCGGTATCAATGGTGTCCCAAAACAATGGTATCAGTTATAAATTAGCATAAAAACATGTTCATTTCAGTCTTCATGTATTTTATATGTGTACTTTGATCGAATACAAGACAACAACAAAAAACACCTGAATGACAAGATGACATAGTCAACGTCAGTAAGTTTGCAGCAGAAACCCATCCCTCTTTGCTGGTGCTAAGGTTACGAACAAACCTGAAAAAATAGATATAAAGGCATTAATTTACATTAAAAACCTTTTCAAAATGGTGGATAAGCTACTCTTCCATCGCTCTTGACACTTGTTTGTTTCATGAGCACCACTCACCAGTGCCCATCTTCTCCCTCTCGAATCAGCTGCACCATTTCTCCACTCTTCACCATCAGCTGCTCCAACCCTCCTTTGTCGTAATCGGCCACCACAGTATACTTCCCAGGAGTCTGAAAGAAAGTCATTTGAAAGATCGATGGGCTGTGCTGTAGATTGAGAACTTTGAGCACCCTTCTCTGCTGATGTATCAGTGATGAACTAGTTAAATTAGTTTAGTTTCGGAAGTCATTTAGTGGCAAAACTGGAGTCCTAATTAATATTCCCCTATAAATATCTCGGGATGATAGAGAAGGCTGATGCAAATTTGGCAGAAAAAAAATATAAATCTTCAGAAGGATAAAAAAAAAAAGAAAAAAAAAGAACACATTTCAAAATATAAATGGGGGGCAAAGCTGTCCGAAAATAAACCTGTAACCTGTGGCATGTTATCTGTTTTTTCTTTTTTAAAAACCTGTGTGAAATACTCATTTAGAACATTTGCCACATCTTGTTAGTTTTCTAAGATATTTCCATTTTTAGCCTTTATCCGTTTCACTTCCTCCTTTATTGACCTCTTGCTGTTGTAGTATTGAAAAAAGCTCTTTGCATTAGTTTTAGCTCTGAGAGCTGTTTCTTTCTATTTCCCTCTTTGCTTTCATGATCCCTTTCTTAACATCTCTTTGCAATTCTATATATTCTTTGTATTTTGTTTTGTCTCTATCCCTTTCGTATCAGTTTTTACAATACAGGATGTAAAATATTGTTTACTGTATATCTTGTATACACTTTAATATTTAAATATGTAAAATGTATTATGCCTTGAACTGCCCTGTATTATTGCACTTTGTATTGCACTTATTTTGTAAGTCGCCCTGGACAAGGGTGTCTGCTAAGAAATAAATAATAATAATAATAATAATAATAATAATAATAATAATAATAATAATAATAATAATAACTTAAAACTCCTACTGTTTAAAATGATAAAAAAGCTCTTTATTATTCATTCAATTAAGTAATTGAGAGCTTGGTTGAAACAAAAACCAGCAGGGTAGGACAAGGTCCTCCAGGACCAGAGTTGGGAACCATTAATGTACAGTCTAAGAAATTATTAAATATGCTCAAGACAAAATTATATAATTTGTGCCATTAACAAAATAATGTATTTGATTATGTGTCTGAGGGGCTTAGAGGCACACAGGTTTCTATCAGGTCTGGAGAACAGGTTTTAGATGTTCCTATAACAGGAGGTTGAGCTTGTGCCCTTTGCCATGTCCAAAGTCAAATTATAACATCAAACAAATAAACTATAAGCTGTCCCGGATAAGGGCATGCACTACAAAAATAAATATATAAATAAAAATATTAAGTTACAAAACATCTCTCTTTAATCAATTCTTTTTTAATTTGCTAAAAGACACCAAAGAAGTTTCATTAGACGCAGGCAGATAAAGAGAAGGTGTTTAAGAATGGCCAATAAATAACATAGCAAAGCTGATTTTGCCTTCCGAGTACTCTGGCATTTGTGGAGAAGTGCTGGTTCATGTTTGCAATCAAACACTTGAAATAAAAGCACGGCTTATCACGCCTTCACCCGAGAGAAACAATAGGGGCTTTAACAGTTGCAGGTGAAGGTAAAGTTTCGGTCTTGATAACAAATTTTCTTCCATCCGTGACCAAATAGAGAGCTATGGCTTGCAAAAGGCTAAATGTTCAAACAGTGTGTGTATGTGTGCGTGTCAATATTTCAGCCTGCATTTGCTGTAGTTTTTCTTTATACCTGGTATGTTTTCTGTTTTATTATTGTAATAGTAGTAGTACTACTGCATTAACAGGTTGAAAGCTAAATATGGAAATATCAGTAAAAGCAGACATAATAAGAGAGGATATTAGGCATAAATCAATTAAGAAATAAAATGATATGGGAAATGCCACTGCTGATCAGCTAATGATAGAACAGGAGTTCTCAGGAAAAGCAGAATATAAAATTTAGATTAAATTCACAGATGTCTGGTTTTAGAACAGTTTCTTTTTGCAGATTTGTCAAATAGCTAAACAGAGACATATGTTTTAAACTTAATATTCTGTTATTCTTAAATATTCCTATATTATTTCCTGTCCTTGTGTGTTTGTTCATGGGATGCTGTATGGGGAAAGCCTGTTGGAAAGGGAAAACATTTATAAATGGTTATGAGATCATTTACACTGAGTTTTATAAAACTGTACATTCAAACTATTCTCTTTCTCAAACTAAATATAAATATATGAAAATATTGAATAAGATAATTAACTAGTTCCAGCATATATACACAGTATCACTGGCTGTGCTGTCTTAATTAATCATAAAACAGAACAGATAATACAATTAATTAACTGATGTATAAATAGTGATAAATCACTATAGTTTATTTACAAGCCAAAAATATTCTATTCAAAAAGAAATTAAGCTAATCACTTTCACAGTAAGCAATAGAAAAGGGTAGAAGAAACCTTAGTACTATTTGGCATTACATGCTATTCATTATTGAGCAGTTATAATAATGTAAAGTAAAATAAAGTAAAATACCTACAAGAGAAGGGAGATGATTTGTGCCAAAAGTCCACCCGTCAAAGGGTAAGCCCAGGGTACAAATCTCATCTCCTTGACATATAAAAACATCTCATACAGCGACATGTACACAGACAAGCCTGATCTGAATTGTTTCCAAAGCAGGGACCAAAGTTCACTAAAGTACCACAAAACAGGCCTATTATTTTTTGAAATTATACCTATCTTCCACTTTGCTGAGGTGCACACATCGGATTCTGCAATTTGAAATGGAAACCCACTACAGGTGTACTGCAGGTTGAAGTAAATACTTTAAAGAAAAGGTATGGCCTTGGAGCAGATCATTTGACCATATCTGTGTTTATTGTGTAGAAGTAGCTGGCAAGGCG
This sequence comes from Amia ocellicauda, assembly GCF_036373705.1. Classification (NCBI taxonomy): domain Eukaryota; kingdom Metazoa; phylum Chordata; class Actinopteri; order Amiiformes; family Amiidae; genus Amia; species Amia ocellicauda. Next base: position 11,192,242 of record NC_089855.1, read on the forward strand.
GTGTTCATATTGTATCAGTCCTTCATCTGACACACACCTTGGGCCCCACCCTCTATGGTGCGCATATGGTTCCTCTGAGTTAGCCTGGGAATGTAGTCACAAAGGTAACAGCAAGAGGAGGAATGCACCTGGGCTAATTGCTGCTTTGATATACAGTAACTTCTGTGATTTTTATAGTTGACTTTGAATCTTTTTTATAATACCCAAACACTGTTATTATTATTATTATTATTATTATTATTATTATTATTATTATTATTATTTATATTTTGATTTTGAAGGGTTCTGATGTTAGTATAGATGGAATATTTATCTCATTGGAAATTGACAATGACTTCCCTGGCTTTCTGGATTGTCTTGTTGTCTCAAATCCATGGATCCTGTGCAGAAGTTGGCAAAATGTCTACAATACCCAAACATCCACAAACGCAGTCGACAAATGAAGTCCAGGCCTTCCCTGATGAGGAGAAAAATAACCTTCCAGTTTTCACCATGAACTACCCACGCATACAGGTGCCATTAGAAATAACGCTGTGGGTGCTTTTAGCGTCCTTTGCGAAAATTGGTAAGTTTATTATTATTGATGAAATACATACACATCTTTTTGCGTTTAAACGGAAAAAAGGAAATAATATTTGAACTGGCAATTAATTAGGCTAAATGTAAACTCAAATGCATTATGCCTAATTGTAGGTCACAACGCACGGATTAACAGAACATTGTAAGTATTCATTTTTTGTTTGTTTATACATTATAATAGGTAATAAAGGTAATAATGATAATTATGATTAAAAAAGAGAGAGGAGTACTTGATACACCGGTTAATATAAAATCCTTACATTGTAGCAAAACATCATCATTATTATTATTATTATTAATAATAATAATAATAATAATAATAATAATAATAATAATAATAATAATCGTTTAAATTGTGTTATTGTAATGGTAAATAATCACTTTGAGTGTGTTTTCAGCCTATATAAGACCATAAGAAAGTTTATAAACGAGAGGAGGCCATTCGCCCCATCGTGCTCGTTTGGTGTCCATTAATTGGATCAATAAAGTGATGCAAGTATCCTATACAGTCTATTTTTAAATATGATAGCTAATGACGCGTTGTCAGCTGAAATAATCTTGTTTGTCTATAAAACTAAATTGGATTAATTTAATTGTGTCATTGTTTTATCCACCTTCAAAAGCTTTTTATCTCAAGTCTCTGCTTTCATATTATAGCGGGTTCAATTATGGAAAAAAGGCTTGAAAAAACAGTTCTGAAATACAGTGCATTTAACGCAACGCCATTGTAAAGGCTACTTTTGAAATGTGAAAATCAGTGTTGTAGAGGGACTGGGAGGACATCTTTATTGTGTATTTCATCACTGTAACAGTTAGTTAAAAAAGGAATAAGTTTCTTTACCCATCCCTACCTCCCAATAACCTCACCCTTCCCTCCCATCCAAGACCGTCCGTGGCCAGGAGACAGACAACCAACAGAATAAACAAACAATTACATGAACAGGTGGACAATTAGACAGACGGACCGATGACACGTCGACAAACTAAGATATAAACATAAAATTGTGCGCATATAGGGGACCAATTGGGATGTATCACTCATGTCCAAGCATAAAAAAATCAACACAAACATAAATAATAAATAAATACATACATACATTTTTAACAGACTGTTTGGAGTTATGTGTGTGTGTGTGCGCGCACGCATGAAGCATTAGTTATAATGGTAAATGGAAAGAATTGAGAAATTGTGCCCAAGTTTCATTAAATACATTTTCCTGGTTATTGTTGGTGGTTTTGTTGTTTTCCTGTGTAATATAATCTGTTTACAGGTTTAGCCATTGTGTGATGCTATGTTTGTGTCTGCTTTTCCAATTCAGGAGTATAGACTTCTTGGCAATAGCTAACGCTGTGAGAACTGAGTTGGGTTTTGTTCAGGGAGGTTGAGTGTGGATAGGTCTCTGAGCAGACATGTGGATGGAGATGTGGGATGCTGCAGCCCAAAAAAGATGATGTTTTGTTTATCACTTCTTGTCAGAAGTGTTGAGTTGGTGAAAGTAATTGTCAGGGGTGTTCAGCGTACAGTGTGAACAAGTATCAGACTCTATGAAACCCATTGTAAACATTTTGTGCTGTGTAATGTGTGTTCTGAGAATGACTTGTATCAGTTGTGTGAGGGTGTTATTACTCATTGTAAATATATTCTTACAGATTGGTGTCCAGAAGCTGGTATCAGTGTGGATTGCTAAATCTTTTTCCCAGTCGCAGTTGGAAGGGATATTGATGAGTCATTTTTGGATAAGAGATTATATAATTATGATAATGGTTTCTTGGAGAGGGTTAATTTGTCAATTGTTTTTGTAATGATACCAAACTTGTGTTCCAACCATTGAATGCGAGGAGGTTATTATTTTCAAATATATTATGTAAATGTGTGATACCTTTCCTTTTCCAAATGCTGAAGACTATTGGGCTTTTATTAATCAGGAAGTCAGGATTCGACCCTATTGGGGTGAATTTGCAGGGTGTCATGGTAGAATGAGTGATTCTGTTAATTTTCTACCAAGCTGTCAGGGTTGTGGAGATTACAGTGTTCTTAAATTGAAATTTCTTTGTATACAAACTGTTCAATTTCTATCCATGGTTTGATCTGTTTATTTGAGTATAGCCATTTTGTAATATATTGTAGTTGGTTAGCCAGGTAGTAATGATAAAGATTTGGTGCACCCAGACCTCCTTGTAGTTTACTTGTATGTAGTGTGGTTAACTTAATCCCAGGTTTTCTATTCTTCCTGTAAAATTTAGTAATTATTGAATGTAAATTTTGGAACCAATTGGTTGTAGGTTGTACTGGGACCATAGTGACCATACCATATTTTGGGTAGAATAGACATTTTAACTGTTGTAATTCTGCCAATAATAGAGTGGTATGTTCAGATCATCTTCTATGATTTTTATAAGTGGCATGAAATTGAGAATTTATATTGTGAAGTTATTTTGACGTAGGTTGAATGAATGTACTGCAACAGATCTGTATTTTTTATACATATTAAAGGAGTCTAAGTATTCAATTTACAAACAAAAAGAAAATGAAAAGAGAGCAGAGATTTACCCGTTGGTATACTGTACAGCTACACCATGTCATGTTTCTGAAATTTATATTTGTATAATTTATTGCAGTGGATCTCTTGCGGTTTTCGATTGATCTCCATATCAGACTCAAAGCCAGGCATGACGCTAAATACAGGTCTCATATTATCTCGTATTAATTAAATACTATGTCATATGGACATAATTTTTTCCAACACTTGCTTTCCAAAGCTTCTGTACTTTTGTTTTCCAATTCATTGCACAGATTAGGAGGTGGAACTTTATATTCTGTGCACCAGTCCAGTTATTCAGACAGCCAACACCTCTAGAAAAGATCAGTTGTTGAAATCATGGTTATTGTAGGATGCTGCTGGATATTTACTTTATATTTTCACAGGTTTCCATGTTTACCACAAGATAACCATATGGATCCCGGAGTCCTGTCTTTTGATTTCCATTGGATTAATTGTAGGAGGAATCATGTACTCTGTGAAGGAAGTGCCTCCAGCTGTGCTGAGCTCGAATGCCTTTTTCCTGTACATGCTGCCCCCCATTGTACTTGATTCGGGCTATTTTATGCCCACCCGACCCTTCTTCCAGAACATTGGCACAGTGTTGTGGTTTGCTGTGATTGGCACCCTGTGGAACTCCATCGGAATCGGAATCTCCCTTTATGCCATCTGTCAGATTGAGGCCTTTGGTATCCAGGACATTAACCTGCAGGAGAATCTGCTCTTTGGCGCTATTATCTCAGCGGTGGACCCCGTGGCAGTGCTGACAGTGTTCGAAGATATTAACGTGAATGAGCAGCTTTATATCGTGGTATTTGGGGAGTGTCTCTTCAATGATGCTGTCACTGTGGTAAGTGTCCTTCAGATACCGTACCTGAAGTGGAATCAACTACTGCATGCACCTATATACACCCATATCCTTCCCAGAAAAATAGTTAATCAAGTGATGGCTTGAATGGGGTTTGTTGGTGGACAGCAATCTTCTAGTCTTTTCACGGATTCTCAATTAGAATAAAGTTCAGACATTGACTGTCTTTGGTCTTTTGTAAATTGAAGCAGGTTTTCCTAAAGGATTTGCCTGTATTGAGCGCCATCCATTTTGCCCCTCTACCCTGACAAGCTTCCCCATAACATGATGTTGCCCCCACCATGCTTCACAGTTGGGATGGTGTTACCTAGGTGATGTACTGTGTTGGGCCAGACATAATTTGCATTTAGTTACAAGGTGGTGCTGTTTACCTTCCACTTCTAAATGATTGTCTTGACTCTGCTCTAAGATGTATTCAATGCCTTTGAAATCTGTTTATACCCCCGCTTGATCTGTGCCTTTGCACAACTTTATCCTGGAGTTGTTCATGGTAGTATATTTGCTACCTAACTGTGGGCCTTACAGAGACAGGTGTATTTAATCTGAAAACATGTGAACCACTTTTATTGTGCACAGACTCCATTCAACATATCGTATGAATTCTGAAGGCAATTGTTTGCACCTGAGCTTATTTAGGCGTGTCATAGCAAAGGGCATGAATATTCCTCTAATGAACACTTTTCATGGTTTTATTTTTAATTGATTTACTTTAATTAAAATTCAGAAACTATGCATTTGAAAAGAAGTGATACACTTTTTGTGGAATCCCATGGAAAAAGAAAACTGTTTGGTTCTGGTACTACATTTTACACATCATGTTTTGCATAGGGAGTAAAGTTTTTTGCAAACTTGTGTTTTTGGGGCAGTTTAACAAAGTAAAAAAAAAACATAAATGTACTACCAGTAGATAAGTGCTTAATTGAAAGAACTTCAATTGATTGATGTTCTAGTGTTCAGGCACACACATTGTCAAAACCTTTATTGCTTCAAGAACATGTAGAGCAACTTCACGATAAACATATCTTTCCACAGATGTGCAGGATGATTTCTATTATTTTGTCTTGAAATGTTCTAGCAATTTGTTAATTCAATTGTGACATTTTTAAGGTGCAAATCTAGCCAAAGAAAACTCAGGTATGGAATAGAGCAATTCAGATAATTTGTATTATATTTGTACTTAAATGTCTAACATTGAAAAATCAAGTTTGTTATGTTTGGAGTAAGCATTAATAATAAATGTTTTTTTTCCTGGAGCAATCCAATTTGAAAATGAGCCTGCATGCTAGTAGTGTTTAAAACAATGTAAAAAAACATCTAACTTGCAGAGTTAGTACTAAGTTGCGTACTAGCTAGTACAGTACTATCTCAAGATCATCCCCAGGTAGTACGCTGCATTCACTTTTTGCAATTGACCCATATGCAATTTCTGTGTTTTGATAGCTAATCAGTATTGACCAACATTCCTAAGATACTAAGATTCTGATTGGTTTCCACATAGTGACAGGTGTGGCTGTTAGGCTTTTCAGGTCTGATCATATGACTTACTTTTATCCTTATACCTTTTACAAGCCCTATAAGAGCATGCCAAAATAACTGATTAGTTATGATTCAGGTCTGTTTTAATATTTTGCAGAGGAACATGATTTTTGCTAACCACCATTCTGTGTTTTCTCACAAGTCAATTAATTCTAGCTTTTTCTAGTTCAGAACATATATGGATATGGTTATACCTTCATACCTTCATAACTAAAAATAGTTAAATGAGACCCTAATAAATAAACATTTTTGTAGGATAATAGATTTAAACACTCAATAGTTTTTTTGCAATGTTATAATCTCGCTATTCAATCTCTAGCTAATTTACATCAACAGCAGATAATAAATGGATGAGGACTGGAAGTAATTCATGCTGATCCATTACCTTTTATTTTCCTTCATACATTAGAAAATCATTACTGGTATTTTAGTTATTGAACTTTTTAAAACTAAACAAAACCTAAACAAAGGGGCTGTTAAAATGGAAAATATAGACTCCCTCACTCCCATAGGAATCTCTAAAATGAACGGAGACTGTGATTTGTATAGATGCCATCAAACAGGTTTTGTAACTCCCTTGTTTTCTAAAAGTTGGCATCAGCAGTCTGCATGCAGGTGGGAGTGATCACAGACATGTGAGTCTCACGGAAACTAGCTATTGAAGCTACGAGCATTGTCATTTCAGAATATCAAGGACATTTCTTTGGATAATAAAGGGAAATATGATACTAAGATACTACTAAGATACTTGACAAACAATGTGGTCACTGTTGCGAGAGAACCTGAATTAACGTTTCTTTCCAACTTCCTTGAGGTTCTTTTGAGAATGAGTTCCACACCTCGACCCTTCTGTTGCTTCATTAGCAGTGATCTAAAATAAAGACCTCAGGCTAGAAAAAGAAAACCGTTCTGACAGACAGGGTTGAGAGACAGCAAATGCTCAGGTGTGGCCTCCATGCTGACCCTACAGAACATGAGTATCTTCATGCTCATTCCCTGAGGCAGCTGTTAAGTATAAAGGGGGGCAGGTGTAATGGAGCTCATTATTATCAGCCTTAAGATGATATCGCACCCCGCATCCTCCTCCTTTCATGGGATGACTTTATGATGTATTGGTTTATTTATGGTGTGCCATACCCACGTAAATCAATTAACCAGTAATGCCAGTGCTAAATTATCTAAAAATAAAACAAAATAATTTTTACCTTTCTCAAACAATCTGTAGATTACCATTATTTCACCTTTAACCTGCTCTTTCTGTCATTCTCTCAGGCATTATACAACATGTTGACTTTTGTGGCAGAAATGCCTGAAGTGGAATCCATTGATGTCTTCCTTGGCTTTGGAAGGTTTTTCATTGTCGGCTTAGGAGGGGTGCTCTTTGGGTTTCTGTTCGGGTTCGTGGCAGCGTTTACCACCCGGTTCACCACAAATGTCAAAGAAATCGAGCCTCTCTTTGTCTTCATGTACAGCTACCTGGCCTATTTGATAGCTGAGCTGTTTTCCCTATCCAGCATCATGGCGTAAGTATTCATAAAAAGTAGAACAGAAGCTGTGTGTGTGTGTGTCTGTGTGAAAGTGTATGTATGTAAAAAAATAAAAATTAACCTTTTGAGTGCATGTGTATAATGCCGGAATATGATTTATCTGGATTAAACATGCACGTTTTTGTAAGTATCTATACATGCATTTCCCTCTAACTGTAAGTGATTTCCTTCATGTTTTATGACTTGAATATTATCACTGTGCAATGATGTGCTCTGCTCCTTTTCAGCATTGTAACGTGTGCAGTGACCATGAAGTACTATGTAGAGGAGAACGTGTCTCAGAGGTCCTGTTCGACTGTCAGGCATGTCATCAAGATGTTTGGCACTGTCTCCGAGACCCTCATCTTCTTCTTCCTGGGAGTTGTGACCATTACAAGTGATCACGAATGGAACTGGGCTTACATTTGCTTCACCATCTTCTTCTGCTTCTTTTGGCGAGGCATAGGTAGGGAGTTCGAGTTCACTTTGTTTCTTTGTTGATGTGTTACTCCAATGTGCGTGGGTACGACAGGTTTGGCTGTAGGCATGCCGGACTTCAGAAGTCTCTTGAATTAAATATACACGAGGAAGGCCACTACTTCCTGCTAGATTAATTGAATAAGGGTTTTGGATTACTTGACCTCAGAGAAGTGATCTGGGGTCACTCCTCTGTAGTTAGTAGAGGTGACATAAAATTGGTAGTAGGTAACATTTATGCACAGGTTATTTGATGATAGTTATGATATGCATCTGTAAAGATCTGATCTTATCTTATACTTTCATGTTATTCACTGTAATGTGGGAATGGCTTGATGTTACTGATGCTATCCAGGTAATTTGGGGAATACTATATAATCCAACTTCTAAGGTTTAAGAGTGGATGAAGGAACCTGCTAAATTTTATCCAAGCTTTTTGTGATGGAGAGAGGGTGGTCTTTGTGTTACAGTTATTATATATACACCGATCAGCCATTACATTATGACCACTGACAGGTGAAGTGAATAACAGTGATAATCTCGTTATCATGGCACCTGTCAGTGGGTGGGATATATTCGGCAGCAAGTGAACATTTTGTCCTCAAAGTTGATGTGTTAGAAGCAGGAAAAATGGGCAAGCGTAAGGATCTGAGCGACTTTGACAAGGGCCAAATTGTGATAGCTAGACGACTGGGTCAGAGCATCTCCAAAACTGCAGCTCTTGTGGGGTGTTCCCGGTCTGCAGTGGTCAGTACCTATCAAAAGTGGTCCAAGGAAGGAAAAGCGGTGAACCGGCGACAGGGTCATGGTCGGCCATGACTCATTGATGCACGTGGAGAGCGAAGCCTGGCCCGTGTGGTCCGATCCAACAGACCAGTCAGGGTGCCCATGCTGACCCCTGTCCACTGCCGAAAGCACCTACAATGGGCACGTGAGCATCAGAACTGTACCACAGAGCAATGAAGGAAGGTGGCCTGGTCTGATGAATCATGAGTTCAAGGTGTTGACTTGGCCTCCAAATTCTCCAGATCTCAATCCAATCGAGCATCTGTGGGATGTGCTGGACAAACAAGTCCGATCCATGGAGGTCCCACCTCGCAACTTACAGGACTTAAACGTCTTGGTGCCAGATACCTCAGCACACCTTCAGAGGTCTAGTGGAGTCCATGCCTCGATGGGTCAGGGCTATTTTGGTGGCAAAAGGGGGACCTACACAATTATAAGGTGGGTGGTCATAATATTATGGCTGATCGGTGTAATAGTGAGTACAAATCCTTGGGTACAAATGTTTGATCCCATTCGGTTGTGTATTTTTTGTTTTTGGTATTTTGCTGGAGTTCATATGTGTGCCCCTAATTTGATTGTCATTATTATCTGATAGTACAGAAAGAACTATGCAGCTTCTGCTAAAAATATTATGCAAAGTTTAACTCTTTATTTTTCTCCTCCCCACTGTCCAGGTGTCCTTGTCTTAACACAGATTATCAACCCTTTTCGCACCATACCCTTTAACTTCAAAGATCAGTTTGGCTTGGCGTATGGTGGTCTTCGGGGCGCTGTGTGCTTCGCTCTGGTCTTTTTGTTGCCTCACAGTATTGGACGAAGGAATTTGTTTCTCACTGCCACCATTGCCGTGATCTTATTTACTGTCTTCATTCAGGTAATGTACACCTTTTCTAAAATCCATGCTTTTACATGCTAGAGTTTTAAGCATTTTGTTAATATAGGTAACATATCAGTTGTCCTTTCATTGACTGCAGCCATACAGGAGTTTGGAGGTGTTAAATTAGGAAATTATTCTAAACATTACAATCCTAGTAAAACCTTATTACTTACCTTTAGTTTAGGTCTTTAGAGAGTCATTGAAAACACAGTGTTGGACTGCAAAACCGGTGGCCCTACCACATTCCTGGTTTTCACTCTTTAGATGGGTATTAGTCTGCTCCCCCTGCTGACTATGGATGGGTGACAAAATGCCCAGTTGTTGGAGGAACATTGTGCATTAATCCACCCTGCCACAATAATGCTGCTAGAAGTTACTTTAGTGAGGAGTTGGTTATTGCTGGTTGTCATTAGAATTTCAGAAATTCCTCTTAAACTTAAACAATGTAGTCACAGCTTTTTGTACCAAAATAAGGGCCTTAAGTAATATGCGATACAGACATTATTACTCTGCAGTATGTGATGCACAACCTCATTTCACTTGGACTTCAGCTTTAAAGACAATGATCTCTTCTTTTTTTTAATATGCAGGGTATAACCATTCGGCCTTTGATTGAGTACATGAATGTCAGGAGGACAAACAGGAAACTAAATACTATTAATTTTGAAATCCACAGTCGGGTAAGTGGCTACATGCTTCTTTACTATCAGTGCTCTCTCTGCATTCATTCAGAACATGCTGCAGGTTCATATGGTTAGTGAGCTTGCTGTTGTTACAATGTTTGGCTGCTGCTTGCAAGGATTGTGGAATATAAAACCTAGCCATGAATTGTGATGGACAAGATCTGTAAACTTGTTTGCATCTCAGGCCATCGGATTGGACATTTGCAATCAAATTTGAGGTGAATAAATTTGATTTCCACAGGTCATGGAGCACACAATAGTGGGTATTGAAGACCTGTGTGGGCAGTGGAGCCATTACTACTGGAAAGACAAGTAAGCCCAATCTGGTACTCCACTACAGGAATTCATAGCTTCAGATGTAGTAACTGCTCAACACCCCAACATGAAGTACAGTGTGTTAAACTAAATGCTGGTCATTTTATAATTTCTCTTTTTTTTCTCCTGCACCTATGCCACCCAACCTGTGGCCACAATAGATCCTCACCTTTTGTGGACTGCATCTTATCTGTGGTCTGCCTCCTTCCACACTCGTTCACTTATATTTTACTCCCAGCATCCTTATTCCTCTTTTTTCTTTTCTTTTTTTATCCTCCACACATGTTCCTCACATACTTTACAAGCCACATTTAAATATTCCAAATCTTTTTCATCTGTAATTTTTTTTGTCATCTATTAATCTATTGATCTCTCTCTGGAAAACCTTGCTAGCTGTAGAAACAGAAACCTCTCCCATTTGGGAAAGAGATGACTGTTCAAAAAGAAAATACACAAAATGTCAGCTTGTCCAAACTTGGAGCTTAGAGCTAAAACATATGTTTGTATTTTTCATTCTCAGGTTTAAACGATTTAATGACAGATTTCTTAGGAAAATTCTCATCAGGGAGAACAAGGCCGAGTCCAGTATTGTTGCTCTGTACAAGAAGCTAGAACTGCAGAATGCGATGGAGCTTCTCGATACAACTGGAGACATTAGTGCTGCTCCTTCTATGACTTCTCTACAGTAAGTGTTTCTGTCCCTCCTGTTCTTCATAAGTGTATGAATTATAGAATTACAACATGTATACTTTTCTTCATTCAATCTTATAATGATTCCTTTTCCTAAATCTGCAGGGACCCTAAACCTCCCAAACCAAAGACATTCTTACCGGACGAGCTGAGGAAAATGCATGAACTGTTGTCCAAAAATATGTACAAAATTCATGAAAGGGTAAGCTTGTCACAAATTATATACTGAACGTATATAACGTAGCGTACAGGGTAAACTGTGTTTAGAAAAAAGTCAGATTGGCTGTAGCTAAAAAAATACTCTTTTGCCTCTGATTGGAGAAATTGTTGTAATTGATATAATTTGTTTTTCAATTTTTTCCACCTCTAATCTTTACTACAGATGCTTATAAATATGTACTTCATACTAAATACAATAAGATGTGTTACACTACTGGTCAGAAATGCTTTATTCAACCCATTAATCAAATAATTTGACTAATTGTGTTAATAATATTGACAGATGTTTTAATTTATGTCCCTCCAGGAATTTAAACAATGTACATTTGAGGAGGTTGGTCCTGAGTATTATGTTAATCAACTGCAAGACACTGCCTGTGGTTTTTAAGTTTGTAGTCGGGTTCATGTTATCAGTTTCCATTCCTTTGCAGACCATTGCATACACAAACAAACGTGCGCTGCCCGACGACTCAAAGACTAAAGAAATTCTTATCCGTCGCCATCTCAGCCTTAGAAGAAGTATGAGAGGAGGAAGCTTCCGGAGAACTGTGAGTAAATGGGACTAATAAACTAAATATAAAGTGAAAAATTATAGCAAGGGTATGGGCCCCTTACTGTAGTGAAACATTTTCTGGATTGACCTATTATTCGATGGCACTGTATGATATTTATACCTATTTAGATGAAAATACTGGCAAAGTATTATAGGAAATGACAGCATATTAATGTAGATGTTTTAAACTACTTTCAGTATTCCCCACCCCCTTGGTAATTTTGTTTCTGATCGTAATGATTTTGTTATTGACCTCCTCCATGTATAATGTCAGTACTCTGTCCAATAGGTCCTCCAATAACATAATTTACTGATCTTGTTCTATTTCAAAATATGTCAGGTATTGTCTTGTTCCTTAGACAGCATATAAGCTAAAGACTTCATCCCCAAAACAAAAGGCGGGGTAGTTTAATGGCAACCATTTTGCACAGTGCTATTTATTTTAATGTCATCTGTATGGAATGCACCTGTTAATTAGTTTCCTGGTAGGTAATACGAGAAGTACTCATTCTTAATCTTATCGCTCTGCAGGAGGTTGACCGGCCCCAAAAGTTCTTTTCCCTTCCCACTGGCCAGAGCCTTCACTCACAACTCAAACACAGAAAACCTAGTTTTACAGGTATGGCTTTCCACAGTGACTCAATTATCTTAGTATTTTGTTTAATCAATCAAGTGGTATCCAAATAATCTATATGCCTTTCAATCCCCTAGCACTAAAATTCAAGGATCACATAGGATTTTACATACCAGGCTTGCTGTCCATAACAAAATACACAGATCAGCCATTACATTATGACCACTGACAGGTGAAGTGCTATCCAGGTAATTTGGGGAATACTATATAATCCAACTTCTAAGGTTTAAGAGTGGATGAAGGCACCTGCAAAATTTTATCCAAGCTTTTTGTGATGGAGAGAGGGTGGTCTTTGAGTTACAGTTATTATATATACACCGATCAGCCATTACATTATGACCACTGACAGGTGAAGTGAATAACAGTGATAATCTCGTTATCATGGCACCTGTCAGTGGGTGGGATATATTCGGCAGCAAGTGAACATTTTGTCCTCAAAGTTGATGTGTTAGAAGCAGGAGAAATTGGCAAGCGTAAGGATCTGAGCGACTTTGACAAGGGCCAAATTGTGATAGCTAGACGACTGGGTCAGAGCATCTCCAAAACTGCAGCTCTTGTGGGGTGTTCCTGGTCTGCAGTGGTCAGTACCTATCAAAAGTGGTCCAAGGAAGGAAAAGCGGTGAACCGGCAACAGGGTCATGGTCGGCCAAGACTCATTGATGCACGTGGGGCTGGCCTGTGTGGTCTGATCCAACAGACCAGTCAGGGTGCCCATGCTGACCCCTGTCCACTGCCGAAAGCACCTACAATGGGCACGTGAGCATCAGAACTGGACCACAGAGCAATGGAGGAAGGTGGCCTGGTCTGATGAATCATGAGTTCAAGGTGTTGACTTGGCCTCCAGATCCAGATCCAGATCCCCAGATCTCAATCCAATCGAGCATCTGTGGGATGTGCTGGACAAACAAGTCCGATCCATGGAGGCCCCACCTCGCAACTTACAGGACTTAAAGGATCTGCTGCTAACGTCTTGGTGCCAGATACCATAGCACACCTTCAGAGGTCTAGTGGAGTCCATGCCTCGACGGGTCAGGGCTGTTTTGGCAGCAAAAGGGGGACCTACACAATATTGGGCAGGTGGTCATAATGTTATGGCTGATCGGTGTATTCACAGTATTGAATAGTTTATCCACTTTCAGTTCACTGTAACTGAAGTCTAAATAGTTACTGTTAACTTAATTACTCAATCCACAATTGAAGGCAACTGAAGGCATTTATAAGGAGAATTTGTATTACAGGCCATGTAATCCTCTCAAATAAGCTGCTGTCACTTTATAAAGCATTCGAAAACATTGTAGTAGTGATTGCAAATAACTTTCAATGTACACTAAACAATTTGTTAATCAGTCAAAAGTAACTGCCATGGTTGAGGTGGCTGACTGCAAAGGTAGTTAAATAAAGGTAGTTGAAACAAATACCACTTTAAATAAAAATGGTAAAGTAATTTTTATCATAAAGGCTGGCTGCATAAGCATGACTGAGTTGTGAACACCATCACAGCAGTAAGTGTTGGAAACCCATTTTATTTTTGGTTCCCCATTATATTTTGGTTCCCATTTTATTTTTGGTTCTGCAGGCAGCAACGCAGAATCGGAGATAGACTATCCTTCTGCCAGACCCACCGCGCTGCCGAGAAGGGTGCAGCCGGGCAGGACATTGTCCCATGCAGGTGCCATGATGCCGCTCCGAAGACTGGACACTTTGACGGAGGCGGCTGACTACAGCTCGTCATCACAAGTGGAAGTTATAAATGAGGGAGGAAGTCGGAGGAACAAGGGTGCCTACAGACAGGGGTCAAGCGTGAGTGATTCTATGGTGCATGTGCCAAGATGGCGGTTCGGCCCTCCTGCAGACAGAGCCTCCAATGCCAATGAAGACCAGGAAGAAGAGGACCCTCGGCCTCCAGCAGGCTGGACACCAGAGCCTCACAGCCGTCGGGACAGAGGGGCCGACAACCCCTTGCTGAGAAGACCCAGGGACCCTTACAATCATTGAGTGCACAGTCCTGTTGCCAGCCTTTGGAAGCTGCTCTCTCTGACCTCTGACTGGGTCTGTTCACAAAATCTCCGCCACGCAGATGGGAAGCAACAGATTTGACTTAGTTTTGAAGATGAACATTCTGTAACGTATATATTTGCAAGAAAGATTTCAGATTGCTACGTTTGGTTGAATTGCAGAGTTCTTAGCGCTTTTGAAATATTGTAAAGTTAATTTTGTTGAACGCAACATTAACATTCAAAATCTCTGCAGGTACTCCAATTAAAATCCAAACCACTTTGCATATTCCTCTTGAACCATGAGCTAGACGGAAAAATGGACCTGAGACAACACTGCATATGAGCTGGAAATAGAAGCTGATTTTCAACTGAGATGCTTCAAAGTGCTTAAAGAAGAAGAGCTCTTTTAGGTTTAGGATAGTTCATGTAGTTTTATCCTTTACTGTTGAAGGGGTTTTGTCTTTTTTCTCATTGTTATATATATTTGTGAATGCATATAATAATAATAATAATAATAATAATAATAATAATACTAATAATAATACTAAGAATAAAAAGTGAATATTGTGTATACCCATAGAAAGCAGTATTTATCATTCGACAACTTTACATATGTTCTTTGAGTTGCAAGTTTATATTTAAATTATTACCCAGTAGCATTAGTCCTATTCTATGCAATGTTTCTCTTTTGGGAAAAACAAATAGGAATCAGATTACCCAGACCATGTTGCTAACACTTTATTATTGGCTGTTTGAAGACAGGGAGAAGAGTCCATAGCTGCCTTTGATTCTTGTATAATACATAGATGTACGAACACAGACCAACACAAGAAGTATATTTGAACAGAAAATAATGAGAACAATCCAATGTCAGAGTTTAAAATAGACACAGATGGAATTGTTTTTCATGTACTTATGAATTGCACTGGTCCTTTGTATTGCAAAAACATATTTTCGATGTAAATACATTTAACAGCCGATCAATAGTTAATAGATTTCTTCATGATGCCATAACCATCTAATATTAGGGCATATATTGATGACTATATGGAAATGGTATCAATAGACAAAATGCGTAGTAAATAAAACCTTAATTGAATTATATCAGTGACAGGATTGTAGAGAGGAGAGTTAAGTGTAATCTGGACATGATTTCAAAATATTTTTCCTCCCCTCTCATCAATTGCTAAAATGCATGCTCTTAATGGAGGGACATTTTAAAAATAACACTTGTCCTTTCTTTTACCCCAGTTTTTGATATCTTAAATGGTAGCAGGAAATGTGGAATTTAAACATACACAAAACCTCCTTCCCTTCCTCCACTGAGGATTCAACTGAATGTGATCCGGTGTCAAATTATAGAACTAAAAAAATAGTTCTGGTGTCACAATGGCAAATCAAATAATTGGGAACTCAAAATAAACAGATTGATGGCTTTCTGTACCATGACATGCATGCATTGAAACATCCATCAGATTAATTCATGTACTGGTTAATGCTCTGACACTGCCCTGGTTTAAACTCAGCAACATACTGTGTTTTCTTGTTCAGGGAGATTTCAATATCTTTAAAAGAGAGATGTACTGAAGATTGGTGCATACTCATTATTTGCTTTCAAAGCTTTTGCTGCAGAGCTTGAATCCCTTAATAAAATAGCATCCCTCCTGGCATGTATATAATACTATTAGTTTTAAAAGAGGGCGATTTGTCTGTTAATGTTTAAGGAAAAGTAAAAGGACTTTGCATTTTGGATGGACTGCACCCTTTGTAAGCAAATAGTCATGCAAATAAAGAAATGCATTGTGCTTACCAGCTCTGCTAGGAAAATCAAGATACCCAGAAACTCCTGAATAGCACATATTGATAATTGGACATCAGTTTGTCTTATCACTTATGAAGTGTGGCAAGTTATTTTTATTGCTT
The DNA here is from genome assembly GCF_036373705.1 of Amia ocellicauda. NCBI lineage: Eukaryota > Metazoa > Chordata > Actinopteri > Amiiformes > Amiidae > Amia > Amia ocellicauda. Next base: position 11,208,445 of record NC_089855.1, read on the forward strand.
GCAATTACATATATAACTTACTTAAGTTAGAGTCTTTCCCCATTCCAAATGAGTGTGTAAACTGGTAATGTACAATTCAGGAGCTTTTGCCGAACCCTAGTAAGACTTCGACGGATGGAGTGTAATAATAGATTTAGATTTGACTGGAACTTGCTTGGCTGAGGGAATGATTGGCAGGCCATAGGGAAAAGGCATCGGAAATCCCCCCACAGTGTGAAATCGACAGTTTGCTGCAAAGGTGCTGTTTGGGGAGGATGGAGGGATACGAAGCAATGCAAGCTGGGAAAGTAGGCTTTGAGCCTGTTTTTATATGTGCTGTGGGCATGATTAGAGTCTGACTCCTCACCCGAAATGTAGTTTAAAAGTCCAACAGGCATATCCCACGGGTGCAGAACAATGGTTCCAGAGTTTTAGTCCTGCAGGCATTAAACATAGAGATCTCAACCAAATGCATAATGTTAAATAGTAAATAATGAGAGACTCTCAAAGATTAGTGCTTTGCATAAACTGCCTCAGTATAAGATCTGTAATCACATCTTCAGTGGACAACCTTAACACTATGAACAAAAAAAAGTGTGTTTTACTCCTCAAAAACAAAATGCTTATGCTCAGTGTGATGTATGATTTTTTCTCATGATGTGTACTATTGTTTGACCATATTTAAGAATTGCTGTTAAAACAAGAAAAATGACCTTGCTTGTTAACCTGGATACTTCCTTACAGTTTTATACATTTGTCAAATAAAGAATATACTTTTTGTAATAAACAAAAATAGTTCACTACAATCTTATTACACTGGATAAGGAAAATATGATATCTAATACAATTATGCCTCATCTAAATCTGTATCCACAAATGTTTATGATAAAGTTGGTAGAAATATTTTGGGAGATGGAAACCTTCCCAACACATTTTTTACTTTAGACAGTTTGACTTAATCTGAAACCAGGTTTTAAGAATTATATATATTTTTGCCTGGAAACAACCATAGGAAACCTGTTTTGCAATACACTAGAGACTTTGTCTTCTAATGATTGTGCTCAATTTCACTGATTACATCCACATGAAATAAATGTCTGTTATAGACATAGATAGGAAAAAGCAATATCCATATGCATTATGCTATAAACACAGTATATTATTGTGTAAGCATTTCAATGTAGATTTACCCACAATGTTTTACTGCCACCTAGTGGCATGGCTTTCACTTGAAGGACTTTCAACAGGTGGGTGAGGCTCATTTAGTATAAAGTTTTATTAGCTCACATTTCTCCACCTATGAAAGCTAGCTAGCAAGCATTCCTTATTATTGGTCTCTTTGGAGAGAGATCCTGCTTAAAACATAAGTGGTTTATTTTTTGTTTTAATGTATTTATCTACATTTACAAATTACTGCAAATGAGCTCCAGCTGATGTGAATTAACTAAGGAAATCACCAAACAGGATCTCTCAAGACACACTCTGAGCTGTCCTGAGTCACTGATAACAGCAGCGGCTTGTGCTTTTGTGTTTGGATGGGCGTGTGTCTGGTGTCATGGCCACAGCAAATATTCAGCACCGCGCTGAAAGAGTGTCCCATGACCTGTTATAAGTAAGTTTTGTTGTAGTTTAGCTTCCAATTGTGATAGGAGGCTAGTATATTTAAGAAACAAAATTATACTAATGTAAGTGGAGAGAAATGTACACACATAAATTGGTATTACAATAAAGATGTTTAAGGTAATTGTATGTAAGCTTATTACAATGCAAATATCAAGCCCGGAGCAACTCTGAAAATGAATGTAAAGTTCTCTAAAGAGGGGGTTTGTACAGCCCCATGACACAGGGCTATAATGGGGCATAAGGTACAAAACCAAACAAACAAAAACAACTGGAATAAAATTGTTAACAGGAACAAAGCAGGTTAGCAGCTGTTGAAGAATATCACTAATAAGTGCTTTTGTTAAGTTATATTAATACATACAAACAACATCTTGGGCAAGATGAAGCTAGTGACACAACAACTAACATATTAATAAATTACACATCATCCATACAATGCTTTGTTTTAGTTAACTGAGTCCAGCCTAGTGATATGCACATATTGTATATCTCCCATTTTAAAAATACTTTATTTTCTTTATTATTTATGATATTCCAGGCAGGATCCCATAACAAGAATCAATGTTTATATTTTTATTTGAAGATTTTTGTTCTCATTTTCTGATTATTTCTTTATTACATAAAGAAAAACAGTTTGACACAGTTCCTGCTTACAAGACTCCCCTGTTATAAGAGCAGTCTCCTTCCAAACAGACATGTTAAACTCAGGCAGGATATAGTGTTAAGTGCTACCCATGCCTATTTGATCATACATGGGAGTGGTTAACTGGGACTACTGAGACTAGTTTGAACCCTAAAGTTTGAGGAAACACATACTGTATTGCTTAGTGCAATTTGTTTAAATGGGTACCTGGGTATAGATTGAAAGTTAATTTAAATACCATGTTGTAATGCAGTGCACAGTTATTTAGTAAAAAACCTGAAACTATTGCCAGGGATTTGATATGTTTAGATATGCAAAACAAATTTCCATTGACAATCCATTGGATATCCAGACAAAATTATTAAAATGAAGTTGTCATTGATGCTACTTATTTATGAAAAATAAAATGAGTATTTAAATATAGCAAAATATGTCAAATAAATATGCATGTGGCTTAACATGTTTGTATATACAGCTCTGGAAAAAATTTAGACCACTGCAAAATTATCAATTTCTCTGGTTTTACTATTTATAGGTATGTGTTTGGATAAAATTAACATTTTGGTTTTATTCTATAAACTACTGACAACATTTCTCCCAAATTCCAAATAAAAATATGAATGAATGGAATGGCTGCCATACATGTAGAGATGCTGATTTAAGAAAAAATTGCAATGGTCTCTTATTTTTTCCCAGAGCTGTATTTATTTGAAAATGTAGATATTAGTTTACATTAAAAAAAAAAAAAAAAAAAAAAAAATAATAATAATAATAATAATAATAATAATAATAATTAACTTTGCAAATATATTAATAAATATTCCCAAATGTATTTCAGCTTGTATGTACAGTTATAGTCCACAATATCCACAACCTTCTTTTAAAATAAATTGTATTAATTGATTAATAATAATTATAATAATAATAATAATTTTTAGACTATTCATTTGTTGGAAACTTTTTCAGCCTAGAGAAAAGTAAAACACATCTTACTGGCACTCCATGCTTACTGGGGATTCAGGATTATAATTAAGCTTTCATTACAGTCAATACTATATTCAAATATTTCATTTCCGCAAAGTTATGTATATATTTTAAAATAAATGTAATATAAATCTATTCATGACATTCATGGCAATACTATTAAGTACTAATACATTACTAATTTCTATCTAACTAACTATCATTGACCCAAGTCTTGTAACAATAGACTTGCAGGAGATTTCATTGTTGTCAATATTGATATCCAAATATATGCCTACAATTATATAACTAAATTAAGTTTGAGTAATCTCTATTAAACAGTAACCCTGCAGTAGACATTAAAGGAATCCCCATCACTCTAGAACATAAATTAAACAATTATTAATTTCATTATATAAAGGTTAAAATCACATTCTTAATACTGGTCACATTTGCATTTAACTTTCAGGGTTTTTTGTGCAAGGATAGGTTTAGATGGCACTTTCTGTGGAGTTACTACAATTAGTTTTGCTCTACATCATACTGGTCGATCTCAAAGCATTGCAAAGTAATATTTAATATAACGGAGAGCCATAAGGAGAACTGTGCTGAACTGCAGAAATCTTTGCTATAATAAGAGAATCAAAGATCTTTGAAAGCAGTCGTGGGCAGAACTTTGAAAAAGAAGGTAAACGAACTTAAGATCACGCTGAAACTTGGATTCAGCAGGCAGTGTTGACTAATAAATCACCAAATCCAAGACAGCAACAACTGCTTCATTTTGTGTCGGTTATTTGATAACTACATGAAAAAAATTTTTTGAAGAGGGTGAACTTTATAAAGAAGCTTTTCTTGAAGCTGTGGATGTGCTGTTAACGACAGTTTTAAAAACAAATCAGAAACAATGTCTGCGATCTGCTAGTACCACGGGACATCTGCTCTCACTGAACTTCAGCAAACTGGTTGATGATATGTAATGCTAAGCCTCTTACCAATGGTAAGTTAAGTTTATATATATATACAGCTCTGGAAAAAAATAAGAGACTTAACATTGATTTCTGAACTTGGAGTGGTCTCTTAATTTTTTCCAGAGCTGTATATGTTTTGCAATCTACCTACAGGGTCTCATATACACTCACCTAAAGGATTATTAGGAACACCTGTTCAATTTCTCATTAATGCAATTATCTAATCAACCAATCAAATGGCAGTTGCTTCAATGCATTTAGGGGTGTGGTCCTGGTCAAGACAATCTCCTGAACTCCAAACTGAATGTCTGAATGGGAAAGAAAGGTGATTTAAGCAATTTTGAGCGTGGCATGGTTGTTGGTGCCAGACGGGCCGGTCTGAGTATTTCACAATCTGCTCAGTTACTGGGATTTTCACGCACAACCATTTCTAGGGTTTACAAAGAATGGTGTGAAAAGGGAAAAACATCCAGTATGCGGCAGCCCTGTGGGCGAAAATGCCTTGTTGATGCTAGAGGTCAGAGGAGAATGGGCCGACTGATTCAAGCTGATAGAAGAGCAACTTTGACTGAAATAACCACTCGTTACAACCGAGGTATGCAGCAAAGCATTTGTGAAGCCACAACATGTACAACCTTGAGGCGGATGGGCTACAACAGCAGAAGACCCCACCAGGTACCACTCATCTCCACTACAAATAGGAAAAAGAGGCTACAATTTGCACAAGCTCACCAAAATTGGACAGTTGAAGACTGGAAAAATGTTGCCTGGTCTGATGAGTCTCGATTTCTGTTGAGACATTCAGATGGTAGAGTCAGAATTTGGTGTAAACAGAATGAGAACATGGATCCATCATGCCTTGTTACCACTGTGCAGGCTGGTGGTGGTGGTGTAATGGTGTGGGGGATGTTTTCTTGGCACACTTTAGGCCCCTTAGTGCCAATTGGGCATCGTTTAAATGCCACGGCCTACCTGAGCATTGTTTCTGACCATGTCCATCCCTTTATGACCACCATGTACCCATCCTCTGATGGCTACTTCCAGCAGGATAATGCACCATGTCACAAAGGTCGAATCATTTCAAATTGGTTTCTTGAACATGACAATGAGTTCACTGTACTAAACTGGCCCCCACAGTCACCAGATCTCAACCCAATAGAGCATCTTTAGGATGTGGTGGAACGGGAGCTTCGTGCCCTGGATGTGCATCCCACAAATCTCCATCAACTGCAAGATGCTATCCTATCAATATGGGCCAACATTTCTAAAGAATGCTTTCAGCACCTTGTTGAATCAATGCCACGTAGAATGAAGGCAGTTCTGAAGGCGAAAGGGGGTCAAACACAGTATTAGTATGGTGTTCCTAATAATCCTTTAGGTGAGTGTATATAAGCTCTAATATATATACATACATACATATATTGGCTGATATATATTGTAGTGTCTCAGGCGGGTTCCCCCTCATCTAGAGCTACATGAGGTGTTAGAGAAAACAGGATTATTCCTGTTGGGAACTAGTTCCTCTCACATATCGGCGTAGTAATACTCTATGCAACAGGAGTGCTATGGCACTTTGTACTAAGAGGGGTCCCTACTAAATAAAGTCCCCATCATGCATTTATGTTATTGGTTGTGGTGGGTCATCATGTAGGGTGCACGTGTGGGGATAGGTGGACTAGTGGCACGATGGTTGGACCTGCACTGTAGTCACGCATTGGTGGGATATATATAGGGGGATTTGGCGGGGTATTGTTTAGTTGGTGCCCTAAAAGATTGGAGCTACCTCAGCGACCATTTTCCCTTTTACTTTGCTAAACTTCGTAGACTTAACAAACCCCCTATTTTTTCCTAATTATAGCCTGATTTGCATTATTGTTACAGTATATTAGAGCCTGTAGTTAGATTGCAAAAGTTTGGGTATACATAAAGTAGCTCCTCATCAGAAAAAAGTTGGGGACCCCTTAGGGCTGTGCAATATGGCCAAAATACAATATCACTGTATTTTTCACATTTTTGACGGTATGGCGGTATTTTTTGACGGCCATTTTATACTGTTCGTAAAGCAAAAATAATAGGACACAACTGACATTGAATAACGTTTTCCTGTTCTGTGTCAGTTGTCTTGAAACCAAATCATGTCCACACTATCAACTACGCACCTTTCTTCAAGACAGATTCACTGGGGTCACTTTGCTGTGAAGTTTCACCCACACCACTCTCCTCCATCTCGTCTTCATTCATTGTGCATTGATCACGTTTGTTTGTTTATGTCAACACACAATACACATGGAATTTATTTTCGATATTTGGCAGCATTCATTCCAAAACAAGAGTCGTGCTGAGAAGCGCAGTTCTGCGCAGAGATTCAGAGATGTGCGTTACTGCAGTGTTTCTGCTTGATGCCACTAAGCCCCGCCCACAGAAATCTGCACAGAATCGCACAGCCCAGCGCAGCTCTGAGACGCTGCTGCGGGAGGCAAGCTGTCCGACAAACGATTATGCAGAAATCAAGAGGGATGTGTTAAGCTGAATGAAAACTACTGCTGCCCACTTGTTAGCGGAGGGGGCTTCATTACACAATGAAGCCGTGAACAGCATTGTCAAAACCATAGATATAGAATTCTAGATCGACACTTTAGCATTGCATCAATTATTTAAAAAAATATAATATAAATCTATGAGATACATTTCATGTCAGCCAGCGCAGCAAGTTGTGGGATACACGAACGAGATTTATTTGTAGCCGAATGCTATGACTGAATGACACGGTAATTAGTAAATTATTCAATTTAGCATAGAAAACTTTAAAATACCAATATGAAGGTATAGTAAATGTCCAAACCGATCTGTAAATGAATACTGGTATATAGTTTTTTATGGTATACCGCCCAGCCCTATGACCCCTTTGAATACATGCAAATTCAATCTGAAAACAAAAGACTGAGCTCCCCTGTTTTCGTAAATGTTGGAATATATAAAGCTTTTGTTTGTTTGTTTAGAGACACCTCTTGATACCAGGGCAATATGTTTTTCACATTTATGAAGCTGATACACATTTCAATACCAGTAGGTGAGGTCATGACTTAAAATTTAGGATTTAAGTACAAATAACAGTGTAATGCTGGTGTTGATCATCTGGGTGAACACAATCGATGTCTCTCGAGAAGATCCTGTGAGCACGCCAAGATGAGCTGCACAGTTAAATCTGGAAGATACCGTTGACCAAACAGCAAAATGCCCAACCCTCAGCCACCTCCTTCCGGTTTTCAAAGATTCAGACTTTTCTTTTTAACTCTGGCATCCGGTGGCATCTTGAAGATCAAAAGCAATATGGCTGCTAATGCCAGACCAACACCTAGACTTGGAGGGCCACATGGACTGAATTCCTGGGCAAATCCGGAGAGTAAAGGAGCGACCACTCGCCCCACCGCTGTCACTGACTGTCCTGCTCCTATTAAGGTCCCACTGGCCTGCGCCCCCCCACGGCTCAGCTCGAGGTCTGTGATGCAAGTCCTGCCGATCGTGGTGGAGATGGCAAAGAACGTGGAGCAGAGCAGGATCTGCCACACGTTCGGGGCCGTGGCGTACAGGAATATGAGGGAACAGGTGAGGATGCTGGAGTGCAACAGCATAGACAACATGTCATTGTTGTAGAGTTTGGTCACTGGGCCCACCAGGAACCCGGCCAGGGCTCCGAGTGTGCTGCTGTAGCTGATGAGGTAGCCAGTCACCTTCGGCTTCAGCGAGAACCTCTCTTCCAGGGCCAGGGAGAAGTTGCTGTAGTACAGCATGATGGCTATGGCCATAAGGAGCCGGACTAAGAACACATCCCACATGTCGGAGGAGGACAGCGCGCTGATCTTCCGCAGAACTGAGGAGACCTGTTTCCACACGGGCCGCAAGTGACTCTCACCCGAAGTTGTAGCTTCTTTCAGGTGGTTACTGACCATGTACTTCTGTCTGGCGCTCTTGCTACTGTCGATGCTTGGGATTGTGGTCTGCTCCAGTTTTATTAAGGAATCGTTCCAAGGCAACATCCACACAAGACCTAAAAAGTTACAGATCAACAGGTCACCTCTTTTGTGATGGTGACTGGAAAGGATAGGAATGGGCTTTACATGCAGTGAAGAGTATAATGATAGAGAAGGCTCCTTTCACCAATAAGATTCATAGAGTCAAAGATATGGGGCTTTTTGGTCAAAATGAAATTAAATGAAACTGAAGCTAAACACTCTCTAAATAGTTTCAATTCTTCTCCCACTTCTGTAAGGTTTGCATTCAACTAAGTCATGACAAAGACTCAAACAAAGAGCTAAAGACTTAAATAATAATACAACAAAATAAGTAAATATCAGTATCACAGGTTATCTTCCCTACATACCTGCATTTAAAACAAAAATGGCCGAGCAGACAAAGGACGATGTGTAGAAGCCGCCCTCGTGCTCTGTGAGGTAGCCGCCCACCACCGGGCCCAGGATGAAGCCTACACTGGAAGCTGCGTTGAAATGACCCATCACTACGGGGCGCTCTGTCTCTGACACCAAGTCAGACAAGAGGGCCCTGCAGATGGAAAGGGAATGTTTAAAGATTCCTGTAAAAGAAAAAACAACAAACAAAAAACGATTTAACACTTATTGTTAATCATTTGACTGGAGTGTAGTACAGCAGAAGTACACAACACAATTTCTGCTTCTAAAACATTTCCTGCATTTTTGCTTTTTACCTGCAATCTTCAATTTCAGAATACCAGACCTGTAGACATGAGTTTACTATTGGAAGTTTCACTAACTCTAATACTTAAAACCTTAAACAATAAAGAGGAAATTAGCCCTGACATTGATGCAAAATCTCTGCTATATTTGACTAAAGTAATGAGGACAAAAACACAGATTCCAAACTGTCCTTTCATTATATTATCAGTCATTTTGTGCATTAAAGATTAATGTGTGATGTGCTGAACTGTAGTTTTGGAGAATTCGTTCAAATACAACAACTTACCAACTGGAATTCGGGCCACTATGAATAAAACAATACTAGTGGATAGCCCAAGCAGTATGTAACCCAGTGCACTCATTAAAATACAGGTCAGCAACGAGTATCGTCTTCCTACTACATCACTCCAGCTACCCTGTGGAGAACAAACAGTTAAAATTGTCCATATGTGAAAAGTTCAACTATATGCTTTTTAATTAATATACATGAAGATGAACCATGCATCTCTGTTACTAATATAAACATATATAAATAGATTTTCAGCCTAATTTATCTTTGAATACTCATAAAAAGTACAATCTTATTTAGCATATGACACTAATTATATAAACTGGACCAACCCTTTCATTGTTTAATTAATTAAACAGGTCCTGACCTCACAGTGGTGAGAAAATGGCATCACATTCACCTGAACAATCTGTGTGCTTTAGGGAATATCAACCTGTGCTCCCAAAGCACTTACATGCCTTGATTATTGAAAAATAAATCAGTTTACTTCACTGAAATAGTTTTGTTCCAGCAGCATTTTGTATCATTTTGCTGTTCATTTTGATTAGGTGGAGTACACTGATTAAGATGTTTAATCCAGCACCAACAAAATCATGACAATATGTTTTCAAATTATCATATATTTGTTAGAAAATTAAGCAAAATCCAAATATATTAACACTGCTTTATTAGTAGCAGAGATCACCTGGTCTGTTCAAGTATTTTTGTGGGGAATTCAAGACATTCTTCTGTGATTTACAGCTGCTTGACTAAGTATGGGTGAATAACAAGAAGAAGAATTAAGTATACTGAAACACAGTTATTCAACAAGGTTGTCTTAGAAAGACTTGACAGAGCTCCTGATTTCTGCCTGAGAGTTATTAAGGTATGAAAAGCATGTATACCACATAACGATATAATTAAATCAGACCAATTTAATTAATCTTGTTCAGTTATGTGCTTACAGCAGACCCTTCTTATTTATTCAAGCAGCAAAGGATAATATAGATACCTTCATTATAGTTCAGTCTCATGACTGAAGAATTTAAACCAGTTTTAAATCCAATATGTATCTCCTTTTATAAAGCAGCTCAGCACACCAAGAATGTCTCAGTTAAAAATACTGTTTGCTGTTTACATTATTATAGGAACCTAACTGCGATGTCACTCTCACACACAACCAAACTGGTGCTGATGGACAACAGTCTGGACAACAGTTTGAGAAAATATCGTCTTTTATATACATATTTCAAACATACAATTTAACTCTTGCAGTTCAGTACGTAGTCTGTGTCAAACTTTTTTATCAACTTAATAACATCTGCATTTCTCTTTTATTTAACTACATATTTTCAAGACAAACAGCTCTAAAACAATTAAAACAACAAGTTCTGACATTCCCAAAATCCCAATTACTTACAACTAATGTACTGGAAAAAAGCTGTAGAATGCCATAAGTTGAACCTGAAATTGGATTAACAAAATAATATTTACACTCACATTAACATTTTTGGCTGTTTGATTCAGGTTTATCAAATTGTAATTAAAACATTTAATAGTGCAACAGGTAAAAGGTGACATCTGACTAAGGCTTATTGCAATGTTCCATACATATTGATATTGATTTATAACATATTTCAGTGTTTTCACAGACCCTAATTAGCACTACTCTTGGAACTACCCAATGTTAAATTGCATAGACTAGTCTAGGAGTTGTGTTAATCAGGGAACATGATACCAGACCATAGAGCATTTTTGCAGACTTAAAATAAGTCCTTATATAAGGGGGTGGTTTCACAGACTCTGATTAGCATTTGTCTTGGACTACCCAATGTTATTGTAGATAGTGTAGTCCATGACTAGTCCTAGGTCTGTGAAACCAGAGGAATACGTTTTGGGACGGTTTTAGATTAAGCTAATTTACAGAATATTTTGCAACATTCTGTTGGAAAAAACATTTTATCATAATATGAATTTGTATTGCCTTGAGGTAAAAGTACAAAAATAATACAAATTATTATTATTTATGTAAAAAAATTGTACATTATAAGATTGGTTAATTGAATATCAATACAGTTTTTTACTCAAACGGTACATCAAATTATTTGTTGATATAACACACACGTGAAAGAAAAGACAGTTACACTGACCTACTATCCCAGCCAGTGTGGGACTCGCCCCAAGGGACTTGACATGATGGCTCAATAGGGGAACAATCATGCTGACTCCAAAAAGGTCCTAGAAATCAGAAGAAAATGTGCCAAGTTAGTTGAATCAAGTATGCCATAATTAGGGCCTCAGAAAAATAATTGGTAAAAATGAAGGGTCTGACTAATCTGCACCTCCAGTACCTTATATTTCGTTCAATTCACTCCAATCAACCTGATCTGCTGTATAATTAGGTAATGAACATATCAAGTAATAATACAATATGTCCCTTTATAATGAAGATCAGACACAGATATTCTACAACTGATGCGATGAAAAGCAAAGCTGAACTCGAGTAGACTGACATTTTTTCATATTTAAAATCAGTGTACATTTCAGATGACCTTTCTTTTCAATCAGAATTGCAGGTACAGCACTGTCCTGATGTAAAAGTTAAAATGCTCAGATTTGAAAGTGCCCAAAGGACAGACATCTGTTTACTGGAAAGTGAGGTGACCTAAAATGTCTTCTCTAACAAAGCCCCAGCAAAATGACCCTTGCAAGTCAATATATTAGGAAGCGTTCGGTTCTTTAGACGCAAGTCTAAATGTGGAAACCTCAGGTCGCCTTCCTGTAGCGCAGATTTCCGCAGTTCTGCGCAGATCTGCAGAATCCCACCGATCCCATTGGTACAGAGCCGCGCAGAAATGAGGACATCTGCGCTACACGGACGCGACAGTTTCCCTCAGGTGTAATAGGGTGTGCAGGTGCACAGATCAGGTCAGGGTATACACAGCTTCAAGATTAGTGCAAAAACACTAACTGATCATACACATAACAGGAATCTACAGAGCACTTTCCACCGTTGGATATCTAAATCACAGTACTGTCCTTTGCATTGTAGGCTAGGCATATATTTACGTATACACTTTTGGCTAGTACTACTTAATTACACATTCCTGTAGAGTTACAACATGACGTTTCACTTACCATGAATCCTACAACATACATGCATTGTATGAAACGCCTCTGTTTGAGTGGTCTCTGAAATGCACTACATTTCGGATGACACATTCTGCCTCTGCTCAACATGCGGAAATGCGCAGCGCGCTGCGGCACTGTTTACTGGACTGGCAGCGACAGGGTCCTAATAACGTCAGCGATTTGAAGGGGGTGCTCACATATATCTCAATTGAAATATAACATGTGTGTATATATTTAATAGCATTTATAAAATCTATTTCAATTTCAATACATTACAAGACTGGGTTGTATAGATGTTAGTTGTTCAAATTGCCGAGAAGCAGTCTTAACTGTTTTTTACAAATACTGATAAGATGGTACAGTCCGTTTGTGCTTGTTTACGTCTGACATCACAGGCTGCGGAAGCGGCGCATTTGAAAAAAGTGCTGCCGTACAGCTGATCGTGTTGTTAGTTATCTTATGTTTTATTTCTTTGCACTTCTTTGACAGACATCTTTTATTGTATTGTAGATGTGTCTTCGTTTTCAACAGACTAACTTTTTAGCTGAAAGTAGTCTTCTTGCATGTCTGTAACGAAACGTATTGTAAACTAGCTACCTTTAATGTAAATTGGAAAGGAGATTCACCAAATATAAAACAGTATGGGAAATAGTATTAATCGAATGAGATATATGTATGTGTTTTAATGATTACAGTAATAATACACCCTTTATGAAAACGAAGTAGGCCTATAGTATCACTTTCACAGACCTTGATGATCACCTATCTAGACAAGTAATAATATGATGCTGTGATAGCAGACCCTATTCTGTGTAAGTATACGTAGTATACCAAAACATATTTATCCACATTTTCCAAAGACCTGATACTATTTTACTAATAGTGATATTTATGTTTGTGTTGTTTTTTAAATCCAATTTGAAGCACTTCTGGGCTTGATATGCAGACCCTGTAAAGAATTAAAATATTACATCTGCTATCTTCCTTCTAACTACAAAAGCTGCTTCAGGAAATATCCTTTGATGATGTAAATATAACTTTCCAAATTCAAATTTACAAGCAATGTGTTTTACTTGCAAACTTGTAAATATGTTGGCACCTCCACTAAAAGGCCTACAATTGATCACAAAGCTTTCATTAAGATGCACAGATTTAGGTAAAGATCTGAGAAACACTAGTACTTTACTACTCTCTAAAAATGCATACAGGTTATGCAATACTTAAAGACAATGCTTTAACAGCATAACTGTAATATTTACTTACTAAGTATATTCATTAGATTTAAACTAAATGAAATAATTCGATTTTGGGTACTAGTCATTTATTGTATTGTTTTCATTAACAAAATTACTACATCTCAATATGTCAGATGTTTTTAGTTGTTAAAAAATTCTGCACAGTTTGCTGTATTTAATGCATTTTACATTAGCTACAGAAGGCTGTGTTTAGTAGATATGAATGTGTGAAGATAAGTAGTTATTTTGTAAATGTTTGAGGCATTAAGGAACATATTATAATTTGTATGTTGTTAATAAATGTAACAATAAACAGAAGGGGAGGTGTAAACATTATTAAATGTGTGGTTACTTTCAGATATTCACTTTAAGTCAGTCCTTCACCTGAATCAGTGCCCTCTGCCTTTCAGATCTGGGCATGTCTGTCTATTGCCTTACCACCCCAAGAAAGGAGTGCTGTGTGCTGTTTTTTTTCCCTCCTATGGTAGCTTCATATTGCATTTACCTACCTCTGCTTTTAAGCATTTTGAATGAGCACCTTTCTGGACTTTCTTCCTTCTGCCCCAACAGAGCCTCCCACAGCATGCTGCCTCTTCTGCTTCTCCCTGAGAGGGGGAGGGCTTTAGCAGAAGGCGTGAGCTCTGAGTAGCTGTGGAATGGGTTGGCACTGGGTTGTTACAATTAGGCCATGATGTTAAATGCAGTAGACACTGAGGACAGTAGATGAGAGGTGTTGGCATGGGCAGGAGGGATTGGCTTTGTGTAAGGAGAGGCGTGGCATTGCAGTGGTTAGAGTGGTATGGATCAAAGAAGTTGAGGCAGGACTTACAGTGGGAAAGGAGGGGTATGTCTCTAAAGGAAGTTCTTCTTGATGAGATGGGGAGGGAGAAAGGGCTTCTGTGGCAATCAAAATATTGTGACTTGACTTATTTTTAAACAAGCAATTGCTTCCCGTTCATTCTTTCTAAAGACCAATCAGCTGCTCTTGAAGGTGTCAGGTAAGATACAAGTTCTCATGGGGGAAGACACCAGCAGTCTTTGAAACTTTGTATTGTATAGTACTATTTTTCAAATTCATATCAATTATCAACATATTACTGAAAATAAAGGTCAAGTGATGCTCAGGGTATGTTTCCAACAGCACCCTCATGTGGTTTACTTATATACAATACTTTGAATAATTTGTAATGATTAGTTTCCTGAAGTAGTCAGAAACGACTTGGCTATTTTGCTGAGGTTCACATGAAGTTATTATTATTATTATTATTATTATTATTATTATTATTATTATTATTATTATTATATGTTTTATGTTCTCTAGGAAAATGGAGGGGAAGCTTACCAGATCCGGTAGAGAGAACTCTCACACAACTGTGTTAATTAACTTTGTTCTTCTTTACCCAGCTGTAAAATGTGCCACTGTATTGATAATTAGTTTTTAATTAAAGAAGGGTTGTAACTTATTCACTTATGAGGGCTTTCAAAATGTATTTCATGGATTTTACACAAAATTGAACCTAGTGTATTTATGAAAGATTGTGAATTACTTTCAGGTTAAAAATAAATAAATATAAATCCATTAACTGAAAATGTAATGTGCTTGGGAAGAAAACAAAATAACGAAAATATATTTGGATCATTGATGCCAGAACATCTTTTTCTTAATTATCTGGGTAACATGGCCAAAAAATAATGCTTTGCAATAAGATTATGTACACAAATGTAAAATAAATGTACAATATTTTTATTTACAGCAGTTTAGCACATTTTTAATATATGGAAGTAACAATGTATTTTACCTACATTTTATATAACCATAGATACTTAAACAAATTACATGTATTTTTACCTGTTCATCTTACCCACTCCTTGGTAGGTCTATTTAAAAGAGTGTAACTTCTGTGCTCCTACCAACTTATTTTAGTGTCACCCTTCCTTGTGCTGTCTGTGGAGGCCAGTTGCCAGTTATTTTTGCTTGGCCACACCTCTGAGCAGTTAGGATCTTCCATCAATATCCAAAAATAGATGGACAGTTCCATTTGGCAGTTCAATGTGTTTGGAGAGACCAGCACACGAAAGCCAACTGTGACAAGAACTCAGAACTCCTTCCAGCTGAAGACAGAAAGCAGTGCAGGGCAAAGCCAACAGATATGAAGCTTAGTGTTGCATTGTTCTTTGCGGGGTTTTTTGGAGCTCTGGGAACCGTGTTTTTCTTGGTGTCATTTGGGACGGATTACTGGCTCTTGGTGTCTGAAACTTGTTCACCTAATGAGACAGCAAGCAAAACAGTAACTGAGGTGTGTTTTTGGGGGGGGGGATTACTAAGCTGTCTGTTCGTTTGGGCCAAGATCACTAACTATTTTCTAAAATTTTAACAATTTAAGCTAAGTTATTAAAAATATACAAGTGTGTATGTTTGTGTCTATATAGTAATATATACTGTACTATAAACTGTACAGGATTATCATTATTTTTTATTAATACCATATTTTATATATATTTTTAACTCTATAGTAAGAATAAGAAGTAATGTAGTCTATAAGAAAAAAAATTGAAAAACAATTAACATATTTTGGCCATTATTTGACAGGGGTTGGTACAATTCATAAGCTCATAATTCTTTAATTATTAGTAATTAAGTACTATATTGATTTGTGACCTTTTTTATGAAATACCTTCTTGCAGAAATTTCCAGAAGCTTATTATGGTTTATGTTATTAAGTTTGTATTCATTTTACCAAACTATAGTACATACATATTATTAAGGAGTATTTACTATGTATTACCCTTAGATAATTGATAAAAACAATTATGTAAGTTGAATAATAATAGAGAGCAAGAGAGAGAGAGAGAGAGAGAGAGAGAGAGAGAGAGAGAGAACTTACATATTGGTTGGGAAACTTCAGTGTGGATATATGGTTCAACGTCATTGTGCAGTAAGTGTAAAATGAAAAGTTATTCAGGGGATGTACAGTAACTCGGTAAGAGCACATGAAAAAAAGAAAGAATCGGCAGCAGCTGTTATCTGTGGAGCTTACTGTGCAGCTGGGCTAGCTGATTCAATGTGATGGATATAGAATCGACTGACACCCAGATATTCGTTTTGCCTTTCCTGTCTCAGATCATTGAAAGTATCTACACCCTTCATTTGTCGACCTCTGGTGAACACTAGAACAGAAAGGTTATGGACAAGGAAAGTCAAACATCTGGTGATGATAAAGCAGGGTTCTCACAGTTCTTGCAACATCCAAATGCCTTTGCTTAACAAACGCCTACAGAAACAGCCATTGAATTCTAGCTTGTCGACAACTGGAGGTGATCTGCTTAAGACAATGAATCTGAGGTTGTGTGATGCATTTTATTCTTTTTTTTTAGCGTGGAGATGGGGTATTGTCACAAAAGGACACTGATACGACCTTTTACCACGAGGGCCTCTTTTGGAGATGCACTTTTGGTGGAAAAATGGGAGAGGACAGCATGTGGAAGTTCTGGTTCAGTAAGTAATCTCTAACACATATTCAGTTAAACATACTGAGTTTGCATTAAAAAGCATATTTAATTTTCACACAAGTAACTACAAAAAACATGAAAAGAGACAAGGAAGAGGAAGGAAACAACCAGCACTTTCACCCAAAGTGATTATCTTGTGAATCACCTAATTCCAGAGAGGCTAGTCAACTCTACCATGTTATATTTTATATCCCTCCTGCTTTCCATGCACTGATGTTACACAGGAGCATTTTAAGAAGGACATTGTTTTAGCTGGAAAAATAATGACTCCAATGGAAACATTCTTGCCCCAAACTGCTGACACATTCTGTTAGATTTGTAGAATGTCCACCTCTTAAACCATGGGTTAACTTTTACCTGGACCAAGTTGGCTATACCTTCTTAAGTTTTTCTTTTCTTAATCTTAATTAAAAAAAGCCTTTCAACACTTTAAAAACACACTGGTATCATAACCACTACAAAGATAGGTGTGGTTGTCTTGCATTATAAGCAAGTGCACCACTGGCAAGAAAATCCAATAAAGCTGCAATTGCAAAGCCATGTGCATCTAGGGCCTTGAAGTCAGCATCTTTAAATGAAACAGATAAGTGGGAGGATACAAACCCAGTAATCCCAAATTTGGAAAAATTCACATGATATATTTTGGAAAGCTGGCTCTTGTACTCTCTCATTCCCATGCCAAGACTAATGCAATATGGCTTAGGCTTGATTCAATGGTTGAAATTAGTGCTGTACTGAATGATTTTTAAATAAAATAAAATACAATAAAAATATTTTTTTTTCGATTAATCGATTTACTTGATTTTTATTGTTTTCATTTAATAATGGCTTCCTTACTGGATGATATTCTGTAATATCAACTCTACAGTATTAATTTGGTCCTCTCACTCTGTTCATGTTCTGTATCCAAATAGCAAGTATGAACTAAACAAAACACATGACATTGAGAGTTCATTTACCTCTGATAAGTTAAAAGTTTGCTTTGGCATTTACTGTCCAAAGGAATTGACTTCTTCAGGATCACCAGCTGCTTAGCTATCCCCATTATGTTGGCTTAAGCAATGCTATGAGCTTTATTGCATTAAACCTTACATCCTGGTATCACATAAATGAATGTTCTTCTTTTTTTTAGCCAACCAGCCACCATCAAAGGTCTGCTCACATGCCTATCTCTTTCCATTCCCAACTTCAGCAGAGACTAACAATTCCACGGCCTATTCTCCTGTCAGTAAGTACTGCCTGCTGGCCAGTGTGCTCTGCAATTACTCACACACAGGAAAGGTATTTTATCCAGACACAGTCAGAAATACTGATATACAAAATGCTAGGGTTTTCTTTAAGATACTTCTTATTTTTTTCAACTGCTCTGTTGTCATTTATAATCTACAGAACTTATTTTAAAATAAGTATATGTTATGCAGTGGATCCAGTCCAAGAGACAACCCAAGCATGCTGTTGGTGTTGTGTGAAGCAGCAGGAGTCTGCAGTTTGAAGGGTCATTTGCAGCTCAGCTGGGATCAGTCTTAGCAAACCTACTGCATCGCATGCTTACGTGCAGCTGCCCTGGTCTTTCCCATTCAGTGCAGGGGATAAAAATATTTTAAAAAGCCACATTGTAAAAGTAATTTTGACTTATGAATAGAGAGTAAATCATATAGTAAATGAAACCACCATGCAAATGGCATCCTAATGTAGCAACAGAACACCTCAGCACATACTACTGAGCACAGAGCGCTATTTCAATAGAAGTCATTGAGATAGAACAGTATGAAAAACATCTAGGGGTTTTCACACATATAGTAAAAAAACAGCATTTTTTCACACCATGGCCATGTTTGTCCTTGTTCAGGTGTTTCTTTCTTTTTTTTTTTACCACAAAATGAATTAATGTATATGTATTTGTATTTAAATTAAGTATACATTTTCTTAATACAACACCATGGGGAACAAATCCATTGTTATACAGCAATATGGTGTGTGTAAATTCTAGAAATGAAATGCTTGAGGTTTAGATGTTTGTAGAAAGTTAACTGCATGTTAGTTAAGGACACAGACTCTTCAGAAGTTGTGCTAATGGGCGGGCTGAGCTGAGACGTCTTGGCTTTTCATGAAAGCAACTGTGAAATCATACTTGGTACAGATACCCTAATGGGCAGTAGTCTTTGACATCCTGGTTGCCATATCAAGATCATCAGTGCGGGATGCTTTTTGTTTTGCAGTCTACCGAGGGTTTTGGAGTATCTTCATGCTTATCGGAGTGGCCGCTGTAGTCATAGGTGGATTCGTCATCATCTGTGCTGCTCCATTTGCCAGCCATAAGCTTTATAAAGCAGGTGGAGGGCTATTCTTAACCTCTGGTAAGTCACAGTACTTGTGTGATTAAGTAAGTTCCATTTCACTTTAAAACATTTGATAAATCTACTTGCCTCCAAGCTGTGATCAACTTAAACAGACATGGATTAATTTTAAAGAGGTATTCATCATTTTGTGTGTCCGTTACGTGAAGAGAAATGATGTGCATGACAACAAAATCATTTCAATAGTAAGTCTAGGTGTTCTTTCAGAGTATGGATTTCATAACATCCTTTTTTTCTGTGACAACATGGCATTAAAACCTGCCATTGGAAAAAAATAGAAGTTGTTGATTGATTTAGTGATCAGTAGGGCTACATAGTAAAGCACATCCAGAGTACTGTTGTTAAGTAGCAGACTTGACAAAAGCTGCCCTCTGATCAACCTCTATGTTTAGTACATTCTATCACTTTATTGTGGACCCTAGCACGATGACGTAGTATATTTTGGAGCAGTTCCACTTGCCATGGTGAAGATTGTGTTGTAATTTGATACCACAACCTTTAAAACAAGGATTACTTGTGCTGGTTGGAAGGAAGCAGAGTGTACAGTGTCAGTTCTATGCAGATCAGGCCACATGAAATGAAATTAATCATCATTAAACCACATTTCTGGGGCCATTCTAAGTTAGGTATTGTATAGGTTGTTTACAGCAATAAAATGGATCTTGTTTTGTACTCTCTTTTTGCAGGGCTGTTCTTCCTTGCAGTCATCGTCATGTATGTCATCTGGGTCCATGTCTTAGATGGGCTGACTGAGTACACCATTCAAAAGCAGTCCCAGTGTAAAGACTTCACCGTCAACGTCAGATATGGCTTGTCCTTCATGTTTGCACCTGTGGGAGTCTTCTTTTGTCTGCTGGCTGGCTTGCTCTTCCTTTTAATAGGACGTACAGTGCAGTTGCATTACAATTAAACACAAAGGCCATCGAGCAACGTGCACATTGGAACAGAGACTGGATGTTTTATGCTTGCCAAAAAAAATGTGCATATAAAATCAACATCATGGATATACGACAGGAGAATGATCATCAGATAGTTGTAGCGATACATGTACAGGTCCCAACTGAGTATTGTGAGTTAGTTCAAAACACAAATGTTTATTAGTTTCAATATTGAATGTTCATTCATACCTATGTTCCATTAAAATTACTTTTTTGTCTGATGTTGATACACACAGCACTTTTATAGCATGAAATTGAAGCATAACTGTTAATCTAAGGATGATACACCAGTTTTTTTGCTCTAACCAAATGGTTATTTTCAGTCAGTCAGTTGTGCTGTTGCTCCCTGATACAGTAGAATATACTGTATATTAAGTATATTATGTTTAGTCGTATTTAATTCATAACATAGCATAGCATTATTAGTTTGATTTACACAGAGCACTTGTGCTCTAACAATATTTTTAGTAGGTTTGTCACTTTCAGATACATTTCAGTCTTTCCTCTTAGTGTTCTGGGTTTGGGTGGGATTTGCAATGAAATTACATCATTTTACCAGGTGGATCCACTATAATCTTGATCGTTTTAGCATCCCAGTGCATTAACCCTTGGGCTGCCAGTGACTTGCCCATATATGTGAGTGCTGCTGTTTGAATGCAATTATTTTTTAATGTTTCTTATTTGTGTTTAGTTTGGCTTCATTTTAATTTAAAATCAGTTTCAGAAAATTACATTACATTATTATGAATTATGAATGATTTCAATTAATTGTATAATGTACAACTGCAATACACAGTGCCTTCTTTGAAGAAGGATATATAGGATGAAGAACCAAAGACAATTTGTTTTTCAATTGACACAGAGGAAATTATGAAATGTATATTTTATGCTTTGTAGTTTTTATTTTTATTTGGCAATAAATGCCAACCAGCCTGTGGTTTAAATAAATACAATTCCATAATTAACAAACATACAGTGCTTTAAGAAAATGTAGTTATGTTATATTATAATATTATAATAATTATTATTTTTTGTAATTTAATTATTCAGTTTGCTGTATAGTAAATTGTACAAATAGGATCAGGTCCTGGAAAAAAATGTTTTTTTCCTTTTCTGTATAAAGAATTGTAATGCTTCTGTATTAAAACCATCATTTAAAAATAGGATTTGATAAACAAATACTGTAAGCTTATTTTCTATTTGTGTATTACTGATAGTTTAGGTATATATTGTTTTCCACATTGATTTTGTAGCAATTCAAGATCAATTTTAACGTTTAAATATGCATGGCTGTACAGTTAAAGCAATAAAGAAAAAAATAAAGTATACATGTACATACCTATTTTGCAGTTTTACATTTCCAGTTTGAGGTAGTAGATTTAAACATTGTTCAGTGTTTTGCCTTTCACATTGAAAATGCTTTTCTTAAGGTACATGGGAAAAGATATATATGTAACCTCTTATGTTAATTATATATATATATATATGTATATGTATGTATGTGTGTGTTTTGAGTAGACTTTATTAAATATTGACAGTGCTGACTACTTACCTACAGTATTTGGTTAAGATATTCATCTACAGAGGTACGGTAAATGGAAAAATATTTCTAAAGCCTTCTAAAAGTTAAACTTCATTTCTTAATTTGGCTGAAATATAGACAGTGGGTAAATGGTAATCCATTTAATGTAACAATCTCAGAGATATATAAGGGATTTAGGATGTTTGATAATTGCCTAATTTAAGGTTATAGTTTTTTGTTTTCATATTCTATGTCGCTTTGTAAATTTGCTCATTTTTGGAAAGGTTAGAAATAATGATTCTGAATAATATAATGGTCTCTGGGGAAAAATTAAGGCATATAACACAGGGAATAACCCCTGTTTAATATTTATTAAACTAATAATTGAACTACATTGTAGTTTTATTTGTATGAAGATTAACAAGCCTCTCTGCCCTTTCCCTTCTCCTAAAATAGCCTTGTTCTCTCTGTCCTGGAAGAACATCAAAAAGTTTTGCTTCCTCATGAGCCCAGGTTTCAAACCCCAGATCATCAAAGTCCTGACACGGCCTCCCAAAATCTCCCACTGTGTAGGCCTACTACTGGGATGCCCCACTGATGAAAACATCCAGGCCCTTACTTTATGACTCTCTGATCGTCTGCCAAAGAGAGAGAGACATGCAGATGGCAAAGGAAGAATTCCACACATAGCCAAGTGTCTCTGTTGCAGGGTGGGAAGACGTTGGCCTTGGGTCCACCTTCATACTGACGATGGGAGTGCCGGTACTACCCTCAGGAATAGTTTGAGTTATCTTATGCAGTTAAGACGGGCCAGAATTGTACAACTGTGCTGGAGTATCATCTGTGTTACACAAATAACCCCTCTCAGTGGATTGCTACCAGGCGTGGCTGTTGTATGTAGTTGTGAGAAAATATACTGTACTATAATTGATTGACAGGCTTGTGATGCTGGCAAGACATTTGTAGGACATTCAGTACATCTTCATGCTGAGAACTTTGTAATTGTGATACCTGTCCATTATTCAGGGCTCTCGTCAAAGGAAATATGTGACATAAAGAGAAATGTTAAGTTTGGAAAGAGAAGGTTGAATGGCAAAGCAATCTAGGCTGGCTTCACAGAGTGGTTTAAAACAACTGAATGCCATGAAGCAGCTGGCAGGATTTCTGACCATAGCTATAGTGTTACACATTACTGCCAGAGATCTTGTGCTGGCTTGGCAGCTATTTTAAAGTCCATTCATATCAAGTTACCTTGTAGCTAAACTAAGTTAAGCAAATAGTCATAGGACTCATAAGATTTTTATTATATATAATTTATTTCCCCACTAAATCAATTTAAAAACATTAATTTGGACTTGGGATGTTCTAGTTCATATTGGTTGATAGGTTGTAGTAATAGTTTATTTTCATCTCTGCTAATCCCGACTTCATCTATTTTCATCAGCTTTCTCCTGCTTTTTAAAGAAAATCTTGATTGAAATATTAAATCTATTCAGGCACTCATTTGCCCAATACGGCCACTGTTTACAGACGGTATATACAACTTCAAGAATGAGATGATATGTCTACAGAGAGATTAATTGAATATATGGCAATGTTTAGTTTGTCCACTAGGGGATAATAATATTCTGTAATAAGAGGATTAGTGTCCTCTCCTTCAACCTGGGAGTATGTGAAGCAAGGTAGTGAGTGAAGAAGCCAGAATAGACCATTCATGTCAGATCCTATAGAATGGATACATCTTATTCACAGTCAACTGGATGTAGGACATTTCTCCCATCCCAGGCTTACACATCATTCACACAGGAACTACCAGACCCTTAAAACTGCAGGGGTTCAATACAGGTACAGGTGAGTCTTATTTAAAGGCTACAGAAATGAAAACTAAACCCAGGTAGATCCCAAACCCAAACTATGATCATTGCAGTGACAGGCATCATTCATAATACTGATCCGCATAAACTAAACGTGGGGACACACACATGAGGATCATCACAGATGCGATTGGTGATGCACATAATGCTCCTTTATGTGCTTGACATACAAATAAGATTGTCAGTGATCGTAACTACTTCCTTTTAAGTAATGAGCTGATCCAGTAATTGTTTAGCTAAAAGATTGAGCATCGAACACAATAACTACTAGATTATAAACAAATAGCATTTACTTCAACTGACAATTGTTTGATTTTGTTATGGTGGTGGTTAAATCTATTCTCTGCAAAGAATGACTGATACGCTGAATATAAGCAGACTTTTCCTTAGCTGATGGTTGGTATTTAAAACGAAAGAAAAAACAAAATATGAAAATTGAAATTGAAATCGTTCTGCATTGAAGCTCTAGAGTTGTTGAGAAATCAAATTCTCCAGGCTTTTCAAAGTAATCAAAACCATCATAAACAGATGTAGGGATTTCACCTTTTCTATGGCCTATTTCTTGCTAGATAATTGTGAAAACTTGAAATGATTCAGCATCTTAAGTCTTTTGCAGTTGGACATGTTACTTCTTATAGTTTCACTCACAACATCTGTTCCTAATCTACCCCAGCAAATATCTATTTAGAAAATGGTTAATGAAAGTGATACTTCATAAAAGATCTTGTGAAATATAATCTGGATATTTTTCAAATGTTCTTTACTTATAGTATCCTGTTCTATACCTACAATCATAAATGACTCACTTTCATACATTACAGTTAGCAAAGGACAGTCAGCAGTGTGTTTAAATATATAGTTTAGATCAGACTTACATCAAATACATTTGTCAATTGCTCCAAGTGTGAAACTACTATCCTTTCTTGAAAAAAATCTTGAAAGGCATTTGCAATTTCAACCCAGCTGAATTCTTCTAGGTTGTCTCAAGTGATTTGCTGGACATACAGCTCTGGAAAAAGAGCCCACTCCAAGTTCAGAAATCAAAGTTAAGTGGTCTCCTTTTTTCCACAGCTGTATTTAGATTCTGGTGCTATGCAGATCAGAAATGTAGTACAAATATTTGTTTATTGTCTTTGAGGTTATACATATTGTTACTTTACTATTGTGTCAGTGGCAACACAGTGCTGTGTGATATGGTGCAATAGCCATGCTTATGTATAGTAATTGAAAAAGCCAGAAAAAGGTGTGAATAGTCCAGAAGGAGAAGTCCCTTTCTACCTAGAAACAAATTATTATTATTATTATTATTATTATTATTATTATTATTATTATTATTATTATGCTTTTACATTCATTGTCATTTAATTTGACTTTAAATTTCTAAAATCCATGCAATATGCACTTCCCCACTAGGGGGCAGTCTTGTTTTACCAGTAAAATAAAGTCAAGCAATGCCTGTTAGTCTTTTTCTTTCTTTCTCCTTTTTCTTTCTTTCTTTCTTTCTTTCTTTCACCAGTACTAACATTGAACAAAATACAGAAATCAATATATACCTATTGACATATTTTAAAATTACATATTCATCGACTATTTCTATTTACAAGCATTGAGATCAATCAATCAAGTCTCTGAGACTTTCCAAATGTTGTCTACTATAGCTTTTTTGGAGAACCTGTTTCACACCAAATTACTATATGACTGCCCTTACTTTTCAAAAGGCAAATCTAACAATGTATCTCAATAACATGTGAGTGTGGCTGTTTGACATCACCTTCCTAGAGGCCAACTAGCCCACCTTGAAGAAGCAGGTAGCATAGTCTGAGAACAGGCTTAACAAAAAAAAGGTTATATAGTTTTTAATACAAGCATGTTCTGAGACTAATACAAAAGGAAACACCAGAGACCAATGCTGTTGCAGTCTATGGTGAGACATGAATATTTCAAATGCCCAATACACAATGAAATTAGCAAGTACTGAGTTATCATGAGATTCAATTGATAGACGAGTTGAAAACTTTAATGAATTAATACTAAAATTGTTATATATGTGCATTTATTTATATTTATATATACATATACATGTATATAAATGATGGAACTATCACAGTTTGATGATTAAATATGTAAAGCATGACTACAGGTGTAGTTATACATTTTATAACTATATTTCTGTTTGTTTTAATGCGTAATATACTATTCACCCCTTTTTAATCTCAACAGTGTACAAGGTAAGCATAATTACATTTCTGTGTCACATTTGTTGCTGTAATGAAACACAGCTTAAATATCTTTGTCATTCAGCACAGAAGGCATCTAACCCCCTTGAAAGCATTGGAATAAATTGATATTTTAAGGTAGATTTTAATGAATACTGTGGCTTATTCAATCATAACTTCCAGTTAAGTTTGATCTTTTGGCAGATTCATTACCATTGTATTGCCCCCTGAATTTCATATGAAACTAGTCGTACTGCTCAGCCTTACACATTCTCACTATTTTTCTTTCTCTTAATCTAATTCTTTGTCTCTGGGAGACGAGAGTGTCCATTGCAATTACAGGATGAACATTAAATCCATGTGCGGTGAGGCATTTTAATCTTTTCTGGTGAAAATGTCATTAAAAGAGAGCCCGTAATTTTGAAGTACAGTGTCGTTTGCTAGAGGTTTTTCAGACTAAGAAAAAAAAATCTTGTTTCCAATGAAGCTAAACGTCAAACTGAGCTGGTAATCACTTTGCAATTCAGTGGGAAACATAAAGGAGCTTGCAGCTGGCCCCATATCATAAAACGCACTAGCTTTGGACGGCCTCTTTTGTATGTGATGTCCAAGCCACTTGTTAATTTTAATGCTACTCAAGGTGCCTGAATCCACCCGTTACGTGTGATTAAACTGCAGGATCCTGTAAGGTTTCCTTTGCAGAGTGTGCTCTACCAATTTCCTTTACTGTTGATAGGAATTTTACGATAGTGTTTCAATCTAAAAACACAACAACCCGGCAAACAAAAAACCTGAACAAAAACAGAAGGTCCTATTCTGAAACCATGGAGGCAAATTAAACAATTCCGAAGGCCACCAAACAGTAAGTTACTGCTCTGCACAGAAAATGAAACACTATTTCCTTCAATTTCATTCAGTCATGCTAGGTTTAGGCCTTCCCATCTGGGGTAACTTGTGAACGTTTACTGCAGCTTAAGTGCTGGTCGAAAAACACAAAAGAGACTTTCTGCTGATACACTTTACATGCCATAGTATTACATTTTATATCAATTTTAACATCCATAGATGCTGTGACATTTTAAAATTCACCATCTTTTACATTGCTTTGATCTTCCCATCTGACTTATTTGATTACTGTTTACTATTTCTTTAAACAATATATATATATATATATATATATATACACACACATATATAAAGAGAGAGACAGAGTGCATGTATGCAAGAAAGAGAGAGAGAGATGCCTATTTATAACCCAAGGATACACATTAATAAGATTTGTGATTAATTGAATCAGTTTAGAACAACTTCACTAGCCCAGGGATCTCATAAAGCACAACTGAACTGAAACAACCTGGGACTATTACATTTATACAATGGATCATGTTTTGCAAATATTAAAATGGAACACTTTCTCAGGGAAATACAGCTGTTTAGGAGCAATTTAATGATCTCGTATTGACGACTGCCCCACACATTTTTGTCAGTCTTCTTGGCAGCTCTCTCAGGAAATCACATCCAAAACAAACAACATGACCCCACACGAAGCGGTCAGTGAAAGCATCTTGCAGTTGACTGCCTCTACAGCCCTGCCATCATCTGGAGATGAGATTAGAAACTCTGAAAGAAAAAAAAATATATATTCCATTTTAGAAGTAACTCCCTCAAACTAACACTGCCTTGATGCTGTAATAATCTCAAAACTAGTACAACAATTAATCGAGCATGACTCTAAGAATAAATATAATTAATATAGAGGCAGATATAGTTAAAAGCCACAGTCAGGCACAATATATAAAATAGAGTATGTAGGATACACTCAAAGTGACAATAGAATTGTCTACTTTCTGCTTATAAGGCTTCACAGTGTGGTTTAAACATTTTAAACCATTTATGTGGGCAATGGAAGAAAACTGCAGATGTGCAAAAGCTGCAGAGAAAGAAAGGGCCAACCCTAATTGGCTTTAACGTGGGGCCAGCTAAAAACAAAGCGGAGAAAAGACACTTGGTAGAATCTTCTGCCTTTGTGCTGGACAGGACAAGTGTCTCCGGCGCAGCGGAGAGCGACTCTCCTGATTGTGCCTCGTATCAGTTCTGATTAACCTGAGTGATGCTTTCAGCTGGCTGTGCCGTTAAACAGCTGTCAATCGCCCCCCAACCCATTGATCGGCCTCCCTCTCCATCGCCACTGTCCTCTCATCTCTTCTGGCTGACCCGCTCTGTCCGCATAATGAGGCCCTGATTGCTCCCTGCTCTGCACTGTCCCCGCTCACGCCTCCGAGGGTTAATGAAGATCTGAGAGATCAACAAGCGCCTGTTAAACATGTCATTAATGTGACTCCAGCTGCAAATGAAACTCCAGCGCCGGGATTACTCTCTGAGCGCAGGCTGAGGGATGAGCTTTGTCAATCTTGGCTGACCTGCTGTGTACAGAATGAAACTCATATTATCTCCTTCTCTCTCCCCCCCCCCCCATCTCTAGGCTCTTGTCATCCTTCCCTAAGAATTACCATTCAGCTCTCAGAAAGATTGATTACTTGCACAAATAAGAGATTCTGGGACACTAATCATATAAAGAAGACTAGGAAGATGCAACGAGGGCTTTCCTTTATCTGAAAATGGTAACTTTCTTTACCTTCCATTGCCATGATTATATTAGGAACTGTGTACATTAGGAATGGCCATCTGATTATTTTTAACTAGTTTTTCTTTTCCCTCCTCCGTGACGAAAATGAGCTTAAGCCTCTTTTTTCTTTCTTTTTTTTTTCTCCCCTCTAAAGAAAATGATCAACATAGTGTGTTGGATGAGAGAACGAAAAAAGATTAAATCCAGCTTTCTTTCATCCATGAATGCTTTCATCTCTTTTTCAAACACAAGGAATTATCACTGCCGCTACCAGATTCAGTCCGTATGAGTGAGAAAAGGATAAGAATATATTGAAAGTTTTCGAGCTGGTGATTGGATATGTTATTTATCGGGCACCTGCTGGGTGACTCATAATGTCATTTGTTTCTGCGGCCTTGGATTTTGAATTCTTAAGGCTTGAATCCAGAATCCACAGGGAGGGACCCCAAATGTAGGAGCTCTTCATTCACTTTCTGAGATTGCCCTTCAAAAAAATCTTCATTGGCTCATATCGCCAAATGTGAAGAACAACATAATTCAAAATGATATGTATTGTGCAGGACTTTTTACTATTTGCACCTTCGGGTCGGTATAGGGAAAAGTAATCAAATGTTGCAACTACCTTTTTGTTTGAAAATTAAATTTCTCTGCATACATGGCATGCATCCAAGCATAACAAGGTGTAAAACAATAAGTGAATTAAATGCAGTGGGAGAAAATAATCTTATCATGAAAATAATTGGGAGCAATCCACTGTTTTTCCCTCGCTTTCTGGACTACACTCACCAGCGTATATTTAGTTAGTGAAGATAGGGACATGTCCCTACCAATGTCAAGGGGACGTTGAATTGTCCCTAACAATAATTGTGATAAATCTGAAATGTTGAGTAATTTTATGCGCACCAGAAAGAGTTAACTCTATCCAGATCATTACTCCTACAGCCTGAAAACCAAAACGCTAATTTGATTGTCTTAGACTTTAGGTTCTGAAGCCGGGGCACAGTGAACAATTCAATAGCAAATTGCTCCCGATTTCACCTGTGAGTACAGAGTTTAAAGAGAAAACAAAATCCTGGCGCATTACATTTAATGGCACCCTGGGATTTGTAGGTGTTTGGAGTTTCTGTAACTTACTCTTGCTTGAGATTTTTGGTATGTGTAAAAAGCAAACTTGAACAGTGTATCATGTGTATTGCTTGAATGGACAGTGTGACTGTTCGGGGTGCTGAATAAACGTGTAGCACAACCCCCAATTAAGCGGGTTGCCCTCTCAGGTTCGTAATTAAAGCTGCTACCAACAAAGGTAGTGGGGTAGCGTGAATGCTGCCACCACCTTTTGCAACCCAGTATGGTCTGAGAGGTAAGTGACCAGGAGGAGGCTTTCAGAGACAATAACCAGGATTAAAGGAATTGATCTTTATATTAAAATAGATAAAAGACACATACAGTTAAAAACCAGGTTATCACAAATCATATCCTTCCCAATAAAACCAAACTATAACAATTACCACCATTCAATAGATTTATAAACACCCCACCCTCCCCTATTGTACATTTAATTATTATAGACCATATAACCAGTGTTGGGGGTAACGCGTTACAACAAACGCGTTATGTAAGAATATTACTTTTCTGAAGTTACGAGTAAAGTAAGGCATTAATGTATACATTTACACATTCATATTTGAGTTACTTTAAAAAAAGTTTAATTTAATTAATTTAATTAATTAGTTTAAGTTCAGTTTAATTATTTTTTATTATCCTTTTTTTTTACACTAGAAGCGCCAACATTTCGAACTACCTACAAGCGCCAAAGCCGGTCATTATAGCCGAAAGCTCGAACAGCTGCGATATGACAATCAAAGGCAAACCATCGTATAAAACTCAGAAGTTTTATTCATGAACATCAAATCCAACATTTACATAGGACAAATGTAGTATTTAAATTGAAATATGATCATAAAACATTAATATTATTGCTATAATTAAAAAAGCACTTTTTTCTAAACGCACACACTGCAGTCAAAACATAAATAACGATATAGCCTACAATATGCAAAAAGCTCTAAAACGGCATACAATAAGATAATGAAACAAGTGTAAACATAAATATTGGACTATTGCTAAAAAGCAATATTTACTAGTTAAAAAATAACTGCATTTATATTGCATTTATCAAAACATAACTGTACACTAAAGTAAACATTCTCAACATCGTGTAAACTTTGTTTTCAACATATACTGCTTGTATTCACTGTAGCTTCGTATTTCAATAAACGATTTATTATATATTTATCCTGCATAACTGTCAGCTTAACAGTCCACACAGGACATGTTTCTGCACTTTCCCTGCATGAGCTCGTCCCTCACACTGCATTTTGACAGCCCTTTCGAGGTGAACACTTTTACTCCACAAAATATAGCATCGCAATAAATGCTCCTCCGCTGATAATGTCCGTGAATCATTATTTTGGTGGATGTGCTGTGCTATTGCACTCTGTACTGTGCAGTAGCAATCGCATATTGATCAGTACAGTAAAAGCACTCGGTGCCATTTGGACCTGGCGTTTCACTCGCAGTGTTTTCACAGCACTGGCACAAACCCACGAATGATCTGTCATTGCCAGTATCACTGATGCCCCTAAATCAGTCATGTCCATATAAACAGAATGTCCAAAATGAGCTCTCTTCAATCTTCGTTTCCAATCCACGCGTGTTGTTTTTTTTTTGCATACATTGCAGAAATGATCTGGACTTTTTTGCATAAAAATTATTTTGGTTTGAGGACACTTGATAAACTTAATAGAAAACTCAAAAAGAGTTTTGGCTTGTTGGAATCAACTTATACATTTGTTTAGAAGGCCATTTGAAAGCTGAGAGATTTATGTTTAATTTGTGATGTAGTTTGTTCTCTATTGTTTTAAGTTATTAAACACTTTAAATGTTTAAGATATGTCTTTTGCCTTATTTTGTCAAACATAACCTCATTAAATGTGTTTAGCTGTGCTAATAATTATGCACAAAATATTAAATCTATCTGTTATTATAAACTAGAAGAAATGGATTCTAATTTAAAAGAAAATGAAGGTGTATGTTATATAGTCTGTTGTTCAATGCATTTTGCATTAGTGCAAAAAATAACTTCTCAGTCAAAAAACACCTGCAAGATCAAGCCTCAGCCAGGTAAGAAAGTACCGCAAAAGTAACGTAACACATTACTTTCCATAAAAAGTAACTAAGTAAGGCAATTCGTTTCTTTTTTAGGGAGTACCTCAATATTGTAAAGCATTACTTTTAAAAGTAACACTGCATATAACTATTTAGCAGCCTTTATCCCAATATGAAAAATACTTGCAGGATAAAACAGATCACAACAGCTCCCCCTATATGCAGTACCACACTCCATGCCAAGTATAACCACAGATGCATAACTTAATCCACACAATATAAAACTCCAATATTTAACTCCATATGATACACACAACAGTAAGTGCTAATTATAAATATAACAGGAACATAAAATATAAAATACAAATCAAACTAGACCGCAATATAGGTTAGCTACTCATCACAGCACTGTCTTAATTGCTAGATAACTTAGGGAAATCATTCATGGATCTCTTGAATAAAAGTGTATAGCATACTGCTCAAAATAATTAAGGGAACACTTAACATTGATGTCTGAACTTGGAGTGTTCCCTTCATTTTTTTGAGCAGTATATAATATATAATAAAGGGGGAGGGGGAGCTGATATAAAGAATGGGGTTTATCAGAGGGAAGGAAGTAAGACTAAAACAATGTAACCCATAAAACCTTAAAACAGCAGGAATAAGAAGGAGGACACTGCACAGTCAGGAGGCGGTCTTACAGTAGTCATTCAATGCAGCGTCTTTCAAATCACTTTTCTCCACAGCAAAGACCACTATTTTCTACAGTCCAATAATCCGTTGAGCCCGTTCTCGGTGCCCATGTTTAACTGAGCTCTCTCTCAGAGCTACGCGTCTCCACACGCACTCAGCCCCTCGGTCTGTGCAGTCTCTCCCTCTTTATTCCCCACTCGCCTTCTGGCAAACATCACCCTAATTACATACCAATTATCACCCATACATTTCCACGAAGACATATCAATTCAGTTTGGACATTACAAACGCAGTATATTTTATAGGCCAGGCCTTTTTTATTTAAACATTCATTTAAAAAGTGGGGGTAGATATTAAAATACATTTCAGTGTGGGTATGTCTTTGGTGACTTTGGTGAGCAACCTTGGTTGTAAAAACAAGCCCAAAACAAGCCCAACCTCCCATGAGCGTAATTTGCGGTCACATGGACAATAAATTCGGTAAAGATGGTTTACTGTCAAAAGTCATACATCATGGCAAGACTGAGCACAGCAACAAGACACAAGGTAGTTTTAATGCATCAGCAAGGTCTCTCCCAGGCAGAAATTTCAAGGCAGACAGGGGTTGTCCAGCAGTGTCTGTGAAAAAATAAATACAATAGTCACTCTTCAGTATCATGGTCTCCTGTCTTGCCCAACCAGAGAGAGGAATTGAGTACCCTGGAGGAAATCAAGAAGCACAATGTAAAACCATGTTTTTTCTGCCCAATCTATGGAGCGGGTTGTTGATGTGTGCCTTCCCATCTGCAGGCGATGTGCAGGTCGTCCCTGGGAATTTCACAGAGCTGCTCCTCCGAGGCATGGCCGCCCAGGGCAGCATCTTCACCCTCGCCGGGATTGGCGTGCTGTCCCTGTGCAACGGAAAAGTCCTGATGAACTTCAGGAAGGAGTTCCTGGATGCCGTGTCCACAGTGGAGCGAGGGACCGTGCAGAAGGAGGAGCACAAGACCCCGCTGGAGTCGCCTCCCACAGACCCCTGCAGCCGGCTGTGACGGAGGCGCAGGGCCAAGGAGGTGACTGACGAGCCCCTTCATTGTTCATTGCTCATTGTTTAATTAAGGCTAATTAACTGAATGGCACTGCAGGTCAATTCCATTTTTTTTTTGCGTCTGATTGAACTCAGTTCTCTTGTTTGTAATGCTGCCTGTGTGAGAAGATGTCTGATCTAGGCTGCATCGATGAGTGCAGGGGTGGAATATGCCTTTTACACAAGCTTTGTGTTCATGTCTCAGAGCCCCAGGATGCGAGGCAGGTCCTCCGCTCACAGGCACTGCTGCCAGGAGAGACTGGAGTGAGCGAGGAGCCGGACAGGAGCCTGAAGCCCACCACAGCACGAGGGAGGCAGGCAGGCAAAGGGTAAGTAATGCTGACAGACTGATTACAAGGGATGAAAGGATTTCTAAGTGATCACTCCTTTTTTTATTTTCGTTCACATTTCTATTCTTTGGACTCTCTGCCCAACAGTCTTCAATTCCCAATAACAGGCCCCTTAAACATGCAGGAGCCACCTGTGGGACACGGAGTGAGCAGCCATGACTAAGTCACATTTAAACACTCCATTTAAATATTCGTTTTTTTCAATCCACCTCAAACAGTGCTTGAATAATGTCTCCCTGATGTCTGGAGCAAGATGAAGTCTTTCTCTGAGTCATCTGTAACCTTCTCCTGCTCAGTTTACTCTCTCTCCCTTTTTACTCTTACTGAATCTCCCCACACAGTGAGATGAAAGGCATTAAAATTCCTTCTCCTCTCTCCCGGCAAAGACTGGACTATTCCTTGCCATCTCGGTGTCATGTCCCTGGGCTGGAGCAGAAGGCACAGACACTGGCGTCCAGTCCTCCCGTCCCCCTGGGCTCTGAATGTGCCGGCCATGAGCGTGCAGGACAGGTGCGTACCGGTGCCAGTACGGGGGGTGTGCACAATAATAAGTTGTTGTTGGAGAGGAAGAGGCAGGAGAAGAGAACCCTGACACCTGCTGGTGTCTGGAATCGACTCTTCCTTATCTGAGCCTGTGACCCTGCATGCCGTCCTTTAGGTGAGGGAGAGACCAGCAGGTCTGCAGGACCAGAGAAGGCCCATGGATCAGCCAGGCCAGAGAAGGCCCATGGATCAGCCAGGCCAGAGAAGGCCCACAGACCAGCCAGGCCAGAGAAGGCCCACAGACCAGCCGGGCCAAAGCAGGCCCACAGACCAGCCGCACCAGGAGCCACGCAAGAGAGTAACCCTCATAAGAGGATCTCTCTTTAACAGCATTCTTGTTCAGATTCAGGAGCAGGAGGCGCTCAGGAAGACCAGGAAGGAGTGAGTGGTCCCAGGGGAGATGTGGGGTGGGGTAGACTTTATAATACAACCTGTAATCATGTGGCATTAGTGTTTTGTTCTGATGATCAGAACCACCTGACATTTCCACGGTGAGAAGGATGCTTGCTTGTTTTTATAGAGCCTCATTGAATCCATGTGGTCTTAGGCCTGAAGCTGGTCCAACTGCACCTGACAAAGTGTCTGTGGGATCTCTGTACTGGCTGGGCTCGCCCTGAGACGTATCCACCTCTTAACACTGCTCTCTGTTCTTCTATCAGGTGGGTCGCTGAACGCATCACCCGCTATGAGATCTTCCACAGCATGCGGGAATCGCAGGACATGTGGGCCCACAGAGCCGAGGGCAAACCCCAGCACCGAGAGCAGACCAAGCACAGCTTCATCAGGTAACAGTCAATCTAAAACTTTAATTTCTTAATTTTATTATTTTACCATTTTTGAGCTTCAAGTGGCTTCGTCAATATGATCTGGTAGGATGGGAGCCAATTACCATGGTGCATTTTCTTTTGGCCAGCAAGTTGTGTAGTTGTCACAACGCAGGGGGCAGATATCTGATGTCATCTGCTGAAGCATGCTTGGTGTTGCTTCTTGCTCCAGGTCTGGCAGCCACCAGCTTATGGACCAGTGTGTGAAGTCCTGCCGAAAGAGACGCACCACCAACTGTTAAAGTAAAAACAGCCCCTAATCCTTGCTTTACCTTGTTCTCCTTTTCTGATTACAGGGCAGATTTCCGTGGGGACTACCGGCCAGCAGGCACTGCAAAATAATAAATAATAAACACTTTTAAAACAAACTAACTGTCTCTAATGCTTTCTTATGCGCTCTCAGTGTTTAGCAGATATTGAGCTCGGCTAACGGAGTCTGTCTCCCCGTCTCTAGCTCTGTTCATCCCCTCAGCAGCCTCTCACGCATGCCAATCTGGGATTGTCTGTCCGTGGCTTTGATGGACCAGTGTGGGTCATCCGCAGAGAGTCCAACATCTCGAAGGACTCCAGAAAAAAAAATAATAATAATTGCCCCTAACCCTTGTTTTACCGTGTTTACTGTGTGAATTCAATTTGTGTTATGTCATGATGGTTGAGTTAATAAGTAAAGAGTTAGTAAAGCACTGGGATTGAGAAAGCCACTCAACACTCAAAACTTGTCACCTTCAGCATTTCATTTCTGAAACCGTAATACTTTCGTCTGGTGCCATGGATAAGTGCAGATCTAGGTGTTGAAATTGAAAATCATTCACATACAATACACTCGATTGCTTTTATATTGTAATTTATTGAAAACTGGCTTCATTCCTCATTAACAAGCTGTCATCCAAATTCACAAATTCATTCACAAGAATGTAATTTACAATTTTATATTTTTTGTGAGACAAATCAAATTTCAAAGGACATTTATTGAAAGAGCTTTTTATAAGAACATCGCTGCTATGTTTTCCTCATAATGTTTTTGTACAGTGTGGAGGCATATAGGCATCTCTGCTTTTATAGGACATTTGAAATGCTGTACTGAACACACGATCCAAATGTAGAAAACAGGGCAGATGTTTTGGTTAGTGGATTCGACTGCAGCACAGGTTTCAGTTCTAATGTTGGGGAAAAAACACTATCAATACTTTACAAGAGACGATCCACGTTTAAAACATGATGAACTACACAGTATTCACAGCAAAATTACTTCATTCATCATATTAATATATTTGGTACTTGCTTCATTTAAATAGTGCAGTACACAGTGTTTGGTAGGCAATAATACACCAAAAATAAGCCGGACACTTACAAAGAACTATTCCCAGTAGAAACAGAAATCTTCATGTTCAATTATAAAGAAGGCTGCCAATTTAAAATGTCTATATATTTTTAATTAGTGAATTGTGTTGTGAATATTGAATATTGTGTTATGCGAGTGTTGCAGGACTACATTAATACACACTGGGCTCTGCCAGTGAAGACTCTAACAGACTCCTCAAACTCTGGGATGAGTGCGATACTGCCTTTAAGATAGCAGCGGTCTGGCCTGAAAACCCACCCAACTAGACTGAAAAGGTCAAGTTCAAGCTCAAGTTCTCGTTATTAGTCTCACACTTTATAGCAGGTGTTATTGCAGGTGTAGTGACATTCTTGTGTCCCTGTACTCAGACAACATTGCAGTACGCTAAACTGTCTATTACTTTGTAACAAAAATTAATTTCATTATGAAGTTAAAATAATAACCTTTAATGTACACTCACCTAAAGGATTATTAGGAACACCATACTAATACTGTGTTTGACCCCCTTTCGCCTTCAGAACTGCCTTAATTCTACGTGGCATTGATTCAACAAGGTGCTGAAAGCATTCTTTAGAAATGTTGGCCCATATTGATAGGATAGCATCTTGCAGTTGATGGAGATTTGTGGGATGCACATCCAGGGCACGAAGCTCCCGTTCCACCACATCCCAAAGATGCTCTATTGGGTTGAGATCTGGTGACTGTGGGGGCCAGTTTAGTACAGTGAACTCATTGTCATGTTCAAGAAACCAATTTGAAATGATTCGACCTTTGTGACATGGTGCATTATCCTGCTGGAAGTAGCCATCAGAGGATGGGTACATGGTGGTCATAAAGGGATGGACATGGTCAGAAACAATGCTCAGGTAGGCCGTGGCATTTAAACGATGCCCAATTGGCACTAAGGGGCCTAAAGTGTGCCAAGAAAACATCCCCCACACCATTACACCACCACCACCAGCCTGCACAGTGGTAACAAGGCATGATGGATCCATGTTCTCATTCTGTTTACGCCAAATTCTGACTCTACCATCTGAATGTCTCAACAGAAATCGAGACTCATCAGACCAGGCAACATTTTTCCAGTCTTCAACTGTCCAATTTTGGTGAGCTTGTGCAAATTGTAGCCTCTTTTTCCTATTCGTAGTGGAGATGAGTGGTACCCGGTGGGGTCTTCTGCTGTTGTAGCCCATCCGCCTCAAGGTTGTACATGTTGTGGCTTCACAAATGCTTTGCTGCATACCTCGGTTGTAACGAGTGGTTATTTCAGTCAAAGTTGCTCTTCTGTCAGCTTGAATCAGTCGGCCCATTCTCCTCTGACCTCTAGCATCAACAAGGCATTTTCACCCACAGGACTGCCGCATACTGGATGTTTTTCCCTTTTCACAGCATTCTTTGTAAACCCTAGAAATGGTTGTGCGTGAAAATCCCAGTAACTGAGCAGATTGTGAAATACTCAGACCGGCCCGTCTGGCACCAACAACCATGCCACGCTCAAAATTGCTTAAATCACCTTTCTTTCCCATTCAGACATTCAGTTTGGAGTTCAGGAGATTGTCTTGACCAGGACCACACCCCTAAATGCATTGAAGCAACTGCCATGTGATTGGTTGGTTAGATAATTGCATTAATGAGAAATTGAACAGGTGTTCCTAATAATCCTTTAGGTGAGTGTATATATATGTGTGTGTATGTTCGTGCTCGAGCATGTTTTGATGTATGGAGTGAATTCACTGTCAAAATTCAAGAGCGCAAAAATATATATACAAAGCGGGGCTACAGAGATTAACTCTTAAACCCTCCACTTACAAAAGCAAGGCTGGCTGCTCTACTAGTGCAGCTACAGTGAGGGAAAAAAGTATTTGATGCCCTGCTGATTTTGTACGTTTGCCCACTGACAAAGAAATGATCAGTCTATAATTTTAATGGTAGGTGTATTTTAACAGTGAGAGACAGAATAACAACAAAAAAATCCAGAAAAACGCATTTCAAAAAAGTTATAAATTGATTTGCATGGTAATGAGGGACATAAGTATTTGACCCCTTCGACTTAGTACTTGGTGGCAAAACCCTTGTTGGCAATCACAGAGGTCAGACATTTCTTGTAGTTGGCCACCAGGTTTGCACACATCTCAGGAGGGATTTTGTCCCACTCCTCTTTGCAGATCCTCTCCAAGTCATTAAGGTTTCGAGGCTGACGTTTGGCAACTCGAACCTTCAGCTCCTTCCACAGATTTTCTATGGGATTAAGATCTGGAGACTGGCTAGGCCACTCCAGGACCTTAATGTGCTTCTTCTTTAGCCACTCCTTTGTTGCCTTGGCTGTGTGTTTTGGGTCATTGTCATGCTGGAATACCCATCCACGACCCATTTTCAATGCCCTGGCTGAGGGAAGGAGGTTCTCACCCAAGATTTGACGGTACATGGCCCCGTCCATCGTCCCTTTGATGCGGCGCAGTTGTCCTGTCCCCTTAGCAGAAAAACACTCCCAAAGCATAATGTTTCCACCTCCATGTTTGACGGTGGGGATGGTACTCTTGGGGTCATTCCTCCTCCTCAAAACACGGCGAGTTGAGTTGATGCCAAAGAGCTCGATTTTGGTCTCATCTGACCACAACACTTTCACCCAGTTCTCCTCTGAATCATTCAGATGTACAGGCCCGTCTGAAATTTGCCACTGAACATGTGCTTTCTTGAGCAGGGGGACCATGCGGGCGCTGCAGGATTTCAGTCCTTCACGGTGTAGTGTGTTACCAATTGTTTTCTTGGTGACTATGGTCCCAGCTGCCTTGAGATCATTAACAAAATCCTCCCGTGTAGTTCTGGGCTGATTCCTCACCGTTCTCATGATCATTGAAACTCCATGAGGTGAGATCTTGCATGGAGCCCCAGACCGAGGGAGACTGACAGTTATTTTGTGTTTCTTCCATTTGCGAATAATCGCACCAACTGTTGTAACCTTCTCACCAAGCTGCTTGGCGATGGTCTTGTAGCCCATTCCAGCCTAGTGTAGGT
Source organism: Amia ocellicauda (assembly GCF_036373705.1). NCBI lineage: Eukaryota > Metazoa > Chordata > Actinopteri > Amiiformes > Amiidae > Amia > Amia ocellicauda. The sequence continues at coordinate 11,248,012 of NC_089855.1, forward strand.
CTACAATCTTGTCCCTGACATCCTTGGACAGCTCTTTGGTCTCGGCCATGGTGGAGAGTTTGGAATCTGATTGATTGATTGCTTCTGTGGACAGGTGTCTTTTATACAGGTAACGAGCTGAGATTAGGGGCGCTCCCTTTAAGAGAGTGCTCCTAATCTCAGCTCGTTACCTGTATAAAAGACACCTGGGAGCCAGAAATCTTGTTGATTGATAGGGGATCATATACTTATTTCCCTCATTAACATGCAAATCAATTTATAACTTTTTTGAAATGCGTTTTTCTGAATTGTTTTGTTGTTATTCTGTCTCTCACTGTTAAAATACACCTACCATTAAAATTATAGACTGATCATTTCTGTGTCAGTGGGCAAACGTACAAAATCAGCAGGGGATCAAATACTTTTTTCCCTCACTGTAGGAGCGAGGCTGAATCTACTTGCACAATATCTGGCACTGGCAAATAAGCAACTTGTGATCCAATAGGAGTGGGGCCACAGATCCAGTGAAAAACACAACATAATACATTGCCAGCAAGTCAACAGAGTAGCTGAGCTGAACAACAATATACAATATGTACATTCCGTGCGACAGCAAGACCTTCATGCTGTCAGCATGCAGCACTGGAGCATCCAACTCAACTGAATAGTACAGAGTGGAAGAGCTCTATTGTGCTGACAATTAGATTTTGTACAAACAAACTATATACACTACGGGGAGCAGGAGCCTGCTCATGCGCCACATGTGGGACATCAGAGTGGTGGCCGCTTGCTCCACTAGCACAGCTAGGAGCAAGGCCACACCAGCTTGACTGTGTCATGACAAACTAAATATATACATCACGGGGTGCAGGAGCTGGTTCATGCGCCACACATGGAAAACACAGGAGCAGTTGACACCTACTGAACAGCACAGTTAACGCAGGGCAACTACAGCTCTTACTGTGTGAATAAATGAACTATGTATACAGCGTGGCACTGGAGAAGCTAAAGCGCCCTCCGCTGGAGGACAGCAGCAGCGGTCTCTTGCTCTATGGCACACAGCCAGAGTGGGCCACAGACCTGCTGACCAAGGAACTATATACACAGCGAGGCAGCGAAACTCAAGCGCCATCAGCTGGGAACAGCGGCAGTGAGCTCCATTCTACACAGGTGAGATGGAGCCACAGTCCTGCTGTTTAACACATATTACATATATACAGAGCAGGGTACAGGCCAGACACATGCACCACCGCAACACATAATGAACAAACTATATACAAGGCAGCCTTGTAAGGCAGTATGCCTGTAGGCCTCATGACAGACCCTGGGAACACATCGACAGGGCTGACAGTAAGTCCAGGAGCAGCTCGCATGGGTGCACCACTGGAAGGCATAGTCCGGTGGAAGGGAAGACACGGTTCAATAGCTCCATCAGGATGCACTTAACAGGGGTGGACTGGGAGAGGAAAGGCAGGAGCCAGAGCCCGTAGTCTACTTGGGCTCCACTGCAGCCAACACCGTGTTCCCAATGGAAGGGACCGGTCCCATCACGTCCAACCTGTAGAACCGGGCAAATGTAAGGAGCAAGGCCCAAGGGGGTGCCTTGAAAAAAGGCCCAAGATGCGGCAACGCCTCGAGTCGAGTGGGCCACCAGGTGTTCAGACACTGGGGTCCCAGTGGACTCGTAGGCCATGGTAATGGTGTCCACAATCCAATGTGAGAGGCACTGCTTTGAAAGCGCCTGGCCCTGTTTCCACGCTCCATAAGACACAAACAGTTGGTCTTAGCGCTGAATGTCCTTAGTGCGTTCCAAATAGCACCTGAGGGCCCGCACAGGGCAGAGCAGGTGAATTCGACTCTCTTGCTCTGAAGCAAAGGGAGGAGGATGAAAAGCCATCAACTCAATAGGCCTGTTGACATGGAATGGAGACAGCACTTTCAGGAGGAACGCAGGGTTAGGCCATAGCATGACCCTGGAGCCATCTCCTGCAAAACGGACACACGATGGGTGTATGTACAGGGCGTGTAACTCGCTCACGCATTTTGCAGAGGTGATTTCCAGCAAAAAAGCGACACCAGCTTCAGCTCAGCTGAGTTCAGTGGTTTAAATGGGGCTTGGGAAAGTGGGTCCATGGCTCTGGACACATAACCAGAAGGTTGTGAGTTTAAATCCCGGGTGGGGCAATGCCGTTGTACCATTGAGTAAGGTACTTCACTTAGATTGCTCCAGCAAAATACCCAGCTGTATAAATGGGTACAAATGTAAGTTGCCCTGGCTAAGGGTGTCTGCTAAGTGCCAAGTGACAAGAAGTCCGCTCTCACTGGGAGCTGCCAAGGCTCTCTATGGAGGAGAACCAGAATCTGCAAGGCCACCAAGGGGCTATCAGCAGAACTGTTGCTCATTCTCTCCTGACCTTCTCCAGGATTACTGATTACTGAACAGTGAGAGCCCATAAAGGAGACAGTGCTGACATGTGTGGGCTAGTGCCTCAATCCCTAGGGTTCCTGAGTGGTCGTGGGCAGTGTGTGGACTCTGCCGAGGCAAAGAGATCCACGTCCGGCCTGCTGAACCAGCTCCACAGTTGTTGTATCACAAACAGGTGGAGGTGCCATTCTGAGACTGGGGGGCCAAGGAGCAAATGCTGGCCTGTGTTGGTCTGATCCAACAGATGAGCTACTGTAGCTCAAATTGCTGAAAAAGTGAATGCTGGTTCTGATAGAAAGGTGTCAGGTGCATTGCAGTTTGTTCCGTATGGGGCTGTGTAGCTGCAGACCAGTCAGGGTGCCCATGTCCCCTGTCCACTGCTGAAAGCTCCTACAATGGGCACGTGAGCATCAGAACAGATGCTTTTTTTCAAGCATCTGTGGGATGTGCTGGACAAACAAGTCTGATCCATGGAGGCCCCACCTCACAACTTACAGGACTTAAAGGATCTGCTGCTAACGTCTTGGTGCCAGATAGCACAGCACACCTTCAGAGGTCTAGTGGAGTCCATGCCACGATGGGCTGTTTTGGTGGCAAAAGGGGGACCTACACAATATTAGGCAGGTGGTCATAATGTTATGGCTGATCGGTGTATAAGGCACTATATAAATCCGACCATTATTGTTAAAGTGTACTATTTGTAGCCGAAACTGAAAACGAAAGTGTACTGGAGCCGCGGAGCACATACGGAAAAGAGTCGGACTAGCTATCAATAATAACTAATTATTCAAATAGACACAGGATAATAAATGGTGGTGAACAGCACAGCTGTGAAGCCAACCAACCGAATAATAATTGTTAAAGAACAATAAGGGTCTAATGCACAGACAAGACACAGAGAGCTCACGTTTTCGGCTCCAGGTGAAGTGGCAAAAGAGGATGAACCTGCACTGACATCTCGTTTTATGGAACAGGATGTGGGAAGGGACCTGTTCTGAGTGACAAGCACAGGGGCCAATGGCAGCTTTGATAGAGTGATGTTTTGATCAGGTTCCTATGGAAGTGCGCAGAAATCCCTCCCCCTTGGGCAGTGCTTCCGACTTGAAAAATAACTGTGTTTTCTACACATTTTTTATTTTACCCCCACAGCTCCACTCAATACAATTTACACATGTGCAGTTCTGTCTGCTCACGCACAATACTCGCTGCGCGTTCGAGACATGCTTGTAATTATTTTTGAGAGAGATACTCTTTTCTCACTGACATCAAAAAACTGAGTGTAGATAAGGCATCCTAGATCATGCGTACTATCAATCTCCATTCTCATCAAACATGGTCCCCAGCAGGGCGAGAGTCTGCATAAATACATATGGGAATGGGAAAGTGAATTATTCTGACTTTAGTGATAATGAAAATGCTTTTTTAGGCGAACTGCACAATCTAGGTTTTCTTCCGTCGAGGCTGACACAACCATAGATTGAGAGACATTCATAGACAAACATTGCACTTATTTATGAGGTGTTGTTAGGGACATAATTCACCCTGTGGTACATAAACTATACTGAGATGCATGCACTATACACTGAGAAGCACATACACTTTATACTGAAATGCATACACTACATACTGAGACACATACACTACATACTAAAATGAGATTTCACATCCGTTTACACTGAGATTTGACTTCTGTTTACACTGAGATTTCACATCCGTTTACACTGAGATTTGACTTCTGCATACAGTGAGATGGGTCATGAGTCAGATGCCTGCTCAGGTCCACCCATTAGCTCACACAAAAGCTATATTTAATATATAGTGTGAGGTGTAGCCATGGCAGGGTTTTATTTATTTAAAAATCCATTCTTGTCTGCCAATACATCCCACTAGAATTAGCTCTGTCTGAATAAAACAGCTGTCTCCTGCAACAAGTGTATGGATAATTATGATAATGTTGCCATATATAAGTGTATTGGTGTAGTCCAGTCTTGTGTTGTTTATATTGATTGCCCCCAGTCCCCTTCCCCTGAGCTCTAACTATGACTTCACATCTTGTCTCAGTATGTAGTGTATGTATCCCAGTATAGTGTATGTACCACAGGGTGAATTATGTCCCTAATGGTCCCTCATACTATTTACCATGTTACTCTATGAATTGAATGATTTGTTCTTTTTAGTGAGCTACTTTATACCCTTAAATGTAATATTCCGCTACTTCAGTAACTTAAGTTTACTCTAAATTATATTTGTTCTCTGGTTGTCAGCTTTCAGCAGCCCTTTGAAGTTTTCCCCATAAAATGTACTTTCTATTTATTGTTGTTGTTTTTATTTGATTTTTCCAACAATATAAAGCACTTATATAAAGTATGTGTCCTTATGACAGAAATACAGTAATATAAAGTAACAGTCAGAGTTTAGAAACAAAATAATATATGAAGTGGTGTGTGCCACTTCATATTTACTTTGTGTATGTTAATTACTGATTTTTTAAATTTTCTTGGATGACAAGTAGTATATTCAGAGCATGACTGGCTTAGAAATACTTAAATCCCCCTCTGAAATGTCACAAGAAACAAGCATCTAAAGGCTTTTTAAAAAAAAACAAATCTTACCAGGGAGGCATGGCCCTAGACCCCCCTAGCAACCATTACTCCACACCCCCAATATATTGTATCATTACATTACATTTGTCATTTAGCAGACACCAGGGCGACTTATATTTGTACCCATTTATATAGCTGAGCATTTTACTGGAGCAATCTGTGAGGTACCTTGCTCAAGGGTACAACAGCACTGCCCCACCTAGGATTTGAACCCACAACCTTCCAGTTAAGAGTCCCGAGCCATATCCCCACCAATGTTCAAACTGAACCTACACCCTTGACTACACCTATACCCAGCCTTGCTCTTGCTTGAATATATTTATTTGATCATTTATTCCATGTGCCACTAAAGTTGATCATTTTATCTATCAGTTTGTTCTGTCACTGTTAGTCTTCTTCATCGAGATGTATACCACAAAGTTCTCAGGGAGCTGTTGTAGTTTTTAATTTTACTCTTTGAAAATGTTGAATTTCAACAGGCTACTTGTCAGGAGATATATAGAGGATAAACTATATAATGTAGGGTACAAGCAGGGTAAAATAGTGCATAGTGCTGTATTGGTCCCCATATGGTTTCAGTGAGTCGAGAACCTACTCGACTGCAATCTAAATCAGAACTATCGGCTCAATAAAAATGACTACATCTGTGCTGCAGTTGTGTTTTCTGTAGTAGATTAATTCAGTTGGGAACTCTACTTTATACATATTACCTGAATCTTTGACCCCGATTTTTATCATTGCCCAATACTGTGTTGACCTACAGTACTGTGCAAAAGTTTAGCTTCTCTCTCCATGTAATCCCAGACAGACTCGATGATGTTGAGTTCAGGGCTCTGTGGGGGCCATACCATCACTTCTGACCATTAATTCTGACCAAATCCTCAACTCCATTTGCAGAAATGCAGCCACAAACTCGCAAGGAACCTCCACCATGCTTCACTGTTGCCTGCAGACACTCATTCGTGCACAGCTCTCCAGCCCTTCAGCGAACAAACTGCCTTCTGCTGTAGCCAAATATTTCACATTTTGACTCATCAGTCCAGAGCACCTGCTGCCATTTTTCTGCACCCCAGTTCCTGTGTTTTCGTGCATAGTTGAGTCTCTTGGCCTTGTTTCCACGTCGGAGGTTTGGCTTTTTGTCCACAAGTCTTCCATGAAGGCCACTTCTGACCAGACTTCTCCGGACAGTAGATGGGTGTACCAGGGTCCCACTGTTTTCTGCCAATTCTGAGCTGATGGCACTGCTGGACATCTTCCAATTGCGAAGGGAAGTAAGCATGATGCGTCTTTCATCTGCTGCAGTAAGTTTCCTTGGCCGACCACTGCGTCTACGGTCCTCAACGTTGCCCGTTTCTTTGTGCTTCTTCAAAAGAGCTTGGACAGCACATCTGGAAACTCCTGTCTGCCTTGAAATGTCTGCCTGGGAGAGACCTTGCTGATGCAGCATAACTACCTTGTGTCTTGTTGCTGTGCTCAGTCTTGCCATGGTGTTTGACTTTTGACATTAAACTGTCTTCAGCAGCACCTTGTTAGCTGAGTTTGGCTGTTCCTCACCCAGTTTTATTCCTCCTACTCAGCTGTTTCTGTTTCAGTTAATGATTGTGTTTCAACCTACATATTGAATTGATGATCATTAGCACCTGTTTGGTATAATTGTTTAATCATACACCTGACTATATGTCTACAAAATCCCTGACTTT